>NW_024870679.1:49465000-50065000 GCF_019054845.1 Dipodomys spectabilis | reverse complement strand
TGGAGCTGGGAACTCAGGCTTCAGCCTTGGGATAGCAGGATTTCTCAATGTGTAGCCTCAACTTACAGGAATCAAGTTATCTACCTATATGCTCCAGCTTTTCTTTACCACCTAACTCTTGTTTCTTTAGGTTGTATATCCCCAGTCATCTGGCAAAACCAGCTCTAGACCCTTGATTTGGAACTTAGGTTTGAGTTCATTGTCTTGCACATGGTGTGGGGGAAGTGTGTGTGTTGCGGGGAGTCACACCATAAGCCATCTGGCTCTTAACTCTTGATAAGGAGAACCTTGATTGGATGTTATTTTTCCAAACCACTCAAGTAATCCATCTTTATTAGTCGTGGATTCAACGTCTGTCCACAGCCCCATCAGCAGAGGCTAGGAAGATATTCAGCCCATAGCTGCTTAAGCAGTGATCAGTAGTGGGAAAGTTTATGAAGGCAAATACCTAGGAAGGACATCTCTAGAAATGGAATCTAAGGAAAAGACGTAGAGATGGGGACCAATAAGTGCATTAAAGTGCGCGTGCGTGGGCACACACACACAACAGGATAATTGTGTGTTGCCTAGGTGTGCAACAAAGAGCAGCTAATGCAGTGACTTCGGAGACTGTTGAAGAACGTGGGGAATTGCTCACAAACTATTGCTTGGGGAAAAAAAAGACAGGCTATATAATCCTATATATCTGATACGATCAGAATTTTCCGGGGGGGAAAAAAACCACCTTGCATTTGTTATTCTCTTCTTAAATCTGTAAGAGGAAGTTGACAGGTTAGGGGTGTGAACGAGCGGCACACAAGTTATTTATTTGGTCATGGCTTTCATTTGTTCCTTAGTGAGCCTCGGGGAGACGGAGGGTTAAAAGTTCCAGCTTCTGTTCAGCGGGGCCTGGGGGCGGCCCGCGTCCGGCTCCCGGCCCGGCCCGGCTCGGCCCGGCCCGGCCCCGCGCCTCTCCCTGCCGTGGCTCTCTCGGGTCCGCGCGGTCGCGGATCGGGCGCGCACCACACCACGCACACGTGTACTCGGAGGGCGGAGCCCCGCCGCTGCCCCGGCCTTCCGTCTTCCGGCGGCCCTCGGACTCTGTCCCGTCCGCCCCGCTGGCCGCGGCATGGCTCCGGTCCGCTTCTCCGCCAATTTGTCCTGGCTGTTTCCCGAGCTCCACGGGCTCCCCGCGCGACTGCAGGCCGCAGGCCGCGCGGGCTTCGAGGCCGCCGAGGTGGCCTGGCCGTACACCGAGCCGCCCGAGGCGCTGGCGCGCGCGGCGCGGAGCGCGGGGCTGCGGCTGGTGCTGATCAACACGCCGCCCGGTGCGCGCGGCGCGGAGCGGCGGGGCGGGGCGGGCGTGGGGGTGGGGTGGGTGGGTGGATCCGGGGCCGCGGGGCCCAGCCCCTACTGACGCCCGCTCTCTCCGCAGGAGACCGAGAGAAGGGGGACATGGGGCTGGGGGCCGTCCCCGGGAGGCAGGCGGCCTTCCGCGAGGGGCTGGAGCAGGCCGTCCTGTACGCCAAGGCTCTGGGCTGCCCCAGGTATCCTGCCCTGCCCCTTCGCCCCGGTAATCCGGGTCCTCTGCATTTATCTGCCAGTGTGGTCCTGTTGACCACTCGTCCACGCGCATCTCATGCCCAGTCCCATCTGGGTGACAGGGAAATAGCAGGGGGGGGGGGGGGAATCCAGCTAGTGATCCATTCTAGGGCAAGGAAGCTATAGGCGCAGGGTCAGCACCTAACCCTTTGACTAGAACAAAAGCTGCTTCCTTAGTGCTCAAAGGAGCCTCACCTTCGGCCTGTACACTACTCTAGGCAAGGATGCTGTGGCCAGGAGCAAGAGGAAGATTTGAGAGTTCAGCTGGAGTTTATGAGACTGGAGGGCTAGATAGCTGGGGTTAGGAGGACCTGCATGTCTGTTGTGTCTAAGCTGGATGCTGAAACTGAAGAGATCAGGAGGTGATGGAAGAAGGTGGAAGCCTCAAAGTGGGAATGAGTAAACAAATGTCAGATTCAGCAGAGGTCAAATAGACTTGTTGAGAAGAAACTGGTAACCAGGGGCTCATTGCTGTTGGTGAGTGGTAGGGACGGAAAACAGATCAGGAAGAAGCCAAGAAACAGACGCAAGGAGAAGTGGAGGCAAGCAGGACACGATGGGTACAAGGGCAAAGGTCAAAGTCATTTAAAAAGGTGAACCTCAAACATGCTCATAGCCTGAGAAGGACTAAGGGAAAGAAAGGCTGAAAGGTGCAGGAGGGGGTAAGGGATGGACTGAGGTCCCTTGGGCCAGAGGATGGGTTGGCTCTAAGGAAGCATCCTGACCTGGCTTGCGTACAAGTGACTGGGGTGGCTGGGAAGTCAGCATGTGGTCAGGTGGTATGGACAGAAGACCTGAAGCAGTAGCAAGGGCTGACATGGTCAGGGCAGTGTGAAGCCTCCAATCCCATTTTCCCCACAGGATACACTTAATGGCTGGCCGGGTACCCCAGGGGGCTGACCGAGATGCAGTCAGGGGTGAGATGGAGACAGTTTTTCTGGAGAACCTGAGGCATGCAGCTGATGTTTTGGCTCAGGTGAGAAGTGGCGATGTTTATGTGCGTATGTATGTGTGTGTATATGCATGCACATGCACAAAAGGATGGAGAAGGGAGAGCTGTTTAGGCACTAGGTTGGGCACTAGTCCAGGTTAGAGACAGGTGGTGTTGGTAACTGATTGATGAGGGATGAATGCATCCAACATGGTGCTAGGAGAACCTCGTGGGACTGCTGGAGCCCATTAACACCCGGATCACTGATCCCCAATACTTCCTGGACACACCCCAGCAGGGTAGGACTCCAGCCCCATGCTGCCTCCTATCCTTGATTCCTGTGCTCCCCTCGAGTCTCACAACCCCACTCATTGGGTTCTTACAGCGGCAGCCATCTTACAGAAGGTGGGAAGACCCAACCTCCAACTACAAATGGTGAGTAGGAGAAAGGGGGTGCTCAGAGAGCCCTATTTCCCAATCTGGGAAGAATAGTTGGGTCACCTGAGGGGTTTTACTGTAGTAATCTCTTCCCCAGGACATATTCCACTGGCAGATCATGGATGGAAACCTGACAGGAAATATCCGAGAGTTCCTGCCCATTGTTGGTGAGAGGCAATTGCTCTCCTGGTCTGGTGCTGCTTCCTATGGTCACCCACCCTTACATCCCCCTCTACTGTCCCTCAGGCCTCAGCAGTAGTCTAGGTCCCTTATCTCTCCACATCTGTACACAGGGCATGTGCAAGTGGCACAGGTCCCAGGTCGAGGTGAGCCAGACAGCCCTGGAGAGCTGTACTTCCCCTACCTGTTCCAGCTGCTGGAAGATGAAGGCTACCAAGGTTTTGTGGGCTGCGAGTATCAGCCTCAAGGTGAGGCTCCAGGTGTAGCCAGGGGAAGAGGATTGGAGGAACACATGTTGGACAGGGCTTTCTGTTGTAAGTTGAGATGCCACTCTCTTTCTCTCCACACAGGAGACACAGTGGAGGGTCTAAGTTGGCTGCGTTCATACTGGGATAGGCAAGGCCAACCACAGACTGGCCAGTGAGGTCCTGCAAACCACCTGAATACTTCTCTGGACAGTGAGTGAGCGTCTTATCTCTTCCTCTGAATTAAAGACAACCTGCTAAGCATTTTCATATGTGTATGTTATTGGGATAGAGGACACACAGTGTCTAATGCTTCAGTGTCTCTGGGTTGCTTTCCTCCCATTGAGAAGGAACACATAGCTTATGCTCAGATCCTCCAGCCAGTGCCAGGACTCCTGTGGAGACCAGAGAATTGAGTCCTCCTTGTTTACAGGAGAAGAACCAAGGGTCCAAGAGTACAAGGACCTGACACTGTGCTCAGGTGCTTCAATGGCAAAGCTAGGATTGGAACCACGGTGTCTTATGACGATGGCAATGTCCAGCAGTGATGTCCAAGTGGAAATAAAGACTAGACGGCCAACTGAGAGCAGGTGGCTAGCAGTGACCAAATACTGTGAGGCAGGATTCAGGCTGAGCTTTTAACGGATGAATGCTTGCGACTTGATTCAGAGAACTCTCTGGATCCCACTAGGATGAGAGGAAAGAGTAATCTACTCTGGAAGGGCCCAAGGGCCTGAGAGGGAATGGGCACTTTGGGAGTTGACCCAACTCTAGAGTCCTGGCTAGTAAGTTGTTATGAGTGTTCTGGGAGGGCAGGCTCCAGCAGTGAATCTCAGACATTCACAAATCGTTGGGGTGTCACTTAGTGCCCGAGTTTACCCTGTGCCCCAGAAGAGCTGATCAATCCTGCCTCAGATAGACAATCTTATAGATCCATGCTTTGGCGAATAGTGACTCAGTGGTCACTTCCTCAGAGGAGGCGGGTCCAAAGGGTGAAACATGCTGTGTTGATGACGGACTCCAAGTGGTGGTAGGTGGACACCAGCTGGGCAGGGGGGCTGTCACTGTCCTGGGGCTGAACTGGGAAGGGCTCTCTGAAAACCACCGTCAGAGACTATGGGAAAGACAGTGAGAGTGCAGTGGTGAGAGAACAGGAGACGGCTCAGGAAGAAGGGGCATCCCCAGCTCAGCAGGGAGGGCATGTGGTGTAGTCTCCCATGGGTCTGACATGAAAGCCCCCCACTTCCTGTTCTCACCGTCTTTCCCAAGTGGGAGTCCAGAAACACTAGCACAAAACAGTCGGTGAACTTCTGATTCAGTACAACCTGCAGTGACAATGAGATGAAGAGAGCTTTGTCTCACCTGAGGAACAGACTGTCTTGCAGGGCTTCCTGTCTGGATGGAAGAGCCCACCTGCACTCCCAGGCTACTCAGGCCTGTGCCTCCAAACCAAATCCCAGTTAGCCTGTTACAGCCTCCTCAGATTGGTCCAGGACTCTACAAGAGCCTGCCACACTGAAGTTGGTCAAAGAAGAGTTCTCTACCATGGGTACAGTGCTCTTCTTGCCTCTAGGCTTGACTCTCTTATCTCTGTGCCACCCGCGCCCGCACCCCCCCCCCCCCCCCCCCCCCCGCCATGTCTAGGTGTTAGCTAAAGCTTGGCTCTGGAATCAACTCTCTGGGTGGTTTTGCCCCTCCCCAGGCATCAGTACCATCTGTTCATATAGCTGCTGCTTAGGTCTTTCTTGTGCTCTGATGTTCATAGGCTTTCGAGACAGTGAACATCCTTGCAGGCTTCACACTCAACTTACTCTGAGCAGAATACACGGCTCTTTCCCTAAACCTGCTTCGTTTCACCTACACCACTGTAGTTCTGTCTTAATAGACCTCAGTTTACCTGGATGACCTGTTATACCCCAGTTTTCCCTCTTATACCTTTTACCATGGGACCACTTCACCAGAGTCCAACTTGTACTTTCTTGCCTGAATGTCTCCTCTTGTATGCCTCTTCTGAACCACAGAATTCACTGTGCCTATCTCTTTAGTCTCTAGTTCCCTGTGTGCATGCCCATCATCCTGTTACTGAAGTGCTTTCCTCTCTGCTTGTCCTTCAGAGCTGTGTCTTCAAACTCTACGGATGCCCAGATCACCTAGGAATATTGCTAAGACAGATCCCGAGTCATGTGGGATGGAGCCTGAACATCTGTATTTCAGTAGGTTTCCAGGTGATGCTGCCACTGCTGGTCTGAAGACCAGGTGTTAAAACCCAAGAGCTCCCTTCTGGGACTCCAATCTTTGTGACCAACCATTGTTGAAGTCCTGAGAACTCCCTGGGTTGCCAATGTCAGAGGCTGTTTTCCTTCAGAATCTTTAGCCCTCAATTAAGAGCTTTGCTCTCAGCAAATCACAAACCAGGAGTTGATGCCCAGTGCTCTGACGTTTTACATATATCTGTGGAGTTTTGGGCTTGTTTTGGGGCTCCCTGAGAGGGCTAGCTGTGAACTCTGATGAAGATGTCTGCTGTTTCCCCTTTCAGAGTAGGAGTAAGGGACTTACCAGGTACTGAGTTCCCAAGTCTGGGCTCTGGAAATGGCGGCAGCTCTGGGGGAAGCGGCTTAGGAGAACTTTGATCAGGCTCTGGTACCAGGAGACTGTCATAGACAGGAAGCAGTCCTGGAGGGAGGGGAAGTGTATGTCATAGGCCTGGGTTTTTCTGTCCCAGAGTCACCTGGACTCCTTTACTCTCCACTGGCTGCCTGTGACATTCCTGGCACCCTTCCAGCCCTTACTACAGTCCCTTACCAACTGAGGGTCAATGTCCCCAATGGATTTGGCATGGACTGCTTCCAAGAGCTCCTCCAACTCTGCCAGGGCTAGGCGTCCCCCTAGCCTCAGCCTGTCAGGCCCTGGTGGCTCCAGCAAGAAGAGGCGCTTCCAGAGGGTGTCCCGACGGCAGTGACCACCAGCCAGCCGGACAAGCTGAGCCAGCCGTGCCCGTGCCATGCCCACCTCTGCGGCCAGTGGTGGGAACAGAGGAGCTGGCCCAGGGGCTGGGATAAGCCCCGAGGCCTCCCCAGGGGTGCTGGTTGCACTCCCAGGAGCCTCTGGCTCAGGGGGTAGTCTGGGTGGCTTTCGGAACCTGCGCATGTCAGCAGTGAGTCTGGGGAACAGTTCTCGTTGGCTGGTGAGCACCACGAAGAACTGTAGCCTGGGGTGGAGGAAGCACATGAGAGTAGGCACAAAGACAGGACAAGAGCAAGGGGCAGGCTAGAGTGGACTCGTAAAACGGCAAAACTCGTAAAGCTGACCGTAAAACATGCCGCTCAGCCTCTCCTTGCTCCTCAAAGGGTGCAGCACAGTGACAGACCAGCAGTGATACATCGAAGTCATCCTGATGGCGAAGTCCCTCTGAGTCCAAGTAGGAGCCAGAGCTGTGTAGTGGGGGTGGAGAGGATTGAATTCTGAGGTTCTAATGAAACCAGCTGCATTCTTGCCTACTGCCAGTGTGGTCCCAACCTCAGCCCCACCAGACTGTGTGCTGGATGCCCCCTCTCAGCCTTACCTGTGCCATGCAGATACCAGGGCATACTCATTATGTTCTGGGCCCCCTGGCCGGGCCATGCGCAGTGGCTTCATGTGGTAAGAGCTGGCATGGTCAGCCACATAGTTGTATAGTTGGTGGGCAGCAATGAGTGGTGTGGGGAGCTCCAGTGTCCCTAAGGGGCAAGTTTCAGGACACAGACACTAAGCCTGGGACAAGTACCTTCACCTGGCAGGGCAGGGGCTGAGAGTTGCTTAGCTTTCTTAGGGAGATCCTGAGGAACACTGGGATAAGATAAAAGTGGCTGAGATTAGAGGACAGGGTATGCGTGAAACAGGACCTGAATTCTGATATAAAGCCATAAAGAACTTAAGGCAGAGACACATGGAAGCATAGGAATGGGATGGGTGATATGAGTGGTAATGACTGGGGACTACTTGCCCAGGAGCTGATCCCACAAGCCCTGGGCAGGAGATACCTCACAATCATCTTTTTTGGTCCCACGGTGCCTTGGGCACTGACCTTGGTAAATGTGATTGCGGCCAAAGTGGGGTCCATCAGGGTGGTGGGCCAGGAAGTGTCTCAGGAAGGTAGTGAGGTGGTAGCCGTGCCGCAGTACCAGGTGGGTGCCCAGCACATGCTGGTGCACTAGGCGCAGGTGGAAGTCATAGCTGAAGGAGTGCACATGCATCAGGTCCCGCACCTTGTCACACTCCTCTGTGAACAGCATGGATAGCTGGGGACAGACAGCAGAGTTAGGCTGTAGTAGCACAAGCTGCCTGATGCACACTTCCCTCCTTCCAGGGAGAAGAGGAGCTTTGACAGAGTCCTGTTTATGCACAACTATGCACAGACTTGCTCTTTGTTACACTTTTTATTGCTGTGTTATAACTATTTACACGAATCTGGGATCATTTTAAATAGTTAGGCCTTTTTACCCTGTATGTCAGATTCTACCAGAGTCTGACACAGACTCAATGCAGCAAATGTCTGCCAAGTGTGCATTAGGTATCCACTGGTGGCTGGTCACTATTGGATGTGCAGTGGAGAACAGACCATGGGCAGGGTAACCCAAGGAGCTTACAATCTAATTGTAGGAGACAGGACAATATTAGGTTGAATAAATGAATAATTACAAACCGTATTAGAAGGTGATATTATAGAAAGTAAGATGAGGATCCAGGTGTACATTTCCTATTAGAAGACTTTCCCAGACACTTTCATCTCTTCAGCCTTGTCTGCTTGTTAAACTACCTGCCTTTCCCTAGGATAGCTCATATTATCTCCTCTGTACTTTGTACTCGTATGCTAGTTGCCTAGAATGTGATCTCCCTCACTAGTATTACTATTATTTGGCAGGACTAGGGGTTTGAATTCAAGGCCTTGAACGTATGAGGCAGGCCCTTTACCACTTGTGTTATACCTCCAGCTCTGTGTGTGTGTGTGTGTATGTGTGTGTGTGTGTGCGCGCACAAATGGGCATGTTCGCCAGTCCTGAGGCTTGAATGTAGGGCTTGGGCACTGTCCCAGAGTTTTGTTCAAAGCTTGCACTCTGCCGCTTGAGCAACAGCTTCATTTCTGTACTTTCAGTAATTTATTGGCGATAAATAGTCTAGTGGACTTTGGTGCCTGGGTTGGCTTCGAACTGCAATCCTCAGACAGCCATCTGGTACTGGATTTGTGCTGTCCAGATATGGAGAGCTCCCCACGATGAAGATTATGAGATCTCACTGCTTGCACTGGGCCCAGCTGAATCCTCATCTCTCAGAAAGTATATGTAGATTTAGCCGGGCGCTGGTGGCTCACGCCTGTAATCCTAGCTACTCAGGAGGCTGAGATCTGAGGATTGCAATTCAAAGCCAGCCCGGGCAGGAGAGACCGTGAGACTCCTATCTCCAATAAACCACCAGAAAACCGGAAGTGGCGCCGTAGCTCAAGTGGTAGAGCGCTCGCCTTGAGCTGAAGAGCTGAGGAACAGCGCCCAGGCCCAGAGTTCAAGCCCCACGGCCGACCAAAAAAAAAAAAAAAAGAAAGTATATGTAGATTCAAGGCAGGGATCTACTGTGGCATTTTTTTCCAACCTAAGAAGTCCAACTAAGTACAGCAAGGGCTTCAGGCCTCTGATCTTACTAGATTCTCAACTCATTCTAAGCACTTCTGAATGCTTGCTACCCCTCCTGGGGTAATGAGGCCCTGCCTTGAGGCAGACTGACAGGGACATAAATAATAACCTAGTACAGGGTACATTGTATGGGTGATTACTAATATTGGTAATGGCAGGCTATCTCCAGCTCTAGATTAGGCCAGGACTGTGCAAAGCATTGACCTGAATGTGACACATTACCCACTGTGTTCAAATGTCCTCACTGTCCAGATAATCATGTCATGGATGATCACTGTGCCAACTACTGTCAGTGCCATGGTGATCCCTGGGCTAGACCATGCTGGCTGGCTTTTTATCTTGGTGTTGTAGCTCAATGAAGCTTTGGAATACTCAGAGTCCAACCAGCAGGTGGTCATAGTACCAGAATGTGGAATGACCACTGACCTGACCAAAACACAGCTGTAGGTCAATCACTAGGTCACACTGACAACTGTTTGTTATTGTCCTTTATGTGGGTCATGGGGCCATGGGGCCCATATTCGTCTGTCCCTATCACTTACCTGAGAGTTGACAGCCTGCCCCATTGGGATTCTGGAACATTCCAGAGCAAACTGTTTGACACAGAAGTAGCAGCCCTGGAGAGAAGGTGAGATTAAAGGTCAGGGAGGTTCACACCTGTAATCATGGCTACTCAGGAGGCTGAGATCTGATGATCATGGTTCAAAGCCAGCCTGGGAAGCAAAGGCTGTGAAACTCTTTATCTCCAATTAACTATCAGAAAACAGGAAGTGGTACTGTGGCTCAAAGTGATAGAGCACCAGTCTTGAGCAAAAGAGCTTAGGGACAGGACCCAGGATCCATGACCACCAACAAAAAAAAGAATCAGACAGGTCTGATTCTTCCCACTCAGTGCTCCCCTACTCACCTGGAAAGTCAGCTCCATGAGGATGATGCCCCCAGGCAGTGCCCGCTGCAGGTGGTAAGTGGTAACAGGAGCACTAGTGCTCTGAAGAAAGGAAAAATGGGGCACGTGTTGGCATAAATCCCTTAGGTTACCGACTAATGGTGTCAGTCTAGGTTGGGCGACCATAGTATATCACTCAGGGTCACTGATCTCACCATGGGGAGATAATTCAGGGTCAGTGACTTGTGTCTATGACATTGCTGATATCATCATGATAGGATAATTAGTTACCTTAGGGCTCCCCTCAGTCTTGGTTTTCGGGCAAGAGAAGGAACTTCGGCCCTCTGTTCCAAGAATAGCCATGGCCCGCAGGCGGCTGGTGCTATAGAAAAGGAAGGGAGATAAAAAGATGAGTCAGAGCTGGGCTCCCCTTGGTAAGCGCCTGTAATCCTAGCTATTCAGGAGATTTGAGATCGTGGTTCAAAGCTAGCCCAGGCAGGAAAGCCCCTGAAACTCTTATCTCCAATTAACCACCAGAAAACCAGAAGTGGTGCTGTGGCTCAAGTGGTAGAGCGCTAGCCTTGAGCTGAAGAGCTTGGGGACAGAGCCCAGGCCCAGAGTTCAAGCCCTGTGAGGCAGATCAGATAGGTGAAGGACTGTGGCTATCAAGGTCTTACTGGAAAAAACTTACTCAGAGATGTGCAGTGAGAAAGCAGCAAGGCTGGACCTGCTATCTGGGACAGCAAGCTGTGCTCAGGGGAGATGGTAGGTAGGAACAGAGGACTGCCTCCTTCTGTCACTACTGGCCAGGAAGTGACTATGGACAAAACTGGCCATAGACAAAGGTGCAAGGAGGCCCAGTGCGAGGGCCTTGATGAGAAAAGCCATCTAGTCCTGAAGAGAAGCCATATGAAATCTCAGGAGAGGCTAGGGGGGTGGTCAGGACAGGAGTTGGTCAGACTCAGACCCAAGAGCTTAAGAGATTCACATGTGTGGGTATATGTGTGTAAACACACAAGGTACAGGTGTACATAAGTTCTGTGACAATGTACGTAGTTCTGTGTTAAATTGTGCTCCTGAGTTCCACAAGTCATATGAAGTTTGCAGGACACCCCTGAAGTCTATATGAAAGTGCTCGTCCAAGAGCCTCACAGATGTGTGCCAGCCCAATGGAGTGGGATGAATGTGCACAAGGCCAAGTTTCGAAAGCAGGATCTATGTGAGGAGGAAGTTCATGGAGTCTCACTCGCAGTGGAGAAGGGTTATGGAAAGGGAGGTGGGCTCACCTGCGGGAGGGTGAGGGGGGCCGCAGTGGTACCAGTGCGAAGCCGATGCTCTGTAGATACTGTACATATTGCTGCATGAAGGCTACGCTTAGCTCCTTCAGCCATGGCTCCTCCCGGGCTCCTGGTAGAGGCACATCCAAGGATTCAGGGGCCTCTCGGTTCCCAGAACCTGACTCTGGGCGATGGCGCCGCTGTGGAAGTGGACATTAAGGCTCTACCCACTGTCAACCTCTTGAAGATAGAGAAGAGGTCCCAGTGAGGTAAACAGCTCTCAGAGAAGAAATCTATGTCTGGAGCCTCACCTGCCCTTCAGGGGGCCCAGAAGACTCTGGGGGTCCATGCAGCCAGGCAGCTGGGTCAAAGAGCAGGGCTGTTGCACAGTAATGGACCAGGCGAGATGACTGCTTCAGGGTCTCCAGCTCCCCAGCCTGAGGACATTCGGGAGGCAGTCAGCTCTGGAGCAGTGGCTAGGGAAGAGTCACTGGGTCTTCATGAAAGATGTAGGCTGGGGTTACAATGGGGGTCACTCACACTGATTGGCATGCTGGCGGGGGCAGAACGCTGCTGCCAGGTCACAAACAGGTTCTCCATCTTCAACTGGCGCTCCAGCTCTGTGGGTGGAAAGCCGTAGTAACTGCTCCAGGAGCTGCCCACAGGTTTTCCCTCCCAACCGCCTGGATCAAAGTTCTCACCTCTGCGCTCTGTCATCTTGATTTCCAGAAACTGTTGTCCATGGTATGTGACAGGGTCTGGAGGTCTGGGTACAGGACCAACTGTGGAGCTGGGGCGGGCAGCAGTGATGTCTCTCAGGGCCTCATCAAAGGGAAATGTGTCCAGGGAAAGGGGACCCCCACCACGAGAGGACCCACTCAGCCGGCCCTGCTCACGGCTCAGTGGGGGACTTGCACTCCGGATGAGGGTCTCCACTTCCATGGTCGGCAGCAGAAATGGGTTTGGCTCCTGAGAGACATGGAGCATCACAGTTGTCGCATGGCCTTTGTCCTTGGACCCTCTCTCCATTTCTGGGTTTCCCCTCTGAGTTTCCCTATTACTTCTGTTCTTAAGTCTGTCCTCTCTCTCCTGCTTTCTTTGATCTCAGTGGCAAGAAAAAGAAGAGGGATGCAGGCAGCAGGTACCTTTTCATCACGCACAGGGAAGTCCAACTGGCCATAATGATGGAACAGCCCCAGCTTCTGACTGAGCAGGCAGAAGATGAGATGTGCCCGTGCGTTCTGCCACTGCACGAGGCGAACCAGTGCTCGGCCCAAGGCCACCCCCAGGTCTGGAGCCCAGTTGTAGGTCAGCAGCTGTAGCTGTAGTTAGAAGTCAGGGTTAGTGAGATCATAGGACCCCTCTTCCCTTCCAGTGACCTGACACTGACCTTTTTGTCCACGACCTCTAGCAGCAGGAGCCTCTGCCGGGGAGCATTTCGTCCTGAGCTCCCATCACCTCCTGACTCAAAGCGCTGCAGGGCTTTGGCAGCTACAGGGTGGAAAAGGACACAATGGGGGCCTGTGAGCAGACCCCTTTAGCCCCATCTTACCCACTGCAGGGTCAGAGAGCAACCGGTAGTCCCTCCCCTTAGTTATACCCTCACCCTGTTGGGTTGGTTTCCTCCACTGCATGAAGTTCCTTCCCAGAAGCAGGAGGTGTCGCTCAGTTGCTGGGCGAGGAGCTGGGCCCAACTGCCCAGGGGTGCAAGGACTGAAGATCTCTGCTTCTGAACCCCTAATGAGAAGGAGGAGCAGGCAAAAAAGGGAAACCATCCATGGCCCCATTCCATAGCCTTTCTCTTTGCTGGCTCCCACCTCTCCTAGCCCAGCATCTATGAGTTTGGCTTCCTATAGTTCCCAGCTTTAGGGGGTTTGGGGAAGTTCCCTCCAATTCCATGAGAACCCAAACTCACAAATGCTGCTCAAAGACACGGACACTGGTGTCTCCAGCCATGGAGCTGACTAGAGTGGTAAACTCAGACAAGATGGATGGAAGAAGGAACCGGGACACCATGTGGGTGGAGCTTCTGGACACCGAGGCACAACCTAGGGGACAGAGAAGTCACTGTGGGACTGAAGGCTGGGGACCAAGACAGGGTGCTGAGGGACGGAGGAGGACTGGGAGGTCTCACCAATCTGAACCATAAACCCCATCCAGCGTTGAATGATACGAGCAAACACAGGGTGCAGGGTCCCCACCTCACCCTCTTCTAGCTGTGTTGTCCGGCGTCTAAAGATAGAGCAGAAGTAAGAACGTCCACATCCATACAGGACACAAGTAAGTGTGTACAAATCGTACACTGCTCTATGACTTTACACCTATACCTTCCCATGATGCAGTACCATAGCACACACATATACCTTTGTCTTTGGGCTCCGGAATCTGGGCCTGATGCTCGCTCAGTTCCACCTGGTGTCCGAACATTTTCAGTTTTATGTCGCCTGCGACCCCGAGTGTCTTCAGGCCGATCCAGGACAATGTCATCAGTTGTTTTGGGAGAACCCAAGTCTCCACATTCTGTTTTACTCTAGGGATAATGTAGGGAATGAGGAAGGGCTATTGGGAAGAAGGGGTAGGGATAGCCAAGTCTGGTGGTTTTGGAGGCCTGGGCTCTGGCCCTGGCATCCATGTGACTAAACAGACATGGGAAAGTTACTCAACTTTACTGTGCCTCTTCCTCATGAGCTTAAGCTCTACTTATCTCACTGGCTATTATGAGGATCCAACAAAAAAATGGAGGCAAAAGCATTGAATAAGTTGGGCTCTCTACATCAGTGAAAATTTACCATGTTGTGCTCTAAAAGGACAGAGCAGTTTTATCTCAAAGCAAGGCTGGGGTTGGGATGGGGTTGAAGGAGTTAGGAGACAGGCAACAAGATAAAGGACAACTTCACTGCTTCCTCCCATTACCAGCATATCCCAGAAACTACGCCGGCCCGCTTTGCTGGGTGGAGTCACAGGCTCCCCAGAACCAGAAGGAAAAGTGCTGGCTCGGCTTGCAGAACTCTTGGTTTCCAATGATCCACTGCTGAGACTTCCTGTGGATACCAGACATTACAGACTGCATCACTAATCAACCCCGCTCCAGACAAGCTAGCTCAAGACTGGCATGAGAGTGCCTGGCCACTTGCTCTACCTGCTACTGAGCACATGCAGCTGAGATGTATTTGTGAGGTAAGATCCTAGGGTGAGCTCCTTCCTCAGGTGATCTCAGTTGCCATGTGTTCACTGTCACTGCTTTACCTTGATGATGTAGAGACAAGGTGATGGACAATTGTGTGTGCCCACCTCTGATGAAACATTTGTGATGTTTTCTCTGAATCCTGCCTTTGTACGCTCACCTACCATACTGTCTTTCCTGGACTTAAAGCATTTCAGGTGTGGGGAGAATGGGAAACAACCTATGATTAGAGATCTTGACTCACATACCTGGGGGTGTGTCCTCTATACACAGTGAAGCTGGCAATAACTGCAGCTCCATGAGGGCATCAGCCAAGGCCTGGCGAGCTGCTCCCCGCAGCTTCTCCTCCAGCTGCACTATGCTAATGTTCCCCTTTTCCCACACATCCAGGCGAAGCTGTGGGGCCCCATTCAGAGCTGAAGAAAAGAATGGGAGTTAGTTGAGGGTCCCCTAGATGCCACCCTACTCATTGCTCTTGCCTGCCACATAACGGACTGAAAACTCCATTCCTCCATCAAGCTGCCCCACCTGAAGAACTGTCCGTTGTGACTGGGCAGCGGATGACCTGAGTCAGTTGCTCAAATTCTTCTTCTTGCAGTGAGTCTAGGGGTCCCGGGGAAGATGGGGGCCACAATGCCAGTGAAATGGGTGCTCCTGCATCATCCACAAAGGCTAGAGTGATACAGGCGACTCCTGCGTAGAAACCCACGGGAAGACTCAGCTTTGGCACTTGCTGACCTCCCCTCCCGAGATCCCCTTCACCTGCAAGGCTGGCAAAGGCTCTCTCAGCCACAAGATGAGAAAAGCCTTTCCTGTACCGGGCAGTACCACAGGCCCATGCCCTGCATTGTACCTTTGCCTCCAGTGCCCTGTCCACCAGGCTTGTTATACAAGTAGATGTCCAAGTCAGGAAGGCCACCTTGTGGTGGGAGTGGATGCTGGGAGAGAAAAGGCATGAAGCACTAAGACAGGCATCCAGAGTGTGCACAGGTATAAGTGCACATGGGAGATCAGGGAGACACAGGCAGAAAACGAACGTGTGTGGAGGGCTAGGTGCATACAGGCCCATGGGCAAAGACACATATGGGAGCAGTACAAGGGATGAGTTCACATGAGAGGTGAGGACAATCTTACTTTGAAGTGGTTCCGGCTGTTGCTGTCTGTGTACTTTGGAGAGTGCAGGAAGATGAGCAGATTTTGCCTCAGGTACCAGGCCAGGGCAGGAAGCCAGGGCCTGCAGGAGCAGGGCAGGGCCAGATGTAGCACTTCTGAGGGGAGACTTCCAGGAGGCTGGATGAACTGCGAGTGGGAAAGGGAAGTCAGCTGAATGTGCAAGCTCCACTGTAAACTGGTCAGATGCTTGCAGCTGAGCTAAAGGAGAGTGTGGGAGAGAACTGACCTCCACATCAGCTGGTGTCAGCTTGCAGTTCCGGACCAGCATGACTGTGATGACATCCAGCGTGGCCTCATCCAGGCGTCGACGCAGGACCCGCACCAGCTCATCTGTGATCTCAGGGCCTTTACAAAGCCATTTTGAAAGACGGAGACATTGGTATAAGATCCAGCTGTACCCATGCCACCCCTCATATACTGGCAGTAATTCAGAGTACTAAAGCTAGAAGGTACCAGAAGTAGGGTCTGGTTCTGCCAAGCTAATCATTGTAAATATGGGCACATGAATTTTACTTCAAAGATTCAGTGCACTCATCCAAAGATGAGAATTACAACAGCATCAACCTCACAGGTGTGTTGCAAATATTATGAGGGAGGTATATAAGAGTGTTAGCCTGAAACTTTGTACACATTACCTGGGGACCTTAGACTCAACATAGCCCCAAATGAACCCATTATCTTTACTCTTGTCCACCCCTGGTCTCAGGCCCATGAAGGCAACTATCCTAGTCACCCAGCTCTTCTTCCCACGTTGTAACTCAATTAGTTCTTATCCTAATCCACCTAAATGTTACTGGAGTCTGTCCTCTCCCACCCAGCTCCTGTTCAGAGCAGCAACTGGAAGAGGGGGCCCCAAGCAGAGTAGGAAGAGACTTTGAGAGACATTCTCAAGGATTCTGGGATATAATGAGTCACTTCCAAACCTTTCCTGTTTTTTACCTGCCTGCCCTACACCGTGTACCAGCAGCTGGATATGCCTGTCCACTTGGCCCACGGGGCGAGCAGTATCTGAACTACGGCTGGAAGCCATGTCCATTGGAGAACGAGGACCCTGCAGGGACAAATACGGTCAGGTTCTAGCTCTAGGAAACAAAGTACAAGGGGAGCACAGGGGACATGAGGAGTGGGAGCAATACGTGCCAAGGCTTCCTCAGAGTAGATAGGCTCCTGGCTCCGGGACAGAGCTAGGGAAGGGGGCAGGGTATCCCCTTCCCATGGCCGGTCACTGCAAGATGTCTCCAGGAGCCTGAGAAAGAAAGAGGCATGACGTGTCTCTTGACTTTAACTTGTCCCTGACTTTAAACCAGCTTTTTGGGATCTACATACCGAAGATAGTATACAGCCTTGGTTGCTCGCTCCTGATAAACAAACATATTCTTCCGGTTCACCACAGAAAAGGCATTGAGCACAGAGCGCAGGGCCTGTATGGCTGGGGGAGTAACATGGACTTAAGAAATTCTCTTCCCCACACCCTTCACCCTACTCTCTCGTGCCATTACATACCACGAGAGACCCCCATACTGGGCCCCATCTTGAGGCGTGAATGGACTCGGATCACTGTTCCCCATACAACATCACAGGAGAAATGGCCAGGGACAAACTGCATGGTGGCTGCCAGATACCCTCGGGGTGCACAGCTCTCATCAGCAGCATAATCTGGAGGAGAGAAAACATGGATTAGAAACAAGATTCTTAGCTCTTCACCAGAATACTCACCTGGGAATTAGCCACTTGTTCTCAACGCCTCCAGATTTCTTGTCCCTCTTTGCTCGTCAGAAAAAGCTGATCTTTGGTGACAAGGCAGGGCTAAGCAGAGGCATGCCCTAAGGAAGCCAGGTCACAGCACAGAGGCTTTCAGAACCATCTCAAGGAGATTTGAGAAGGAACTAAGGACAAGTGTTGACAAAAGCAAAGCATAAGGCAATTCTGAAGACAATGCCACAGGTTTTGGGTCCTGTTATGACATATGTCAGGAGCCCTATTAGCCGTTGTCCTCAAAAGAAGCGGCAATAGTAGCCTCATTAGAACAGAAAGGCTATGGTTACTTATGTATTCCAGCTGTGGAGTGAGGGAAAATATATCCTATCTTTGGAGGATAGATATACCAAAGGGTGATGTGACAATACTTAAGAGCCATGGCCACAGTCCAATGCCTTGTTTGATCTTTGTCAGTTTCTAGGTGGACAAGGAACCTTCAGTAGGTGAAAAGTTTTGTTTCCCAGAAATGCTGTCAGATGTCAGCAACAAACAGGATACTCAGGAGACTGCAGAGTTTCTGCATAGAAACTGGCACAGGATGCTGTTGCTAAGGGTTTCAGAGAAAAAGATAGAGACTAAAATGAAGAAAGGCTGTGTCTGGGTTCTGACTGGTCTAATATCCCAGGCTGCTAGGAGTCACCCTGAAGTAGAAGTGCTTTGTTGTCCTAGCATATTCTCAAGTTGCAGAAAGTGTCTTGAAAACCACAAGAGTCCACTAGTTATAGGGTTTCTGCTTTACTGCTTTAATATGAGGAATGTCCCAAGATGTGCTGAGATGCACCATATCCTGGCATTCTTAAGAATGTTAAACATAAAGAGTGATCTGATTTGAAGCCAGAAGGAAGAACTGTAAAAGGACAAGACTTGCTTTCTCTTCTATGGGCTAGGAAAAGAGGTTATCAAAGTAAAAGAAGGGGAAAGAAGTGTTGAGACTCCTATTACTAGCTCAAGTAGATTTACATGTTTCCTTACCGTGACTTGAAATCCCAAAAAACTCTAAAGAGCCCTGTGCCTGACTGTTCACAGAGACAGCCAGTCAAAAAGCCAGATCTGGCTGGCTGCTGCTGGCTCACACCTATAATCCTAGCTACTCAGGAGGCTGCGATCTGAGAATTGCAGTTCAAAGCCAGCCCAGGCAGAAAAGTCCATGAGACTCTTTAATAAACCACCAGAAAACTGGAAGTGGCACTCTGGCTCAAAGTGGTAGAGCGCTAGCCTTGATTGAGCTGAAGAACTGAGGGACAGCGCCTAGCCCCTGAGTTCAAGCCCCACAACCGATCCTCTCTCCCCCCCCCCAAAAAAAAAAAAAAAAATCCAGCCCTGTTATAGGACCATAGCCTCTCCCCTCTGTTCTTCCATGTGGGAACTGGCCTACTTATTCTCACTCCTTTAGACTCCTTATCCCTGTCTAGTCCCCTTTTGGGGAAAATTAAACAATTTGGATATCAAAGCTGGACACAGGTGGCTCATATCTGTAATCTTAGCTGCTCAAGAGTCTGAGATCTGAGGATCAAGGTTTAAAGCCATCCTGGGCAGAAAGGTCTGTGAAACACTTTTCCCCCCTGGTCATGAGGCTTGAACTCAGGGCCTGGGCACTGTCCCTGAGTCTCTTTGTGCTCAAGGCTAGAAATTTACCATTTTGAGCCACAGCTCCACTTCTAGTTTTTAAATGATTAATTGGAGATAAGAGTTTCACGAGCACTTTTCTGCATGGGCTGGCTTCAAACTGTGATCCTCAGATCTCAGCCTCCTGAGTAGCTAGGATTATAGGTGTGAGCCACTGGTGCTGCTGTCTGTGAAACTCTTTTCCCCACTTAACCAGCAAAAAGCCATAGAAGTGGTGGTTTGGCTTAAGTGGTAGATATCAGTCTTGAGTGAAAAAAGCCAAGTGAGGGAGGCCTTGAGTTCAAGCCCCAGTACTGGCACCAAAACCAAACCAAACCCAACTGTGGTGACAGTATCAAGAAAGGCCATGTGGAGGCTTGCCCTTGAGGACTATGTGATACCCAAATGCTAATCATCTCCCCTGCTTGGCTCTTTCTCTAAGGGACATAAACATACTCAAGTCTCTGTCTTAAAGTTCCTTCCTTGCCTTTGTCTTCCTTCAGTTATTCTCTTTTTTGTTTTCACCACCACTTGAAAGAACGGTTATTCTTTGTCTCACCTGTCTATCTTGACTTTTCCATTATCAGTTCCTTCTCGATCTCTCCAATGAAACTGCTTTCATGAAAGTCACTGATGCCTAGCAGCAGCAGGATCCAGGCATCCTATCTTACTTACCCATGACTCTAACCCAAAGACTGGATATAAGAAAGAGCAGTGGCACCACCTCGTGAGGGAGGCTGCTGGATGGGATCATACCATCACTAGGTAGCAGTGCCCGCTGGCGCGAGTGGAAGGGTGTCTCGCTACGCCACAGATCTTCTTCACTCTCTGCCACCAGAAGGGAGTTACACACATGACTGTCATGCAGGTCCTGAAGGAGCAATCGCTGGGAAAAATAACAAGATGTAAGAAAACTGAAATACCTCTTCCTAAGTGAATGATGGTCAGGAGGATCGGAGGCTAGAAAGAATGCCCACCATTTTGATTACTATTACTGAAGGTCAAAATAAGGACATTAGGAGACCAGACTGGGATACATACTGAGACCTTATCTCAAAAACCGAAACACCACATTAACATAAAAGGACCTCAGTAATCAGAGATGGTGTCCTACCCTAAACAAGCTTAGGGCTGAAAGCAAATCCAGTGAGGAGCACTTATCCTTACTCTTGGTCAGTATCTAGTCACTTTCCTTCAATTCTTAAACTAAAACTACTTTGGATGGTCAGCTCCTTTCCTATTATATGATCTCATAGCAGTCTTTGCTTTTCCTCTGAGATTCTTCACAACCATCACTGAAGTAATTTGTATACTTTAGTTATTCAATATCTATATCCCTTACTCTAAGCTCTAGAGTCAGTTTCACAGTAAATCTCTAATGCTAGCACACAGTACAATGATAGGAAATATTTCAGTCACTGGCAAGGAATAAAAAGGAAACTCAGCCCAGGGGCTGCGAATTCATGCCTATAATCCTAGCCATTCAGGAGGCTGAGCTCTGAGAATTGAGGCTAGAAGCCAGTCGGGCAGGAAAGTCCATGAGACTCTTATCTCTAATTAACTACCAGAAAACCAGAAGTGGTGCTGTGTCTCAAAGTGGTAGAGTGCTAGCCATGAGCAAAAAGAGCTCAAGAACAGTACTCAGGACCTGAGTTCAAGCCCCAAGAATGGAACAAAAGAAAAAAAAAAGGGAACTCCACTTCCAGGGGTGGGTTGGAGAGCTTCCTTATTGGTAAGGAGTTAAGAGAACAGCCCAGAGTTATTACTGAGTCTGAGATACACTGACAGCCTCTGAAAGTCAGTTCCTGGAAACCCCCTTCCTCTTTTGTTCTGTTTTGTCTCAGTGCTGGAGAGCCCTCGCCCTGGCTGCTTCTTACCTGGTTGACCTCCCTGCAGATCTCCCCAACTCGCCTCACCAGGAGCTGCTGCAGGTGGCGACACTCAGTGCCAGGCCCTCCATCCTCCCGAATCAGGCTCCTAGGAAGGATGGATGGATCAGACATAGAGCTGTAGTGGGGAAGGAGTTTTAAGTGTCATGAATATGATCTGGGGAACCCATAAGAAGGAAGCAGGACTGGACAGAGGGAAGTGAACCTGACAGGAAAGAGGGAAAATGGAATTCTCAAGAGCAGCTCTGGAAGGCTTAGCTCCACACTTGCCTTACACCAGCTACCAGGTGGCGCCACACTAACACTAGCACTTGCGCCCTGCAATGAGGCTCTTCTTCATAAGAAGGGTCTTCCCTGCTCTCAACCCCACTCCAAGAACAAAGAGTGTGTAAGAGATGCCTAGCTGTAAATTCTGACTTGACCAAGTATTCCACTGCTTTATGCTGAGTTACTTCCTTCATGCCCTCATGGTAATATGATGTAGGGATGTTACACAGATTAGATAAGCTGTTCCATGTAAAATGCTATGAGTGCCTATAGAATTATAGGCTCCTTTGTTTTGTTTTGTTTTTTTGTTTGATTTTTGTTTTGTCAGTCATGGGGCTTAAACTCAGGGCCTAAGCACTGTCTGCTCAAAGCTAGCATTCTACTGCTTTAAGCCACAGCTCCACTTCCAGTTTTCTGGTGGTTAACTAGAGATAAGAGTCTGATGAGCCTGTGCAGATGGCTCAAGGCTATAATCCTAGCTATTGAGGAGGCTGAGATCTGAGGATCACAGTTTGAAGCCAGCCCAGTCAAGAAAGTCTGTGAGAATCTTACCTCTAAAAAACTACTCAGAAAATGCCGGGAGTGGGCTGGGAAGGTGGCTCAATGGTAGAGCACTTGCCTTGCATGCCTGAGGCCCTGGGTTCGATTCCTCAGCACCACATAAGCAAAAAGAAAAAAGCCGGAAGTGGCGCTGTGGCTCAAGTGGTAGAGCGCTAGCCTTGAGCTGAAGAGCTGAGGGACAGCGCCCAGGCCCAGAGTTCAGGCCCCATGACTGGACACCCCCCCCCAAAAAAAAAAAAAAAAAAAAAGAAAATGCCGGGAGTATGGCTGTAGCTCAAAAGGTAGAGTGCTAGCCTTGAGCACAGAGAGGCTCAGGGGCAGTGCCCAGGCCCTGAGTTTAACCCCAGAACTGGCAAGGAAAAAAAAAAAGTCTCACAGACTTTCTTGCCCAGACTGGCTTCAAACTTTGATCCTCAGAACTCAGTGCCCGGTTTTATTACTCCCTTGTTTTATCACCCTTTGAAGCCACTCTGAACTGTACATGTTCTTAATGCTCAGTTAGAAGCCAAAATCACCATTAGCTTTGCAACTCCATTGAGAAAGGTGAGAGTACTGTGCTTTGCTAGGAAGATTTGGGAAGAGAGCTGGAGCCTAGACCTTAGAGTACAAATCAGACTGAAGCTCTCAGTCTCAAATCTAACTTTTAATAATGCCAGGGTCAGGAAAAAGCAGTTAAATTAGGGTTGGGTGCAGGGCCTCCATGCTTCCACTTACCGTGCATGTGCATACACTTCCACACGATCTTGCAGGACTCGAGCAATAAGCCAGAAGTCAGGCAGGCAAGGCCCAGGGAGGCCTGAGAATGAAGGCTGAGGAGGTGCTGGCCCAGGTGGAGTCCGCAATGTGAAGGAAGCCTTCTCACCAAGAGTATCATGGGGCTCTTCACTGTCAGAGCCACTGCTTCCACCATCATAACCTGTGTCAAACATACGGAAACATTTAGTTCATCCTTAGCACAGCCTGACTCACTTGAGCCCTTTAGTATACTGAGCTTGATGATTCCCTTCAAATGAGCTCCTTTTGATATCTATGCCCATATCTTCCTCTGTGCAGTCCAAGACCACCTGCCATCATCTTAGAATCCTCTACTTCTGCCCCAGCTTACCTAGGTGATCTGAGTCCACACTGCCTTGACTGGACATGAGGCTTAGTCCCCGGCTGGGCCCAGGTTGGCTCCCTGAACAGATAAGGGAAAGTTCTGGAACTTCTCTGGATATTTTCTACAGCCTCCTTTTAGAAACGGAAACTGGCCCAGATTTACATCTCAAGCTCTCACCTTCCTGTGGTAGGCTAGGCAGGCTGATGACGGGGGTGCACTCAGAATCCTCTGGGGAGCCAAGGGTATGGGGGCTGGCTGTCACGGCCTGAGGGACAGAAATCAAGACTAATGTACAGTACCACATACACCCCACCATCCTTCTCCATCCTCACACCAGACTTACCTCTCCTTCACCACTTTCAGCCCTGTCCTCATGGCCGTGCCAAGCCCAGGCCTCTGAAGGGGTCTCCCCTTGGGGCCCGCTTGGCTGCTGGCCAACTGCCACAAAGAAGAAGCCACTGTCAGGGTCCTCAAGGAGAATATGGCCAGGGAGGTAGAGGCGGCGGAACTCCTGGGGAGCAGGAGTTAAGGTCACAGTTTAAGCAAAAGTAGCCTTCCCAATATATAGAAGCCTACGCTTCCTGATCAGACACTCCAACCACCCGGTGAAGCAGACGCCAACAATCCCACTGCTGAGGTAAGATAAGGTTTAGTGATTTTCCATAGCTCAGTAAGCCCAGTGACAAGGTTGGAAGCTGGGTCTCTCTCCACTGGCCTGCCAGGCATAGGGATGAGGAGCAGACAATATGATGAGGAGGGAAACAGGAACGGTAATTCTATGGACTCAAACTAAGAAAACCCAGTTCTGTGCGTGGGGTCCAGGAAGGATGGGCTCCAATCAGACCATAAAGTATTTGGAAGGCAGCTTACCTCCTTGAATTGTGTGAGGGAGCGCTCTGGCCCAAACACAAAACTCAGTGGAAGGGTCTGTCGAAGGCAGGTGGAGCGCCCAGGAGAGCTATGGATATGGGCAGCTGCTCGATGCAGGGCAGGGCTCTGGGGAATTCCCCCTCTTCGGAGTGCCCCCACCATCTCATCTTCTAACAACCAGCGGATCTACAGGCAGAGAGGAACGAACCCCTTGCTTACTGAAGCTTTATCTCAATTCTAGACCAGAACAGTCTAGATGATACTCTGCCTTCTAGACAGAGTCCTGTGAGATGCCTTCTAGGCCTCAATTCAATCTCAGAATAAAAAGGGTGCCCCATCTCACTTATATGATGGAAAGGGTATGAGTTACAGCACTAGGGGTCTGTTGCTTATGCTGGATCATAGAAAGCCCTCACCTCACTCATGGTGGTTTCAATAGCCAGTCTGTGGGGTGTGGTTAAATTGGATAGTCCTGAGTGCCTAAATGGAAGAAAGGTTTAGGTATGAGTTTCCAGAAAAATGAAACTGAGGGGAATGAGGAACTCTGAGAGGAGCATAAGAACATAATATACCTCTCCTCTTCTGGGGGTGGCAGCGGGGGTCCCAGGCCATCATCTGATCTTAAGGAGGACGGTTGCCCTGGGGACCGTGGGAATGAAGCACTGCTCTCAGATGTTGACCTGTACCAGGATGGGAGCAAAAGTCAAAGGTCAGGAGATAATATTCTCCCAGTGCATCTTCCAGGTCTCCTTAGTCCCCAGGTCCCTTAAATTCTTTTACTGGCCCTCAATTTCCACAAAGTCCCAGGCCCCCCCACCCCCTACCAAGCTGGCTGCCACACCGATGGTGCTGTGGGTCCGAGGCTGGAGGGAGCTCCACTTCTAGTGGCAAAGTCAGCACAAAGACATCCAGAGTGATACTGAGGTCCCTTAGGGGAACTCGGCCTCCAATTGGGGGTCCTTCCAGACTGGAAAGCACCTGGCCTGGGAGAGGGGGACAGTTAAGAGGTTGCTGGGGACCCTGGGAAAAGCATATCTTCCATACTTCCAGGCTGTCCTCCATTTCCAGGCGGGCAAGCAAGCTGTACTATGATCTCTGGTGTTCCCAGGGCTCCCCCAAACTCACTCAGGCAGGTGGGCAGGCTGCACACAGGTACCGAGCTGTGCTGCCCACGCAGTCGCACAGAGCATGTAAGGTGTAGGAAGAGGGGTGGCAGGTCATGCATGAGGCTCTCAGGCCCAGTGGGTGAATCGCCTCCCAAGATACTGAAGGAGTCTTCGTCAGGATTAACAGTGTCTGCATCTGACAGCGAGGCAGAGTCTAGCCCAGCAAGCCCCAGGTTGGGTTCACGGGTCTCACGGTATTCCACTTCCAGCTCTGGGTCACTCTCAGTGACCACACAACAGGCAGATGTATATCCTAGTGGGTCATAGAACATGGTCAGCAGGATGGCAGTAGAGGTCACTGGGCCTGCCTTAAAGCAGCCTCCTCCCACACCGTAATCACTTGCTCACATACCTTCTTCTCCCATGATCTCAGCCTCTGAAAACTCAAGGTCACTGACTTTCCTGTCTACTGTGTCCCGGGGACCCTCATCCTGTAAAAAAATATAGCTGTAAAAAATACAGCTGATCCAAAAGGATCCATGCACATCCAGGCCCTGGGTTGGGGATACAAGACAGGGAAGGAAGAAAGCCACTCACCTCTCGCCTACTGGATGGAGGGCAGTAGAAGAAGTAGTGGGGATTGGAGGGTACTGTGCGGAAGTGGAGATGACTGATCTCTAGGAACTTCTCCTGTTGTAGAGTGTAAAAAGAGCTATGATGTCAGTTTCCCCTGGAAGAACGTTAATTTTTTACTAAAACAAGACGGATGGTACCCTTAACCCAGAGAACACTGTCCTCTGCATGAGTAGGAATGTATCCCTCTTCTGTTCTCACCTGGATGAGGCTATGAAGGGCATCATGTGCCTCCCCTCTGAGTTGGCAGACATCTGTCAGAGAGATCTCTGGGCCAGGGTCTGAATTACCAGGGACACGGGTGCTCTGAAACTCAGGCTCACTTAGGTCCTCTGTCTCTATACTGAGTAGTTGGGTTTGGGGAGAAAGCATACCAGTGTTAAGAACTTTAAGTGTTAAAGTGTCTGCTTCCCAACCGGGGAGCAGCGTACACCAGTCTCCGTCTGTTCAGGGTAGCACAACAGCTGGTGTGGTGATACAGGCAAGGAGAACCAACCCATTCATTTGAGTTCCAATCTTCTTATCTAAGGGCCAGACATTTCTGTGAAACAAAGTGTGGATGATGGTAGTTTTTTGACTTGTATCAGTAGGTGGAAGATGAATGGAGAAGGCAAGGTTTGTTGGGAAGAAAATGTGTTCACTTTGAGGACATGAGAAGTGGGAGTTCCTAAGTTCGGACCTATGAGTATTCCCACCACTCTAGTTCCAATGGCAACACATTGCAGAGGCTAGCACAGAGCTGTTTGCCTGCTTGTGTTTTCCTTCTAGTCCTTCACCCAAAGGGAGGGGCTTACTGTGGGAAAACAGGTTTGGGCTTGATGATGTACACAAATTAGTTTGGGAGATTGTTACTATTCTATGGAGGGCCTCCCAGAAAATCTCCACTTCACTTTAACAACTGGGAACTCCATAGCTTGGACTTGGCTCATTAGACCACACTAAAGAAGCAGAGTCCTGGAGCTGTCTGGAAGTGAGATTGCTGCCAGAGTCAAAGGGAGAAAGCATCCTGCATAGAAAGCTAGTGACACGACATGCTACATTCCAGGACTAGAAGGTCCCTCATTACCCGTTCTGCCCCTAGTACTGGGGATTGAACCCAAGGTTTCAAGTATGCTAGGCTACTCTGCCGCTTGGGCAACACCCCCAGCATTTTTGTTGTATTTTTTTTTTTTTTTGTACCAATAACTTTGCCTGGGGTGGACCTAAAATTGTGATCCTCCTGCCTCTTCTTCCCAAGTAGCTGGGATTACAGATGTGGGCCACTATATCTGGCTAGGTTTTTGAATAAGGACTTGATCTGTGTGCCTCCCTGCCCTGATGTCATTCAAGAACAACCCTAACCTGGACTCAGAAGCTAAGACAGCTCGTTCCCGAGGCTCTGGGCCCTCCTCAATGCTGCTGCTGAAGGGTCCTGGGCTTAGAGGACCAGGGCTTGGGGGTGCATGAGGCAAACCCCAAGTATGGCCACACAGTGCAAGCAAGAAAGAGGTGATGTCTATTTCTTGTAGTAGCTCCTCACAGGCATCCACCGCTGTCAGCAAATCCTGGCAAGTCACACTCTGTGCCTGCTGCAAGCTCCGAAACAGCCCTGATGGAATGGACCATGATCAGGGTCAGCTCTGGAGCAGTCTCTCCAGGCCCCACCTGCCATCTCCATGTATCTACTTCCACATCCCCACTCCTTTACATGGCGTTCTTACTCACCACGAACATAGCATCGCTGTGCATGCTCCTGCAGCAAGGTACAATGGGTGGCTGCCTCTTTATATCTGGGCTCCATCCACACTGAGGAAGCTGAGGGATGGTCTAGGAACTGAGTCCTAGGAACGGGAGGGAAAACAGCTTGGATAACTCCCCTAAGTGGTACCTTGAACTCATCAGCCACCTGTACTCCATAGCATGTTCAACTGACTTGATGAGGAAAACTAAATCAAGAAGCTGGTAGGATATACCTAAGAAGTTCCTGCTGACTACCTCTGAATGTATGCCCAACTTTGTCAGAGAAAGATACCAGGTCAAAGTCAAGGGCACTCACCTAAAAATGAGGTCTCGAGGTGCCTGCGGGGGCTGTACGCCAACCATTTGCTCCCTCAGTGCTTCCAGTGAACAGCTATAGATGTAGACAGGACACCGGGTCCGTAGTCCATCTGTACCCTCTGTCTGGGAAGCCTGACGCCCAGTACAAGCCTGTAAGTCCCGACGGAAAAGTAGATTTTGCTCGCCTTGATCACAGGCACTGTCTGTGAGGAAAGGTGTACCTTAGTCTTTACACTTTCTATTTGCTTTCCCATCCCATTTCTGCTTAACTGATTTCCATCAGCAGTCTTACCACCAACTGGGGTTATACTGAGAATAGGGACTTGTGGCTTTGTAGCCTTGGTCCCAGTTTCTTCCATATCTTTCAGGTTGGGGGCTCCACTCCAATCCCCAAACTTAGGCTTTGCTTCCTCTTGAAAGGGTCCCTCCAGGCCACAAGCAGCCAGACGTTGAACATCTAGGGAAGAGACAAACCAATCAGGGCTGTCTGATAGGCCAGTGAGTGAGCTCAAGGTTTTATACCCAAGGAGGTAAGGAAGGTCAGCAGTTAGTACCTGAGAAAGTAGCTGGGAGAAAAGTCAGAAACATATGCTGTGGGGTCACCAGCCTTGCATAGCAGCGCCACTGAGGGGGCTGGGAAGAGATGAGAGGCCTTAAAGTTTCAAGACCCATACTCTGTAAGAAAGAAACAGACTATTAGAGCAATCTACAAGGCCTGGTGGCCATTGTTTTCTCCTACAGAGAGCTGTACCTTGGCCATTCATAATGTCTAGCAAAAGTCACCATCAGAGACAGCTAGGGCCCCAAAAGGCAGCCACCTCAGATGTCTGGAAGTCAAGGAGCTCTGGGATTACTGACTAGACCACAGAGCACAGGCTATATAACAGGCAGCAGAGACTCTGAAGGGAGTGGTATGGTAGTTTTCCATGACTCCATCCTCACTGACTAGGAGAGAACTGCATAGCCAGAGGCTAGGATAAAATGAACTTTTGAATGGGAGTTCTATGAGTTACTTATCATCTAAGCTTAAGTGCTGACTGCAACAGCCCCATGCACTTTGCAGAAGTATATGTGTATGTTTATATATGCATACATACATATGCGTATATATACAAACGTACACATATATTCAAGTACACATGTATGTATATATACATAAATATATATTTACGTATACACACACAAGAATAATTTATTCCTACTTTTTAATATGTGTCTAATTTATTATTTTGGTTTTAACTTTTTTGGGGGTCAGTTGTGGGGCTTGAACTCAGGGCCTGGGCCTTGTCCATGAGTCTCTGTGCTCAAGGATTTTGGGTGGTTAATTGGAGATAAGAGTCTCATGGGAACTTTTCTGCCTGGTCTGGCTTCAAACTGTGATTCTCAGATCTCAGCCTCCTTAGTAGCTAGGATTACAGGCTTGGTTTTAACTTTTTTATTTAACTGTATAATTTTTTCTGACGTAAGCCATTTACCTCTTCCCATTCACTTTTTAGGCCTGCTTATCCCTGCTCCTTTCCTTTCTTTGAATTCATCATATATCCGTACAATAACACCTGCCTTTCAGTATTCGATTTTAAATATTTTTATCTCATTTAATAGCTCTTCCCCATTTATACTTTTCTTCTACCAAGTACAGCTGTTTTGTTACCCGTATTTCCTTCTACCTCTGTTTCCATAACCTTAGTCTTTTCTCATTACCTATACTCTCACTGGGTGCTTGAATATCATTCATTTTATGTGTTTTTGTTTCATGTTAGGCATTTTGAGTACTATTTGGTTTTCACTTTGCTTCTTTTTCTCTTTTCATTGTTATTGTGTATGTATAGTGAATTCTCTTAATTTTGCCTTCACCACCCAGTATTTAGCTAATTTTTTTTCCTACTCATTCAATCCATTTCCTATTTAACTTTTCCTATTCAACTTATCTCTCACATTATAATGCTTGTATATGCAAATATACAGAATAAAGAAAGAATATTGAAAGCTTACAAAGATAGGAAACAAGTAACTTACAACTGCAAGCCTATTAGAATAACAGCAGATTTCTAAATGCAAGGATGTTCAAGCTCAAAACCTAAGTATCAACCTAGAGTAGTATATTCAGCAAAGCTATACTTCATAATTAAGGGAGAAATAAGAAACTTCCACGATAAGCTAAAGTTACTGGAACTCAAGACTACTAAACTAGCACTGCAAAAGATACATGAAGGAATCCTACCCACAGAAAAAGAAAATACAGGAAAGAATAAACTCTACTAGATGAGTAGATTAGCAAAGGAGAAATAGGGAAGAAGTATCATAAAAACAATAAAATGACAGGAAATATGACACATCTTTCAATATTTATGTTGAATGTTAATTGTCTTAACTCTCAATCAAAAGATGTAAAATGGCAACTCAACTACGTGTTGCCTGCAAGAAATATATGCCACTGAAAAGACAAACATAGGCTGAAAGAATAGAAAAGCACATGGATCCCGAAAGCAGTCAGAAGTAGCCATACTTATATCTGATAAAATAGACTTCAAACAAAATCAGTTGGAAAAGACAAAGGTTAGTTATATTAATAAAGGGAAGGAGCCATGAAGAAGTTTTTAACATATATCCATCCCAAACTGGCACCCTCAGGCTTATTAAACACACAATTTGGGACTTACAAACACAATAATAGTGGACACTTCAATAACCCACTCTTACCAATAAACACATCATTTAAACAAAAGATCAAACAGAAACCTCAAAAATATATGATACCATAGACCAATGGATTAAGCAGGTATTTACAGAATATTTCATCCAGTAGCAGTAAAATACACATTCTTTTCAGCAGCCCATGGAACTTTCTCCAAAACAGATCATACTGCAGGAAATTAAGAAAGGCTAAGGAAATGTAAGAAAATTGAAATAACTTCCTGCATTCTAGCAGACTATAATGGAATTTAGCTAGAACTCAAGAGCATATCACAGATATCACAGAAAATATTTAAATACATGGAGGACAAACAAAACATTTGTTGAATGATGAGTAGATCACTGAAGAAATAAAAGGAGAAATCAAAAAGTTCCTGGCATCTAATGAAAATGAAAACACACCTGTTGGGATATAGCAAAGGCAGTGTAGTATTAAAAGGAAAATTTAGGGCTGGGAAGGTGGCTCAGTGGTAGAGTGCTTGCCTTGTATGCATGAGGCCCTGGGTTCGATTCTTCAGCACCACATAAGCAGAAAAAGCTGGAAGTGGCACTGTGGCTCAAGTGGTAAAGGGCTAACCTTGAGCTGAAGAGCTGAGGGACAGTGCCCAGGCCCAGAGTTCAGGCCCACAACCGACAAAATAAATAAATAAATAAACAATAAAAGGAAAATTTATAGCTATGAGTGTCTACATCAAAAGAACACAGAGCTTTCAAACAGCCTAATAATACAAACTTCTAAAACAAACAGAAACAAATCCAAAATTAGTGGACAGAAATAGTAAAGATTAAGACAGAAATAAATGAAATAGACTTAAAAAACTATATAAAGAATCAGCAAAACAAAATTTGGATTTTTGAAAAAAATAAGATAAATTACAGCCCAGGTAGACAAATCCCCAAAGTTGGTTTTTTTTTTTTGTCAATTATGGGGCTTGAACTCAGGACCTAGGCACTGTCCCTGAGATTTTTTTGCTCAAAGCTAGCACTTTACCACTTTGAGCCACCAATGCCATTTCTGGTTTTCTGGTAGTTAATTGGAGATGAGTCTCACAGACTTTTCTGCCCTGGCTGGCTTTGAACCATAATCCTCAGATCTCAGCCTCCTAAGTAGGTAGACTTACAGGTATGAGACATTGGCACTTGGCCCAAAGACTCTTATCTCCAGCAAAAAGCTGGAGCTGGAAGCATGGTTCAAGTTGTAGAGAACCAGCCAAGAATGGAAAAAACAAAACTAAGTGAGAGCATGAAGCCCCAAGTTCATGAAGAAGTCAATATCACTAACCATAAAGGAAATGTAAGCCAAAACTACACTACCATACCATCTCACTTCAGTCATAATGATAATCATCAAGAAAACAACAACAAAAGCTGTTAAGGATGTGGGGATAAAGGAACCTTCATACACTGCTGGTGGGAATATAATCTTTGGAAATCAGTATGATGGCTTCTCAAAAGACCAAAAGCAGACCTATCGGGGGTGGGAAGGTGGCTCAGTGGTAGAGCGCTTGCCTTGCATGCATGAGGCCCTGGGTTCGATTCCCCAGCACCACATAAACAAAAAGAAAAAAAGCCGGAAGTGATGCTGTGGCTCAAGTGGTAGAGCGCCAGCCTTGAGCTGAAGAGCTGAGGGACAGTGCTCAGGCCCAGAGTTCAGGCTCCACGACCGGACCAAAAAAAAAATAAAAATAAAAAATAAAAGCAGACCTATCTATGACTCTGTCATTGTACTACTGGACATATACTCCAAAAAATGCAAATCAATGTATAAGAAAGACACCTGCATACTCATGTCTAGTGCAACACTGTTCAAACTAGCCAAATAGTGAAATCAGCCAATGTGCCTAACAGATGAATGGATAAAGAAGTTATAGCATATGTATATATATATATATTTATATATATACATATATAGATATCATAGATTACACAGTAATAAAAACAAAATGTCATTTACAACAGAGAATATCATGTTACATGAGATAAGCTAAACTCAAAAAGCCATATACTATATGCTTTTGCTTATATGTAGAAGCTAGACCTAAGACATACATATTCATGTACACACACACACACACACACACAAACACACACACACACACACACACACACACCAGAAACATAAATTTATACGCACACATAATACATAAAACATGATTCTATCTATGGGATCATAGAGGATGATGAGAAAGGGATAGAGAAAAAATGATAGGGGGGTAGGAGGGGTGGGGAGATGGGAAGGGATGGGAAGGGGAAACAAAGGAGGAGGCAACAATGCTTGATAAGAAATGTACTCATTACCTTGTCCATGTAATTGTAACCCCTCTGTACGGTATTTTCACAATAAAAAAGAAAAAGAATAAAAAGGGGAAAAAAAGAAAAAAAATGATAGTGAATTAATTTCAAATATAGTGCATCTATGTATGAATAAGGCATTAAAAAAATCCTCAATGAAAGACACTGGTCACTAGGGGATGTGGGGGGCAGAGAAAGCAAAAGAAGGTTTTTCTGGCAAAACATAATATAAGCCTACTTGAAATGCCATAGTGAAAACTCTTGGTGCAGTTAATATACACATACACACACTGGTAAGAGGTGGGAGGGCTAAGGAAGATGAACGGAGATGAATATAGTCAACATAGTTTATTTATGAAAATAGAAGAGTCAGACCCTTTGAAATTGTTTTAAGAATGTGGAGGGGATGGAGAGGGACAGAGAAAAGGAGGTTGACCAAGGTACCCTGTTTACGTGTGTGTGGAAATGTCACAATGAACTTGCCCTTGTACAACTCATGTATGCTAATTAAAAAAATAAAAGGAAAACATAGAAAGGCTAACAGGTTCATGAAGAAGTCAAGCCAGGCATTGTAGCTCACATCTGTAATCCTAGCTGCTTGGGAAGTTAGCAAATTGTGATTCTAAGCTAGCCTGGGCTATCTCAACAAATACAAATCTGGGTGTGATGTCCACCACAAAGAAAAAAAAAAAAGGAAATTGGGTCTGGGCATGGGTGTGCGGTGATGAAAGGAGCCAGTATCACAAGGGCTCACAAAGAAGAACCAGTGCTCACCAAGGAAGGAAGGGCTGGGTCTCCAGTAGTCTGGGTGCTTTCAACTACTTGATCCTTCAGGATCCCATCACCCCCAGCAGGTGGACCCTCTGTACCTACAATGGAGTAGAGAGGGCAAAGCCAGTGTGGAGCAGGGCTCTGAGTTGAAGAGAAGGGTGAGGCCAGAGCTTAAAGGCAGAAACCACCCTGGGGGTTAGGGAAAGTGTTGGAGTCTAGCATTAGGACACACAAGTTCACCTGGATCATAGCAGGTCCGTCGCAATGCTTCACTCAAGAAGGCAGCCTGGTCAGCAGGGGTCAGTGGGATCTCCCGGTCACTCAGCTCCTGTCCCAGGCAGCTGTGCAGCAGGCACAGCACCATGTCGTTGGTGGCACAGGGCCCCTCGGTGAGAGGGACACCCTCTGGCTCTGCCCAACACACATTCTGCTCAGCACTGAGAGCCTCCTGCTGCCCACGGCCCGTAGGGTTCACCCTGACCAGCAAAGCCCTTCCACCTTAGTCTTCCCCTCCCCACCCTGAACTTGTTCTTCCCTAACTCATATGCTCTTGTTCTCTAATATCCCTAAGCTTGGCTTGCTGGCCCCCAGAAAGGGTGAGTGCGTACTATGTTCACCTACCTCTGGACAGCAGAAGGAAGAACATCTGTAGCTGTTGGCACTGTGGCAGCAATCCTAGTAGGTCAAAGTGAAAAGGGATCTCATAGACACAGGTGTCTCCTCCCTGATCCAGTCCTGGGAGGGAATGGTGAAGGACAGATGGTGAAACTCGGATTACCTATCTGTGGCTGCCTTCACCCTACCCTCTCCCTGTTCCACCCAGTGAGACACCTTCCCCACTGACCATCTGAGACTCGGGGCTCTGGGGGCAGAGGACCCCATTCCTTGCTCTGGCATAGTTGTATCAGGTATTCAAAACTCAGCATGGAACCTATACAGGCAGCATCCCTTGGGTGGAGCTAGGGGAGAAACATCAGAGGTCAAGGGTTACCCTTTTATAGCCCTGGCCTTCTCTGGCTATCAAGGAAATCAAAATAATTGCAGACAGAGATTCAGAGTGCCAGGAAGCCCATAGGCTTCAGTATCCAAAGGAGATACAATCCAGTAAGAGGTGGGGTATAGTTCAGAGGTCACTCACAGCTTGAGGGATTTCAGAGTATGTCAAGTTCTGTAGGTGCTTCCAGCTTTCAGGACCAGGTCCCACTCGCCCGTACTGTGGCTCCACCCATACCTCAGTGACCAGATTGAGCTCAGAGTCCCCCTCCAGGGCCTCTACCTCCACATCATTGTCATCATCTGTTGAGAAGCTAAAGGAGGAAGGGCTCTGAGCCTGGGTGAGAGGGAATCTAACACAGCCTTGTGGCAGGGGTTGGGCCTCATGGAGAATGAGCCAGGCATGAAGGATGAAGGACAGTCATAATTGGCTAGCCTTTGCAGACTAGCAAAGATGACTGATGAAACAAATAAAATAAGCAGCCCCTCCTCCAGGCTTGAGATGGAGATCATCTCAAGATAAGGGAGTTAGACATTTAGGGAACCTAGAAAGAAGGAGATGGTACAGAGATATGCCTCTCAAAGAGGGCTGAGGCTTACCTGTCTTTGGTGGAGGTAGAGTGAGGAGGGAAGAGAATGTACTGGACGACACACGTGTGCTTCTCTTCAGCAGTAGCCTGCCCCAGTGGCTCATTCTATGGGTAAAAGGGAGGCACTGGGAAAATCCCGGATGGCACAGAGTCCTGGCCTGACCTGGATCTGGCCTTCAGAAATTTAATCCTCTCACTATAGGATCCTATGATTCTGGCCTCAGGCCCGGGTCCTGGAACCAAGTTCCAGTTTGTGAGACAAACTTCATAGCAGTCCTACACAGGTCTAAGGTGAGGGTCTCTGGATTTTGATGGACATTGAGGTTAGCTATCATGAGGACTGCCACATACCTGAATTGGAAGCTCCAGAACCATGTTGATGATTCCTTCCCCACTGCAGGCAAAATGGAACCCTTCAGAAAGTCGAACTCTGAAACCCATAAAAGCAGGGCAGGACCAGAATAAGAAAAGGAAAGAAGAAACACTCAGTACAGTGCCCCCAACATACCTAGCCCCCAGCAGCCATTGTGGCAGCCTGGACCAGTGGAGTTCCTGCTCAGATTAGCAGTCCTTTAGGATGCAGGTCCAAGTCAGTGGCCAAAATAAGCAGTTGGAAGGGAGCAGATGAGGAGGGCAGTAGCATGAGCTGCTCTGTACTTGACACTGAGGCTTGGAGAGGGGGAAATATATAATTTAGCTGCCTGCCAGTATCCCAAATCCAGAATTCACACTTGTTTCCTCCCTGCCCCAGAATCCTGGAAGGCTCAGGTGACGTACTCAGTCAGGACAGAGAGGAGCTGGGCGATGGCACTGAGTGGCAGCGTCGGGGCCAGGCCTGATGGGACACTCCACAGCCAGCGCTGGTGGTAGAGGTAGCGTGACAGTGATGCTAGACTAGATGAGGCAGAGCGGCCTGACACCAAAGGCAATGGCCCTGGTGGCTCCAGGGTCAGCAAGAAGGGTGCTCGGTAGTCCAGAGGTAACTTCTCATACCTGGGAAATGTGGCAACTCCTTAGTTGATTTCCATTCACAGCTATCCTTCATGTTTTTGGGCCCTCCCTCCCCACTCTCCAGACAAACCTAATGAGGAGCTTGTCCAGTGGCTTATGGAGGACCACAAGGCAGGGCCGGTCTGACAAGGCCTGCTGTGGTCCCAGCATGGGGGGTGACTTGGAGGGAGAATTGCCTCCACCAACACCCCCCAGCCCTTTACGTTTAACTTTTGGTGTAGGCTCTTTACTTTGCACCCGATGGGGAAAACGAAGGCGTAGGATCTCTTCCCGCAAGTCTGACACGATCTGTGGAGAAAATGGGGTTAATGCCCTGATATTCCCATCTCTTCAAAGTCTGGGAAGAGGGGGTCTACAAGGCAAGAGCAGCCTCCTTCGTATTTCTCAAGCCTTAGTTGTTCTGGGAGTAACATTTCCTACTAGATTTGTCCCTGTGGTGGCTAGGGAAATGGAGTTTGTCTATACCACAGGCGGCTTCAGTCTTGAAGTCAGTCAGGGTCCAGCTCACCTTGTGCCGGGCCTGGGCTGGCGTGCCAATGGGAAAACCCAAGCGAAGAACCATGCACGGGGCCTTGGAAATGATGCGGACCATGTAGAAGGAGGAAGGAGGTTGGTCTGGGGCACTGGGGAGAAATGAGAGTAAGTAAACAGTCCTAGGCTGGGAGCAAATGGGCTTAGGAGGAGGTAGGGGTGAGGCATGGGATTAGAGGAGAAGATGGGGGATGAGATGATGGGGGAAGGGTGAGGGACATCACATTGCCCACCTGGAGAGCAACTTGACATAAGAATAGCCCTCAACCAGCACAAAACTGCTCCAATCACGAAGCAAAGAGGTCAGCGAGGAGTGCGAGATCCTGCACTGGATAGTGCTGTAGCGTCCATTGCTGCCCGGGGTGTGCAGGTGCTTGGGGACTGGTCTAGGAATAGGGGTGTAGAGTGGGATCAGACTTCCTAGACCTGTTCTTGAGGATAGGAAAGATGACTATCTTTCTCTCATGGGCCTGCCTAAAATGATGGGGGTCAATGAGCAGGAAAATTGGCCACAGTTGGTGTTCTCTTCCCATCATTTTCTATCCCTTGGCTCCTGCTCCTCCACCCCATGCATGGCCCTGGTCCTGAGGATACCCACATGTCATGCTCCAGAATTAGCACCAGGCGATGCATGTGCAGCCACCGCTGCCATGAATTAGCATCCATGGATAGCACTGGCTTCCAATAGGCAGCAAACTGGGCATGGGATGAGTCAGAACCACTGGGCTGAAGGGAGAGCACCTGGGGACAGAAAAGGTAGAGGAGCATTTGTGGACAAGCAGATACAACTTCCAAAGAGCAAACAGAGCCAAGAAAGACTCAGTTCAGGTCAGAGGCAGAAGTGGGTTAATATTAAGGGGTACAGCCCATCTTGGGACAGAGGCAAAAATGGTTTCTAGTATAAAGGCTGGATTAGGATGACTGAGTCAGAGATAGACTTCATATGGACCACTTATGTGGTCCATATGCCCATCAGAACCAGTGCCATGGACAACTGTGAAGAGAGCACAGGACAACAGAAGCTATAGTCTTCAGGAAGTACTCAGATCATGGAGGCTGGCTGTGGTTGGAAACAGATGAAGGATGCTATATGGAAATGGGGTGAGGAGGTTCAGAGCCTGTTGAGATGCCACCACCGACTGCATGGTCTGTTAAAGGCAATCTCTTTTAGATCGTTCTCCTCCCCAGGGTCTTAGGAGGGGGAGAAGAAATGCTTTTAAAGCTACTGTTGAGAATTTCTGACTTGGGGCCTCGGATTTGACAGAGAAGGAACAGAAGTGGTGATGGGTTCCAGATGCTATGCCAGTTCCAGTCTGGGTGGGCATGGGAGGGGATACTGAGCATCAGAGCCACTCACCGGGGTGGTAGAGCCTGGAGGGATGTAGAAGAGTGGCACTCCACTCTTAGTGCTGTCCGGAAGGGTGAAATGTTCTGGGACCGAAGAGAAAGACTGAAGGTGGGCTAGCATCTGGTCTGTCTGGTTAATGCTGTAGAACAAGGGCAAAGTCACAGATGACACTGCTGGATGAGGAAGAAGGAACCCTGGACAAGCTCGGTGCGGTGGCTCACGTCTATAATCCTTGCTACGCAGGAGGTTGCGATCTGAAGATTGTGGTGTGAAGCCAGCCCAGGCAGAAAAGTATGTGAGACTCTTATTTCCAATTAACTAGTAAAAAGCCAGAATTAGAGGTGTTGTTCAAATGCTAGGCACCAGGCTTGAGTGGAAAAAGCTAAGTGAGAGTTCAAAGCCCTGAGTTCAAGCCCTAGTACTGGCATAAAACAAACAAAAGAAAACACCCTGGACACGAGCCTGTGCACTGATTCCCCTCAAGCTCCCAGCTTCACAAACCTGACCCTCTACCCAATAAATGAGGGATCACTCAACAAATGGTGACCTCGCTTACCTCTGTAATGTGTTCCAGAAACGGCGGATAACATGGGTGCGATACAGTGAGCGAATGGGTTGCCTTAGTGTACAGGATACATCGTGCAAAATGTCATAGCCACCTTCCATTGTCACTTCCACCCGTGTTCCTTGAGGGCCCTCAGGCTCCAGGGGCCAGGGTGCCACAGCCACATATTCAATGCGCATGTTGTGTTTCCAAAGCAGCACCAGCTTCACCTCCAGTTGGGACCCTCCTTCAGTGGGGAGCAGAAATGCCAGTGAGGGGAAGGTAATATGGGAGTCCAGGCCTGAGCCTTGAGCCCTATCTGAAACCTCACCTATCTCCTGGAACACTAGCTTGGTCAATGGGTCCAAGCATGGTTCCATAGGTTTCAGAATCAAAGCATCCCAAATGATGCAAATAGAAGTTTACAGGGGCTGGGAAGGTGGCTCAGTGGTAGAGCGCTTGCTTTGCATGCCTGAGGCCCTGGGTTCAATTCCTCAGCACCACATAAGCAAAAAGAAAAAAAGCCGGAAGTGGCCCTGTGGCTCAAATGGTAGAGCGCTAGCCTTGAGCTGAAGAGCTGAGGGACAGCGCCCAGGCCCAGAGTTCAGGCCCCATGACTGGACCCAAAAAAACAAAACAAAAAAGGCAAATAGAAGTTTACAAGGGTAATCTGAAAACAAAGCCGAGTTCAGGACACCATATCCCCCTCAGCTGATTCACTCGGGCAAAAGGATATGGAATTGGGAAGCCACATGCTAGGAGAACTCAACTCTGAAAACAGCTCAAAGCTCTCTTGTCTTAAAAAACAAGCAAAGAGCCGGGCACTGGTGGCTCACGCCTGTATCTGAGGATCGCGGTTCAAAGCCAACCCAGGCAGGAGAGACCGTGAGACTCCTATCTCCAATAAACCACCAGAAAACCAGAAGTGGTGCTGTAGCTCAAGTGGTAGAGCGCTCGCCTTGAGCTAAAGAGCTGGGGGACAGCGCCCAGGTCCAGAGTTCAAGCCCCATGACCGACCAAAAAGAAAAAAAAAAAAAAAACAAGCAAAGACTCTCATGGTGACATTCTTCAATGTGTGACAGCTGAGTGTCCACCTTGTTCAGCAGATCTAACCACATTCGAGCACTTAGAGGCCTATGAAGTGAGGCCTACAGACCCTTACCTTTGGCCAGTGTAATTTCTCGGACACTGTAGCCCTCTCGCAGGCGTACAGACACAGTGCTGATCAAGTCAGCTGGCACCTCCTTCTCTGTGTGCTTCTTCCGGCGCAAGGCCAGGGCTGGGTTGCTGCTTGCAGAAACTAAGTGCTCATTAAACAAGCGGTGCTGAGAGCCTGGAGGATCAGTGAGGATAGGGAAGATGAAAGTAGTGAGCTTTTTAGAGGACAGGTATCTAGGGGAAGTGCAGAAATCACTTGGGAAAATAATGTTAGAACAGCCAGCCCCAGTTAGATATTCAGACCCCAAATCTAGACCATATTATCTCTGGGTCCGTCCTATAGTCCTACTTCCCAATCCTACCCAGCATGACTCTCACCACAGTAATATTCAGGGTTCAGTGCTTCCCCACTGCGCAGGAATGAATAGAACAGAAACGCTCGGTGGTAGACAGTCAAACCCAGGTTGCCTGGCCCAGGTTCAGGACAAGTGGACAAGTAGGAACCAAATGTCGCCATCGCAATGAACTTCATCAATTCCACATTGGGCACGTGGCCAAAACTGCAGTCATAAGAGTAAACCCCTCCTACCTGGGGAAAAAAAAATGAGCAAGTAGAGATCTGCTCCAACAGAAGCACTCAGCTCCCCTTGCCCATGGAGGGAACGTGGGCTGTCATGCTCCCAGGACAGACCCACTGCCCTAAAACTACCCTTTCTTGGAGCCTTTCTGCCTAAAGCTGATACTAACTGGTCACATCCTCTGCTCTTCATCCTTAACATCAAATACTCTTCTATCCCTTCACTAGAGATTTTGGCAACTGGTTCATTGGCTTCCTGTCATCATCCTGGACTTTTCTACTTGAACCTTTAAAATAATAAATAAAACTCCCAAGGATTTTGTTAAAATATAAGGGATAGGTTTGGGAGAGTCTGCACTGGCAAATAAGTTTTCTGTTAATGCCAACACTAAAGCTGAAGATCATTCCTAATGTAGCCCACCAACCTATTTTTGTCAATGAAGTTTGATTGGAACACAACCATGACCAATCACTGCATTTCTGTGACTACTTTTACATATCATAGCAAAGTCAAATAGCAAAAGAAAGACTGAGTGGACCTCAAAACTTACATATTTACTATCAGGCTTTTTCAGCAAATGTTTGCTGCTCTACGTGACGGGTTTAAATGACTCATTCAGTTTCCAGGCCACTCACTTCTTTAATCCTTGTTTTTGCTCTACTCACCTGCACACTGACTAAATGCTTGGCTCTTGGCTTCATTTGAAACAAACTCATCTTTGCAATTCCAAATTGCCACATCCCACAATACAGCATTCTACCTTTAGCTTCCTTCTACCCACCTCTTATAAAGTACTTTGACCTCACTAGATTGGCCAGGCCTCCAGCCTCTGCTCTGGCCCAGTCATCTACTCCATTTTCTTCCTCCTTTCTCAATCTAGCCTGGATCCTCTAGCCAAGCAACTTCATAAACATCATTCTCAAGTCTCTGGCCCTCTTCATTTTTTCTGCTCCTACCTCAAAATCCCAACAAGGATCACAACCTTTACATCGATTCTGCCAATGATGTTCTAAAGAAGAAACCTACCTTTGTATAGGCTGATATCACATTAAAACTGACACTCTACCTAGCTATTTCTTCAAGGCTGTCTGCAGGACTATTTCTTCTTCCTAATTCTAGTCTCCCTTCCGTATATATTCACTGTCACCTTACTTCCTGGAGGAATCAGAGGCCACTAGTAGAATTTACACACTTCACTTCCACCTTTTTTTTTTTTTTTTTGTCGGTCATGGGGCTTGAACTCTGGGCCTGGGTGCTGTCCCTCAGCTCTTCAGCTCAAGGCTAGTGCTCTACCACTTGAGCCACAGCACCACTCCTAGTTTTCTGAGTGGTTAATTGGAGATAAGAGTCTCACAGATTTTCCTGCCTGGGCTGGCTTTGAACTGTGATCCTCAGATCTCAGACTCCTGAGTAGCTAGGATTACAGGCATGAGCCACCAGCGCCCAGCTCATTTCTACCTTTTATCTTGCACTTTTTTCTTTCAGTATGCAATTTTTAACTCAGGCATTCTACTGCTCTGCTAGCTACTCTACTTTCTAATCTCAAAGAAAGAAAATGATGCTTTCTGCTCTGAAAAGAATCTCTTGATCTGTTTGTAGAGGCAGGGCCCAGATTCTGTCAATTTAGAGATTTTATCAAGATCCCTTTACATTCCCTACTTCCAACCCCCTTTTCACTATGGCCCCTTAAAATTATACTTAGCTTTCTAGAAGAAACCAAACCAAACAGAACAAACATCCTCCCTTCTACTCTGTACTTCCCTCTGGCTACCATTCTTTCTCTTGTTCCCTGCGTGGTCTGAATACTTTACTTTCTCTCATCAACACTTGTTTCTACCACCTCCTCTATTCATAGCACTCATTTCCCTTACCACCACTTCATCGAAATGCCTCAGAAAAACTTCCTTGTAATTTGGAATCCACCAAATCCAAAGGACACTTTAAATTCCTCTTCCTACTTGAACTTTCTTGTGTGTCTTGAAATATGCACTACTCTTTTCTTCTGAAACTCTTGACTTCTTTCACATTAGAACCTCCAGTTTCTTCTCAGACTTGGTTCCCTTCATTTTCCTGTGTGCTGCTTCTTACTGTGAGAGACCTTTAAACATTGATGGTCTCACCATCTACTTCTCAACTACTGTTTCCTGGATCAGGACCTGCATATCCAACTGCTAATTACTATGAGTAGTAGCTTTTTACCATGTAATTATGAACTATGCTCTGTACTCTTGTTTTTTGTTTTTTTTTGGGTCCGGTTATGGGGCCTGAACTCTGGGCCTGGGCACTGTCCCTCAGCCATTCAGCTCAAGGCTAGCACTCTACCACTTGAGCCACAGCGCCACTTCCGGCTTTTTTCTTTTTGCTTATATGGTGTTGAGGAATTGAACCCAGGGCCTCATGCATGCAAGGCAAGCACTATACCACCGAGCCACCTTCCCAGCCCTATGCTCTGTACTCTAAAGGAATCATCACACCCTCCATTTATAAATGAATCCAACTTAGAGTGAAAGTGATATGACTACTGTCACAAGCTAATAGTAATAGAGCAAGGATTCAGATTAGCCATGCCTAATTCCAAGGGGAATATTATTACTGCTAAGATATGTTCACCTACAGGCATTTTAAACACAACATGCAACACCTGCATTCACTCTATCCTAACAGCTTCTTTACTTGTTTGTTCTGCCTTTGACCTAGTTATCACTGAAGTCACAATCTTTGAAACAATAGCCCTTCTTTCTTCTTCACCTGTCCCTTTCTGTTTTGCTAGTCATGTCCTTTTTGGGGGCTTTGATATTTGAGATGGGGGTCTTATAATGTAGTTTAGACTAGTGTCAAACTCATGATCTTCCTTCCTTAACTTTCCCAGTGTTAGGTTATAGGCCTGTGCCATAACCCAGCTTCATAAGTTATATAGATGCTACCTTTTCATTTTCTGAACTTTCTTAGCCCAAATTCCACAATTAAGTCTTAATCCTCCTTCTTGGACCCTGCAATTAATAGTGTCCTGCCAATATTCATGTTCTTCATCCAACAGCAAAACCCAATTAATGACTTTGTTATGTTATCATCTATATCACTCACAAAATTATGCAGACACCTCAGTGTCTGCCCACCAAGCACTTTATAAACAGCAGGACCAGCTTTTTATGCTCTAGATATGCCTACCGTCCACCCTTGCTTGCTTTCTTATAATCTGCCAATCAAAATAAGCTCCAATTCTCTGAATGTCTTTTCTCCCTTATTTGCTTAGTTGGAATGGGGTTGGCAATAATAACTAGCCTAAATAAGCCAGGTGGAACTGACTCAGTTTTCAGACCTTCTCTTCATTTTACTGTAACATCCTGTCTTCCAAACCTAAGGAGGTAAGGATAAAGTTCTCTCCCATCACTATCACCTGCCCTGCTTTAGACCTGGCACTAATAGTAAGTAGAGAAATTTTGCCTTTAAGAAAGTAGCTGTCTATGCTTGGCCTTGTGAGATACTCTACTTCCCTCTCTTCCTTCCTAGAAAGTCCTTACCTGCACAAAGGAACAGGCCACAGTGCCACTGCGAAGCTGGTTCAGTAGTGTCTCACAGACAGCAACATCAGGGACACTGGTCACCCCATCAGTAATCACAATGATACCTTAAGCAGAAAACGAGACTCAGACCTGAAGGTACTGACCAGATCAAAGTCACAGGGAGGCACTCCACTGACAGACTCCTGAAGACCTTAGTATCTGCCCAGCAAGCATTTTATAAATCACAAACACCTTTCTTTCTCTTCTTCCTTTCTGCTTCTCCCTTTTAATGCCAGACCAGTCTCTCCTGGTAATGGCCCTTAGATGATATCCTTCCCTCTAAGGTTACTGATGGCTGTCAGAGCTGAAGTTACTTGAGATATTCACTAGTACAGAAGTACAGACTTGTATTTAGCAAACAAGCAAATGATTTTCTTCCCTGAGGTCAGTGATCCTGGGGAACCACAAGTTTTGCCAATCACCCACACCTTTCTTGAACTTGTTTCCCCATTCCCATCAATATTCTTTTTACTAACCTGCACTAGAGTTAGAAGGCAGTAACTGCAGTGCCAAGATACCCTGACGAATCATACTGACCAGCCCAAGATCAGCTGTCACCATGGAGACTCCCACCTTCCGGCCCAAGGGCTCCCCAGAGTCTGAGGACTGGTCTTCTGCCTGGCCCTAAATTACAGAAAAGACAGAATGTGACAGATGTTGTTACTGTTCCATCCATAATGAAAGCAGAATTAATTTGTTGCTGTGCAAGAGATTGGACCTTGAGCTTCACAAGATAGGCATGTGGTCTACCACTAAGCTATACCCCTCACCCACAAAACAGAACTTATAGTCTATCACTGACAGGTCAGATATGCCTAGACCTGTGAAGACTCTGGCCTCTTACTCTATAGCTGCTGTTCTACTGTGTTCCTTCCTAAAGTGTATGCTTAGATGATGAACCTCAGAAGGGAGTCTAGCACAAGGTAGAATTTCTCTACCTTTAACCATAACTGTTACAAACATTAGGCACACAGAACTTCCATTTGCTTAGCCACTTCTAGGGCACTCTAGTAAGTAGAAGTAACTTTATCCCAGATGGTAAATGCTAACTAGAGATCAAATCTGTCCATAATCACCTTTCAGATATGCAGGGTATGCATGGAAATCCAGGACTGAAAAAACACATAAATGGACTTTATATATATATATTTTTGGGTTTTTTTGTTTTGTTTTGTTTTGGTGTCAGTCCTGGGACTTAAGAGCCTGAGTATTACTCAGGCACTACCACTTGAGCCACAGCTCTACTTCTGGCATTTAGGTCATTTATTGGAGATAGTCTCACAGACATTCCTGCTCTAGCTGGCTTCAAACCACAATCCTCAGATCTCAACCTTGTGAGTCGTTAGAATTACAAGTGTGAGCCACTGGCACCCAGTGGCCTTTACACTTTTTTCCCCAGCAAAAATCTATGTTTTGGGAGTATATGTTAGTTATGGTCTTCCAGCTGGAAGCTGGTCATAAGTGTTATCACTAGCACATCCCTCCTTGGCTTGTTCTACTCAGGTTCTTTTTAGAGGTTTTTAAAATGGTCTCTGCCACTTTTGTCTTCCACATACCTGGCTCTGGGGATCGTACTGTTGCTGCAGCATGGTAGCCACCTTATCCTCGAAGAGGCAGAGCTGCTCATACACCTGTTGCAGGAATGCCTCCCGCTGGGAAGGGTCCAAGAGGCAGCCCTGCACCAACACCTGGCAAGCACAAAGGAAAGGCTCAGGCGAGGGTGTCTGGGGTGTAGCAGTGTGGAGGAGGAGGTAAAATACTAGACACTATACCTCTGTTCTATATATTTTCCTTTAGGCAATCCTGACTCTTATCCAACTAAGATCAAATGTATAACTCCACAGGCAGTTTCTCCTTCTTGCGTCATCTACTCCAGCAGCTCAGGTACACTCCAGCTCAAGGCACTAAACCATTAATCATCTTAATCTGGAGTCAACTTTCTTGTGATTATGGTTGGCTACCCTGGGCTTTTCCAACCTCCCTCTTGGGGGCGCCCTAAGATCTTCCAGCTCCCTCCATTTTAGGCTAGAGGATGACATCTGTAAAATCATTCTACTTCAGCCAGATGAAATCTTTCTCATTCTGATTCTCATTCTTTCATTCCTTTTGTTTTCTAAGTATATTGCATATAGAAGAAGCCATCTTGATCTTTAAGCTCATTATCTTTTATTCCCCTAAGGAAAGTTCCTCCCCTTCCTTTACCCTCATTAAGTAACTCCTATGTTCTCTTCAAAGAGAAAGGAAGTCAACTACTAGGCACACCACTTTGACATCCCACCCTAGAGGATGTACTATATTCCACTCCTCTGAAAATTAGCATTGAGTTCTTGCTCTTCTTAAAGATCTGAAGAAAGGGTTTCTCTTACTCCTTTCTTTCCCTAGAGCCAGTCTCTCCATCTCATCTTAACCTTGTTTCTCATTTTCTCTCCATGGGCTCCTTTCCTTCTACTTCAAATGAGCGTAAGTATACTGCAATAGGAGCCTGGCAGCCCCTGGCGGCCCTTAGGATCTTGACCCTCTTCCTCATCATCTGTACCATATGCTCACTTTCTCTGACTCCTCCCTCCTGCAGAACAGCTACTTCTACTTATTCCTACCCAGGTAAGGGGGTGGGGACAGCCAGACAGGGAAAGTGGGACATTGCCCCAGTGTACAGCTGTGAGAATGACAAACCAAACATAAGTATCAGGAACTGGAACCACAGGGTGAGAATAATATTCATATCCATAATGTTTAGAAGAGTGAAATGTGAGACAACTTAATTTATAAATATCAATATATAAAAATATCAAGATAGAATGGAAGTTGCCATTAAAATCATGTTTACAAGCTGGGTGCTGGTGGCTCACGCCTGTAATCCTAGCTACTCAGGAGGCTGAGATCTGAGGATCACGGTTCAAAGCCAGCCTAGGCAGGAAAGTCTGTGAAACTCTTATCTCCAATAAACCACCAGAAAACCAGACGTGGCGCTGTAGCTCAAGCGGCAGAGCACTAGCCTTGAGCTGAAGAGCTGAGGGACAGCACTCAGGTCCAGAGTTCAAGCCCCATGACCGACACACACACACAAAAAATCATGTTTACACATTTTTTTTTTTTTTTTGTCGGTCGTGGGGCCTGAACTCTGGGCCTGGGCTCTGTCCCTTAGCTCTTCAGCTCAAGGCTAGCACTCTACCGCTTGAGCTACAGCGCCACTTCTGGTTTTCTGGTGGTTTATTGGAGATAGGAGTCTCACGGTCTCTCCTGCCCGGGCTGGCTTTGAACCGCGATCCTCAGATCTCAGCCTCCTCAGTAGCTAGGATTACAGGCGTGAGCCACCAGCTCCCGGCTTACAAACATTTTATGATGTACAACAATGCCTGTATTTTAAAAAGTGAGACATGAAGACGTGTACCTAATTCTAGATACCTGACCATTCTCCTCTTTTTGGATAAAAGGATGTATGAAGGAAGGTCAACACACATTCACTAGATAGAAGGAAATTCCATCAAATGTTAACAATAGGTTTCTCCAAGTACACATTATGAGTTTATTTCAGAGTATAATGTAACTTTCTTTGTATTTAGGGTAGCTTCAAGTCTCTGTTGCATTTTATTTTATCCTTTTTAGAGCAGTAGGATACAGTATATAGGAATGACTGAGAAAACATGGAGTCTAGCTGTGGGCTGACAAGTGGCTCTGACAAGTTGCATGTTTTCTATGCGGCAGGCACTGATCTAAATGCTTGACTTGTATTGTGTGTAATACAAGTGCTTTTAATACTTTTATTGTGGAGAAAAGATATAAATGTACAGAGAGGTTAAGTAACTAGCTTGAGGCACACAGCCAAGGAAGTGGTACTTCCAGGAAGCATACACAGACAATTATCCAGTGTTTGTACCCACTACATTGAACCCCACTATCAAGGGCAAAGTGTGTAACATAACATTCAGTCTTTCATACCTGGCTCCCACTATGTTTCCAGTCTCCTCTTTACTACTACTTTCCCACATCTAAACTTTTACTCTGTCAAAACCAAATAATATATATCTCTCTAAAACACCTGTGATTGAGAGTGTAGATTCACAACTGTGCCTTTGCACCTGTTAATCTCTCTCCCGAAAAAGCCTATTTCCCCTTCTTTGAACAGATAACCTCAATTCTTTCTTCAGTTCAAATGTAGCTTTGTTTTAAAGGTCTCCTCTTTGGCTCTCCCAACTCCTCTTAGTGTCCCTACAGCATCTGAATCGTAATTTATCAATGCCCTATAACACTCAACTGCAATCATCTCTTTTAATATCTGTCTCCCTCTATAAGCTCTCAATCCTCCCTACTAGAACAAGGATAATACCTGATTTCTCTGTCTCCAGGGATCTACCCTGTGTTTGGCATAGATCAGGCTTCAGTGTTTGTCAAGCAGAACCAAGTTTGGAGCGATTACCTAATACCCTTGTTCTCTTTGTCTTGGCTATAATACCTTCAAAAGTTTGGCCTCTGTCCAGGGAAGTGGCCCACAGACACCAGGCTAATGGTTGTACCAGGAGAGCATTTTGAGTGTGGGTAGAAGGCTGGCAGTTCCTGCCCTAGAACTTAGTATATACCTACTGTTGTACATTTCAGATCCTCAGGTGCTGTGTCTGGCATCCATCTCTTAAATAAACTAATGGCTAAGATGAGAGTTTACTATCAGAGATAGTTTGAGGGCAAGTCCCTAACTAATGAGTTAAAGATGGTTAAGACTCGATGAGGAGAAATAGGGCCAATGCTTATCTAAGTTTAAAAACATATTCCTGTAACAAACTCGGTCATTATTCAAAAGAACTGTCTTGTGATCACCTGTCCAGGTAGCAGAGAAGCTCTGTCATAATGGTCAGCATTATACCAACAGTTCATAAGCCCCTCAGAAATTTACCTTCTCTGTCTTTAAAATAGATTATGTTTCTGTGGACCTACAGTAGCTCAAAATCACAAAACTATTCCATTTCCTGGGATCAGCGCTTTAGCGATCATGATAAAACTCAAAGGAGCTGGGGAGGAAACAGAAAAAAATATCCAAGGGTCAGACCCATCAAGATTTGCAGTGAGGGTGAGGTATTTGTCCAATCAATGCCAACTAAAGTTCATGAGGAGGCTCTTTAAAACCAGAGAAACTGGTCTTTTCAAGGGGAAAGACTCATGGGAATGAGAAAACAGAGAACTGGGTACTTGGGTACAAATGGTAAGGATGTGGTCCAATAGACTATCAGAAATGTGGTCTGAGGGTAGAAACTTGGATAGAAGATACAATACCTGGTGGGACTGCAGGCCAATGATTGAAGAATAGGCCTGTATCGTTACGTAGATCTCAGGCTGGAAGTCAATGCAAGATCCAGGCACTTGAAAGGGCTGAAGCAGCCCTCCTAGACAGCGCGACAGGGCATGGAAAACTTCATCAAACAGGATCTCTCCTGTGGAATCATCCTGAGGGCAAAATAGAGAAAGAACTCTCAAGGATGGTCAAAGGCAGCTTTAAGCAGGAACAATCAGCTTCTGTAGGTCAGCAGGAACCTTATGGTTAATTATACCCCCAGAATAGTGCATTACTCGCAGTGGAATCTGTCTTTGAATGCTCATCACTCCTTTATAAAGCCTTTCTGCTTCCCACAATGGTAGGTTAGGAACATTTTTTACCTCCCCCAGGACTTCTCATCCCATCCCATCCTTCCTTCCTACTACCACTTTCCAAGTGCTCACCACAATGCTAGTAGATGGGCTAAGGTCCAGCTCAATAACAAAGCGATACTGCCAAGCCAGGAAGGTAACCTGGGTGGAAGGTACCAGAAGAAACGGCCTTGGGACCACTGGTTCATCTGGCTGCCACCCAGGGGGAAGGACACTGAGGACTTCCAACTCCTGTTCCGACTGAAGCTGACAATTAAGATGGAAAAAAACAGAAAAGGGTTAGAAAGAGTCATCACTGTCTACTCTGAACTCCAATTCAATCAGTTATTAGTTGTGAGATCACAGAAAAGGCACTTAACCTCTTTAAGACTTAGTGTTCTCATTTGTAAAAATGCAAATAATCCAAACACCAGCACTTTAGTGCTGTTATTGTGTGAATAAAGTGAAACCATGCATAAGAGTGCTCCCTGGATCTATCTTTTATATCCAAAATGACCCACTACTGGCTCCATTTCCAGCAAACCAACCATATATCCTTCCCCCCACTATCCCTTAGGGAATCTTCTTGTGGTTAAAGATACTTGTCCCTCCTAGACATGGACCCCTTAGAGTCAGGGCTCTGAAAAAAAATAGAGCCTTCTGGGATAACCCCTTATATGTCACCTATTCCAGGCCTCACCAGCAACTCCTGGGGTGTGGCCTGAACAGTTTGATGCAGATGATTGAGAAACCAAGCCAGGCGGACATTTCGGGAGATTCGATAATCTTTTTTCATCAGCAGGAACACCTGCCCAGCTTCTTCCACCTAAGGATAGAGACATTAATGTATCTAAAGTTAAAGGGGACTGGGTTCCCCATATACACAGATCCTGTGTAAGCAGGCCAAGGAGCTCACACTCTGTAATATAAGAGGCCAGGTAGCAGAGGTGATGTCTACCCCTGCTACCATGCATGCTGCTCCGGGCAAGTCAATTCACAACTTCCCTCCCCTTCTCCAACAGACCTCCATACCAATGAAGTGAGCTTTCCACATTGTTTCTACAAATGTGTGAGTTTCTCCAAGAAACTATAAGCTCCTGAGGATGGAGATTGTGTCCTGTTCTGCTTTTGAGCTCATACTTGGCAAATTGATTTAAAAGATGACACCTAATAAGTCCTTAAATGTTTCATAAATATGAATATTACATGAATATATGACAGTCCTTCTTGAATATAGCAGGCAGTGAAGAAACCTTTGCTGTGTGAATGTAAGCCTCAAATTAGTATCTCAAATTAGGTGTCTGTGGGTCACAATCTCTACTCATACACCTCCTAGTTCCTTTCCTCCATAGCCTCAGAGGTGGCCATTGCAATGTTCCAACTAGCCTCAATTTCCTTACCCATGTCCTTGTCCTTCCACTATGCAAGCCCTGCCAAAGCTTGGACTTGGGATGAACATGACATTTTCCTTGGTCAACATATATAGCATGGCAACTGTACTAGTGACATGAAGAAACCTATCACCTTGCCAGCAGTGCCAATTCTTGCAGGCCTTTACCAGTCTACTGACTTACCAATCAGCAATTTTTTTATTCCCTCCATAAGATTTTTCATCTCCCAATCCTGAAATCCCAGAAGACCAGACTGTTCACTGTTCACTGAGGAAGTAAGGGACAACTGACCATCATTCTCCCAGCCCTACTTCCTACTCTAGCTTGTTCTAGACAAGTCACACATTTCTCCTCCTGTTCCTGACAGTGAGGGGAAATAAATCAGTCGCAAGTAGTGAAGACAGGGTAGTGAAGACATGAACAGAAGCCAATGACTGCCTGTTGATAAATATTAATGCTGAAAGGAAGATTTCCCCCGCCCTCACCTCAAATGAGAAAATATGCACAAAGAGACCGAAATAGCCCCGAAAAAGCAGTAAGGAAAGGTGCCAGATGCCAGAAAACAATGTAGACAGCAAAGAAGCAACAGATGAGGATTTAGAAAGTCTTATTCTCTGAGACAAAGGGCAAGGATAAAAAGACACAAAAGCAGGTACTGAGCAATGACAAAGGGAGGAATTCATACCTACTGAATACCTAAAATGAATTCAACAGATCTCTGTAAAGGTTAGGTGCAAGAATTTCTGATTGAGTCAACCTAGGCTAACTTGTTAGCTGTGAGACTCAGAAAAGGCATTTAACCTCTTTAAGCTTCCGTGACTTCACATGTAAAACAGAGCTAATCCTAATACCAATCTAAAGTGCTGTTATATGGATCAAGGGAATCATACATATGAAGTGCCCACACAGTGCCTAGTACTTTATAAGAACATAGCAAAGGTGAACTATTACAGATTACTAGGTCTTAACAGTAGGTGTTTCGTATAAGTAAACTCAGTCTTCATAGCAAAATATGTAATAGGAGGAAAATGAAGTTTGAACTGAGTAGTTAATATCAAAGAAATCAAAGCAACACCTGATGAGTAAAGCTCATCTACTGAATGACAAATGTCCATTTCTCTCTTAACAGTAGAAACAAACTGGGAGAGAGCAAGGGAATGGGTGATATTGTCCAGAAAGAAATGTACTCTTTACCTCAGTTATGTAAGTATAATCACTTTGCACATCACCTTTACAATAAAATATTAAATTAAAAAGAAGAGTTGAAAACAGTCAAGCACAACGCTATATACCTATAATCTTAGCACTTGGGAGGCTGAGGCAGAAGAATAGAAAATTGAAGGTCAGCCTGGACTACATAGTACAACCCTATCTCAAAAACAGAGTTGAAAGTGTGGCTCCAACTAGAACAAGGCAGAGACAAAACAACAATGAATACACACAAAAAAAGTGCAGAAAAGATGTAAAGTACTAATAAGAAGGAGCATAATAGGTAGTCAGGTGGCCATGGTTCACATCTATATTCAGGAGGTTGAGATAATAGTTCAAAGCCAGCCTAGACAGATACTCTATGTCTAATTAAGCCACAAAAGTCAGGTGGGAGCTGTGGCTCAAGTAGTAGAATGCTAGCCACAAGGAGAAGGCCCTAAGGTCAAACCATAGTACTGGCAAGGGCTGATATTCTGTAGCTCATCTTATCTGTACTTCGTTTCTACAATACCTACATGGGAAAAACAACTGTCTATGGATTTTAGATTTTATCCTGAAAGTAAAGGCAAGTGAAAGGGTCCAATAAAGCATTTTGTCTTCATTTAAAAACAAAACTCTGGCTACCACATGGTTCATAAAAACAACCTCTATCAATGAGGGGAGATGATAGTGACCTTGACTAGAAGCATTGAAGTAAATTAAAAGTTGACAGAGCTCAAGAATCTACATTTTAGCTGGGCACCTGTGGCTCATGCCTGTAATCCTAGCTACTCAGGAGTCTGAGATCTGAGGACCATGCTTCAAAGCCAGCCCAGGCAGGAAAGTCCATGAGACTCTTATCTCCAATAAACCACCAGAAAACTGAAAGTGGCGCTGTGGCTCAAGTGGTAGAGTGCTAGCCTTGAGCTGAAGAGCTGAACATTTACATTGTTGGAAGGGGTGACATAGATCAAGATGAACTGTACTTACAGAATTGTAACCTCTTTGTATAAACTACCTAATAATAAAATTTAAAAATTAAACAAATCTACATTTATATGAAACTTCAAGTATCCACTATTAATCACCTTTGTTTGGTTTTTTTGCCAGTCGTGGGGCCTGAATTCTGGGCCTGGGCACTGTCCCTCAGCTCTTCAGCTCAAGGCTAGTGCTCTACCACTTGAGCCACAGCGCCACAGCGCCACTTCCAGCTTTTTCTGCTTATGTGGTGCTGAGGAATCGAACCCAGGGCCTCATGCATGCAAGGCAAAGCACTCTACCACTGAGCCACCTTCCCAGCCCCTATTAATCACCTTTGAATCTGAAGGCTTGGAGCAGTCTGGCAAAGAAGACAAAAATAAATGTTTAGAGTCATGGATGTTTACAGGCTTGGACTCAAATCTTGTTCTTTTATTTGCTATCTTGCTATTCTTGGCAGGTTAATTTTTCCAGATCTCAATTTCTTCACTGATGACATGTAGATAAGAATATTTTTATAAGGATGTTGTTGCAGTTAAATGGGTCAGTCAGTACAATGGTAGAGGAAGGCTATCATTCTTTGAAATATTTATTGAGGCCTACATACCATTTATATCAAGATAACTAGAACATTAGTAGGCTCTGGGCTGCATATCATGGATACCAGGATGAATGAAACATGGTACATCTTATTAGTTTGTTGTTTTCTAGTTTTTGCTTTTGCTCCTTTGAGATTAAGGTTTGAATTATTATTATTTTTTATTGTTAATTGTGGGGCCTGAACTCAGGGCCTGAGTCCTGTCCCTGAGCTTTTTTGTTCAAAGCTAGTGCTCTACCACTTTGAACCACTGCACCACTTCCTGTTTCTGTGGCTAATTGGAGATAAGAGTCTCATAGACTTTCCTGCCTAGGCTGGCTTGAATTATTTTTTAACCCATTTTTAGCCCATGACTGTTTTTCTGTCAACACAAAATAATGTATACTCTCCCCATTCCAATGATCTGAAGCCTCTTTATCATTATACTTATGCCAAAGTACTCAGCTTCCATCATAGCCTTAAACTGAATCTTATCTAGTCTCACTGCTCACCAATCCCACATACCCATATTATCAAAGCTCAGGTAAGAGCATGCACTCTAGTGTTAGCATAAGAAGGATGTAGTTCTACCCCTTCCAGTAGATATGTAGCTTCGGCATAGAGATTAACCTCTCTGTGCCTCAGTTTCTTCATCTGTGAGTTGGGGTAACAATAGTGCCTACTTCACAAGGACTTTATGAGTATTAGATATTGAATTAACATAAAGGCCATTCCTTTAAAAAGGCCTCCTCTCCTAACTTCTTAACAAACTGGATTAAATACCCTGGTTAAAAACTGTTAAACAAGCTAGGCACTGGTGGCTCATACCTGTAATCCTAGCTACTCAGGAGGCTGAGATCAGGAGGCTGAGATCTGAGGATCGTGGTTCAAAGCCAGCCTGGGTAGGAAACTTATGTAACTGTAACTCCACCTTTACAATAACAATAATATTTAAAAAATCTATTAAGCATGCAGGGACCTGGCTTGTAATCCTGGCTACTTGGGAGGTTGAGATCTGGGAATCAGGTTTTGAAGCTGGTCCATAACACTTTTATCTCCAATTAATCACCAAAAAGCCAGAAGTAGAGCTGTGGCTCAAGTAGAATACTACCCTTGAGCAGAGAAAGCTAAGGAACAGTGCTTTGAGTTCAAGCCCCAGGACTGGTACAAAATAAAAACCTGTTAAAACATCCTCACTCACTTTTATAGCACTTACAATTCAGTGTTTACTCCATAAAGATAGGGGATACCACTCTCATACTACCATATACCTACTCTGGTACTTAGCATATTTTGAGTTCATAGCAGCACTCACAAAACATTTTGAGTATTTGATGAATGATTTCCTAAATCTTACCATGACAATTTTTAGGATGCTAACATCCTCTAAGCCACTTTCCTTTTAAAACTTCTTGCATTTTCCCCCAGCGCCAGTCACATTTCCAAGTGCAGAACTCTTGGCCCCTTTTGCTTTCTGAGATAACATTTTCAGAAATTCAAATTAAGAATTTAATAAACATAGAAAGGGGATGTCACTTTGGAAAGTTCTTGCCTAGCATGCAGGAGACTTTGGATTCAATCCCTAGCACTGAAAACAAAAACACTTTTAACAAATGCTGTAAATTTTAGCTGTCAACTACTTCTTTTATGTATCTAACATTACATATACAGTTTACAATAGTTTCCTGCAGAACAGTACTGCTTTCTACACCACCTGCCTAAAAAGCATGTTTTATTTACCCCACAGATTCTCATTTTAATCCATTCAGAAATAATACTCTAAATTTCTCAGCTTTTCTAAATATTGGTCTTTCTCATGCATGGGCTAATCCATCACACTTCTGAACATGTCTGATTCTTTTAAGTAAGGTAATTTGTAGGTAATTTGTTACTATCAACAACCAATCATATTCAATGTTGGGTGTTTCACACATGCACCATTAAGACATTTGCCATCTTGACTACTTTATTTGCACTAGAATTAACCATTATGGTCTGGCTCCAGAGTCTTAACCCTAATGACTTACTAACTGTATAACTTACTTTTTTTTTCACCCCCCACCCCAGCCAGTCCTGGGCTTGAATTCAGGGCCTGGGCACCTTCCCTGATTTTTTTGATCAAGGCTAGCACTCTACATTGGAGCCACAGCTCCAATTCTGGCTTTATTTTTTTTTTTTTTGTTTAATTGGAGATAAGGGTCTTACAGACTTTCCTGTCCAGGCTGAACATCCATACTCAGATCTCAGCCTTCTGACTCACCAGAGCCTGGCTACTTTGTTACTCTTAATAGCTCTGTGTCTCAGGTTTTTTTCCACTGGAAAAGAGGAGTTATGATTTCTAGAATTGGGAGAAATATCAGTAAAGCTCTTAGAATGGTACCTGGCATGCAATGCGTTTTCAAAAATTAATGACCACTCTCTGGATCATACACAACTCTTACCCTTCCCATCAACTGCCATATTCTCTTGTAGTACTGGTCAACTACAACCAATCTGAGATTTCACCCCTCTCCCCCCTTCAAATATCTCCTAAGGCATCTAGAGTCTGTTTCCAAGTGAAGAGGTCTTAGGTAAGGTACTTCATCTGACTTTTCAGTTTTCTTCTCTGTAAATGAGAGCAAACACTGCCACCTTCCTTGCACAAATCTGAACGACAGAGTATATATACAGAGATAGCTCACATGCCTTTTTTGGCTTAATGCATAGGATGCTCACGTCACACCATGGGACAGATATTTTATAACTAAGGAAACGGGATCTGGGAAGTTAAGACTTGCCCGGATCGCTACATGGTAGCACCAATAACTAGATCGAGGTCTCACTTCGAGAGAAAACGTTTTTCAAAGATCACGAGCGCTAGAACGACATCCACGCACGCCGTCTGTGGCCTCCCGGTGTTTGATGAACGGCAGGATCCGGCAGTCAGTCGGCTGCGGTGTTGCCCACTAAGACGGCAACAGTGAATTAAAACACAAGGTTTGTTAATACCACTGTCATCAGGTCAACGGCTGGCGACTAGGCTGAAACTGCAGTCAATCAAACAAAGGAAGTGACTTCTCCAGTCTCTGGAGGAAATCGCTGACCGCGACGGTGCAGCCGGGGCTGGTCCCCGTCCAGGCTAGGCGGGAGGAGGCCAAAGCCACGACCCCGCGCTGCGCCCACCCACACACCCGTCCGCCCACCCTCACCTCCGGCTCCGGGCGCTCCGAGGCCATCGTACAGCCCACCAGCACCGGCCTGGCCCGGCCCGGCCCGGCCTAGGGAGGCTGTGCCTCTCTTGACCCCTGACCTGGCTACCTTTGCCCCCGGTAGGAACCGGAAGTCGCTGGGAAGGCCGAGTCCCGAGCTTTCTGATTGGTGAATGAAGCTCTCGGGCGGAGGTGCCTGAGGATCGAGAAACCGGAAGTGGCGGTCGCCGCGGCTGCTTGGGCCGCTGCTATGCAGGTGAGGAGGAACCTAGTTGATTCTACTGGCAGCTAGTTAACCTTGGGCAACCCGACTGAGAGTGGGCTGGCCGAGGACAGGGAAGAGTTGGTACCTGGCAGAGTGGGCAAAACTCGTGGCTGTGGAGGGAAAGCGGACGGGGGCGGGAGGGGGAGCGAGGCCTACGGGACCGAAAGCAGCGCCCTAGAGACATGGGTGGTTGAACCCGGCTGACAGAGGGACAGCTCGGCTAACCGGGGGAGAGAGGCAGCGCCGACCTGCCGGGGGCCGAGAAACGATCAGATAGTCTTTTGGAGAAGCTGAGATAAAATTCCAAGGAAAGACAGCTGAGGAAAGTGGTGGGCTGACTCAGACCGACCTGGGCTGTTGGATACAAGTACAATAGGGAATCTGTAATTGGGGAGAAGCTGAGGGCTGAAGCTACGCTGTGTTTGTAATCTGATGCTGTGGGTGGAACCCAGGATTAAGTCCCCGTCAAGCATCGTGTTGGGTTTTTGCATCCTTCTTCCCAGCTCGTGCCCTAATAATCGTTGAAGGTGAAGGACTGATATAAAATGGGAGACCACAGATGCTGTACGGCAAAGAAATGCTTTGCAGATTTTCAAGAGATAAGAAACACATACGAACTTTCTTGGTTTTGTTTTTCTTTTAGTGTATGCACCTGTGAGAGACTTCTCACTGCGGTTTGAACTCAGAGCCTCATACAGATTCTCACTCAGTTCTCTTCTTCTCCCACCCCATCAGGGCTAGTACTTTGCTATTTGAGCCACACCTCCACTTCCAGCTTTTGGCTGGATAATGGAACTCAAGAAACTTGCAATTTTGTCTGCTTAGGCTGGCTCTAAATGTCAGTTCTCAGATCTCAAGACGCCTGAGTAGCATGGTGTGAGTAGGTGGTGTGAGTAGGTGGGGTGAGCCACTGGTGCTCTGCTTTGGTAAATGTTTGTGGCTCAGCTGAGCTTGTGAAAGGAACACAAAAATATTAGCACAGAGTGAGTACACATTAAGTCATCAGGGAGAAGATTGAAATATCAATACAAAGGATAAATGAAGAGCTGAGAGGCAGGACAGAGCTAGTGTTCAGAATATGCCTATGGCAAGGGGGTAGCTCAAGGAACAGGGCACCTGCCCAGCAAACCCAAGGCCTTGAGTTCAAACCCCAGTACTCCAAAGCAGAAAAAAGTCATAAGACATAGTCTAAGACAGGGAAAGATGGTATACATGTGGTTCAGAATTACCCATTAGATAAACAACTTCAAGAATTAGGTCTGACAAGTACTTCTCAGTGAAGCAGAGCAGGGTATATCTAATGCTATGCTACATTTAATGCTATGCATGGATTAGGAGGTGTTAAGAGAAGAAATAAGTTGGTAGGAGAACTGAGGTCAGAGTTGATGCTGTCTGTAACACAAATGCCAAAGATAGAAAACAACATAGCTTTTCGGCTTTCTTCTGAATGTGCTACATTCATCTATCTGGGTAACCAGTCTGTTACTCTTGATGCAGAGGGAGGAGAAGCAGCTTGAAGCATCATTAGATGCACTGCTCAATCAAGTGGCTGATCTGAAGAACTCACTAGGGAGTTTCATTTACAAGTTGGAGAACGAGTATGACCGGCTGACTTGGTAAGAGTTGCCAGGACAAGCCAGGGAGGGTTTCATGGGTGGGGGACCAGACCCCCTGATGGACAGGACATGTGCAGTGATGTAACTCACCAGTTATCAAACATCTCTTGATTTGGAAAGAGCCTGGTTGCCCAACATTTAATGCATAGTTTTGTTTACAGTCTCAATGGCAAGGAAATAGAGAAATGCCCAGTTTCTTTAAACAGGTTTTTTCTAGGTTTTGCTTCTTATTCTTTGATTTTTTTTTGTAAGGAGGCCTTCCTTCAGTGGAGAAGCCTCTTAGCTCTTTTAATGCCAGATTTGTTTCCACAGCTCTGACTGAATGTTAACATCCAACCTCCTCTGAAATAGTGGATTGTACTTCTTGGCTAGGATAAAAACTTTTATCCAGTTTCTCAATTTTCACTTGTAACAGTATAGCCATCATTCCTGTTTTGCCACTGTTCTCAACCCAGTCAAACAGTGAACTATTTTTTGTCTACATGTATGTCAGAAATTGAAAGATTATTCCTCTTTTTCAAACTAGTATTACTGTTAGTTAATCTGGTTCCCATCTAGGCTAGTAGTCATAGGGCTATCAGTTGTTTGGGGGTGTGCCTAGTCTAAAGGACCTCTTCAAGATTACAGGACAGAGAGAGAGTGGAACATTCTGATATACTTTTACCATCACTAGGCCCTCTGTTCTGGACAGCTTTGCCTTGTTGTCTGGACAGTTGAATACTCTGAACAAGGTCTTGAAGCATGAGAAGACACCACTGTTCCGTAATCAGGTCATCATACCTCTGGTATTGTCTCCAGACCGGGATGAAGATCTCATGGTAAGAAGAGGAAAAAGATCCAACTTGGAAGTTCTTACATGAAAATTTAGAGCCCAATTATTGATTGGCTATTTTAGGAGTTCTGGATGTGGGGTAGTGTGTGGCAGTAAGAAGCAAGGACTGGGCTGGGAATGTGGTTTAGTGGTAGAGTGCTTGCCTAGAATGCATGAAGCCCAAGGCTTAATTCTTCAGTACCACATAAACAGGAAAGGCCAAAAGTGGCACTGTGGTTCAAGTGGTAGAGTGCTAGCCTTGAGCACAGAGAGGCCCAGGGACAGTGCCCAGGCCCTGAGTTCAAGCCCCAGGACTGGCAAAAAAAAAAGTAAAGGAGAGATATTTTGAGAATTCCTAACATTTTCTTCCAAATTATAAATAATGCTTCTTGGCCTGGGAATGTGGCTTAGTAGTAGAGTGCTTGCCTAGCATGTATGAAGCCCTGGGTTCGATTCCTCAGTACCACATACACAGAAAAAGCCGGAAGTGGTGCTGTGACTTAAGTGGTAGAGTGTTAGCCTTGAGCAAAAGAAGCTCAGGGACAGTGCCCAGGCACTGAGTTCAAGCCCCAGGACTGGCAAAAAAACAAAAACAAAAAAAACAAAAAACCAATGACTATATTTTGGAAATACTGCTTTTCTTCTAGAAATGAGAAAGTCAAATACCCTAAAATTTCTGAGACTATGTTACCAAGGCAAAGGAAGACCTTTCTCTTGTGATACTTGTTTTTTTTTTGGGGGGTGGGGGGGGGTCCAGTCATGGAGCCTAAACTCTGGGCCTGGGCGCTGTCCCTCAGCTCTTCAGCTCAAGGCTAGCGCTCTACCAGTTGAGCCACAGCACCACTTCTGGCTTTTTTCTTTTTGCTTGTGTGGTGCTGAGGAATCAAACTCAGGGCCTCATGCATACAAGGCAAGCGCTCTACCACTGAGCCACCTTCCCAGCCCGTGATACTTGTTTTGAGGGGGAAAAGGTCTGTGTTTTTGTGATCTTGTCTATTCCAGTCTTGAAGTAATGTTTCAGAGAGAAAGAGAGACAGTTTAATTTGCCCTTAGGTGTGCTAGAGATAGGTTATAAGAAGACAAGTGAATGAGACATTGTCCTAGGAAGCTAGTTACTATATCTCAGGTTGTGTTTTACACGAACATGCACTGTTTGCCTGTGAAAATCAGGCTCAGTCTTCTTGAATGCATAATAGACCCCATAAAATTTGTGTTACAGCGTCAGACTGAAGGACGGGTACCTGTTTTCAGCCATGAGGTGGTCCCTGACCATCTGAGAACCAAGCCTGATCCAGAAGTTGAAGAGCAAGAGAAGCAACTGACAACAGATGCTGCCAGAATTGGTGCTGATGTAGCTCAGGTTGGATGGAGCCACTGCCCTGCTGCCCCCATCCTATCACAAGCTATTAGCACTCCTGTGTAGTAGGGATGCACAGCTCATCACACTTGGCTTGTCTATGAAAGAGCACAGAGAAGAAACTTCTTCATAATCATGTCCTGCTTACCTTAATCATTATCAAATTTGTGTTACAGAAGCAAATCCAGAGCTTGAATAAAATGTGCTCAAACCTTCTGGAAAAAATCAGTAAAGAGGAGCGAGAATCAGAGAGTGGAGGTAATGAGGGGTTGGTGGCAAAACAGGGACTGGTATGTAAGATCACTGGAATAGGAATGGTGGTTCAGCTAGTAAAGTGAAGACACAAGCATAAACTGCTTAGGGAAGGATTTGCAACCATGTTAGTTTTCTGTGTTTAAGGTCAATCTTGGAACATATCAAATGACAAAATGGGATGGAGATAGACTTGGGATCTTCTGGCTCTTTCCCTGAATTGTAAGGGAGTCTAGATGCTACTGAAGTCAGAACTTCATGTCTTGGCAGTCATCACCAGTCTTTCAACTGTTAAGTTCAGCTCAGAGCCAGACACAGATTTCAGGATGTCCACTTTTATTTCAGGTCTTCGGCCAAACAAACAGACCTTCAACCCTGCAGACACCAATGCCTTGGTAGCAGCTGTTGCCTTTGGGAAGGGGCTGTCTAATTGGAGACCTTCAGGCAGCAGTGGTCCTGGCCAGCCAGGCCAGCCAGGAACTGGAACAATCCTTGCAGGGGCTTCAGGACTGCAGCAAGTACAGATGGCAGGTGCTCCAAGCCAGCAGCAGCCAATGCTTAGTGGGGTGCAAATGGCCCAAGCAAGTCAGCCAGGTAAGGTGGCAGTGGTTGAGCTAATATATAGGAATGAAGTACATTAACTGGGCCCCTAGCATTCTCAGACCTGAAGATTTTCTCTTTTCTCCTCTATGTTGTGACTCAGTGCAAAAAAAACAAAACAAAAGGTGACTTGGAAAATAATTTTCAGCAGTTAAAAAAAAAACAACTCACTTGAGATAGTAGTAGACACTGGCTAAAAAACTTTGGACAGCAGAAACTGCTCTTGCCTCCCATCCTCATCTCTTCTCAGTTGTTTTGTCCCTTTTACTCAAGATATTAAGTGTGTGGTCAGTATAGAGAAATCAACAGTCAGATCTTATTCAAGACCATTTGTTAGGTAAATCAGTTGTTGACAAGCAGGTACTTTTCCTATACAGGAAAAGTAGGTATTCTCTTACTACTCTGTCTATTGCTCTAGCTCTTGGCTTCTTGCCTTTTTTTTTTTTTTTTTTTGTGCCAAGTCTGGGGCTTGAATTTGGAACCTAGGCACTGTTCCTGAGCTTTCCCCATCCTACCTCAAGGCTAGTACTCTACCAATTGAGCCATAGCTCTACTCCAGGTTTTTTGGTGCTTAATTGGAGATAGGAGTTTTATGGACTTTCCTGCTCCAGCTAGCTTTGAACAACAATCCCCAAATACCACGAGTAGCTTGGATTATAGGTGTGAGCCACCAGCACCTGACCTCTTGCCTTCTTTCATGGTCACTTTTTAGTAATTTTAAAAACACTTTGGAGGAGTCCAGATGCTAGCAGAGATTTCCTCCAGACTTTCTAGGATTAAAAAAAAAACAACCCTAAAATAAGATTAGACAGTACCTTATCACCTATGACATTAAGCAGTGGTACCCCAGGTTTAGCTATCTTTTCCAGAAATAGATAAACAGAAAGTAATGCTCTGATTCTCACCATTCTACCAAATCACCACTTTCTTCTAGATAACTCCAGAAAGGGATCTACTGAAGAACCATAATTTTTGATTTCTGCCAATCAGGGCCAGAGGTTCTGAGATAATAAGGCAAATGACAGGAAGGAACCTGAGAGACTACATTTTTTGGTTTATTGTAAAAGTCTTACCTTGTTTCAGATGTCTTTCTTTGTGTTCCTTTTAGGGAAAATGCCAAGTGGAATAAAAACCAACATCAAGTCAGCTTCAATGCATCCTTACCAACGGTAGCATGGACAGCAGCCTCCACTCCCAGGTGATCTGTGGTGGGCAGTGAAATTACATTTTTCCTGTAGACCTCATAAAAAGAATACGGGCTCTCAGCAACACATCTCATCTTCACTGGTGAATAGCTATGTGACAACGAACAAATAATGCAATTTTTCTGGGCCTGTTTTCTCATTTGTAAATGATGGTAATACCTACCTCATAGGGTTGTTGTGAGGATTAAAATGAGAAAAAAGATTGTAAAAAAAAAACCAACAACTTAGCACAGTATGTGAAAATAATAAGTTCTCAATAAAAGATAGTTTTTACAGCTATTTTTCTGCCCCTTCCTCCCCGCCCTCCCCCGACCCCTCCCGCCAGTCCTTGATCATGAACTCATCCTGAGCTGATACTGCTCCATATCAATGGTGAAGCTGATCTGATCAGATAAAACCCGGGATGATTTTGTGCTTCCAGAAAGCAGCCTATATGTCTTGGAAGCATATTGTTTCTGTAAGCACTCTTGCTCAGGGTCCATCCTGCTGGCCCTTTAGACTGTAAGTGAGGAAGTTTCTAGGGTAGGACAACCTTCCACCTATAACTGATGACGCTTGGGCCTGTGTCTTCTGAACTGGCTTAAATCAGCTTTTATTTGGAAATGGATAATAGTCTCCATCCTTTTTTCTGCCCTATACACAAGAAGAAAGGTGTCAAGGGACCAGTAGGTGGGAGATTTCTCAGGAAGTGCCTTTCTTACATTTCACTAAGCCACAGGCTGGTGATGGGAGGAGTAGCTCCAATAGTAGCTTTGCTTTTACAGAGTTGTAGAACAGAGTGCATTTGGGCAGCCAGCCATGTTGCCTTTCTCAGCACTCCTTTATAGGCAGGAATATGTATTTAATCAGCAAAAGTGAGCCAAAACAGTTTCTTTATAAAATAAAGTTAGTTATGTTGATGTTCACTGGGCTCAGGGTTATCTGACAGCATTTTATGAGAGTTAATATTGAGAATTTCAACAGTGCTTCAAAGCAATTCTAATTTGATCTCTGTAAACATTTCCTTGTCTTTAATTATCTTGGATGTGGAAACCTAGAGATACCCAGTTTATACCTGCCAAGTGTTGTTGTTTCTTCTCTAATGTCATACACTGGTACTTTGACCTTTGATCAGTGTTAGACAATATTCTACCAGACTGTGGCAGCAGAGGTCTAAAAAAGTGGTTCCAGATGTCACTTGGTCCATTAACACAAGCTTAGTGACCACACACACCACAGCAGGGGAGTCCTGCTGTCATCTCTTGGGCCCCAGACCTTTCTCCCACTTAAACAGACTGACCTATCAGCCCACTGAAGTGGTATCTTCTCAGTTCTTCTCTTTCCACTCAGAAAGCTAACTTCAATATTGGGTAGACCACAAGCTAGATTTTTCTAGACTCCCCAGATCATCTTCCAGTGAATGTATCAACTCCATTGTATCAACTCCAAAGACTTTTGTTGTTTTTGTGAGAGGGTCTCATTATATAGCTCAGATCTGTGCAGAACTCTTAATCTTCCCCAGTGTTGTAATTAACAGGCGTATTGATGTACCTGACAAGTTTCTTTGTATCCCAGGCTGATTCTGAGATCTTATTTCCACCATCCTGTTGAAATGGGTTCCTTTTCCTTAAAAGCAGAACATCTTCCAACAGGAATAAGTGCAAGGCCTCACTTACATTCTGGGCCCTTAAGAAACACTCCATGCCAAGGAGGTGCTCACACCTCCCGTCACTGTAGGCACACACACTCTCATTTCCATCTCTTATATAAAAAGAAAACACAACTCCCTCTGTCACAACTCCTCTTTGAGGCCCTTATACCTAAGTGAACACCTCAATGGAAGGAATAGATCTTGACAGCCATGCCACTTGGTCCCTTGGGAGGGAGCATATGTGAAGAAGAGGACATTCATGACTGTTTTTTGCTCAAATTTAGATTGGCAAAAGGTGATTCTTGTCCTATTCTGGTATTCTTTTTTCTGATTCTGACCAGTTTTTCTCAGGGATTGCACTTTCTCCTACTTTTGTAAACTCTGGAAAAAAGGATTAGACTGTCTCCCAGGCTTGTTTCTGGGATGGAGAAAGAAGAGGCAGCTGTGAAATCTCAAGGGCTTACATAGCACAGTTCATCCCCTTGAAGGCGGAAGGTTATTGAATCAATGTCAGTATTATCATCCATTGCCTAAGACTTTTCCGTGTCCAGTTCTTCCCTGAAGCTAAGATTCAGTCATATATGAACCTCTTTTACACGTTGCTCAGGTCACCTTATTCTGTTTTCCTTCCAGTGTGGATTGCTGCCCTACTTAATAGGTTCACCTCACTCAACCATTCACTGTTTTGGAAAACGTCTAAGATTGATAGATTGCAGTCAAGTGCTGTGTCTAGCTCTATAATAGATCCCAGCACAAGGCCTGAACTGGGGGAATGTGATTGTCCACCTCTGTCCTGTAGCTATAAGGAAGAAGCCGAACTCTGCAAGAATACCCTAGTACAAGGCTTGGCTTTTTTTCCTATTCCCTTACCACCTCCCCCAGGCAGCTGGAAACAACTTCTCCCTTTGTCTGATTTTCTTGTACAGAATAATCCTCCTTATGGACAATGTATTCTCTGTGTCTTGTGGACACAGGGGCCGTGTAAGCTGATCCCAGCACCGGGCAGGACAGAGGCTGAATCCTTCCAAATGCCCACCCTGGGTCAGTTCCTGATTACTATCCAGAGGAAACTAATAAGGGCTGTATTTTTTTTTTTTCCTGTCTGCCTCAGATTTGGGCTGCCGGGAGCCCCAAATGCTAAACCTAGTAGTTTAGTGTTAGCCAGAAGTAGGACCAAGAGTTGTGGTCCATTTTCTGGTCATGCTTGAGAGTTCATAGTTCCAACTTAAAGAGGCTTGATTGGCTCTTTCATGAAAATCTGGAATGCTTGCACTTAGGGTTTGTCATCATGTGGATGAAAGTTTTCTGATTAGAAAAGGTGGCAATTTTTCAGCTCATTTGACAAGACCATAGTGTTCCATCCTACCACCATGTGCTTTGTCCCACAGGACAAACTTCTGTTTTTTTCCTTGGATAATTTCTATTTCTATTTCCTTTTTCTTTCCCTCCCTCCCTTCTCCCCTCTTTCTTTCTCTCTTTGGTGCCAGTATGAGGGCATGAACTTGGGCCCGATTGCTATCCCTTTGCTTTTTTGCTCAAGGCTAGCACTCTACCACTTGTCCAGCACTGTAGCTACAGCTCCACTTTCAACTTTTTTTCTGGTTAATTGGAGATAAGGGTTTTATAAACTTCTGCCTGGTCTGGCTTTGAACCACAGTCCTCGGCCTCCTAAGTAGCTAGGATTATATGGGTGAGCCATTGGCACTCAGCTGTTTTCTTTGTTCTTGAGTGCTTTCAGGATGTCAGCTACTATTTGGATATAGCAGCTTCCTAGGCACAGCTTGGACTAGTTTCCTGACTTTCTTGGGCCTCAGTTTTTTTTGGTTTTTGGTTTTTTGGGGTTTTTTTAACCTACATGATCCCAGTGATCTCTATAGGTTGAAAGTCTCTGACAAACTTGTGCAGACCTTGACAAACTTGTGCAGACCTTTTGGTTTTTGTTTTGGTTTGTTTTCCTTACTTATAGGGCTATGTTACATAGATAGGCCAGTTTTTCTAGATTAATCCTAATTCCCTAAGGCTTCTACAAACCGTTCCCAAAGTTCACTTTTGCAACCACTTTTGCAACCTTTTGTAAACCACTTCCCTAACAGTTTTCTGACTTTCATACAATTCTCTGATAAATATTTAACAAAGAGATGTTACCATCAAGGTATGTGTATGTTGGAAATCACCTTCCTATAGACATCTATCTCTCCCTTGGATAAGATGTGTGGATGGAGAGATGACTCCTTCAACAGAGGCATAATTTTAGACTTTTTCTTTTTCTTTTTTTTTTTTGGTCAATCATAGAGCCTGAACTCAGGGCCTGGGGCTGTCCCTCAGCTCTTCAGCTCAAGGCTAGCTAGCTACCACTTGAGCCACAGCGCCACTTCTGGCTTTTTTTTTCTGCTTATGTGGTGCTGAGGAATCGAACCCAGGGTCTCAGGCATGCAAGGCAAGTGCTCTACCACTGAGCCATCTTCCCAGCCTGATTTTAGACTTTTTCTCCATTACAGTAACTTCCCTTACTGAACTAAATATAAAGTGCCCTGGGCCATTCTTACTTTCTGCCATTCCTCTGCCTTGCCTTGTTCGCACCCCAATTCTTTAGTTTGTAGTCCTTTTGATTCTTCATTGTGTTTTGTCCCTCCCCCACATCTTTTGTCATTTCTGGGACCACCTATTCTTTTTGTTGTTGTTGTTTTGTTTTGGTCTTGGGTCTGGGTGCTGTCTCTGAATTTTTTTGCTCAACACTAGCACTTTACCAGTTTGAGCTATAGCTCCACTTCCGGTTTTCTGGTGGTTAATTGAAGATAAGCATCTCATGACTTTCCTTCCTGGGCTGGTGTGAACCATGATCCTCAGTTCTTAGCCTCCTGAGTAGCTAAGATTACAGGTGTGAGCCACCAGTGCCTGGCTTGACCACTTAGTGTGTATGTGTGTGTGTGTGTGTGTGTGTGTGTGTGTACATGTGCACACACTGGAACTGGGGCTTAAACTCAGAGTCTTATGCTCTCTTTTTCAATCAAGGCTTACACTCTACCACTTGAGACATACTTTTACTTCTTGCTTTTGGATCGTTTACTTGAGATAAGAGTTTCTCACTTTTCTGCCTGTACTGGCTTTGAATCATGATCCTCAAATCTCATCCTCCTTAGCTAAGATTAGAGGCAGGCATCATTAGCACTATTACTTAATGTTGTTTTTATGTGTCTTCAGAGTTACAAATCCTTATTGGCTCTATATGCCCTCTCTAACTTAATTCTTTCTTTCTTCAATATTGGGGTTTGAACTCAGGACTTAGCATGTGCTAGGCAGGTGCTCTACTACTTGAGCCAAGTATTAGCCCTTTAATTGACCAAATTTCCTTACAGCATTTAATAATACTGAACATTTCCTTCAAATCTCTTTTTCTCTCAACTTCTGTGGCACAAGTTAACTTGTTCTTTAACCTCTGGCCGTTTCTTCTTTGCAACTTCTGGACTTTGGACCTTTGTATGCTTTTTTTTGTATGCTTCTTGAATGTTGTTTTTGTCTGACTTGTCTTTAATCCTCTTTTCTCCCAAAAACAGACAGCCCAGATGTCTCTGCTGAGATGCAGATTACTGTCAAGTATCTCTACCTATAGGAGCCACAAGTTCCTTGGGCTCTGGATGTCCAAATCCAGCCATCCTCCCTGCCCCTCCCCCCCACCATAACTTCTTTTCTGATTTTTCTGGGCATTATCTAAGCAAGGAATACAGGGGCTATCCTACACTCTTTCTCTTCCATGTCCCTAGTTCTATAACTGATCAGATACTGAATTCTATCAGTTTGTTTCCTCAATATAATTCTGTGTGGATTCATTGGTATCTATCCTGTCTTATAGCTTATATATTGGGCCTCTCAATAAAAATATTATTCAGACTCCCTAGTTCTAGTCCTGGAAATTCCATCTTCTCTTCCAAAAGTCTGCCAGATAGATCTTTCAAAAATTTAAATCTGGGCTGGGAATGTGCTTTGTGGTAGAGTGCTTGCCTAGCATTCATGAAGCTCTGGGTTTAATTCCTCAGTACCTCATAAACAGAAAAAGCCAGAAGTGGCTCTGTGGCTCAAGTGGCAGAGTTCTAGCCTTGAGCAAAAAAAGCTGAGGGGCAGTGCCTAGACCCTGAGTTCAAGCCCCAGGATGGGCAATAAATAAATAAAATTATAAAATAAAATCATCCCAAAGTGTTCATTTTATTTGAGGGGCAAGGAATGCAAATTTAGCATGCATATATTATTAACAGGAAATAACCTCCAAAGAATTCCTGCTAGTCTGAAGAACTTCAGACTAAGACACCATAATCGTTGGCAATATTTACCCATTGGAAAAGTTTTTAGAAATAGCTCACATTTCTTGAAAGGCAAGTACGATTCTGTGATGCAGACCCTTACCTCCTCCTAATTCATCTATATTGTGGTGTAAACAGCTTAGTTTCCAGAAGGTAAATTGACTTTCAAACCTCCATTCCATTATCCCCACTACTCCTCTATGTTGTACCCTCATGCTGTCTGACAAATACCCCATTAACTTTCAAATTCATCACTTGTGTGACTGTGATACTTTCTAACATCCTAGGCTCTTCATAGCTCAATGATACTGCCGCTTGAAAAAGTCAGTCACCTCCTCTGTCATGCTCCACCTTTGTACTATGTACAAATCTATCCTAGCTCTTGCTACACTTTATTGTCCTTTAAGTCTAAGTACCGTGAACTGTCAAAGTTTGGCCATAGTTCTTCTAACCTGAGAACAATAATCTTTGGTAAGATAATGTGTGCCTGGTATACTATAGTATCTGACTTATCAGAAACACTAACAATAGGAATGCTACTATAGTTATTTCCATTATGATTTAGCTTTGGAGAGGTAACATAAAATAACAGTTTGAATGAATAGATTCTAGTGGCAGAATGCCTGGGTTTAAATCTTTGCCCAATCACTACCTCTGTAGCCCTGAGTAGTTAGTGTACTTCTCTCTGCCTCCATTTCCTTAGTCCTATAGAGGATAATAATAGTGGCTAGTTTACAAAATTGCAAACGTTAGTGGGTCTTCAGTGGGACTGTAGTGGGTCAACGTATATAAAGTGCTTAAGATAGTTCCTAACAGTCGGAGAGCCTCAGTACACATTAGCTAGTCCCACAACAGCAGTCATTGTTTGAATAAATCATTGACTGACAAATCTTTCTGAGAAGTCGGAACTTTTCCCTCCTTATATAGCTCTCCTGTGCTGAATGAAGCCTCAGGAACTCCTCAGCAAACATACTTTGTGCCAGTTCCATTCCCCATGGTGTCTCCCTAGAAATTGCTACAAAGAAGGCCCTGGAACATTTTCACATGGGACAGCCTAATATGACGAATCAATTTTGCGTCTAGTTTTGTGAGTTTTATTTCTACTTAGGTGTTACCTGTGTTCTCGTAAGCCCAGTTTGGTCTTAAATCATATCATTTTGAGTTGAGCCTCAATGACAAACTCCTTCACCAAAAATGTTCTTTTTTAAAAGAATCACTTCTAAACGGTGTCTCCTGTCTATCCAAGCTAGCTACAGACTCAGTTCCACAGTCTTCCTGCATTCTGCTGTAAACAGGGGTTTTGAACTACTTACAGATTTTTCTCTGTAGTTGTGATGGTTCTCTGCCTCTCTGGTCTATGCCTGTTTGCTAGGTCAGGCTCAGGTTAACACAAGTATCTCTGTCTAATTCACTGGTGTCAAAACCAGAGCTCCTTGGTCCCATTCTTGTCTTTCATTTTCACCAGCAACCATCCTTCAGTCCTTGGCTCATGACATCTGTACCTTCCTTGTCACTTTGCTGCAAGGATTCTCAGCTGTAGCCATACAGAAATCCCTGGGGCCAAAAACTGCCTCAGCTTTCATGACCTAACATACCCACTCCTAATATCTGTCCTCTTTCTTGCTCCCTTGTTCAGATGGTGGACAGTTCATCCTTTTACTTCAAGTGTCACCTACTTTTTGTATACTTGACTATTCTCAAACTACCTGTGAACCCTCTATGCACTGCCATTACAGCACTCATAATTCTGTTGCAATATGTCTTTTGAGATACAGCCTTGCTATTTTGCCCAGTACCCCAGGCTAACTTGGAACTCACCATATAGACAATGCTTCTATTGGACTCACAATTCTTCTGACTCCAAAGTGCTAGGATTGTAGGCATATACTACCATACTCAGCTCCATTGAAATTCTTTTGTATAAGTTTGAATGCTGACTGTGGCACCTATTGTGGGACCTTAAATAAGTTATTTCATTTCCAAGAATCTTTGCAGAATGATAGTACTGATCTCAAAGAGTACCTTCAGGGGCTGGGAAGGTGGCTCAGTGGTAGAGCGCTTGCCTTGCATGCATGAGGCTCTGGGTTCGATTCCTCAGCACCACATAAGCAAAAAGAAAAAAGCTGGAAGTGGCGCTGTGGCTCAAGTGGTAGAGTGCTAGCCTTGAGCTGAAGAGCTGAGGGACAGCGCCCAGGCCCAGAGTTCAGGCCTCACGACCAGACCCCCCAAAAAACAAAACAAATCAAAGAGTACCTTCAATCAAACAAGAAGAAGCCCAAGCTTCTTAGAAGAGCATTCAGTTATTCAGGCACATAGTTAGCACTTAAATGCTATTATTTTCTTCTTTTTCTTTCTCCTATGGAATTACTTTTATTCCATAAAACTGTTTTTTGCTTTTTTGCCAGTCATGGGACTTGAACTCAGGGGTTGGGTGCTGTTCCTGAGCTTTTCTGCTCTGCTCAAGGCTAGTACTCTTGTCATTTTGAGCCACAGCTCCACTTCTGGTTTTCTGGTCGTTAATTGGAGATAAGAGTCTCCTGGACTTTCCTGCCTGGGCTGGCTTTGAACTGCAATCCTCAGATCTCAGCTTCCTGAGTAACTAGGATTACAGGCATCAGCCACAAGCATCCAGCTATAAAACTGTTTTTTTTTTTATTATAACCCATTACAATTATCTAACCAAAAACAAAAAATAGGACATATACTTGTATTTGGGTTATGTGGATGGCTTTCAATAGGCCTAAGGACTTAAATGTGTGAGCAGCCTCTGCATTTCTCCATTCTACATCATGTAGCTACCTATGGAAGAACTTGGTTTTCTGGATGAAATGCCATTAGGAGCTTGGATTAGTGGGGAGTAGGGGCTGGCAGCAGGACTAATGAGCTCAAGGAGAAGGGAGGAATTCCTTAAAAGAAATAAAAGCCAAGGATAGGTAAATGTTTGAACACAACCAAAGCTAGTACAAAAGCTAGATCTCCCATAGTAGTATTGGTGGTATTTCACCTCTATGGAAAATCCTAATTTTTTTTTCTTGAGCCCCATCATTTCTCCTGAATTTTCAGCCTCATGTTTCAGATTGTTGGCTGTGCCATCTCACCTCACTCTCGTGTCCAAACTACATTCATGTTCTCCGTTTGTTCCACCCATGTTATCCAGTGTGCCTACGTTGGGTCAGTTCTGGGCTCACTCTGCTTTATTACCTTTTCTTCTTCTCTCTACTGTTGATCTAGGTCAGTCCTTGCTGTATCACATCTGCACACCTGTATCCCTGAATAGGTCCCCAGCTTCCTATTTTCTTCCTATTTCTTCCTATTTTCTTCTTGATAATATACCTACAGTGGCAAGCTTGTCTTTCAAAACACAATGGGGATCATATCAACCTCTTCAAATATCCTCAGAGATGATCTTATACAAACAGCTCCTTATTTTCTATCCAGAATCATGACTTTAGGCCAACCAATTTTGTTTTATTTTGTTTGCAGTACTGAAATGGTTTCCTGCTTGCTAGGCAGGCACTCTACCACTTGGGCCATGACTCTAACCCTGTTTGCTTTGGTTATTTTTGGGAAAGTCTTGCTTTGGAAAGCCTAGGCTATCCTGAACGCAGTCCTATTTATGTTTCCCACCAAAACTAGGATGACATGTTCATGCCACCACATCCAGCTTTTTTGTTGAGATGGGGTTTCATGAATTTTTGACTGTTGTTGAATCTCCAAGCTCAGCCTTTTAATTAGCTAGGATTATAAACATGAGCCACCACACTAGACTCCAACCTACTTTTTAACCTATTATATGAAGGCCTTTTATTCATCATAAACAGAATCCCTTACAGTTCTATATGCTTGTCCTATGCTTTTCTGGTTCTATCCATTTTTTTTGCCCTACATGTTTTCCTCTGCCTGAAATACTTATATGTTGCTTCAAACTTGTTTGCTATGTAAATCAAGTTCTCTGATTTTATGTTCTTCATCTGCTAAGAGGGATAATAGTACTGACAGGTCTGCTCAACAAGAGCAGATGAAAAGCAGCTGGTCTCCTTGTCAAAGGAAGAATGGGATAGAATAATATGCATTTCTTTTCTCCATCTTTCTCACATATCTTACTAATTCTCCTACCTCCATCCTTATAATCTATTCTGGTTCATCCCCAAACAAAAATCCACCCCTTTTCTCTCTTCAGGGAGCTTCCCTTCCCCTTTCCTGTGTTTCTTGAATTCGGTGACCACTAAATGCTACCCATAGTAAGTGACCTTTAAAAGTCCAGGCACATCTTCAAATTCCAGTTGAAGAGGAGCATTTGAATAGTCTCTCCCTTCTGCAAGCCAGATGTATTTCCAGTCCATGATCCCAGTATCCACAAGTTAGCTTACTGAAGCTCAGAGACCTACAGAATGAGTAACTGGCAAACCCTTTGCTCTCAGCTCCTCTGTCCTCTTTCAGCTCCTCTGTGTGGGTAGTAGGTAGAAAATGCCCTTTGCTGTTTATGATGGGGAAATTTGACACAGACCCTAGAAAACTGCTCTCAACTTTACCCCACTCCTGTTGCTCCTTGTCCAAGCTTGTCACTTCCTGTTCTTTGTAGTGGATTACACTGTGTATCCCATACTGTCTTCCCTCTACTGTTCTCACTCGCTTTGCTTGCTCACTCACTCACACAAACAAGTGGGCATACTCTGCCTTTCTTCCTTACTGCCATTGCTACTTCTCTGATCCCACTTCCATTTAACTTCTGTACTGAAACACAGAGCATAGGAAAAAAAATAATGGTAATAGAGTTGATAGAGTTTCTACAGAGGATAGCTTGCAGGCTGAGAAAGGACATAATGTTTTATCTTTTGAGGAAAGATGACAGAAGAACCGCTTCAAGAACAGTGAGTGAAGAATGAGTCATCCAGGGTGGGAAAGGGGGAAGTTGTCACCTCACTTCCCATGAGTCAGGAAGCCTCCACAAAGGAGGTGGAATTTTAGGCAGTACTTCATCCTCATCCTGAACCTGTGGGTTCAGTTTCTCCAGTTTGTCAGCTTACCCTGGCTTGATTTTCTTTCTACCTAATCTTCTCTGAGCCTTCTCACCTCCAAGTTCTTCTCCCTAGTTTCCCCACAGATCCCCCAATTTCATTTCCCACTGTCTTCCTGCCTACTTCCCTAAACTCTGCTGGGAGCTTAGCTTGGTGGTGTTGCCTGTAATCCCAGTACTCAAGAGGCAAAAGCTGGTAGATCCTGAGTTCAAGGCAGCCTGGACTACATAGTGAGACCATGTCTCAAAACAAACAGAGGACCTAAGCTCTGCTAGGGACTATTATTCTGCATGGTCCCCCTATTCTATGGGCCTTTCATCTCTGCCACTGAGCCTACCCAGTGTCTATCATCATTGATATTAGACTTTTATCACTTCCTAAAATTCTTACAACCTGCATGCTTAATGAATGTCTTACCATCTGACTAAAGGGAAAATTGACTCCTTTAGATGAAAATTTCATCGATCCTCCCAATCCACTTACAGACTTAATCTTCACTGTTATATGTTTCAGTCTATTAGCCGAGGCCAATGTCTCCTCATGTGTAGTAGATCCCATTGTTCCCTTCGGCACATATAAACAAAACAGGCTCCAGCTCTTCCTATAAAAAACAAACAAAAAATGCCATTAGAATCAATCTAGAGGTAAGAGCTAGGCACTTAAAAACTCCCCAGATAACTCTAATGTGCTTCTGAGCTGAAAAATAAAAACAGGCTAGGAATGGTGGCACACACTTGTAATCCCAACACTTAGAAAGTAGGAGGATTTGTAAGCCATCTATATATATAGCAAGACCTTATCTCAACACACACTTAACCATGGCTACAAGGTTCTTCAAATGATTTATATTTCCCTTTCCTGCCTTCGTGCGTGCGTGTATGTGCGTGTGTGTGTGTGCATGCGCGCTCCTCTCTGCTTGAAAGGCCATTCTGTACCTTCTAGACAGGGTTTTTTAATGCTCAACATAGGCATCAATTTTGTGAAGTCTTCAAGAACTAACCTCTACCCTGGATTAACACCCTGCTCCCAGTGTTTTTCATAACCCTCTGGGTTTATCTCTATGGAAGTACTACATGCTACTGTAGTCATTTTTATGTTTGTCTATTCTGTTAGAGAGTTTCGCAAGAATCTCAAAGGTATAGATATACCATTTAGCATGATTTGGGTCTGTTATCAGATACTGGAAGATGTTTTCTCTTAGAACTGAATAGTCTTTAAGAATGTTTTTGTTGGGGCTGGGAAGGTGGCTCAGTGGTAGAGTGCTTGCCTTGCATGCATGAGGCCCTGGGTTCAATTCCTTAGCACCACATAAGCAGAAAAAGCTGGAAGTGGTGCTGTGGCACAAGTGGTAGGGCACTGGCCTTGAGCTAAAGAGCTGAGGGACAGTGCTCAGGCCCAGAGTTCAGGTTCCATGACCAGCAATAAAACAAACAACAACAAAAAAAAAGAATGTTTTTGTTTAGTTAGCCAACATTTATGTAGGTCTTATCATGGTCATTTATCAGTGTGGCCCAAGTGAATAAATGTATAGTTGAAGTTTTCTGTCACTAATATGTTTGGACTTTGGGACAGGCTCATAGTCAGTCTATACTAGTCTTCTGTATCTTCAATAGAGTTCTTTTAGAGTATAGTGCTTTTAAAGCAGTGCTTGGCACACAATAAATTGTTTAGGAAAACTTTGTTAAATGAATGCTTGTGAATCCACATACATGCATATTTTTTGTTAACAAATGGGGCTATTTCCCCAGCTTGTCTGGTTTTTTATTTATTTTATTTTTATTTATTTTTACAGAGTCTGTTTAGCCCAGGCTAGCCTCAAATTTGAAATCCTCCTGCTTCAGTCTTTCCCAAGTGTTGGAATTTACAGCTGTGTGTTGCCACATCTAGTTCCTACCATGTCTATTAATATTGAGAAAGTGATAATGCAAAGCACTTTACATGAGTTATCTCCTTTAATCCTCCCAATAATTCTGAGAGGGGCGCTATTATTGTTTCCATTTTATAGAGCTCCTGTAATTTATATAAGGTCACACAGGTACTCATTGGAACATTAAAACTCATGATCTGGAGTCAGAGCTGACCTCAAAGTTATTTGAATATACTTGGAAGACATTAGGCCTTAATGTCTTAATTAGTCCATAAATGTGAATTGACTTAATGAATACTGACCCTACGGGAAGTAAAACACTTGAATTTATCCTGTCTTTTCTACTTGGCTCTAGGTAACATGATCTCTCTTTCCTTTCTTTCTTTGTCTCATTCATTCTACTATTTCTCAGTAAACATGATGGAGGATGAACTGAGACTGATGATGGAGATTTGAGAGGACTAAAACATGACCTCCCCCTGCTCTTTTTTTCCTCTTTCCTTTGTCAGTATCCTTTTCCCTTTCATTCCTCTTTTTTTTTTTTTTTTTTAACTCAAGGCTTGGGCACTGTCCCTGAGCTTCTTTTTTTGCTCAAGATTAGCACTGTACCACTTGAGCCACAGTGCCACTTCTGGCTTTTTCTGCTTATGTAGTGCTGAGGAATTGAACCCAGGACCTCATGCATGCAAGGTAAGCACTCTACCACTGAGCCACCTTCGCAGCCCAAGAATGCAGATATTACATTACAGGAAATTTTGGGGAGGAAGAGGAGAGAGCAAATTATAGTCTGGGGAACTGGACCATACCTTGTGCTGAGTCAGGGGGTAAGGCTTAAAGGTTGGAACAGTATGAAATAAATTGACCGTGTGTATGTATGTGTGTGTGTGTGTGTGTGTGTATAGGTAGGTAGGTAGGTAGGTATGTGGTACAGGGGCTTGAACTTGGGGCACTGTCTCTTAGCTTTTTCTCTCAAGACTGGAGCTCTACCACTTGAGCCAGCTTTTTTGTGGTAATCTGGAAGGAAAAATCTCATGGAATGTCCTGCCTGGGATGATTCAAACCACGATATTCAGATCTCAGTCTCTTGAGTAGCTAGATTTATAGATATGAGCCATCAGTGCCTAGCTAGCTGACATTCTTGGAAGGCACAGGGTGTAGCTCTGAAGAGTGATATAGGTAGAATAAGAGGACCTGGTAGCACCTTAATATACAATGATGCTAAGGAGACTGAACCATTGGAATAGTTGGATTTTTATTTTTTGCTATTTCCTGTCAAGAATAGGTACTAATGGGGCTGGGAATGTGGCTTAGTGGTAAAGTGCTTGCCTACCATGCATCAAGTCCTGGGTTTGATTCCTCAGTACCTCATAAACAGAAAAAGCGGGAAGTGGTGCTGTGGCTCAAGTGGTAGAGGTCTAGCTTTGAGCAAAAGAAGCTCAGGGGCAGTGCCCAGGCCCTGAGTTCAAGCCCTGGAACTGGCAAAAAAAAAAAAAAAGAAAGAAAGAATGAAAAAAGTAAAAAAGAAAGAATAGGTACTAATGAATTGGCTTAAAGGGATGTATTTTGGCTCTGCAATGAAAACATCCATGTAGCCACCACCTCTTTCTTCAGTCTGAATTCTGTTCACATTTGTATCAGCCAATTGTATAAGTGGTTCTTGGATCACTTATGCAAAGCACTGTTTAGGAGCTGGAGATAGAGATTTCATTTTACTGAAATCTGTTTCTTATTCCCAATGATGGTGGAAGTGGGGGCAAGAGAGTATAGAATTGATAACTAAATAGGCAGGTGGTGCATCTTGAGGGAATTCCCACTTGGTCTGCCTCCACCAATCCCATCTGTTTCCTCTTATGTGACTCTAGGGAGACTTGGCAACCTATGAAGGTGGGGTCCGACTCACCAGAGCTTAACATGGTCATGAGCACTACACATTTCAGTTCTCTGCTTCAAGAATAAAAGTCATACAGCCTCCTCTGGTCTTCAGTTCCTACATTCAGCCCCAGCCAACTTCATTTCAATTTCTTTTCCCCCTTTCACTACCTTGCAGGCCAGTTTAGTAAGTGATTCGCAGTTAGCCCCCAGAAGCTTCTATTCTCCCACCTCCATTCCAGGAAACTCTGGTGCTTCTATCATGGAGCTCGTCCAAGTTTATAGGCTCAGAGAGGATTGGCATCTGTGGCCAGCTGCTCCCACCAGCTAAGCCCCCTTGGGCCACCGGACTCAGCCTTCAGTACACACAGCTGGTCACCCTTACTCCTCCCCTGCCGCTTGGTGGGTCCCTGATGCAGGAAAGAGATGCTCTTTGGGCTGAGGGCTGAACCCTGGAACTTTCCCCAGAGTCCTAAGCTGCGCCTGCCGCAGCCAGCAGATGTGGGGCCTGTTGCTGGACTCATCAGAGGATCAAGAATGGGGCTGTTGAAGGCTGTGCTCCCCAGGCAGACCAGGCCGCAGCCACGGGCGAGGCGGGCCCAGGGAAGGGGTGGGGAGCCCGGGCTGGGTGTGCTTCCTGCCCCGGGATCTGACGGCCCGCCCCTGCCCCCGCCCCAGCGGCCAAGCCCGCGCTGGACGGCCCTCCTGCCTAGGCCGGCTGCCCAATCAGCAGGCAGTCCCCCCACCCGGCCCGCCCCCTCCCCCTCTGGTGACAGAAAGTCGGCCCAGCAGATGAGGAAGTGGCCGGCAGGCTGGCCTTGGGGACTTCACTCTGGTCCGGTTCCCTCTGAGCCCTCCGTGTTGCCCGCCTGGTCCCCACTGGTGAGTCTGGACCTTCCACGGCTCCCCACGTGCCAGCGCCCCCTGCCTGGCCAGCCCTGCCCCTACCCTGCCCTCCCTGCCCTGCCCTGCCCTGCCTTGCCTTCCTTGCTCAGGCTGTGGGCGAGGCTGTTCCTGGGGCGAGTGGGTGGGAGGTCCTAGCCGCTAGGGCCGGGCCTGGCCATCACCCTCCCTCGCTCGACCCTAGCTCCCTGGTCCCTAGTTGCGAACCACAGCCCTTTCTCCACCACTTCGGGGCTTACCCCTCTCCCTCTGATCCTCTCCTTTCCCCGATCCTTTCGTTTGCCGATGGCCCTTTCCCTCACCTCTATCTTAAAGGAAGGAAGGAACCGGCTGCATTTCCCTGCTGGGGACACACCCGGATTTCCCTTCAGCTTGGAGAGGTGCTTCCCAGAAGCCTGCGCCTCTCAGGGTGCCTGTGTGTAGGGTAGGGAGGGATAGGGATCCTGGAGGGGTGCTTGAGCAAGATAAGGAGCTAGCAACCTCACACAAGCTAGAGAGAACTGTTTGAGAGCACATGTCTAAGCCTAGGCATTAGGCCCTACCCCAGCATAGGCCACCAACCAAAGTCTGATTATAGGTAAAGAAACGGGAGCTGTCACAGGCCAGAAGACTGGTGTGAGGGAGGGAGGTGAGTGTCCACATGTGGTGTGCATGGCCAGATGCTTGCTCACTTTGTGCATGTGTACACAGTGCTTCTGGGCCTGTGCATGGTGATGTGTGGGTGCCAGGGGGACTGCAGTCCAAGCAGGTGTGTAAGTAAGGCTTAGGAGCCCCTGTGTCACAGTTCTATTGAGGCTAGTTTGGGTAGTGTGTCAGAGGCAGGGCACTTATGGACAGCTGGAAGTGTGTGGGCTATGTGCTAGCCCTGAGTGTGTGTGTGTGTGTGTGTGTGTGTGTGTGAAGCAGGTGTTTGGAGTGGGAAGGTGTGGATGACAGGGCTTGGGGCTTGGCCAGGTGGGTTTCTGGATGGAGGGAAAGGGGACCACTTGCTGTCCTAGCTATTGAGCGATCTCTCTGGGACAGTCTTAATGTCCCAGGCTCTCTTGGATCTAGGCAGAGGTTTTTGTATTCGTGTGAGCCCTCCCCCGACATTCTTTAGGCTTTGAGGAGGAGGGGGCCTAGCCCATTAGTAACCCTCCCAGAGGGAGGGGAAGATTCCTCCCCACCTCCTCACATGCCAATGGTGTTTTTGCCACCTCCAGGAAGGGAAGGGTGATTGTACCCATTCTGAAATGAGACATACTGAGAATTTGTGGTTGGTTCAGGGGAAGATGCTGGGCATGGAATTTTAGAAAGTTGTTGAGCCAAGGCCTGGGCCAGGGCCAGGGCCAGGAGAGGTTTCTGGAGCTCCTAGGATCAGGCTGATCTAGGCTGGTAGGTGGTGAGTCTGGGGCTTTACATGGCTTTCTCAATCTTGGTGGGTCCTGCTCCCCTAGGCATTGACCTGTGGCCTAGACCCACCCTCTACCCCATGTCCAATACAGCAGGGGCGGGCCGAGGGCGGGGCTGCTGCCAGATCTAGTCAGACAGGTGGAGCCGCCAGGGCAGGAGTCTCACAGAGCCAGGCTCCAAGAGAGGAAGGGTTCCCGGAGTGAAAAGGAGAGGAGAGCACCAGTGAGGAGGAGAAGGGAAGAGAAGAGAGGCTGGAGGTGAGAACCCCAGAAGACAGACCTAGGAAGACAAGTGTCTAGCAGGGGTGAGGAAGAACCCTAGTCTGCTAAGCTTCTGGAAAGGGCATTAAAAAGCCGGGAGGTAAGAATACTGGGGAGATGAGGGGGGTCTTGGGAGAAAAACAGGCAGGAGTCCTGTAGAGAAGAATGACTTCTCTGAGCCATAGAGGCAGGGATGGTGGGTTCATTTCTGAAGCTGAGATCTTTATCAGTTAAGGAGGGAAGGCTGTAGAAAGGAAACAGGGAAGAGATCATAGAGTTGAAGAAGAGTAAGGTCAGGAAGTAAGATTCTAGAGAAGAACCAAGAGCAGTGTGTATAGTATGGAGAGGAAAGGTAGAACAACTTTTATGCTCTGCAGGAAGGCAGGATGCCCCCACCAAATTGCTTCTTCCTCTCCTAGTCCCCAATAGTTCCTTCCTTTCACTCTCTCTCTCTCCCCCTCCTCTCTCTGAGTGTGTGTGTGTGTGCCTTGTGCTCTGGCAAGTGCTCTGCTGAGCTTCGTCTTCAGCCCTGAACTTCATCAATGAGGCATGAGAGTTGTCTGGTTCTTTCTGTTGTTTCCATTCATCAGATGTAAGACAGTGGCATGTAATGGGACATGTCTGATAGCTACCCTTAATCTCTCCTCCAGAATCCTTAGCCAGGATGGAGGCTGTTGTGAACTTGTATCAGGAGATGATGAAGCATGCAGGTAAGATGTTGTCTACCAGCCCTTTCCTCCACAATTCCCTGGTTTAATCTCAGGATCTAGGGCTATTCCTAATGAAGTCCTTATGAATCCCTTGACCTTGATCTCATATCTATAGACCTAGTGAGTCCCCCTTTGAACCCTGTGACCCTTCCTGACTCCTTGACCCTTATTCACAGATCCTCGAATCCAGAACTATCCTCTGATGGGATCTCCCCTGCTAATGACCTCCATCCTCCTGACCTATGTGTACTTCGTCCTCTCACTTGGGCCTCGAATTATGGCCAATCGGAAGCCCTTCCAACTCCGAAACTTCATGATTGTCTATAACTTCTCATTGGTGGCACTCTCCCTCTACATTGTCTATGAGGTGGGCCAGAATGCCTAGGCTTTAATTTCTGTTATCAGGAAGGGTGGGCCACAGGGCCAAAATATGGCACCTCTTTTCCAGAGACATTTACATCCATTTCTTCAGCTCATGATGGGGAGGGATTGCTGGGAGAGGGAAATCTGGTGGTTTAATCCACATTCCTTCCTAGTTCCTAATGTCTGGTTGGCTGAGTACATACACCTGGCGTTGTGACCCTGTGGACTACTCTAATAGCCCTCAGGCACTTCGGGTAAGTAGGGACGGGGTAAGTCATAACAAAACCTAGGTGATGCAAACTTCTTAAGTTTGGGGAGATTCATTGTACCGTGTGGAGTACTAAGGCTGCCCTGACTTTTTCCAGATGGTTCGAGTGGCTTGGCTCTTTCTCTTCTCCAAGTTCATTGAGCTGATGGACACAGTGAGTATAGTTGTGAGAACTTGGGGGATGGGGACGGAGGGATGGCCCTAGTTCTGAACCCTTCCCCGATTTTTCTCTCAGGTGATCTTCATTCTCCGGAAGAAAGACGGGCAGGTGACCTTCCTACATGTCTTCCATCACTCAGTGCTTCCCTGGAGTTGGTGGTGGGGCATAAAGATTGCTCCAGGTGAGAGGTGAAGGCCTTTGGGGAAAAGAGGTAACCACAAAGAGCAGAGGCTCAACACGCCTGACCTTATTTGGTTCCGTCACAGGAGGAATGGGTTCTTTCCATGCCATGATAAATTCTTCTGTGCATGTTATAATGTACCTGTACTATGGATTGTCTGCTCTTGGACCTGTGGCCCAGCCCTACCTTTGGTGGAAAAAGCACATGACAGCCATTCAGCTGGTGAGGAGCCTGGTAGTAATTAACTATCCCCCAAATTCCTAGTCTGGAGCCTTTCTCTGTCCTATTTCAATTTTGACACCCTTCCCACTGTCTCTTTCTTTACCCCTTCTACTCCTGTTTTTGACATTTTTGCCTTTCTCTATTCTAGATCCAGTTTGTCCTGGTCTCTCTGCACATCTCCCAGTACTACTTCATGCCCAGCTGCAACTACCAGTACCCAGTCATTATCCACCTTATCTGGATGTATGGCACCATCTTCTTTGTGCTGTTTTCCAATTTCTGGTATCACTCTTACACCAAGGGCAAGCGGCTGCCTCGTGTGCTTCAGCAGAATGGAACTCCAAATGGTGACAAGGTCAAGGCCAACTGAGAAGCAAGGCCTGGATAGGTGCCCACCGAAGTGCCTCAGGACTGCACCTTGGGCAGCATCCATCAGTGTCCTCCCCACTTCTGTGACCAGGGCACATGTGGTGAGGACTGAGCAGGGGATTGGTCCTTCCCGTCCCACAGCTGGGTCTACAGGGACCACCATTTCCGTTCCTCACCCACTCTTCCCGGCCAGCTCCAAAGGATGTGGCCTCAATGCCCTCTGCCACCAGAGCTAGGGGCGGAAAGGGCTGGACACTTCACCCTCCCTGCCTTAAACTTGGGAGAGGAACACTCAGGGCTGGCCCTCAATAGGGCTGGTGGCCTTTTTCCTCATACTGAAGAGGTCAGCAATAAACTCACTACGGACTCAAGCTCGCTCCTCCACCCCTTGCAGAAACAGATGGTTCTGGGCCAAAGGACTAGGTGGGCTGGGGGCCTGGTAATACAGCATTTGGGGGCTGCTTGTTCACTTGTGTCTTAATTAAAGTGACAGAGGAAACCACTGAGGCTGTGTGTATGTAGACCTGTGTGAACAGAGGTGGGGTATAGTTGGCATTATCTGTCTAAACAGAAGGGATGGTAATGGCTCCCACAGCCAGTTCTAGCTTTGATAAGAACAGGAAAAGATGCTGTTGGGACTTAAGTTACCCAAGGAGAAAGGGAGACATTACTTTATTAGAAAATAAAAATAAAAAAACAACAAAATTGAGGGGATGGGGTAGTCTTCAACGGATGCCTTGGTGGATAAGGCTTTTAGTAGCGCTGGCCTTCTCCCGCTCCCGTCGCCGAGCAGGGTCCAACTCAAAGCAACGCCATAGCCGAAGGGTCTCATCTGCTGCTGCTGATGCCACTGTGGCCCCATCTGGGCTCATGGTCAGACTGAGTACCCGGGCTGTGTGACCTGGAGCAAGTGAAAGCAGTTCATGTGAATGTAGACATACCCATAGCACTTCAAAAAAGATTTTTTTTTTGGTACCAGTCCTGGGGCTGGAGGTTGGCCTAGATGTTGTCCCTGAGTTTTTTTGCTCAAGGCTAGCATTCTACTACTTTAATTTTGGTTTTCTGGTTGTTAATTGGAGATAACAGTGTCATGGACTTTCCTGCCCAGGCTGGTTTTGAAGCCTGATCCTCATCTCAGCCTCCTGAGTAGCTAGCTAGCGGCCACTGGTACCCAGCTGTCCTTTAATTTTGACAATTTTATGCATACCATAAAATGTACCTTTTAAAATGTACTATTTAGTGGGATTCTAGTGAATACTATTACCACTATCTAGTCCCAAAACATTTCATTACTTCTCATTACTCCTCTCTGCCCTTGCAATCATTAGTCTGTTTTGTCTCTTTACACTGACCTACTTGGTTATTATTCATAGTCAAATAATATGTGGCTTTTCTGTCCTCACTTAGCCACCTAAGTGGCTTTATTTATTTTTGTCAGTTGTGGGGCTTGAACTCTGGGCCTAGACACTGTCCCTGAGCTCTTCAGTTCAAGGTTAGCACTTTACCACTTGAGCCACAGTGCCACTTCCAGTTTTCTTGTGGTTAATTGGAGATAAGAGTCTCAAGGGCTATCCTGCCTGGACTGTCTTTGAACTGTGATCTCAGATCTCAGCCTCCTGAGTAGACAGGATTACAGGCGTGAGCCACACTGGTGCCTAGTTTAGTGACTTACCTTTAAGCTCAGCCACCTTGGCCATGGTTGGGTACTTCCAAATAACCAGCTGGTTCTGGGCAAAGCCATGGCCTGAGATGAGCTCTTTGTAGTGGGGAGACCAGAGGATAGAACACACCTGTTGAGAAACGCTGGCATGAGTATGACCTACAGATAAGGCTACTCAAATCAGAACTGAATCGATTTTAGGATTAGGTATTCTGCCAGATGTTACAGACTTTCATGGTCAGTCCTTTTCAGATGAGTCAATCACAAGTTCAATAAGTTGCCTAAACTACATGAAAGTTTTTGACAGTAAGAATCTGAAATTGAGCTATGTGACGATAGACTCCAGGCCTAAAGTGAAGGCTGCTTGTAGATGGAATGGAAAGAAAGCTGCTGCAGGTAGGCTGACCAGCAATAGCTGCCAAGTATTTTTCTAATTTGGATTGTATGTTGTAGGTGATGGGAGCCACTAGAGGTACTAGAGGACAGTACTACATCATTTCTACTCAGGTCAGAGTGGAAACAGATTAAGGGAGATACACAATGCTTTGGAAAGGGGGTAAGGCTTAAATGGTAGACTGCCTGCTTAGCATGCAAAGCCCTAAGCTCAAACCCCAGTACTACGAGAGACAACTCAGAACAACAAAAACCTTGAGCCCTTCTGGAGGTTCCTGTAAGCTTCTCACAGCTTGCAGTAGATCTGGATTCAAGCCCAACCCTAGCCCCAGAGGTGCATGCTGCTTCAGCCCCTGCCCTGGCAGGTCAAGGTGGGCTGCTGCCAACTCACATCTGAGGTCAGTTAAGTCCTCTGCCAGTGTGTCCTCTGGAGAGCCTGAGGGAAGCAGGGAGACTCCAACTTGTACCTGGCTTCCAATAGTGCCCACCAGGCTTTGTCACTGCTCACCCTTATTTACAGCTCATGGTGCCTGAGTTCTACTTCTTGTAAAACACTAGTTGGGCCACTTTTCTGAGATCCTGTGTACCCAAGGGTAACTCACTCCCCAAGGGATTTGAAGCCTCATGTGGAATTGGGGAGCCCAGGCTCTGAGGGGGACCTGGGGTGGGGGAAGGTCGCTAGGCTGGAAGGGAGCCTGGACTGTGAGTGGGCAAGTGGCCTGTGGGGAGGGGAGAACACAGGCTGTGAGGGAGCACATATAAAAAAAAATCAAAAGAAAAATCCTGAATTGTTGGTCTGATACAATGGCTATGGCCTAGAATCCCAACTCCTTGAGGGGTGGAGATTGGGAGGAGTCGTTTGAGCCTAGCATAGCCAAAAAATTAGACTATCTCAACCAATTGTTAGGGTGTTGCATGTATCATTCCAGCTAAGTGGCAGACATAAATAAGAGGATCTTGGTCCAGGCTGGCCTAGCAAAAAACGCAAGAGCCTATTAGAAAATCACTAAAAGCAAAAAGAGATGCAAGAATGATTCAAGGGATAGAGCAACTAGCCTCACAGGTGTGAGGCCCTGAGTTGAAACTCTAGTATTCCCTCTGCCTTCACAGAAAAACACCAACAAAAAACAACGACAACAAAAAAGCCCTGAAGACTGGTCAAGTAGCCCACAGAAAGAATAAATGCCAATGATAAACTAAGGTACAACTAACTGACAGATGCTGATGAGAAGAACAAATAGATTCTAGGAGGCTTTTCAGATTCCAGATTCCTGAGCAGGTTTTGCCATTCTGAAGCAAGAGGGCAGTGAGATAAGCCAGACTTAGAAATGGAGTTCAGGAATGAGACCTAAGTCAGCAGTTCATCTACAGAACAACAAAGTAGACATGGTTACAGAAGACTGCATAGAGTAAGGACAACCTGGAGTGAGATGCTGGAACTGGTAAAAGTACCTGGGAATGGGCATCCACGGCGCTCAGACAAGCCCCAGAGCAGACATTCCAGATGCGAATGTGTCGGTCACTGGTGCCTCCTCCTGTTGCTAGGATATTAGATTGCCAAGGACACCACGCAACAGCCTAAGTGGAATAAAAGCAGGATTCAGTCAGTGGTGGTAGAGCTAGACAAGGAACTAAAGGGGGCTGCAGATGAACCCAGTATCTAATGCTACCACACCATCTCCTTTTCATAGACCTGAAGGATGCCCTGAGGGTCTGCAGAGACCTCAGCCCAACCCGTTCTTACCTTGACAGCCCCTTGATGCTGAGTGAATGTTTGCAGGGGAGCCCAGCCACCTTCTCCAGGAGCACTAGGCCACACATTGACCACATTATCATTGCCACCACTGGCCAAATGTCGTCCATCTGGGGCCCAGCGCAGCCCACACACTTCCTGACTGTGGCCACTCAGTGTGGCCACATGGTGCTCTGCTACCCGAACATCATGATGGTGGATGTGGCCGGAGCGTGAACCACTAGGGGATGGGAAGAAGAGATTTAGGTTCTATGGATGCACAAAATACAAACCAGAGCTGCTTCCATGTATACATTAGGGACAAAAGGTAAACTTAGTTTTTTCTATAGAATGGTAAAAACAACAACTAAGCAGCACAAAAACAAACAAAACCACTGACCTGGACAGGATATAGCTGTTCCAACTTAGGGAGCTTACTCGAGCAGAGTGACTGGTCATGTTTCGAAGCCGCTTCTGCTGTTGTACATCCCAGAGCTGCAGAGACAAGACAGTAGAATGAAAAAATGAGGCTTGGCATTAACATCCTCTAACTGGGCAAAGCAAGTCCCTCCAAAGTCAAGTGGTCATAAGTATGCAGGGACCATTCTCACCTGCACCTCAGCATTGCTGGTGCCCACAGCCAGATAGTTGCCTTCTTTGATCCAGGCCACAGAGGATACATAGTCCCCAGGCTGCTCCATTTGCAACAGCTGCAGGATGTCACCAGAACTTGCACTCCATAAGTACACACTATTGTCCAGAGCTACAGCCAGCACATTCCCAGAGCTCCAATCCACAAGGTTGAGGTCTAGCCAAAGGCAGAAATGGAAGAGCATGAGCATCCTGTTTGCTTGGTCCTCAAGACATCTTTCTCCTTCCACTGACAGGGCTGCACTTACAGTAGTCATTTCGGATTTCGGGAGCATCCAGGATACGGTCTGGCAGTGAAGGAATGTAACGGCAGGTCTTCCGGCTGGAGCCTGGGGTAGCCTTTTGGCTGTAAAGTACTTTCAAACTGTTCTGGTAACCTGTGGCAACGGAATGGGCCTAGATCCATGGGAAAAACTGGCATCTCCCTTATCCTCCACCTTATTGGAAAGGAGTTCCTCTCACCCCCTACCCAATGAACTGACACCAAACTCCCTAGAACTCTAGATCTCACCTTCAGGGGCATTCTGTGGTTTTCCACTGAGACGAAGGATCTTGGCTTCCTCCACGTCAAAACCGTTCAGATTCAAAGCCCAGGCTTTTTGATGCTCCTGGTATATATAAGAGTTGTGGTGAGACAAACTGGTATCCAAGGGACACAGTCAGGTCCCATGGCTTTTGCTCCTTTGGGAAACATACCTTCTTGGTGGGGGTCTCGCTGTTTTCAGGCTGGTTTTCTTTGCTCAGGAGGAAGCTGGCCACCTCCATCTGGGAAGCACTACGATGGGGGATATAGCGGTCACCGCCAGGTTTGCTAGGGGTGGTCTGAGTCTTGGAGTTAGATTTGCCTGGGGTGGGGAAAGAGAAGCCAGACAGTCTGACCAGGCTTCGGAAGAAACAAGAAGACTGACTGCTCTCCGGCGGGTACCTGTCCCTCTCGCCCTGGGTTCCCGCCGCACCCCAACTCACCAGGAGTCCGGCCCGGGGTGCGGCCGGCGCTGTGGGATCTGTTGGCGGCCTGCATGGGTGAGGGGGCCGGCCCCGCCGCTTCCTTGGCCTTGCGCTGCCAGCGCGCAAGAGGTGCATTGGGGATGGGCGCGTCCAGCTGAAGCAAGGAGTGCAGGTCGCTCTCGAACACGAACTGCGCCATGGGAGCGCCGGCAGGGCAAGGGGCGCTTGGAGAAGGTGCACGCTAGGCCCTGGAGGGACAGGAGACCGTGCTCGAGGGCGGCGCGGGGACCTCCATTGCCGGCCAGCCTCACCATCTAGGCTTCCCGGCCTAGCATGCCCTCCAGAGGAGCCGCCCAGGCCCCGGGCCCGAGGCACGTCCGCAACTCACCGTGCAACACCGAGCAAGCTCCAAGCCCCGGTGTCTAGGGCCAGTTCCTCTTAAACTCTCCGCTCTGAGCGCTCATTGGCTCCTTCAAAACCCAACCGTCGCAACTGTTGCCCTCACCCATTGGCTGCTACGAACCAGGGGGCGGGCTTTCCGGGGGTGGGAAGGTCAGAGATCTCACGAGAGTCCTGGGAGGAGCGTGATTTGAAAGGTAAGAGACTGGTCCAAAGCCCAGCTCTGAAAGTTGGAGTCTGGGCGGGGCCTGCGTTCGGGAGTTGCTCCCATTCATTCCCTTTCATCCCTTGGCCCCCTGCGAGCTCGCGCCGGGCTCGGACGGGAGCGGACGGCTCTGAGGGTCCTGGGCGCACCCTTTAAGCGGGCTCGGGGCAGGGGGCAGGGGGATCGTGTTTATGGTACGGATGCACAGAATTAGTGGAGGGATCTGAAACTGCTTGGGCAGTTCCGGAAAGGGAAAAGAAAGCCCGGGGGGGGGGGGGGGGGAAGACGGCAGTTAGGGGTGGGGTCCGGGGAGTGGGGAGATGGAGTTGTGGAGCACCTAGCTGGGAAGGAACTGACACGTGTGTGTTTTGTTTTGCTTGTTTTACAAACAGGGAAAATAAAGCTGAAAGAGGAAAGTGAATTGCCTAAGGTCAAGTAAAAAGGATCAGCATTCAAACCTGCCCATCTGGAAGATAGGGTTAAACTACTCCCTGGGAGACACTGTAACTTATTTACTCTGGAATCTTAGAGCTGTCAGGAAATCACATCTTACAGAGAAGCAATTTGCCTGACGTCATAAAAGAAGTTGGTAGGGATCAAGGTCTGATTCCCAATCTAATAACAGCTTGGTTATATTTGTTAACTTGCTCAGAGACGAAGCAGCAATAATAATAATAAAAAATTGACCATCTGCGTGAAATGTGTTAAAAACCGTTTACATGTTTCTTAACTTCTTTATCCTGTAAAGCAGATAATTATCTTCATTTTACAGAAAAAAAAGAAACGGTGTCAGAATGAGGTTTAAAACTTGAGCAAAGGTACACAGTCAATGTAGAGCTCTGATTCAAGCAATTGGAGTAGCCTCGGCAATCCTAACAAAATGCTGGTTGGGGATTAAAAAGTTGAAAAAGCCAGACTTTCAGTGATTAATTGAAGATGACCAAAAATAATCTGCAGGTCTTAGCCCAAACTTAATGTTGTTATTATCTTTCACTTTAAAACTTTTATGTTTTCTGTTTGTGTTTACTTAGACCCCCAGAAAACTTTCTGGAACCCCAGAAAGCTTAGAGAAGGTGGTCTAGTGTGTTACCATGAGGAGTTTGGATTTAATCTGCTAGGTACTTGGGAGTTCGTAAGGGTTTTTCTATAGGAAAATCTGAGGGGAGAAAATGGACTGTAATTTGCAACTTCTAAACTAAGTATAACTAACTGTATAAGAGTAAGAGTACAACTGTAGGAAATCATACATTTTAAAGTAAAGAAGCTGGGTGCTGGTGGCCCACGCCTGTAATCCTAGCTACTCAGGAGTCTGAGATGGGAGGATTGTGGTTTGAAACCAGCCTAGGCTGAAAAGTCTCTGTGAGACTCTTATCTCCAGTTAACTACTCAAAAACCAGAAGCTGCATTGTGGCTCAAAGTGATAGAGCACCAGCCTTGAGCAAAATAGCTCAGAGACAGAGCCCAGGCCCTGAGTTCAAGCCCCATGACGGAAGGAAGAAAAGAAAGGAAGGAAGGAAGGAGAAAAATGCAAAGTGCAGTGATAAGTAACTATAGTCCAAGCACTTGTCTATTAGAAAGAATCTGTTCCAAGCTTCTGCCTTAACCTCCTATGGTTTGATGGCACCCAATTTGCTTTCATCTTCACTTGACGTTCTCCCAGTGTAGTGGTAGTCAAATTTTCTTTTTTTGGATAGGGGGTGGGGGTAGGGTGGGGAAGGATCATTATGGTTTGAATTCAGAGTCTTGCCTTTGCTAGGCATTCACTCTACCACTTGAGCCATACTTCTATTCCTTTTTGTTTTGTTTACTTTTTGGATAGGGTCTTAATTTTGTTTACCTGGAACCAGCCTTGGACTGATCCTCTTAATCTAGGCCTCCCCCATAAATGGGCTTCTAGGCATAAACCATTAAACCCAGCTTGCTGTTGAGATGGAGTTTCTTTTAACTCTTTTCCCAGGCTGGTCTCAACTGCACTTCTGATCTTCACCTCTCTCAAATAGTTAGGATTATGAGTTTTCCTTTTCCTTTTTTTTTTTTTTTAAAAAAAGAATACTAATCATATTAGACTACGGCTAATTATCACAACTTAAGTAATTGTATATACAATGACTCTGTTTCCAAGTAAGGTCACACTTGAGGTTCTAAGGGTTGAAGCTTCAACATCTGAATTTTGAGGGGCACATAATTCAACATGTAAATAGAAACCAGAGTCCAGGGAAATCCACCTATACAAACCACATGAATCAGCTTTGCAGAGCACAAATTAAAATGAAGAAGGATAGAGAGGATCTGGTTGGGGAAAATAGATGGCATAGAGCATATCCATAATCCACTCCCCCAGACATGTTAAATACACTGATTCCTGAGAAACATGAACTTGCACTGTTATTTCCCTGTCTACCTCTTTGCATGTCCCCAGAGGTTGGTGGCATCTTCCTCCCACAGGCCACAACTCCTGCCAAGAAGGCCTGTCTCACAGTTATTTTCTCTAGGTAATCACAAGGGGTCACTTCTGACCCCTTGATGTCTAGGATTGGTGCCAGCTCTCTGTTTTAGCCCTGGAATACTGCATTATTTCTTGATGGTTTTCCCAAATCGTCCTCACATTTGGAAATATATCTTATATTAAAGGAATCAAATTACCCAGTAGTGCACCATCTGCTCTGCCAAGACCATGATATATTTGGATATATTTGGATCTGGGGGGAAAAACCAAATAAACAGAAGAACATCTGTTTGAGAATCTGAGTATGTTAGGGGATTCCCTAATTTCAGTAGTTTAAGTACATTTACCACTGCGTATTAATGGCTTAGAGGATGAGGGAAATTGGTGTGGGGTCCAGAAAACATTTTTTTGACTGGGTGCTGTTGGCTCACACCTGTAATCCTGGCTACTCAGGAGACTAAGATCTGAAGACTGTGATTTGATGCCAGCCTGGGCAGAAAAGCTCATGAAACTGTTATTTCCAGTTAACCATAAAAAAACAGAAGTGGAAGTGTAGCTCAGTGGTAGAGTACCAGGCTTTGAGCAAAAAAGCCAAGTAAGAATGGAAGGCTCTGCATTTAAGCCTCAGTACTGGTAATAAATAAGAAAAGAAAAAGAAAAGAAAAGAAAGAAAAAGTATGTATTGAAGGTCTACCATTGTGCTCCAAGAAATATTCTACTGTTGGAGGAACAGCACAAATCATGGCCCTTGCCCTCAAGAAATAAGTAGCAAGAAACAAACATGTAAATAGCTATTTCCACAAAGCATCACAAGTATAGTAGAAGTCTAGGCTAGAGATAAGAACTTTCGAATGGTCAACATACTGTAAAGGCAGCAAAAGCAGGTGGAATTGGAGATTAAATTAAGAATGGAGTCTAGTCAGTACATAGGAGGCTAAATCAGGAGGATCTAGAGTTCAAGGTTACCCTGGGCTATATAGCAAGGCTTTGTCTTAAGGGATAAACAAAAGAACTAGGCATGTAGCTCTGAGGTCAAGCATGTGTATATGTGCCTAGTCTGTGCAAGATCCTAGGGCCAATTCTAAGCACTACCAAAAAAATAAATATACCATCTTTTCTTTTTGCTGGTCCAGGGCCCCAGGCACTGTCACTGAGCTTTTTTGCTCAATGCTAGTTAGCGTTCTACCACTAAAAGCCACAGCTCTACTTCTGGCATTTTCTGAGTAGTTTATTGGAGATGAGTCTCACTGACTTTCCTGCCCAGGCTAGCTTTGAGCTGCTATCCTCAGATCTCAACTTCCTGAGTAGTTAGGATTGCAGGCGTGAGCCACTAGCACCTGACATAATGCAATCTTGAGAGACTTCAATAATTAAGGAATAGAAGAATGAAAGAAATGCCAGAAAAAGAGATGAAAAAGAAATCGTTACAACAACTTAAGATATATTAAGCGGGCTGGGAAGGTGGCTAAGTGGTAGAGCGCGTGTCTTGCATGCCTGAGGCCCTGGGTTTGATTCCTCAGCACCACATAAGCAAAAAGAAAAAGCCAGAAGTGGCGCTGTGGCTCAAGTGGTAGAGTGCTAGCCTTGAGCTGAAGAGCTGAGAGACAGCGCCCAGGCCCAGAGTTCAGGCCCCATGACCGGACCCCCCCCCCCTCCCCCCAAAAAAAGATATATTAAGCATTTACTATAGATAGGTACTGTCCTCTACTTATATTATCTCAATTATTCTTACAACTCTGTGGGATTGCTTTTATTATCCCCGATTTTTGTTTGTTTGTTTTTGTTTTTGCCGGTCCTGAAGCTTGAACTCAAGCCTGAGCACTGTCCTTGAGCCTCTTTGTACTTAAGGCTAGCTCTTTACCACTTGAGCCACAGTGCCACTTCTGGCCTTTTCTGTTTATGTGGTACTGAGGAATGGAACCCAGAGCTTCATGCATGCTAGGCAAGCACTCTACCACTAAGGCACATTCCCAGCCCCTGTTTGGTGTTTTTGTTGTTGTTGTTGTTGGTTGTGGGGTTTGAACTCTAGGCCTTGGCGCTGTCCCTCAGCTCTTCAGCTCAAGGCTAGTGCTCTACCACTTTGAGCCACAGCACCACTTTCAGTTTTCTGGTAGTTAATTGGAGATAAGAGTCTCATGGACTTTCCTGCCCGGCTGGCTTTGAACCACAATCCTCAGATCTCAGCCTCCTAAGTAGCTAAGATTACAGGCATCAGCCACCGGCACCTGGCTTTCTCCCTGTTTTATACACATGAAAAATGAGGTCCAGAGACAATTATTTGCCTAAGGTTGTAGTTAGCAAGTGTAAAAGACCTGAATTAAACCCAGCTCTGGCTCCAATTTTATCTACCTTACTGCTTGTATACTCAGAAGGAGCAGGGACCAGGAGAGAAGGCAACAATGGTGTGGGAAATTAAGGTAGGAGAGAATTTAAAGGAGAAAAGAGTGGTCAACTATGACATATATCACAGAGAGATCAAATAAATAGATGATTAACAAAATCCTAGTGGATTTTGCAATGAGAAGATTTGAGCTGGTGCTAGTGGCTCATGCCTGTAATCCTAGTTACTCAGGAAGCTGAGATCTGAGGACTGTAGTTCAAAGCCAGCCCAGGGAGGAAAGTCGGTGAGACTTTTATCTTCAATTAACCCTTAGAAACAGGAAGTGGTGCTATGACTCAAAGAGGTAGAGTACTAGCCTTGAACAAAAACCCCAGGAATAGCACCCAGGCCCTGAGTTCAAGCCCGACAGAAAAAAAAAAAAAAAAAAAGATTTGATGTGAACTTCACCTGAGTGGTTTCACTAAGAAGTGGTAGGTACTAGAGGAACAATTGAAGTATTCTAAAAAGTAGCAGTGGAATAAGGCTTCTGTTTGATGACTTTGACATTTGAGAGGAGAGAGAGTAAGGTAAAAAGCAGAGAGACTTAGTTAAACAAACCTGCCTGTGGAGAAAATGGAACTGGTATTTTAGATCTCAGGCGGAAACTCCTAGGCTTCCATGTGTCAGGTCCAGCCACTTGCCTCTAAATGCCAAATAAAGAGACATGGTGAAGGGCAAAGAAAGGAAATTTATTACATGGTATGGACATGCTATAGGAAGATAGCATTTCAGCCAGCCATCTTCGGGCTATCGACATGAGTTATAAGTTTAAATAGACAAAGAACTAGGAGCAGGGGATGAAAGGCAGGGTTAAGCAGTTGTAGTCCTAGGTCAGAGGAATGAGTCAGAGTCCCAGTATCAGGTCAAAGGTGCTATGACAGTCACGATTTGTCAGATGGGATTTTATTACAGTAAGAATAATAATGCCTGGTGGGTTCAGTGGTTTGTTCCTCCTTCCTAGCTTCCAAGATAGTTGTGACTGCAGGAGAGAATATCCAGAGCAAAGGACATAGATACATGGTAGGGATGCCTAGCTTTTATTCTGCCTTGAAGTAATTTGGAGGTCTAAGTAGGGAGTCATGTTTTTCAGCAGTAGTTTTTAAATACCTTTTACAACAGGGCCTTGATTTGTCAGGAAGAGGTTAGAAAGATCAGTGCAATAAAGCCCAAGGAAGTAGACAGGAATAGGTGTGAGGTCTGAGGCTTTGGGATCAAGGTCAAAAGGTTTGCAGAGTCCTGTATCTGTCCAGGGAACTGGGAGCGAGGGGCCTGCTTTTAGGGCTGCTGCCAGCAACTTAGTGGTAGGTAGGAATGGTTGGCAATGTGGGTGGTACAGCAGGATCCAGATTGAGCCATGGCCTCCAGGCAAGAAGGCTGGAGGCCTCGGTAGTCCACCTGAGCCTGGGAGGAACACAGGGGCAAGGGAGTCTTCTCTGAGGACTTAGGTAGGATTTCAAGGAGACTGGGTTCCACTTCTTCATAGCTATCTGTGACAGTAGCCTTGGGCTGAGAGAAATGGACAAAAGGAGCTGGGTTAGAGCAGATCCTGGTGAACTGGATGCAGTGGAAGGAGAATTGGGCTAGGGGTAGTACCTGGGGGTGGTACACTGCTGGGTAAGACCCTTGAACAAGTTGCATTGGGTGGTGACAAGGGTCACGGGTGGTGAGGAGAGGAGAAAGTAGGAGAGAGGGTGTACTCACTGGATTCAGGGCTGCAGTATCTCTAAGGTACTGGCCGAGGACGCGGTGCAGGTCTGGAAGTGAGGGCCACAGGGCATGCCTCAGTCTCCTAGGGGTAAAGAAAGATGGGGAGCCTGAATTGTGGGAATGAGTTGGGATGGATGAAGAGAACAGTGAAGCAGGACAGTGGGGTCGGCAGTGAGGTGGAGAAATACAGCTTGGAGAGATAGAGGTGTAAAGGAAGATAAGGAAACCTCAGGTAGGAGAGGGAGGTGGTCACTGGTGGGCTGCTTCAAAAAGAATAGTGCAGAGGGGCTGGGAAGGTGGCTCAGTGGTAGAGCCCTTACATTGCATGCATGAGGCCCTGGGTTCGATTCCTCAGCACCACATAAGCAAAAAGAAAAAAGCCGGAAGTGGCGCTGTAGCTCTAGTGGTAGAGCGCTAGCCTTGAGCTAAAGAGCTGAGGGACAGCGCCCAGGCCCAGAGTTCAGGCCCCATGACCTGACCCAAAAAAAAAAAAATAGTTCAGAGTATTGAGCAGAACTTCCCCAAATAGTCCTGCTTTAGGACCTTTGCACTTGATCTTCTCTCTCCTGAAACATTTGGCCCACACTTCATTTACATCTCTGTTAATATGTTATCCGGATAAGCAATGCCCTCTTCGTTGCTAACATTACCATTTCCCTTCCTCCTCACTATTTTATGCTCTGCTTTATTTTCCTTCATTCCTTTCTTTTTTATGGTGGTTGTTTTTGTTTTTGTTTTTTAAAGACAAAGTCTCAGTATAATTGATTGGGCTGTCCTCAACTTGGGATCTTTCTGAGTATGTGGAGTGCTGGGATTCCAGATGTGTACCACCATGCCTGGTTTCATTTTTCCTTATAGCACTTGACTTATTTGTTTTATATTTATTGTATTGGTGTGTGTGTGTGTGTGTGTGTGTGTGTGTGTGTGTGTGTGTGTGTGTGTGTGTGTGTGTGTGTCTACTCCCTAGATCAAACTCATTGGGAACAGAGTTTGTGTATTTTTTCACTCCTGTATCTTCAGCATCTGGAGGATCATAGTAAGTGCTTAAGAAATTACTTTAGTGAATGTACAAAACCACTGGAGCTTCTTATTAAATTATGAACTGAGCTGGGTATCAGTGGCTCATGCTTGTACTCCTTGCTAGTCAGAAGACTGAGACCTGGAGGGTTTCACTTCAAAGCTAGCCTGGGCAGAAAAATTTATGAGACTTCATCCCCAATAAACTAGCAAAATGCTAGACTGGAGGTATGACTCAAGTGGTAGGGTACCAGCAATGAGCAAGAAAGCTTAATACTTTGAGTGAGAGCTTAATACTTTGAGTTCAAACCCTAGTACCAGAGGAAGAAAAAGTTCCTACACAGGGCCATCTATCTGGGAGTACAGTCTAAGATGAATTGGGGAGCCCTCCAGTTCTTTAACCTTATAATTCTATGCAGGGCTTTAGCTAAACATTTCTGGCTTCTTCCATTACGTCACCTCTATGTCCTCAAAGAAAATAGGGTGACTTACCTAATTGTAGAAAAGAAATGCAGTATTCCTGGTTCAGCAACCCCCACCCCCCCTAATATTTTTGTTGGATCTGCTATCTGCATGAAGGTTTCATTCCAAGTTGTGCATACACATAGGCAGACTAAAAGTTCTAAGAGAAACATGTTCAAAGAGAGCTGTGAGACCACAAGAGGAGTACCTAATCTAGCCTAGGACTATGAAAACACAATGATTGGAGGAGCTCACTTCTAAGTGTTCACAAACAGCAGACTGTACCAGTTGGAGCACTGAGGTGGTATGGATTCTATCCTTCATGCTTATAATTTCCAGTGGCATTTCTCCTCAGCCCTCACAAAAGTGAGTTACTCATTACTAACATTTATTTAAGGGCCTGCTACTTGGCAGGCTCTGTGCTGAGGATTTAAAAATGACCAAGTAAGGTATAATGGAGAAGACATAAAGAAATACATACAAGACCAGGGAGATGGGGGTGGTTCAGTGGTGGAGTGTGTGCTTAACGTTATGCATGAGCCCTGAGTTCATTTTTTAGAAAAAAGAAAGAAAAAAACACAATAAAACCATAAGAAAGCACAGAAGAGCAGTCAATAAAGGCAGATCAGGAAGAGATTTTTAAGAGTACGTGAAGTTATTTATAGATGAATGTGTATTACTTAGCCAGGAGAATAATCAAGGCACAGAGGACATTCTGTGCAAAGCAGCTGAGAAGCAAAACAGGCTGTGGCGAAAATCACCCAACAGTTTAGCCAGGCTGATACACGGGATGGAAGAGGGTGTGGGGCATGCAAGACTCACTGGTCTGGCTTTTATCCTGGGGAACTATTGAAGGGATTTAAGGAGGAGAATGACAGGCTCACAAGTGCCTTTTGGAAAGGTTTTTCTGGTGGCTTTGAGGCTAGATGGGAGAGAGAAGAGGCTCTGTTTCAGCGAGTCAAGTCGTGTGTCTGGTTGGAGAAAGGGAGTCATTGTTTGAACAAGGGTTTAGAGGTGAAAGGACCAGACATGATGGCCTATTGGATGGGCTGGGGTGGAGGGGGAGGCGCTAAAGTGTCCTGGTTGGGGGCCAGATCACTGACGTGCGCAGTGAGAAGGGGCTGTTTGAAGTGAGCATGTTTGACTCCGGGGGCGTGCAGGAAACAGCTGAAGTTGCAGAAGTAGACTTGGCGTGGCGTCCAGTGACCCTAGGATGCGGCTTCTAAACAAGGCTCCGGGGCCAGGCCGGGCCCACTGCCCTTCTCCCCCTTGGCAGGGACGGTACCTGTAGTGCACGGGAAACTGCCACCTCAGCAGCAGCAGGCCCAGGAGGGCACTGAGGCCCAGCACCAGGAGCAGAGCCGTCACCAAGGAGATCCAGGCTAGGGGACAAAAATCATTTGACCTTGGCTGCTCCCCCCTCCCCCTCCCGGCTCCGCCCCTGCCTCCCCCCGGCCCTGCCCTGCCCGGGTCACCCGGGGAGCTGCGCCCCGTCCGCCCTGCCTCACCGCTCTCCGAGGCCGTCTCCACCCTCGCAGGGTCAGACCAAGCGCTCCACGGGCCCCGGTAGGTGGGACCGTGGAGCCGGGCGCGCAGCTGTAAGCTGTAGCGGGATCGGGGTCGCAGCTCCAGGCTTCCTCCCCGGGCCCCTAGAGGCGGCTCCAGCACCTGCGCGGGGAAGCCAGCGGTGGGCCGCGCTCGGGCCTGCAGCGGGCCTCCAGCGCTCTGCTCCAGTTGGACCAAAATCCCACCGCGTCAAATCCCCAGGAAGGCTGGGATCTCCACCCAGGGCCTGACTGCCTGCAAAACGCTCTTCCTCCCTTAGCACCCGGGTGCAGAACCTGGACCTCTCCCCTGTTGCCAGAGAAGCCCACCAGACAGAGTACACACCCTTTACTCAGACCTGACCTTCCCAGAGCCAAGCAACTGGACCATGTGGGGAACCCCCCCCCCCCAACCCGCACAGAGATCTCTGACAAGGAGATGCGGCCCTAATTGGGCCCTGGCCACCCAGAGACACACCCAAGTGGGAGACGTATTAACTTAACGGCTTAGGAAGTTAAGAATTGCTCAGAATATGCAAACATTGTGCTTGGCACTGGAGGCAAAGATAAATGACCCACAGTCTCACGTATCTAATGAGGCAGCCAAACAAAGAATCACAACTAATTAGTACAAAGCACCATGGTAACCCAAAGAAACATTCAATGCTGCCTGAGCTGCTTGGTTGGGGATTAAAGGATAGTTCAGTATGCTAAGGCCACAGATGGCAAAGTTGGATGGTCAAAGAGAAAGCTAAGGTAGTAGTAGTAAGGATTTGAAGAATTAGTATGTTATTTAATGTACTTGTTGATTAATAGGAAGGAAAGAGAAAGGAAAAGACTATATGATTCCAGGCTTTGTTACACAATAAGTAGTGGCAATGTCAGAGACAGGAAGCAGGAGTAGCTTGAAGAAGTGCTGTATGGTTCTAGTTTATACAGTTTAACAGTTACTGGGTTTAGTGGGTTCCATTTGTAGTTCCAGCACTCAGGATGCTGAGGCAGGAGAATCCTGAGTTACAGGCCAGCATAGACTACATAGTGAACTCTGTCTCAAAAAAGAAAAAAGTTTACATCCAAACCAATTAATGGTAATGTCAGATAGTGATTCCTCTTTGGTGGTAAGGTGAATAGCGGACAAAAGTAGTTTATGGGATGCTGGAAATAATTAGTATCTTGGTCTTGGTAATGGACACATAGCTGTATGTATGTAAAAACAATTCAACATTTAAGGTTTGTACACTTCATTGTATGTGAGCTAAATCTTAGTACATTAGAGGGGGCAGATGAGTTTAGTTTTGAATACAATGAATTTGAACTGTGTGAGATAGGGTGGTTGTTTTAGGTACAGCTTTCTGGTAAGAAGTGTGTATCTCTCTCTCTATTGTATATATATAAAGTAGGCAGAGAAATAACGTTAGTGTATTAGAGCACCTTCTGTATGCCAAGCACTATGCTAGGTATTTATTTGTTTATTTTCTAACTCTATATAGTAGATGGCATTATTTACATTTTACCAACAAGGAAGTACAGACTTTGAAAATTGAGGTAATTTGCCTATGTTTCTTAACCTCTTTTCAGAGTGGAGTTAGGCTAGCCATGGTGGCTCATATCTATAGTCCTAGTTGGGAAGCAGAGATAAGGAAAATCAAGGGTCCTCCAGCTAGCCTGGCAAGAAAGTCAGAGAGACTGCATCTTACCCAATAAAAGGCCAGAGCAGTGGTGTTTACCTAATCACCACATTTATGCAGCAAGTGTAAGTAGGAGGATTGCCCTAGGCTTGCTGGGCATAAATACAAGACTATATAGAAGCAACAAAGATGCTGAGGCATGATTAATTGGTAGAGTATCTGCCTAGCAAGCAGGACCCTTACTTAAAACCCATGTGTGTGTGTGTGTGTGTGTGTGTGTGTGTGTGTGTTAGAATGGTAAAACTGGGATTATTAGGATATAGATATTGTAACCATGGGACTGAAGCACTCACCTAGAGAGATGTATATGTTTACGTAGAGGCAAAGTGTCTAACATGAGACTCTAGGAAACAGCAGCTATTATGAACGACTGGAGCCAGAATAGGAGCGTGAGAAAATTCAGTCAGAGCCTGATATTCCAAAGATAAATAGAAAAGAACATTTGAATCAGGGGAACCAGCAGTGTCACAGGCCCAAGAGCAGCTACAGCTGAATCAGATTAACATAGATGTACAAGCCTGACCATAGATAGAGGAACACAGTATAGACGTGGAAGACCTTAGGAATGGTATGTGCAGTAGTCTGTGGATATTTATTACTTGATTGTACCTTCCAGTTCTGATGGCCTTCTCCTGTGTATCGAAGTTGATAGCAGGTCTCTTGGGCTGCCCAGGAGGATGGGTGCTGCCACTCCAACTCCAGCTGCCCGCTGGACACCTCCTTCCAGTGCAAGCTTGGGGTGGGGAGGAGTACTACAGGGAATTCAGCAGGGCCTGGGTTAAGCCCTTTTGTGCATGAGGCATCGGTCAGAAGGGTTAAAGGAATCACATACATACATTTGGTGGGAGTGAGAACAGTGTGGGAGGAATAGGGAAGATCTTACCAGCCTGGTGGATCCAGAAAGGGGATCTTAGGTAGCTGTGAACAGCACCCTGGGCTGTGGTCACCTCTACAAGCACGTGAATAACACTGTCATTCTGTGACCTGAAGTGGCAGCGAGAGAGCTGAGGAGGCTGTAATCCTGGATTTGGTTCTGCCTCTTCTTCACACTTCTCCCAGACAGGGTCCCTAAGAAGCAGCCCAATATGGTGATTGCAGCAGGCCTGTCCAAAAGAATCACCTCTATCCTCCCCATCTCACAGAAACTATGGCCCATGTGGATTGCAAATCTAACTCCTCCCTTGAGTGGGCCTCTGTCGTACACCAGGAGGCCCTGCCTCTTCCCCTTGAGCTGATATGATATTTAAAAATAGCTCAGTCTATAGAATTCAGGTCTTGGCTCACCAGAGTATAACTTTGGGCAAATTATTTGATGTGCCTAGCTGGTACAAGACCTGAGTTCAAGCTCCAGGACTGCCTTCCCCTCAAAACAGCAACCAAAAAACCCCACCAAACACACACACACACACACACACACACACGCACACACACACACACACACACACACCACGCATGCATGCGCACATACACACATACATACACACACACCAAAAATAAAACCCAAAACAAAACTCTACTCTAGTTTCTTCCTGTTTATAAAATGGGTTAATACCTACTTCATAGAATTACTTCGAAGAGTAAAGATCTTTCATCTTTCTAGAGGGGAAACATCTTTATATTTTTTAATTGTTCTCATACAGATACCCTCCATTGGGTATTTTGCATTAGATTATTACAACAGCTTCCTAAATGACCTTTTGCCTCCATTTCTACCACTGCTCTCAGTTTATTCTCCATACAGCTACTAGAATATACTTCAGATATCAATTGGACAATGTCCAGAGTATATCATAAATCTATTTATTTTTATCTTTTCAAGATGAAACTACCATTGTTTCTTGCCTAGATTAAAGCAAATTTTTAACCGGTAGCCTTCTACTCTTATTTCTCTTACAAAGACATACTCTTCTATTTGTTACTTCTACATTTTTTTTTTTTTTTGGTCGGTTGTGGGGCTTGAACTCTGGGCCTGGGCACTGTCCCTCAGCTCTTCAGCTCAAGGCTAGTGCTCTACCTCTTGAGCCACAGTGCCACGTCTGGTTTTCTGAGTGGCTTATTGGAGATAAGAGTCTCATAGACTTTACTGCCTGGGCTGGCTTTGAACTGTGATCCTCAGATCTCAGCCTCCTGAGTAGCTAGGATTACAGGCATGAGCCACCAGTACCTGGCTTTTTTTACTTTTTGAGAGAGGGTCTTGCTATAGTGTTCAGGCTGGACTTGAACTCATGATTTTCCTGCCTTAACCTTTTCTGAGTGCTGGGACTCTACCTGGATTTTTTTGTTTCTTTTTGTGCTGAAGATTGATCCCAGTGCCTCATGCTTGCTAGACAACTCTCTGCCACTGAACTATGTCCCTAGCCCTGATCTATCTATCTATCTATCTATCTATCTATCTATCTATCTATCTATCATATTATTATTCACTTTTTTTTTATGCCCTCCTTAGACTTGAATGTTGGACCTGGGACTGTTCCTGAGGGGTATTTTTTTGCTCAAGGCTAGCATTCTACCATCTGAGTCATAGATCTACTTCCAGCTGTTTGGTAGTTCATTGGAGATAAGAGTCTCATAGACTTTCCTGCTTGGGCTGCTTCGAACCACAATACTCAGATGTCAACCTCAAGGAGTAGCTAGGGTTACAGGTGTGATTTAAAGGCACCAGCTTACTCTTCCCCTTAAAAATCTTTCAATGGCTCTTCATCCCACTTGGCATAAAATCCAAGCTAAACTGGGTGCCGGTGGCTCACATTTGTATCTTCTCAGGAGGTTGAGATCTGAGGATTGAGGTTAGAGGCTAGCCCAGGCAGGAAAGTCTGTAAAACTTTTTATCTCCAAAAAACTACTCAAAAAGACTGGAGGGGGGTGTGGAGGTGGGGAGTGGGGAGAGGAAGGGCTGGGAAGGGGAAACAAAGGAGGAGGCAACAATGCTTGGTAAGAAATGTACTCACTGTCTTGTCCATGTAATTGTAACCTCTCTGTATGGTATTTTCACAATTAAAAAAAAAAGGCTGGAAGTGGTATTGTGGCTCAAGTGGTAGAGTGCTAGCCTTGAGTAAAAGAAGTTCAGGGACAGCATTCAGGCCTTAGGAACAACAAAATTTTTTTTTTTAAAAATTAGGCTAAATGTTATGCTTATAGACTCTATGTGTTTTGATTCCTCCTTCCTTAACTGTTCTTTTATCCTGTGATTTTCATACCCTTCATCTATGTGGGCCTTCTGTCTCTATCACAAATATGCCAAATATGTCCTGTCTTTATGTTTTGCCTTTGTCCTGCATTTCTCCCTTTTGTCTCTTGGATCTCAGCTAACCTATTACCTCTTTGATGAGGCTATTGTGAGTACTCAGTTTAAAGTAATACTTCCTTTGCTTAGTCTTTATTATATGTATGTATGTATGTATGTATATATATATATATCTGAAACTTATTATCCTTGTCCTTCTCACTACTCCCCACTAAAATATAAGCCCTATCAATGCTGGATCTTTTCCCTACTTAAAAAAATGTTATTATTGTTATTGGGGATCAAATCCAGAGTTTCATGCATATTAGGCAAGCACTCTTTCACTGAGCTACATTCCTAGCCCTAGAATCTTTTTTGTTTTGTCTCTCTATCCCCAATGCCTGGCATATAACTCACCTCAAAAATTTGTTTACTAAAAAAAAATTTGTTTACTGAGCAAATGAATCATGTCTGATTCTTGATTACGATTCCTAAGTAACTTGTCATCTCTAAAACACTATGTATATATTTATATCTTTACCCATTTAGTCACCAAACAATTGTTACTCATATGCCAGGCATTGTGCTAGGCATTCTGTGTACATAGAGGAATAATCTTCAATGAAATATCATTTCATTGGGAGAAGCAGAAAAACAGGTATTTTCTGTAACATGGACAGGCTGACCTGGGAGCATCACAGAGGGACGTCTAACCTTGACTGGAGAGACAGGGTAAAGGGAACAAATGAGCATCTCAGGTACATGCTTATGCTCAGATAAGATATTCACACATATACATACAGTGCTTTGGGGGAAATACTAAATAGTGCAGAATGGTATTAGGATACAGGACCTGGTGATACACTGTAACATGACATAAGGCCTGGTAATAATGCTTGTGAGAGTACAGCCCAATCATGGATGGCTTTGTGGCCTTTCCAAGGCGCTTGGACTTAATCTGGGACTTGAACTCAGGGGCTGGATATTGTCCCTGAGCTCCTTTTGCTCAAGGCTAGCACTCTACTACTTGAGCCACAGCACCACTTTCAGCTTTTTCTATGTGGTACAGAGGAATTGACGCCAAGGCTTCATACATTCTAGGTAAGCACTCTACCACTAAGCCACATTCCCAGCCCACTTGAATTTAATCTTGAAGAAAATGTGGAGACAGTTAAGGATTTTAAACAGAAAAGTGTCATAATTATCATGTACTACATAAGGTCACTCTACCTGCAGCTTGTAGGAAGGATTTATGAAGGGTAGGTAGAAAGAGAGGAACCCATTAGGTCATTGTTGTGGTTTTTCATGTGCCAAGTGATGAAGGTCTGAAGATAAGTGGTGGAGGTGGGGTAGAATAAAGATGATTCAAGAGATATTGAAGAGGTGGGAGGGACTAGTCTATTTCTGATGGATGTAGAAAACGTATGAATGGAGAATGTCCTGCGTGACTTCTACGTAGAAACTGAGTTCATGGTAGAATAGAGGGCAATCAAGAGGAAAAGTAGAAGCCGGTGCTCGTGACTCATGCCTATAATCTGAGCTAATTGGGAGGCTGAAATCTGAAGACTATAGTTCAAAGCCTGTAGATAAATACAAGAGACTCTTACCTCCACTTAACTAGCATAAATCTGGAGGTGGATCTCAAGTGGTAGAGTGCCAGCCTTGAATGGAAAAGCCAAAGAAGAGCACAAGTCCCCGAGTTCAAGTTCTAGTACTGGCACACATACACATGTACACACACACACACCACACACACATGTACACACATGTACACACACACACCATGTAGACATGTACACACATGTACACACACACACATAGAAAAGCAGGTTTTGATAGAATAAATGATTATTTCAGCTTTGTCACCCTTTCGTCCATGCATGGATTGTACCTCTGCACAATGGAAATCTGTACTGTTTATTTAAAAGAATGACATCTTTTTTTTATTTCTGGTTGTGGAGCTTGAACTCTGGGCCTGGGCACTGTCCCTCAGCTCTTCAGATCAAGGCTAGTACTCTACCACTTGAGCCACAGTGCCACTTCCAGTTTTCTGGTGGTTAGTTGGAGATAAGAGTCTCTCGGGCTTTCCTGTCCAGGCTGGTTTTGAACTGCAATCTTTAGATCTCAGCCTCCTGAGTAGCTAGAATTACTGATGTGAGCCACCGGTCCCTGGCAAGAATGACATCTTTTTGTAATGAGTTCCAAGACATAGTTAAAAACAGAATTAACAAACAACGCTCAGTGATAGAGCACTTGTCTAGCACATGTGGGACCTGGGTTCTATTCCTAGCACCACAAAAACAAGTGTTAAAAAAAAAACGTATGTATAATGTGATCATATGTGTGTATGTGTGTTTAATTTAAAAAATGTGGATATGTATGTTGCTCTTAGGGCTGCCCCTGAACTTCCGTGTTCTAGCTAGCACTCTACTGTTTAAGCTCCACTTCTGACTTTTGGTGGGCAATTTTAAACCACAATTCTGAGATCTCAGCCTCCTGAGTAGCTAGGATTATAGGGCTGAGCCACAGGTGTTTAGCTCTCAATAATATTTTATATAATTTTTAAATGTATAGAAGCAAACACATACATTAAAAAATTGTTGTCTTCTTTTTTTTTTAATGCCAGGGACTGAACTCAGGGCATAGGCTCTGTCGTTGAGCCTACCCTGAGGCTAGTGCTCTACCACGTGAGCCACAGTTCCACTTTCAGCTTTTTCTGTAGTTTATTGGAGATATGAGTCTCATGGACTTTCTTTCTTTTTTTTGGGTCTGGTCGTGGGGCCTGAACTCTGGGCCTGGGTGCTGTCCCTCAGCTCTTCAGCTCAAGGCTAGCGCTCTACCACTTGAGCCACAGTGACACTTCTGGCTTTTTTTTTTCTGCTTATGTGGTGCTGAGGAATCGAACCCAGGGCCTCATGCATGCAAGGCAAGCGCTCTACCACTGAGCCACCTTCCTAGCCCCTCATGGACTTTCTTGCCTGGACTGGCTTTGAACTGTGATCCTCAGATCTCAGCCTCCTGAGTAGCCACCAGCACCCAGCAATTGTTGAGTGTTTTAAAAATTATTCACTCATTGAACTGTTTGGTAATTTATTTTGCTGGTATTGGACTTGTGTAAGGTCCATGTAAGGTGCACATTCAGCCTGCTTGCTCATGGTTGATAGCTGATGCTCTACCACTGGAGCCTGTTTTTTGAGACAGGTTTCAATAGGCTGGCCTCTGCCTTAGCCTCCCTTATGATCCTCTTGCCTCCTGAAAGCTAGAAATACAAGTATGTGCCACCACATCCAGCCACCATACCCATATCACTGAGCAATTTTCAGCTAAACACCTGTTGTATTTCAGGTAGATGAGAACATATTTGTGCATAAAAACAGGTGGATTTTATCCTTTGGGGTCATATATAGTCAAGGTCAGCTTTTCTCAACTGGAGTTCTAAGAGAGAACTTTTTAGTCAACCAAATAATCACATAAAATGTAAATGGTAAACTATGAAAAGAACAAGAATGTAAAATTGTGTGCTATTGGATTCTAATAAGAGAGTTCCCTGAGGGAGTACAGAGAAGTAAAGATAGGAGGGAGAAATAGTATGTGCTAAGACTCAGAAGCAGAAGGGACTATGGCAGATATAAGGGAGCCAATGAAGGCCAGTGCTGGAACAGAGGGAGCAAAGGGCAGTATAGCATAGAAGCTGAAACACATGGGAGGTAGATCTTCAGAACTTTATAAGGCCATGATAGACTTCTTTAAAGCTGGGAATGTTCTGTTCAGTTTAGTACTTTCAAAAGAACTTTCCAGCCCCTAGGCGGAGAATGATTGGAAAGGTAACAGTTCTTTTCATGAAGTGAGAGATGATAATGGCTTGGACCAATGTAATGGCAGCATTATACTACAGTGGATATCATCTAGAGATATTTAATTGGTAGAAGTCAAAAGTTGGTAATGTGTGTCAGTGAGGAGTTTGGTAGACATCCCAAAAGGCCAGGCTAATTTTTGTCTAGATTCAACAGATCGGAAACCATACTTGACCATGCAAAGTTGTATTACATATTTGAGTGTGGAAGGCTATACCAAGTATGAGTTTTACACAGATCTAGCAATGTTTGAGCTTAGCTAAGATCACAAAGTACAAAGCATGGGGAACAAATTGAAGTAAATGAGACTGTAGGCTGTAACAATGATGTGATGTGATTAAAGCATTCCCAGGAGGAATGGAAAGCTGAGGTTGAGAATACAAAACATTCATGTGAGAATGGGAGAGTAAATAACAAAGAACAGAGCCTAGTTAGCAGTCAAAAGCAGGAGAGTGAAGAGTTCCATGAGCAATCTTTACATTTTTCTGCTGTTTTTAGCATCTCTCTCATGATATCACACCAACCAAAAACTCAGTTCAACTCTTACCTGTCTCTGGGGCAGCACCGTGTCTTACTGTGGTGGAAGAAGCCTTGAGAGCTAGTATGGTTGTGTTGCTGCCACTGACAGGTAACATTCTTCAGGTCCAAGGTAAAGCATTGAAGCCCAATTGTCACTGAGGTCAAAATATGAAGCCCTATCAGAGCCATGCATAGTCTATAGAGCTGTAGATAGAGTATCCAGATAATTTTTACAACTACAACAGAATATCTGCTCTGTTCTCTCTTCTCTCACTTGAGCAGAGTTTGCCCTATACAATGGCAAGCTTGAGGTTATCAGGCAGGACCATCATTCTCAGAGCCTTCACATTCAACCTAAGGTTTCCTACAGTTCTTCTTCTTCTTTTTTTAATCTCCTTCCTATCTCCCCATTTCTTTATTGACCCACCTGCATCCCGGGGAAGGTCCACAGTCACAGGTAAAGACCAGGATCCCCAGGAACCATGGAGGGAGACCCCATCAGGCTGGCTACGCAACTGGAGCCAATAGGACTTGCCAGGCTGGAGCCCTGAGATGAGGCAACTTCCACCCCTGACTTTCAGAGATGGAGCCTGGGGATAAAAATCCCAGCATCAGAATCTAGGTCTGCCTCTCATCCGAGACATCTACCCCTAATACTTGAAGCCCCATACCATGTGTGTTCAGAGCTAGCACCTTACTGGTTAGATGTACAACACACAGAATGGGGACCAGATTGGTGGGTTTCAGGGGATATTCAGAGATTTCTGAAAGGAAATCTCCATTAACCAGGAGGCCCATTAGATCTCAATTTTGTCAGTGTAAATGATGCAAAGTGAGATACCACTTAAAGAGAGAGGGCTCTAATCAGAGTCTACAATAACTTCCAAGGACAAACCGAGTTTAGAATTTCCAAAGTATGACCTGTCCCTGACTGGGGAAATGTTGGGGGAAGGGGATAGGAGGTAGAACAGAAGGAGGTTCAAATACTTCTCCAGTTGGAGAGGTCTCTGTTGGTCCATCCTGCTGGGTTGCTGTGGGCAGAGCACATGGAGACTGGTGTAGGGTGGAGGCGGGATTTGGCCTTGGCAGGGTGGGGCAGCAGGTTTCAGTGGGGAGCAGCTGTATAACTGTGGGGCCAGTGGAGTTCCTGGGATCTGCAGGGCCATAGCGGAGTTCATGCCTCAGGAATTCACTGATTTCAGGTGCTGGGGCTTCCCACCGGATCTGAAGTTCCCCTGGCTGACTCCCACCCATGGCCTTGATGATATGGGGGGGAGCTGGTAGACCTGAAGAAAGGTAGGGTAGATCAAAACTGTGAGTGCCACCAACTATGATTCAACCCATGCACTGCAGAAGGGGTGCTGGAGGTGGAATTAGAAGCAGCTCTGATTTTAAAAGATCACAGGTCATCACTCTCTGGAGCTGAGTGACAAGTAGGAAGAATGATTCCTTATCTTGTTCTCCTTTCCTCACAAGAAGAGCGACCTCACTATAGTGTAATGGTTTGCCAGATTCCATGCTCCTTACAGCAGGGACCACTTTTCATCTCCGTATTTTCCTCTCCTGACATGGTACCTGGCACCCAGAGGTGTTCTACAACTGTTGAATTGATGAGTAAATAAATAGGTGAGTGGTGGTATGAAGTGATTTGTAGGTTAGGTCTAGCTCTGGATACTAAAGTTGGAGCAAATGGTAAAAAGGATCTCAAGATGCCTCTGGGGGTCAGAAAGTGGGGAATGTCCACATTATCTACACAAGTCTGATTCTAGGAGCTAGATTGCAGGCAGAGAATGGAATGACTGAGATGTCCTTACCCACACTATCCACAAAGATCACTCGTTGCATCAGAGTCTGGTTCAGGAACACATTCTTCACCCAGAGATGCAGTGGAAAAAAGAGACGTATTTCATCCTGGGCTGGAAACTGGCACACATGACGGGTCCCAAAGTGGGGCACGCTCTGAGAGATCAGAGGGCAGGTGCGGGGCTTCTCTCTGTTGGCAGAAGAGAGGTCCTACCTACACAGCCACCATGCTTAGCCTTGAGGACCCAGGTGGGGCCCATGCCCAGCTTCTGTTTCCATTACTGCCACTTTCTTCTCACTCACTGGCATAGTGGAATGAGGCTTGGGTGGTGGCTTGAGCTAGGCCATGCATAAGGTGGCTACTTAGAGCATGTAGTGTAATCATGCCCTGATAGGGCCAAAGACAGGGAAGCTAATAGGATGCGCAAAGTACAGGGGCAGATATATGGGGGAGGGGGCACAGCCCAACACCTACCCTGGATAGGCATATAGCAGTTGATATGTCCCACTGGGTCCTGCCTCTTCCTCATCCCAGAAGCAAGTGAGGTCCTCAAATGTTTGGGAGAAACAGTTCAGGGGCTCTGAATCCGAGGTCAGCAAGGAGACATCTAAGAAATAGCTGGTGAGTTGGGCTTTGGTTCCCCTCCTTCTTTCCCCAGACATGTTTATGGGTAGGAAACTAGTGGGGGGCTTCCTACCTCGCATCCCTTCCCAGGACTCCCATCCACTCCTAGGGTTCCCTATGCCTGGGCCCCTCCATACACCTCACCTTGGCTGGTGACTTGTGCCAGGTTTGGAGGGACCAGGAGGAGGCAGGAGGTGACCATGAAGAGGGCCCAGGAGGGCATCTTCTCCGGCACTGTGTGCCTGCCTTAGCCCATCCTCCTTTCAGGAAGCCGGGCCCCAATCCCCTCCCAGGCCAGCCCCTAAGGTTCCTGTAAGATACAGCCCCACGTCCTGTCCCTGTCCCTGCCCCTCTGGGGCCCATCCAGACCACACTGGGGCCAGAGGAGGGGGAGTGGGGAGAAGGGTAGGAAGAATTTGAAATAGAGGACATAGGCCTTTTGGTAGGAGGGAGATGGAGGGGTTTATATTTGACCATCCACCAAAAGGAGAATAAGCCTGTGTGTCCGTGTTAACTGTAACAGAACAGCCTCTATCATCAAGATTAGCAAAATTGAATGAGCACTTAATTAAGCTGCTTACATTAAGCACTTTGTACCTATTGACTTGGAAAGTCATTACAGCAGACTTGCTTTTTCCATTATAAAGATTAGGAAACCTGGATGCAGAGAAGTTAAAGATTTGTCTAAGACCATATGCCTACTAAGACATAAAGCCCAGGAGGGCAACCATCAGAGTCCAGATAGCCATGCTATGCACTTGGGTATAACCTGCTAAGACATGACTGTTGGCCTTACCACAATGGAAGATAGGTATTTCTACTTTAAATAGGTTCTGGAAGCTTGTGTATAAACAAACACATTCTTACCACCCATAGTGGTCAGTCTCTACAGCTGCATTCTACTCAAAGCATGATCTGTTAGGCACAATAGCTGGAGCCTGTTAGAAAAGCAGAATCCTAGACCCTACCCCAGACCAACTGCATTTATCAAAATCCTCAGATAATTCCTGGGCTGGCCTTGATATCCTCCTCCCAAGTAGCGAGGATTACAGGTATGAGCTATAGAAGCCAGGTCACAGCTGGCTTTAGTAATAATGCACATCATTCTTGGAAATTCCTAAAGAGTAGATTTTAAATGTTCTTACAGGAGAATGGTAAGTACGTGAGATGATCCTAAACACATACGTTTAATATTTGAGTGTGTATATGAAGAGAAGAAGGGGAGAGGAATGCAGCTAAAATCCAATATATATCCTACAAAATTGTGAGGGAAAGAGTGGGTTGGGAGGGATGGGTGAGAATGTTGAAAGAGGTGACACTGATCCAGCTGCATTGTATTCATAAACAACGTTGTTGAATAGCTCCTGTGTACAACTACTTAGAGATAATAAAAAATGAAACAGAAAAAGCGATGGTCTTTCATATTTCTATCGGCGTTTTTCAGAATTAGGGATGCTTAACCTCAACTTCTTAGCTTGTGATTGTCTTCTTTATGTTAGTCCAGAGGTCTAGATACAATCTTTAGTAGCAGAGGTGTAGATACAATCTCTTCATGGAAAGCCAGGCTTCCTCCTGGGCATTGAATTGTAGGTGGTTTCTCATTCTGGGAGCGGACTCTTTTCGGGATGGGGGAGGAGGCATTGGGGGTGAGGAACATACATAGCCACATTAACTGCCACATTTACCAGCTCCAGCTCCCATTGCTGGGACTAATTTAATTCAATACCCCTCCTCTTCTTCTTCCTCCCTCTTCTTCTTGAGTTCATTTTACCAACAGACAGAATTTTAGGAGGTGAGGGTAAGTAAAGGGAAGTCCTTGAGGCCTCCTGTGAAGTCTTAATTTTCTGGCACCATTTCTTCACAAGTTGTATCTGAGCCACGTTTGTCCTCTGTCCTACGAGCTCTCAGGTTGCAAAGATCAATAGTAATGACTTTAGATGTACCTCTCCTCCCCGGCTCCTCATCAAGGGTTCTCCAACTTCTGTTAGATCCAGTGAGAAAAGATACCCAGCCTTTTGTTTTGTTTTTGCAGTTTTTTTTTTGGTGGGGGGGTCCGGTTGTGGGGCCTGAACTCTAGGCCTGGGTGCTGTCCCTCAGCTCTTCAGCTCAAGGCTAGCGCTTTACCACTTGAGCCACAGCGCCACTTCCGGCATTTTTCTTTTTGCTTATGTGGTGCTGAGGATTCGAACCCCGGGCCTCATGCATGCAAGGCAAGCACTCTACCACTGTGCCACCTTCACAGGTTTTTTATGTTTGTTTTTGTTCTTATGATGGTCCTGGAGCTTGAATTCAGGGCTGTGGTGCTGTCCCTGAGCCCTTCTGCTCAAGGGTCTAGCACTCTACTATTTGAACCATAGCTCTACTTGTAGCTTTTTGGTGATTAATGGGAGATAAAAGTCACAGATTTTCCTGCCTGGGGTGGCTTTGATCCCTGATCTTCAGATCTTAGCTTCTGCAGTAGTTAGGATTACATTGTGAGCCACAGGTGCTCAGGTTTTTTGTTTTTGTTTTGTTTTTGCGGGGGAGGGGGGGGTAGCTCTAATGTTCATGTAGTCCCAGGACTTTAAATGCTATGTGAATGCTGATGACTTCAAAGTTAATGTCTCTGGCTATGGATTCTTCCTTGGGCTCTAGATATGGATAGCCAACTGTCTGTTTGACTTTGCACTTGTGTGTCTAATAAACATCTTGTATTTCAGATGGTCAAGCTGCATATGGTGGTTCATGCATATAGTCCTAGCTACTTGGGAAACAAAAAAAGGGAGGATCACTTGAGCCCATAAGTTTAAGACCAGCCTGGGCAACATAATAAAAGATAACCATCTCAAGAAAAGATTGCCCAAGAGGAAAATCTTTCTGTGTGTATGTGTGTGTGTGTGCACGTGCTTGCATGCCCCCATGCAACGTGTGTACTAGGGACTGAACTGAGGGCCATGCACTCTCATACAGCTTTTGACTCAGAGCTGGTATTCTGCCACTTGAGCTATCCCTCCAGTTCCCTCAAAGAAAATTATTGATTTAGTTTCTATTGCTGTTTTTTAAAAATTCCTAGTCAGGCCCACCTTTGTATTCAGTTGATCAAATTCCAAACCTCAAAATTGGTTTTGTTTACCCTCTGTTCAATTAATTAACAAGTCTGTCATCTACTACTTTATTTATTTATTTATTTTTGGTCCGGTCATGGGGCCTGAACGCTGGGCCTGGGCACTGTCCCTCAGCTCTTCAGCTCAAGGCTAGCGCTCTACCACTTGAGTCACAGCGCCACTTCCGGCTTTTTTTCTTTTTGCTTATATGGTGCTGAGGAATCGAACCCAGAGCCTCATGCATGCAAGGCAAGCGCTCTACCACTGAGCCACCTTCCCAGCCCCATCTACTACTTTAAAATGAACCCTAATCCTGCACACATTTTAACCATTCCACTCTTCCCGTCCTAGTACACATCTAAATTATAATCGCTTTTTGCTTGGTGCCCTATCTCTACTTCTTTTTTTGTGCCAGTCCTGGGGCTTGAATTTAGGGCTTGGGCACTGTCCCTGAGATTCTTTTGCTCAAGACTAGCTCTACACCACTTGAGCCACAGTGCCACTTCTGGCTTTTTCTGTTTATGTGGTTCTAAGGAATTGAACCCAGGGCTTCATACATGCTAGGAAAACACTCTACCGGTCAGCCACATTCACAGCTTCATCTCCACTCTTAATCCTGTCCAGCCTTCACACAACAGAGTGATAAATTTAACGTGCATATATATATCCTTTGTCTTCACTGCCTTCTTAAATCTCCCCTCCCACGTCAAGACTTCCATTGCCTTTGTAATACAATTCTTGCCTGTCCTGGTCCCTTGAACTTTATTTCCTACCAATTTCTTCTTCATTCCCTATCAGCCACAATAGCTGTACTGTCTTTCTTGTAAATTCTCATCTTACTCAGACTTTCAACACAGTACATCTTTACCATATCAGTTTCCTGGTCTCCTGCTACCTTCTGTAACATTCCCTCTCAGTTTCCTTTGGTGATTTATTTTTATTTTGCTGTTCCCCAGATTTACATTGCTGAGTCCTTTATCTCAGTGATCATATGGTTTCAATATACTTTTTATACACTAGTAACTCTTAAGACCTCATCCCTATCTTGAACTTTAAATTCTTTCTCATTGGACATCTCAATATCAAACTCACCAAGTCCTAAACAGAACCATTACTAACTCTCACACTCCCTTTTGGCGCTTCTCTTTATAAGAAGAGAAGCATCTCATGGGCTACTGAGACATCTAAGCTTGAAATCTGATAGTGATTATCAAATCCTTACTCTGTACTCTGCCATCTGAGTCCTTATCAAGCTCTATGGCTTCTAGAGAGAGGCAGGGGTTAAAGATACATATCCCACAAGGGACTTGTCTATCACTGTCAGAGTTGAGATGGGGTCTTTCTGCACCTGAATGGGGAGAGGTCCAGAGATCCAACACTGCCATTTTCTACTTTACTCATCTTCTACACAACTACAAAGAGCTGCCTTCCCCAGTTCTTAACTTCTTTTGGAAATCAAACAGAAAATGGGACAGGCCTAGAGGAAACGATGCTTTGTAGAGCTGCTTTCTTTGGTTAAAGAGACCTGAAAATTCTTTAAGTTCTAAGCCCAGCTCAGCAGGCCTACACATTTCTGTTGGAATAGAAAACAAACTCCTTGTTTTAGAAAAGCTATTATTTGATTGCTGGATAGCTTTTTATCAGGGGTTGCTGAATGAGGAGTCTTGGGTCACAGTGTACTTTGAAACTGGCTCTCACAGAGGAAGAGATCCTGTTTTTTAGGATTTTCTGGTTTTGTGGTATAAGAACTGCCACCATTGCCAGGGTTATTAGTCAACAGTGAGTTGGGAAGAGAACTGGCTCACATGAGCTTTGAGACCTTGCCTTTTATTTCCCCATCATTTCAAAATTTCAAACACTTACTGAATAGCTGGGATTACAGGCATGTACTGACATACTTTGACTCTGTATTTTGTTTTTAAGATAGAGTCTCCTCTGTTACCTTTGACTGGACTGGTTTCAAACTTAAGTTCCTCCTACTTCTGCCTGTAAGTACAGGCATGAGCAATCAGCCCTGCTAGTGATCAGAAACTGTTTTTATCATTTGAAAAAAGAGGAGAGCCTTTGTGCATGATCTTGATAGGAGGAAGTTAAAGAGCTAAATTTACCACATTGAAGGAAGGTCAAGGAGGAGAACCAATGAGAAAGACAGAAAGTTAACCACCAAGAAACTCCAGATCGAAGGACTGCCCGAGGGAAATTAGGACAGTAATGACAAGTGCTTAGTTTTAAGTTTGTTTCCTACTTTGTGACTGGTTAGTTTTCTCACAGCACACCTAAACATTCGGTAAGTGTTCTGTACCTAGAATCTTGCATTCATGATGCCGTAGGAACCAAGCAAAGGAAGATATGACCACCTCAGGAGCTGAGAGAGGGCGGGAGACACAAAAGTTTAGCAAGAGTAAGAATTCAGATTGGGGAGGAATGGAGAGGATGTAAACTCTGCGAGGGTTCTGATAACAGCAGAGAGGCCACGTGTGATAATGCACATCTGTAATCCCAGCACTTTAAAGACTGAAATAGGAGGCTCTAGTTCAATTCCAATCTGTTCAAAGCAAGATCTCATCTCAAACAAACAAACCAGAAAAAAGCAGAGGGGAGCATAGATTTCCCAGAGGATACAGGCTAAGGACAGAACCGTGGAAAGAGTGACTCCAAAGAGCCACAGCCTTGAGAAGTTTGGGTTACATGCACAAATCTTGTCTGCTTACGAGTTTACGCAGAATTTGGGGTGCTTCTTTTTGCCAGTCTTGGGGCTTGAACTCAGGACCTGGGCACTGTCCCTGGGCTTCTCTGCGCTCAAGGCAAGGACTCTATCACTTGAGCCACAGTACTACTTCCAGCCTTTTCTGTTTATGTCGTACTAAGGAATCGAACCCAAGGCTTCATGCATTCTACCACTAAGCCACATTCCCAGCACTTTGGGGGTAGGTTTATATGTCAATAGCCATGCTTTGCCTCTGTCCCAGATAGAGGAGCTGTGAATATCCCAGAAGGGATTGTTAAATCTCTCCTGCTGGGGTAAAAGCTGAATAGGAGTGGGCATTTATCCTTCCTGAACAACTTCCTCATCTTCCAAAAAGAAACTCTCTCTCTCTCTCTGTGTCTTTCTCATTGTCTCATGTGTGTGCTAGTCCTGGGACTTGAACTCAGGGCCTGGGCCATTGTTCCTGGGCTTTTGTGTTCAAGGCTAGTACCTTACCACTTGAGCCACAGCTCCATTTCTGGCTTTTCTTGGCAGTTAATTGGAGATGAGAATTTCACAGACTTTTCTGCCCCAGCTGGCTTCTAACAGTAATCCTCAGATCACAGAGGTGAGAAAGAGAGAGAGAGAGAGAGATGCAGAGAGAGAGACAGAGACAGAGAGAGACACAGAGACAGACAGAGAGACAGAGAGGCAGAGGATGCAGACTGTCAGCTCTCTGTCTCTGTTCTGTCTTCCATGAGACATCCTAGCCTCTGAGCTGCCTTTACTTAGGCTGCTGGCATCTCTCCAGCTCCTGAATCCTAGGCCTGCCTGAGAAAGAGGAAGGCTCACCCCACTGAAGCCAGCTTTGGGTTTGCCTGGAGAGGGCCTGGGGTAAGATAAGAGGATGAACAGACCATGGGGAGGGGCCTAAGCTGTCCAGAAGGGCCTGCAGGAAATCACCCCTTCCTTGGGGGAGAGGAGAATGAATGAGTCAGGGCTGCTGGTGGGACTTCCGTTTTTGTGGCCAGGATAGGCTGCAATGAAGCCTCTCTAGCCAGGTGCCTACCACATTTGCCTTTCCCAGCTACTTCCATAGTGAGGATTTTCCTCTGGCCTTTGCTGTCAGTTTCTCTGGAAACAAGCTTGTGTTGTTTTGCTCGTCCCTCACTCCAACCCTTGCCCAGCTCAGGCCATCTCCCATGAGAATCGGGTCTGAGAGGGAAGCAGTGGGAACTGAAGCTGGAATGAGGTGGAGTGGGGGCCAGGCAAGGCTGAGAATTTCAACCATGGCCCATGCCTGCAAGCTGAGTTCTGGGTCTATAGTAGTGTTCAGTAGGAATGTGGGGGCTCTTCTGTGTGTGGGGGGGTGGGGTGGGTGGGTTGTTGCCATAGCATTTTGTGTGGGATCAATGTATTTGTGTTGGATTTGACAATTTACTATGCCCTAGTCTGTCTGTTTCCCACTGTGGCAGAGAAGCAGCATTGTACTGTGGCTAAGAGAGAGGAGTGCAGGAACCAGAATATCCAGATTTGGTACTAGTCCTATTACTAGCTGTCAGACTCAGCCAAGTTACTTAAGCTCTCTGAGCCGTTCTCTTTTGTAAAATGAGGAGGAGGAGGATGCCTCCCTAATAGAATCGTTGAAGATTGAATGAATTAATATTTGCAAAGGGCTTGAAACAGTGGTCAGTATTTAAGCACCATCTATTAGCTTTTTGAAGAAATTTTGGATTTCTTTCATTGCTCATGGGTTCTGGCTCAAAGCAGCAGCTCCAGCCATGTGGGACTGGCACACCAGTCTGCGGCAGAGAACCTGTGTATCCACCTGTATTCATGATGAGTTTACCTTTCCTCAATGGACTACCAGGAAAGCCAGTGATGGCGAAACTTAAGTGGGGAATGAAATACAAAGGCTACTTGGCATTTATATGAATAGGCAGCTTGCAAATACAGAAGAACCCATAGATAGAGCATTGTCTGGACATCTGGGTAAAGTTCTGATAAGGTGTTACAATGTCTTTTATACCAGAGGTGTTGAAGAAGATGAGGAAATGGAAGAAAGCTACTTGGAGGATTTTGAGACAATATTTTTTTCCCAATCAGACTTGTGACAAAGATGTTAAAGAAAAAGATCAGAAATGGGAGAATGGTGCCTTTGTGGGATCTATATCTATATCTACATATGTGTGTGTGTATTTCTAGACAATAAAAATTGTCAGCCTGACTTGCTTACTATTCATATGTAGGTATTTACATGCAAAGTTCATTATTGAAACAATACATTGTTGAAACAAAAAAAGGGAAATTTTGATGGTAATAGGACTGGAACTCAAGGCCTTGCATTTATTAGGCAAGTACTCTACCATTTGAACCACACCTCTAGCCTTTTTTTTGTGTTAGTTTATTTTTCAGGTAGCATCTTGCTTTTTCTCTGGGCCTACCTTAGACTACCATCCTGTGTATGCCTCCCACATGGATAGAACAACAGGTACATACTCCATGTTGACTATTTGGTTGAGGTGGGTGGGGTGGTCTCACAAACTTTGTGCCTGGGCTGGCCTCATTCTATAATCCTCCTGATCTCCACCTCCTGAGTGGCTGGGATTCTAGGCATGAGTGACTTGGTTTTGGTTTGCTTGTTTGTTTGTTTTCTTTTTTTTTTTTTTTTTTTACTTTTGTTTGCCTTAATACTAAGTGATTCAATATCACAGAGTTGCTGGTACACTTCAGCCAACCTCTATGTGCTGGAACACCCACAAGACCTCAATACAATTATATTTATGAACAATGGGTGGATTATCATCTTACTGGGTCAGTTGTGGTGACATATGGCTTCAGTCCCAGGTACTCAGGAGGTAGTGTAAGTATATCTGTGTCTAAGGTTATCCCAGAAAAAGCTTGAGACCCCCATCTAAAAAACTAAACATAAGGAAAAATCCTGGGGCCATGGACCAAGAAAAGCATAAGGCCTTGACTTCAATCCCAAGCATTGCCAGACAACATATCATCTTACTTTTTTTGTAAGTTTTTTTTTTTTTTAATGTCACTTGCTGTATCCCAATCCCCGTTTTCACTGAGGAATGTTTCAAAAACTCCTATTCATAATTTTTCAGGCTGGCTCCTGGTACTCCATGATAAAGGTCAAAGCTACCAATATCAGTGTTTGTCTAGGAGTCCATCAAGTTGGAGTGGCGTGCCTCTGGCAGCAGGGGCAGGTGCAGGGCGTCACCAGCACTTTTCTATGCATTCTGAATGAAAGACATGCTGGCATGACAACTGTCGGACAATGTCCCCACAGACAAGGTCTTCCAAGCAGATCATACACTCTTCTTTGTCTATAGTTGTTCCCAGCTTAAAAACTTGTTCAGGAGAATGGTTGAGATGACGAATTAATCGGTTGAGATGACGAGTTAATCGCCTTTGGATTCCTAGGGAATTCCCCATCTCTTGATAGTGCTATTGGGGAATCTGTATACTTCTGATTGCCTTCTAGGGACCAAATTCAAGTTTGTGGATGGTAGAGGACCAATTCTTCATGGATGGCTCTTGACAAGGCAGCCAGGTCTCTGAGGAAGGTGTTGCCCAAGACTCTGTTTGTTTTTTTTCTTGAGGCAGGGTCTTGTGTGTAGCCCAGGCTGGCCTAAGTCATGATTCTTCCCAAGTGCTGTGATTTAGAGGCATATACCACCATACCCAGCAATGTTACCTGTTTTTATTCTTTTAGTGACTGACATCAATCTAATCATATAAACAGAAGCATGGCAGTAGTCATAGAGATAAACAAGATGAGAGGTAAACAAGACATAGCATGGGATAGTGCAGGACTGACTTTTAGGATAGGGAGCAAGAATCCAGGAGGGAAGCCAAGCTCCTTCCAGAACATCATGAGATCCAGAGGAAGGCAAAGGAATCTCACTATGGCTAGCTGACATGGGGAGTGAACTCTGCCTTCCTCTTTTTGGGTCCATCAGCCAGGAGGTAAGTGGCTACTCAGATGGGCAAGTCTGCCTAGAGGCACCAGGAAGATAGGAAACTAGAGACAGGTCACAATATGTCTGATGTTGAATATTGGTGTGAACTGGGCTCCAGCTGGCATGGATTGTGTTTGGACAGAGAAAAGAATCCAAGGTTGGCAGCTATCCACAGATACAAGGGAACATGTTGGTGAGGAGGCTGGAGAGCAGGGAGGGAGTGAGGGACAAAATTGAGACAGAGCTGGGGACTCGTGGAGTTTGTATCCAGAGAGCCCTAGAACTTCTCCCACCCATATGAAGAGACAATTTGCTCAGAGTGCTTGGGTCCCAGACAGCGTGTCCAGGGACAGCACTTCTTTTCCTGTGAAATCCAGTTTCTCTTGTGTTTAGCTCCTTCCACTCACTGACCATCAGTCAAAGGTAGACATTGGCTGCAGCTTCTCAGAGCGTTTATTTTTTCTGAGTACAAGGCAGTGAGGGAGGAATAACTGAACCAGACATGTTAGTGGAATGTGGGCTGGCTTAGGCAAAGGAGTTGAAGTAGGGGCTTAGGGATCAGCAGAATGGGCAGCACATATATGGTGCAGCTAAATGGGAAAGAAGGGCATGAAGGGTAGCCGTAAGAGCAGCTGCAAAGGATGGGGGAACCCTGTTCTCCTCAGCTGCCCCTTTCCTGGGTCTCCTCTCCTCCCCCCTTAAATTAAAATGATTCTTTGAGGCAGCTCAGGTCCAAGTCTAGACGGGACAGAAGACACAGGCTGGAGAGTATTTTGCTCCGGCCAGCAGAGCGAGGTTCTGGCGAGAGGCAGGGTTGTTCAGGCCTCTTCAGCTGTGGCATCAATGCCCGCATAAGTGAAGTTTTCAAATAGCGACATGTTCACATAGGCCTAGGGACAAAGCAAGTTTTAGTATGAACCACTTCTGGACTCGAACTCCTTGACTTTCATGTAGTTGGTACTGATTTGAACAGATTCAAGTTAGCCCCATGATCAAGGGTAGTCCATACCTGCCCAGAGCAGTGAGGGCATCAGACCATAGCTGGGAATCTCAGATGAGAGGCCCTAGACACAAGTGTTAGATGAGGCCTTTCTATGCACTCATCCCATCAATTATTTGTTCATTTGTTTACTCATTCATTCATGTAGCCATCAATTCTATGGCTATTGTTGACAATTCTATCATTTATATGACTGATCATGAATTCATCATGAGTATTACTTAAGATGAATATGACTCTCATCATATGAAGGAGTGTTTTCATCTTCACTCATTTTGATGTATTTCTCCATATATTTACTTGCTTAGTCATTTAGTCACATGGTTGGTTATTAGATTCCATTATTAAGTTGTACACTTATTCATATGATTATCTTATCTACTTGCTAACTTCCCTCCTTCACATTTGAGCCTTTCCTGTCTCATTCATTCACCTATCTATCCTTGGTGAGTGGGCCATTCATGCCTTCTTCTCTGGCTCTGTGCCAGGTAAGGAGAATGATACCAGAAAACAATGTACTGATGGCCTCAGCAGAGGAGGACAGGCAAGTAGTCTGGGACTGTGGGGTGGGAGAAAGGGTTGATGCTGTGGTTAAACACTGACAATCCTGGAAGGCTGTAGATAGGCCTAGGGTCTAACCCAGCAAGGCCTGTAAGGGGGCTGAGTTTTGGGCCTAGCCCGGCTGTAATGACAGCTCCAGCTGAGGGAGTTTGGGTGAGCAGTGTGGTGGGGACAGGGACTCAGTGGCCCTGCACTCCTGTGAGCTTGGTGAGCCTCCACCCCCATCTTGCCCAGCCCCTCACCTTTCTAGCTTCCAGCATGCGGCCCAACTGCAGTGCAATCTGAGCGAATGGAGGGCGCTCATAGGGACGGTCCCGCCAGCACTGGCGCATCAGCTCGTACCTACAGACAGGTGTTGGGAGGGAGGGTCAGGCCACTGTCACCGGGTGGGGTCCCAGGGCTCAAAATCAAGGTTACTCATCACAGACATGAGGTCCTAGAGCTCAAGGGTGAGTGGCTCACACTTCATCGTCACAGTTTCGAGGCTGCTCCATGCGGTAGCCCTGGGGCAGCTTTTCATAGAGCTCAGCACAGGTCATGCCACAGTAGGGGGTACCTCCTGCAGGAGGAATAAGGCTTCTTCAGTCTAGGGGAACCCCGTGGGTAAGGTGGGGTGCTCTGGGAAACTGGGTGGGGAACTCACCAAGGCTCACTATCTCCCAGAGGAGGACTCCAAAGGACCAGCTGAAATGAGAAGGTTAGACTTGATTGCCTTCCAGGACCTGGGGCCCAGTAGTTTAGTCTGTATCTACCCAGGATGTGCAGCCCCGTTCCAGACCCTGCATGTGTCTACTCTGCAAGCACCTGGCCTTGACCAGCTGCCATCTATACTCCATTAATAACCTCTGACTTTGGGTTCAACAGAACTGCATTTTTATTGAATATTTACTATAGTCCATGCACTGATTACATATGTTCATTTAACTCTCAAACCAACTCTATAATAAAGGCTCTATTAGTACCCCATTTTTTTGCCAATCCTGGAGCTTGAACTCAGGGCCTGGGCACTATCCCTAAGTCTCTCTTTGAACATTTGAACTCAGGGCCTAGATGCTGTCCCTGAACCCTTTTGCTCAAGGCTAGCACTCTACCACTTGAGCCACAGCACCACTCAGACTTTTTCTGTTCATGTGGTACTGAGGAATTGAACCCAGGGCTTCATGCATGCTAGGCAAGCACTCTACCAGTAAGCCCATCCCTTATTACTCCATTTTACAGATGAAGACACAGAAGCACCAAGAGATTAGCTAGCTTGCCCAAGATCACACAGCTGACAAGCAGCAGAGCAGATATTCAAATCCAGTCAGTTGGTCTCCAAAACCCTTATTCTTACCTACATCTCACAGAGTAAAGAACTCCATGTAGGTATATGTCAAGGCCAAGGCCAAGGCAAGGAGTTCTAGTAAGGGGAGGGAATCTAAGAGGTCTTGAGGCATAGCAGAAAGTAGGCACATGGTGATCAAGGGGGCAGTCAGTGTGATGGACAACGAACAGGGCAGGGCAGGCCAGGCCAGGTGAAAGGGTTCAGGGCTTGAGTAGAGCAGGAGACAAATCTAAAAAGTTGGGCAGGTCAAGCTTTAGACAGAGATGGACATTCTAGAGTCAGAGGAGGGGCGTGCCAAGATAGCTATCTAATATAGGGAGCCCAGAAAAAGTTGGATCATAAGCTGGTAATATGCTCAGGAAATCATGAGTTTGCCCTGTGGGAGAAGGTTAACATACTTCTTGAGTGTTTTCTCCAGCTATCCAAGGGACTACCCATAGCATCGCCTCAATCTCGCACAGAAACAAAATCCCAAACTGTCCCTGCCTCAAAAACACCTTCCCCGATAAAACTTCCTTCCAGATGGTCCCCACCCAGTGTCTAAGGTGCTGGACTCTACCAAGGTATACTCAACATGCATCTATGTCACATCTGGACCACACCCAACAGCCCCAATCATGCCTTAGACTACTCACTTTTGTCTATTTTATGCCCAAGTGATGTTGGAAGGCCAAGGCTTCCTGCCCCTTCCCACCCCCACACTCACACATCACTCTTGGTGGTGTAGACACTGTAGTTCAGAGACTCTATGGCCATCCAGCGCACAGGGAGACGGCCCTGGGAGAGAATGAGTCTGGGGTCAGGGGTAGAGGAAGGGTCTAGACAGGGGCTCTGAGGGGGAGGGCTGAATGAAACTTGCCATAGTCTTCTTCACATACACCTCCTCCCCCCGAGAAAGACCAAAGTCTGCGATCTTGGAAGCCAGATTCTCTCCAACTAGCACATTGCGGGCAGCCAGGTCTCTGTGGATGAACTGCAGGTAAAGTCCGAAATCAGGGAAGGGAAGAGTGAGGGAATTCAAGATCATCAGTCTTGAGTACAGTGGGGTTTGTGTGTGGATATCTGAGGTGCCTTTAGGAACTCCAGCCTTTCTTCCTGTCCACATAGGTCTCAATCTTGGATAAGCTGACCTGTCTAGGAAAGGTCAGTGCTAGCATTTCCCTTCTTCCTGTGACCTGTCCCCTTGGCCATGTGCAGGTTGTATCCCTCTGCTTAGGACCATAATGACTACAGCACATTTTCTCTTCTTGCCATGTTTCCTACTCCCTTTCTCTCACCGTCTCCCCATTGATGATGGCCCCCTTTGAGCCTCTCTGGAGAGCCCTCCCTCGTGGCCTTCCGCCATCCTCCAAGAGTCTTCTCTATCAGCCTCTCCTCCTGTACTGGCTCTGGCTCCTAACTTTCAAAAGCCCTCAAAATTTAACTCTGTGAGATGCCTTCCCCTCCCCACCCCCCACACACACCTCTGTCTGTCAGTCATGGGGTTTGAACGTTTGAACTCAGGGCCTTGAACTCTGGGCCTGGGCGCTGTCCCTGCACTCTTCAGCTCAACGTGAGCGCTCAACCACTTGAGCCACAGCGCCACTTCCAGTTTTCTAATGGTTTATTGGAGATAAGAGTTTCACAGACTTTCCTGCCCGGACTGGCTTTGAACTGTGACCCTAAGATCTCAGCCTCCTGAGTAGCTAGGCGTGAGCTACTGGTGCCCAGCCCCTGATCTTTTTTGCTCAAGGCTGGTGCTCTACCACTTTGAGCCACAGCTCTACTTCTGGTTTTCTGGGGGTTAATTGGAGATAAAAGTCTCATTGATTTCCCTGCCCAGGCTCACGGCCTGGTGTGGAACAGTGATCCCCAGATCTCAGCCTCCTGAGTCGCCTGTAGGTGTGAGCCACCAGTGCCTGGCTCACTTTCCTTAGGCTCAAATTCTCTTCTGGGAGCAGTCCCCCCACCTCTTTCCTTTTACCCTTCACTCCCCGCTGGAGTTGCATCTTGGAGATGATAGCTCCTAGACTGTTTTTTCCTGCCCAGGCTTCTCTCATGGCCTCTCATCCACAGTTGTCCATTCCAACAGAGCAGACTTTCCCTCAGGTCCTTCAGGTGCTGTACCTTCCCCAGCCTGCCTCTCATTCGCTGCTCCCTCACGATGGCCCTTCAGTGGTCTAGAATCCGAAGTCATGTCCTTTTCCTTGTTCCTCAGCCCTCCTACCCAGGAAGAGCCACTCATTTTGCCTCTTGAGGTTGGTTCAGGCCCTGCCCCCCCCACACTCACACATACCTGCTTCTCACTCAGGTACTGCATGCCATTGGCAGCATCACTGGCAAAGCGCAGCAGTTGCCTGGAGCTAAGGGTGGATGCTGTGCCATGCTCTCGGGCAAAAGCTGGATCAGTCTCCAGTACCCGGCTCTTCCGAAGAAAATCTAGCAGGTTCCCGTAGGGGGCATATTCGATAGCAATGTACAAGTAGCCTGGAAAGTGAAGAGATAGAGGGTGGTGATTCAGAAACAGACCGTGTGAGCAGTACCTGATGGTAAGAGATGGGAAATGTGAAGCATGCAGCAGAATGGAGTGATAGGTGGTTGAGCAGCTCTTTGCAAGCCACTGATATAGAAGTAATGGCCAATGGTGGGGCTTTAGAAGAAAAGGGTAGGTGATGAATGGAGAGCTCACCTCGGTTCTCACAGGCCCCCAAGAGATTGATGATGTTAGGATGATGCCCCAATTTGCACAGAACTTCTAGTTCTCCTGCAAAGTCCCGATGGTCATTTTCTGATGCATACTCTGTGTAAAGAGTCCAGTGTCACTTTTGCCACAAATAAATCGGGAGAAAGGTCATGGGCTGTTGAGGCCTAGAGGCAATTGCTGGTAGAAACAAGGTGGGTTTGGGATCTTTGGGGGACAGAGGGTCAGGCTGGGGTTAAGGCACCTTTGAGCATTTTGATGGCTGCATTCATCTTGAGACCATCCTTCTTGATCATGGCCCGGATGACTTGCCCGAAGTTCCCCTCCCCGATGAGATCCTCAAAGGTAATATCTTCCCACTCAAGCACAGGGTAACTGAGGGGCTCTGGCTGAGGTTTTGGCCTTCGGGTCAGGGTCAAGGTTCCTGAGCTGAACTGCAGAATGGTCTCTTCTCCCTTTATGGGATGAGACAAATGGGAAGACACAAGAAACACAAGGACAGGAATACAAGGAAAAATGGACAGAGGGCACCCTGGAGCTCAGCTTGGGACAGAGACTTAAACTGACACAGAATCAGAGGTAAGAGAGCCACAGGAGGGTGGTTGGCTGAAGAGGTATCCCAAAAGAGAAATGCTGAGGCAACAAGCTGGAGGTTTAGAGTATGGAGCTCTAGAAGGTAGAACCAGGACTTACGGGGAAGTCATTAGAACGCTGCCAGGTGAGTCAATAGAAAGAAAGATGGCATTTTGACATTTAAAACAGAAAAGAACTAGAGTGAGTTGTACTGGAAAGTAGTGAGCTTCCCATTATTGTGCTAATCCTACAAGTAGGCTTTTTTTTTAAAACCCCAATCAGGGGAGATGACGGCTTTGAGTACATTTAGTGAGCATCTCCTACATACTAAGCCCTTGGATACTCAGAGCCAGTGTTAGAGTTTTCTTCCCCACAGTAATAGAAGCAGAGATTACTCTTGCTCACCCACTTGGCATCTAGCCATAGCTCTAAAGTCAGGACCTGAAGAAAGCAGGACCCTAACAAAGAAGAATGGACATTCCATGTATGAAGTTGGAGGTCTGTCTGGGCCAGGTTGATGGCAGGAGAGGGGATCACTGACCAGGACCAAGGAGCTGCAATATGAGAACCAGAAGGAGGATCACCACAAACTTGTGGTGGGATGAAATAATCCCCAGTTTGATGGGCAAAGCTGGGGACATAGGTCACACGGATGTACACAAAACATGGATGGTTGAAGGCACACATCAGAATGCACCAGCATGTTCTGTGGCCTCACCATACACAGATGCATGCATACAGACCTACACATGCACACCTATGAGCACCTTGAGGATGCACAAGGACACATTCATTATGCATGGAGTACCCACACTGGGAAACGCTGGTACACATGCACACGCATTCATATCCACACATTGCTGTATGCAAGCACATGTAACAGGGATGCATCTTGATGTGTTAGGATCATATGTGCATTAAAGGCTGCTTTCTCACTGCCTTTCCTCAATGTTTGTCCCAGTTACCCTCCCCCTTGGCCCCCTGGCAGTGATGGCTTTCTGTGTGTGCTGACCTCAGAAGCAGAGACAACATCGTCTGAACAAAGAAGCCAATTGAAACTCTGGATGGATTTTTTAAAGGCATGGCAGAGTCACTGGCCTTGGACACTGGGCTTTCTATCACAAGAATCAACCCTTAAGAGAGAAGAGGGTTGTTGTTTTTTATTTGTTTGTTTTCTTTTAAATGTTAAAGCTTGGCTCCAGATATCAAGAACTAGACCTGTGGGGTCAAGGGTAGAGTTCAGATCCCAATGACAACAATGGGACTTGTTTAAAAGAGACAAGCCCAGTATGATGAGGTGATATTGAGAGATGCCAGCCCCCCTCCTTCACCTCACATAGATAGCTGGCCAGAGGATTGACCTACAGGAAGACAGAAAACTCAGGCAGGTTAGCAGGGAATCCTGGAAGAAAAGACACATACTTTGCTTCTCATGTGTGAAGACTGAGGCAATGCTAGAGGGGCAAAGCCAGCTATATTATTTGGGGTCACAGCCCTATACTGCTGCCTTCTGCAGAGTACAGGCAAGCACAGAGCAGTTTCTACAGAGGGCTTTGGGATCTGGGAGAATGGAGGCTAGGATAAGAGTCCACAGCCTGAGTGTCCTGTTGGCAGGAGAACAATTCAGGCCCAGATGTGTGAGGACAAGAGGCTGGTTCCCAAGCGGGGAGAGCCTGTAAGAATAGACCCAGTTGCCTCTCTAGGATATTACCATGCCATCTAGGCTGGCAGCACTCCCACGGGAAAGTTCAAGAATGGGAGGAGAATCTCAAATTAATCACCTCCAAGCCTGAAGTTGGCCAAGGTTACAATACAAACAAAACTGAGTTCTCTTGAGCTGAAAATGTTAAATATTTCACCACTAAAATGCAAATGGGCTCCAGCTGAGTTCAGTTCTACAAGAAGAAAGAAAATGGTATTTTGCACTGTTGAGTGCAATCTTACATGTGTAACATTAACACCTAAGTTAATGTACTGTGTACAAGTATCTGCATATGTATGGGCAGAAACACACACACGCACACACACACACACACACACACACACACACACACACACACACAAAAACAAAGGGCAGAGCCAAGGACACTCACTGATCCTGACTGGTAGGTGAAGGTCCGCCTCCGATGTAGGCAGGTTCTACGGATACACACCAGGGCTAGTAGAGCAGCCAGGATGGTGAGGCAGGTGGCAGAGATGGAGCCTACTACAGCCAGGATCAGCTGCTGATCTAGGCCCTCTTCAGCTGCCCGGCTCTCTTGGACTGGGCCTTCACTCTGTAGCCCTGGACACAATGAGGAACAGATTGGGGGATGCCTGCGTTGAGGAATCGTAAGGCCACCCACAGAGGAAAATGGGTGAAAAGATGAAAGATCCCAGCACTAGAACATGGGGAGGTAATCTGTATGAAGAGGCCATGGGGAGCTGTATGATTGTTCCAGCTAGCTCAGAGCTTGTGTCACTTGTTGGTTGGGGCCTGGGATGTCATAGCTTAGCTCTAAGATAGGGGGGGTGAGGTGGAACCCAACCAGTTCCAGAGCCCGGGAGTCCTTTGGACATTTCCCTCTCACCATTGCCCAGGGTGGCCTCTTCTACTGTGTTGCTCCAATCTCCAAGACCCTGCACGCTGGCTCGCACACGGAACAAGTAGCGTGTGCTGGCATTGAGGCCACGGACAATGGTACTTGTCTCTTCGGGCCTGTCCACATCCATCCACTGTGGGTCTCCTGAGCCTCCGGCCACTTGAACCTCCACAATATACTTGGATATAGGCCCAGAGAGGGCCTCTGGTCGCTGCCATGTCAGCTGGATCTCAGAGTCAGAGAGGGCCTGGGCCTGGAGGTGCCGGGGGACTGGAGATCCTAGGGAGAGGGGAGTGAGAAGGCAGAGCCAGACTGGACCAGCTAAGTAGCTGAGTGGTCATTCACATTCATTCCGCTATGCCCCCTGCTCTGGGAACCCCAGAATGGGAACCACATTGGCACCTTCCTCCATCCTCCCAATCTTGGATGGATTAATCTTTATTCCTAGGCCACATTCAGCCTTATGCTGCTTGTTCCTCTAATTCTGGTATCTCTGTTTCTCTCTCTGTTTCCCCAAACTCCATCAAGCCCTCCCCATTACTCAGGCTCACATAAACCATGACCTTCCCATCCTATATGCTCTGGTGATGGAGTCATCCTCCTTAGGTTCCATGTCCTGTCTGACACCTGAGATACATCCTACATTCTCTCCATGTCCACCCAGTCTCCCGAAACCTCCTGTGTCTCTTGAGTCTCCAGGGTCTTTATGTTTCCCATCCTCATCCCCAGCCCTTCACCTCGCCCTGAGCATACCACTGGGGGGCAGAAGGACGTGTGCAGGGGGTGAGGCAGGGCCCAGGAGGGTGCAGTGGTAGAGTCGCACATCCAGCTGGTAGTGGGTGCCAGGTGTGAGTCCAGTCAGGAGGGCAGTGCGGGCCTGGGGGGACGAGACATTCTCCCGCCGCTCCTGCCCCCGTGCTCCATCCCATAGACGCAGCAGGAAACCGTCACCCACCAGGGGCCCGGGTACCGAGGGTAAGGACCAGCTCACTCGCAGCCGGTCAGGGCTCTCCACCTGCCAGCCCTCCAGCCATGGCTGCAACGAGGGCTCTGGGGCCAAGAGATCAAGGGTCAGAACTGTCAAATGGGTTCTTGGGGCTGGATGGGGCAATGATTCCCAGTGGACAGGGTAGGAAAAGCTCTTATAGGGTAGGGAGGAACTCCTGTGCTAGATAGGATGTAACAACTGTGAGTAGACAGGGCAGTAGCCCCTGAGGGAGATAGGGAAGAATAACTCTTAGCTTCTCACCAGGACAATCCGTGGTCATGAGGGTAGGAGGCCCCCAGTTCCCCTCTCCTCCTTCCCCTGGCCGGCTTAGCTGTACTCGGACACTGTATCCTGTCTTCGGCCTCAGATTCATTAATGTGACATTCTCACTGGGGTCCACTGTGGGTAGAGCATGCCACATATGTTTAGTCCCAGCTGCTTTCTGAGGCCACCATGCCCCACCCCCTACTCCACCCTCCCTCCCTTTCCATTCTCACCTTACCCTCCCACTTCCTCCAAGCTCTATACTTCCCTAGTACTCTTCCCACTCACCCACAATGGCAGACCAGGCCATCATGCTGTCCTGGGGCCGGTAGTGCAGGCGGACAGAGGAGATGGGTCCATCTCCAGAGAATGAGACCAGTGGGGAGACCACGAGCTGGCGGCTCTGCTTGGCCAGGAGCCGAGGTGCTGTCAAAGGCACTGGGGGTACTGCCAGGAGACTCAGGGTAAGACTCACTGCTTTGGGCTTTGGACATCTCTATGTATTGGTTTGGATCTGAAGATCCTCTGGACTAGATGGGAAAAGACCAAGTTCAACAGATGCCGGAAGTGACTAGGGCCCAAGGACATAGTTCTCTTGCCTGTACAGCTTGGGGAGCATAGGACACAGCTATAAGGACATAGGTTTCTCAAAAGATGTGAAGTGAGAGTGTGACATGGTCAGACAGGGGTTGTGGAAGAGCACTGTGTCCACACAGAAAGATAGACAGAAGGGTCTGGAATACAAGGCAGGGGACATTCTGGGTGCTCTCTGCTCTTCTTCCACCTCCCCGTGAGAGGTGCCAGAGATGAACTGTCTGCTCTGCCCTTGGTGTTCCATAAGCTTAACCTCTAACTGTCACAGGTAGTGTTTAGGTGGGGCTCACTGCTTCAGTGGTATAAATGGAAAAACTGAAGCTCAGAGATACTGAATAACTAAGGGCACCTGACCTGGACTCCTCAAATCAACTCTACCCCCTTCTACCATGGTCACTGTCTCTATTCTGGCCTCAGCTTTTCTCTCCAGATTATTGTATGAATGCCTTTTGTTTTCTTGCCTCTTCTAAAAAAATTCCACTGAGGATATGAAGGAACAAAGGCAGGCAGGCAGCAGGGAAGGAGGTAGGCAGATAGGCATGGAGAACAGAAGATGCAGAGTAGTAAGCTGAAGGAGTATCAGGCAATAACGAATATGTTGGGAGCAGGTGCAGATTTAGTGAGGGAAATGAAGTTCAGTTTGGATCTTGAGAAGCCTGTAGTTCATGTTGTTCATGCAGGATCAGCTATACAGGAGGTAGCTGGGTTTAAGCTGGGCCCCTAAGTCATATGCCACTAAACAACCATGCTGACTTTAGAACAAGACTTCCACAGAATTTCCACCTAACTTCATGGAGATCCCACCAAACAGCTCTGGGGTTAGGAGAGGTAATTGCAAAACACAGGTAGGAGTCCCAAGGGTTGGCGTCTTGGAAGTAGATGCCATTTTAAATGATAATAACTATCAGTATATACTGAGCACAAACCCTGTGTCAGACAGACGGTGTGCTAATTACTTAAACGCATCATCTAGTTTAGTCCCAGAACAGGCCCTACCCAATGAGTCCTTTTAAGAGGAAGAGAAACTACCTCAAGGTAACAGGGCTAGGAGTACACACCCAAACCCACCCCCTGTCCTGGAGATTGAACTTAGAAACTTAAGTTTGCTTGGAAAATACTCTTATCCCTTGGGCCACTTGCCCAGTTCAGGAGCTAGGAATTTTTAGAGAAAGAATTCAAATCTCATTCAAATGAAGGTGTGAGCCTGAAGCCTGGGATGGCAAAGGCTGATGGGGGGAGTCGGCTGAAGGTGGATCTTGGTGATGGATCAGGATGATAGGGTGGGCATGGTGAGGAACTGAGAAGCAGAGTGTGGAGGTGAGAAAGAGGTCAGTGCTTATATAGAGGAGGGGAGGTAGGGGCAGAGGTCAAGTAGAGCCTGGTGGTGGTCAGGAGTGTGGGCTGCCCAGGGATGATGGTGCTGAGGTAAAAGGATGCCTAGTCCAGGGAAGGGGTGCTCTATTCAGAGAGCGATCCTGGGCATTGGAAGTACCTTTCTTATTCATCTGGCTGATTCCAGTGCATGTACTTGTTCTGGACAGCCAAGCAGATGTCCATGTGGAGTGGTTCAGAAATGGAACAGTATGCTAGAGACAAAGTTAAAAGCATACTGTGTGCAGTGGTGGTAGGAACATGGCTAGGTAGGAGGCAAGGCAAGTCTAGAGATATCCTCAGTTTCTGAATCATGGGATGCCCTTTTCAGATGGGACCAAGCTATGTTCCAGCCTTGACACTGCCCAGCCCAGATTTCTTTTCTTTGCCTGGTGCTGGACAGTGACCTAGATGTCTTTGACCTTTGGCGAGGATCCCTGGTGTGACCAGCATCAAATAGTCCCAACTGTACCCACTTTCCATTCTCCAATGACCTTAAGATATCACTGACCTTTGACATTGACCTTGAATCGCCGGCTGTCTTGGCCACCAGATGTGGACACACGGCATTCCCACAGCCCGCTGTCCCCAAGAGCCAAGCGGGGTACGTCGAATTCAGCTGTGGTCCTGTCTGGCTCCACAATGGATTTGGTAGGCTAAGAAAGACAAAGGGGAGAGGAACAGAAAATGTACAGCCATGAGGCAGATCTCAAGTCTTTCTGGACTACTGGTGAGATAGGATCCCAGAGACATCTTACTAACTAACCAGATCCTATTGGAGCCATGGCCAGGCTACTAGGCAGAGCCTACAGAAAATTCTGAAGGGTTAGGGGACTGAGGAATCAATTGTAAAGCTGGTGGCATTAGGGCTGACCAGGAACACGGTGCCATCTGGCTTTCGTAGCTCTATGCTGCCCCGTACTGGGAAGGGGTTTCCTGCAGCTGCACAGTTGATCCGTGGCATCGTCTCTAAGTTGAACTCCAGTTCTGAGGCCATGTTGAGGATCTGGGGGATCCGGTCTGGTATGAGAGAAAGGACACTCATCCTGGTGCTCCCATAAAGCAGACCCTTGTCCACTGAAATTCACCTCATTCTTTGCCCTGCATCTCAGCGGAGGCCTCAACACTTCTAGGCACTTAAGCCTAGAAACCAGCAAAGTTCTGTCCAACACAACTGCTCTCAGCCCCAGATCAAATCAGCCTCAGCTTCCACCTCCTACCCCTCTCCCAACGCACTTCCTACAATCCCCCTAATACTCACAGCCAGGCCTATCACCACTCTCACAGCCAAAGCAGTTCAGGGCTTGTTCCTTTCTGGTCCCTGGCCACAGACTCCTGCTTCTGTACTTGGCCCAGCCATGAAAGGTTCTTTCTAACACAAGCCTGACCACCTTGTGTCCCTTCAACAGTTTTCATTCTCTCTTGTTATATTGAATGTGTAAACCCTTTGGCCACATATTCAAAGGCCAGTCCCTTAGCCTCAACGTCACTGTCCTGGTACCCAAACCTGAGTCTCAATGCCTGGGCTTTCTCCACATTCTTTCCTGGCCATTTCTCTCTTATCCGCTGCATCCAGTCTCAGCTCTTCCGTCCTCCCAAAAGCCTTCCCTTATTCTCATGCTGCTCTGGGTTTCCTTTGGCTCTATACTCTGGTCTGCCATCTTCCATGATATGGGAGGCTGAATGGTGAGAACTCCTGGCAGACTATTTGCTGCCTGAGGGCGAGAATTGGGCAAATAACAAGGCAAGGAGGGGAGCTAGGGAGGTATTCGGTAAAGGCTGACTAGACTTGAGGGGTCTCAGAGACCCAGATGCTCATACCTGACTTCTCACAGTGTACTCCATGCCACCCAGAGGGGCAAACACAGCCACTGAAACGGTCACAAGTGCCACCATTCTGACACTGGCACTGAAGGCGGCAATCAGCCCCAAAATAACCAGGGGCACAGGCTGGCGAGAGAGGAGATGTGGTTAGACGGGAGGGCCTAGGGCCAGGGGCCAAGAGAACACAGATGGGGTCTGGTTTGCATAACAGTCTGAGTATAGAGACCATCAGTCAGGTGACTGTGGAGGGCTTGGTGTGTAAATCAGAGTCGGAGTGAAGAGTCTGGGCCAACCTAGCGGCCATGGAGGCCATGAGTGAGTCCGTACCTTCCTGGCACTGGCTTCCTCTCCAGCCAGATCCACAAGAACAGCCATAGGGGTCTGGGAGGCAGAAAGTGAGGCCCCGACAGCCTGCTGTGCCTGCACATTGCTCCTGGCAGCTCTGCCCAAAACGGCCCTCTCTGCAGGCTAGAAAGAAGGTGTGTGGGTGTACTGGCCCCTGTTCAATACCACAGTCCTCATCTTAGCAGGCACCTCCACCCTCCAAGCACCAATGCCTTGGTTCTAGGACTTTCCCCGCTGGGCATTCTTTCTTGCCTGGGTCCTAGCTGCCCTCCTCCTTACCCTGCTCACAGCGGGTACCGGTGAATCCGGGGGGACACACACACTCCCCATCATGGTCATGGCAGACACCTCCGTGCAGGCAGCCTGGGCATTCCTTGGCACACCCTGGTCCCCAGCGTCTGGGCCCACAGCCTGGAGGACAGTGACTTCAGCCGCTGACTTTCACCTACCTTCCCACATAGACTGAAGACTGGGGTAGCTCAAGGATCCTTGGGAGCCCACAAGAAGTACCCATGGGGCTCATAGCCTCCCACACCACCCACGACCTCTGCTCCTGACCCCGCACGATGAGCCGAAAGAAGGCACTGCCTAGGGGGCTAGCTTCCAGGTAGGTGGCACTGTAGATGCCGCTTGATGGTGGCTGTACATTTTGGAGCTGCAGCAAGAATCTCCCATTCTGGGCTTCATGCCAGTCCAGGGTATGGAAATAGGATCCTGGGGATGGGGGATACAAATGGTTAGGGGCCTCAGCGCAGCAAGGTTACGGGCCTCCCTCTGCCCAAGTCACATCCACATGCCCCATGGATCAGATCTGGGGATAAAGCACCATGCGATGTTGGTAACCAAGCCAGAAAGCTGGGGAGCAGCCTCTTCTTCATACTTTGGGAACCACACAGTAAATCACCAAGTTCTATCCAGTCTACTTCTTCCCCATATTGTAAAACAAGCCAACGTCTCCCCACACTTACTGCCCCCACCTTGGCCTTAGCCTCCAGCTGCTTAGTACATGGACTTTGCCTCCAGGTTGGATCTTTCTAACAACCTCCACTTGCCCACCCACGGGATTCTTCTATAACATTCCTTAGCACCCCTCACCTTTCAGACTCTCAGAGCACTCCACTGCCCTCAGGACAAAAACTCAACTCCTTAGCAGTTGTTTTTCTCCAGTTGAGTCCCCAAACCCGCTCCCATATTCTCTGTACCTTGCCTGACGCCTAACATTCCCGAATTGCTTGTTCTCTGCAGGAAACATCTGGTTTTTCAGACCCTCCAAGCCTTTGCTCTTGTCAGTTAGGCTTCCTGGAATGCCTTTCCTCCTTTCTTGCCTGCCTCGTTTGTCTTCCCACTTCTGAGCACAGTTGTAGATGCCCTTGAGTCTACTGTTTTCCTCTACAGGCTCTCCTTTCAGGGCTTACACTATTAGCCAATGTTCAGTTCTTGCCCCAGCCCCTTCTTGTATCTGCTCAGGACAGCACTGATAATCTAGAGAATGATGTCTCTTGCTACATCTGTCCAGCTCAGGGGCTCTGGAGCTCAGGGAACAAACACTTCTTTCTCAGGAGCCCATGGATGCAAGAGTCTTGAGATGTAAACAGCAGGTCTGAGAGCTCTCCATTTCAGTAGCCAAAAGGTCAGATAGGGTTAAGGAGAAGGGCAGGCGTACAACTGTAATCCATAGGTCTGTCTACCATGGGCATCAAGAGTCAGGGCTGGGTAGATCTTTGGACGAGCTGGACTTTTCAAGCCTGTGTTGAACACCTTGGTAGAGGTTCTTTTTGTCCTTGTAGGGACTGCTGCTCTCACCAGGAGGGATGTTCCTACCAAGATGGGCTACATGAACCTGCTAACACTCAGGGGAGAGGCAATTGTGGGCACTTTAGCACTTAAGAGGTAGCTGACTATTGGCTCCTCATCTCCTAGTACAGTAGGAAGGTGACTCAGCGCTAGAGCTGATAGGTCCAAAGGATCTTGTTCAGGACAGAAAAGGGGCCCCAGGAGCTGGGCACCAGTGGCTCATGCCTGTAATCCTAGCTATTCAGGAGTCTGAGATCTGAGGATTGCGGTTCAAAGCCAGCCTGGGCAGGAAAATCCATGAGGTTCTTAGATCCAATTAACCACTAGAAAGCCAGAAGTAGAGCTGTGGCTCCAAGTGATACTACTATGAGCAGGAGAGCACAGGGACAACTCCCAGGCTTTGAGTTCAAGCCCCACCACTGACAAAAAGAAAAGAAAAGGGGCCCCTTGTTCAGAAAGGGAACAACACATTAAGCTCAAGCCCCTGAAGGAGAAGGCAGTGCAGGGGTGGTCAGAACCAGCGTCCATCTGCCCAACCAAATGCCCTTCTCACCGTTGTTCTTCCAGATGACATCCGTCTGCTTTTCCCTGTGCACCCGGGCAGAAAGCACAGCGGTGTCGCCTTTGTTCACTGTGTGCGTGACCTTGTCTGGGAACAGGTGGGCTGTGGGTGGAGTGTGAGGTCAGTGTTGGGGGCGGGCATCCTTCCTGGGACCCTCCCCCCTGCAGGCCGCACTCACCCCCGGGGCTGTTGTGCACGTAGAGGACCCGCGTGCGACGTGTCCCGGACCCGCCCAGGCAGGAGAAGACGCCCACCAGGTCGGAGGGCTTGGAGAAGCCCCGCAGGGTGACCTGGTGGGAGCCGTTGCGCACCACGTGCAGGGGCTGTCCCGGCGGGAGGGTGCGCACGATGCGGTCGTCCTTCTCCAGCAGCAGGGGTGGACCCCAGACGTCCGAGCCCCTCCCTGCTCCCGCCTCTCCGGACACACAGGTCAGGAAGAAACGCTGCGGGTCGGTGAGGCGCAAGTTGGCCAGTAGTGTCAGGTCCACCGCTGCACCTGGGGGAGGACAACGGTGACTCCATGGTAGCCTCCGCCAATCCTCTAGCCTTAGAGCCTCTGCTCCAGTCCTCTGAGCCCCTCTGAAGGGGAGCCTCTTTTCCCTTTCCTGGTACCTGCCTTCACCCCTTCCCTGCCAGACACCTCACTACCTTAGGTCTCTCTGTCTCTGTCTCTGTCTCTGTTTCTCCCCCCCCCCCCCCTTCTCTCTTTTCTCCCCTTCCTGGTGCCCTGAGGCCCCTTACCCTGGAACAAAACCCAAACCATATAAACCTCTGGCTCCTGCCAGATGGCTTCCCTTGACAGTCCAGCTTCCCAAGGGAATGATCTTTGCTCCCTCCTTTCCTCTTTGTGAGACCCCTTAGCTAGGCTCCTCTTTAAAACTGCTCTGCCAACTTTGCCTCGGAGCCATTTCTAGTTGCTCTTATCAGGAGATGTAGTCTGGAACAAGCATGGAGACCACAGTGTCTCCATGCCCCCTCCTTGTCATTACAAAAATGGAGAAATAGTAGATATGTCGAGGTTTCAGGTGGGCCTGGAGCAGAAACAAAGCTGGCCCTGTCCTGTCCAGAGATACAGGGGGAGACTTGGGACCCAGGTGGGCGCAGACATGGTTGGGGCTAGGTCTTTGCTGACACAGAACTCACTGCTTAGTTGAAGGGACAGACATGGACGCTGTGAGCTGAAGAGGTGCTCTGTGTGGGAGCAGAGAGGGAACTTATCCCAGCCTGAGGGAGGAGGAGGTGGAGGGGTATCTTCAGAGATAAAAATTAAGGGCTTTTGGGTCTGGGAAGGTGGCTCAGTGGTAGAGCGCTTGCCTTGCATGCATGAGGTCCTAGGTTCGATTCCTCAGCAGTATATAAGCAAAAAGAAAAAAAGCTGGAAGTGGCGCTGTGGCTCAAGTGGTAGAGCGCTAGCCTTGAGCTGAAGAGCTGAAGGACAGTGCCCAGGCCTAGAGTTCAAGCCCCACAACCGGACCCCCCTCCAAAAAAAACAAAACAAAAAACAAAACAAAACAAAAACAAACTTGAGGGCTTTTGAAACTTGGACAGGATACTGTGGGTGAAGAGAAGGGAGAGGAGAGGGCTACAGGTGTGGGCATTCTAGGCACAGGGAAAGGTATGGCATGAAAACCATGGTATGTGGGGAGGGAGCTGTTCAAGTTTGGGTGACTGAAGCACAGCCTGCAGAGACCATAAAACTAGAGGCTAGTTAGTCCACCTTAGCTTCATGACCTCACACCTTCCAGGCCCCCTCTTTCCTATCCCTGCTTGTTAACTATCCAGTCATTAATTAATTTAAAGGTCATATAGTTTATTAGTTACTATCCTTTGAAAGCCTGCCATAAATGAGCAAATCTGGCATTTACTGGTAGCCTACCAAAACTCTTTCCCCATTGAGTCTTCATGGCCTCTATTGAAGGATGACATTCTTTCTATTTACAAGGAATGATCATTATGATCCTACAAGCTTCTTTGAACAAGTTCTTCCACTTTTGGGCTTTAACTGTCACCTCTGAGTCAGTACTGGGCATAATCTTTCTCCTGAATAATTTTCCACAGTATTTCCCAAACCTGCTGGGTTATTTGACTCAGGAGAATACCTGCTACCCAAGACCATGACTAAGGAGTCCTGTCATACAACCATTGTGAAATAATGGAACTTTATTGACTATTAACTATGCAAGGGGCACTTTACTGATGTTCTCTCATTTTCCATCTTGACTATCCTGGAAGGTGGGTGTTATTAGACCCTTTTTGTAGCCAGGAGAGGAAGAACCAGAGAAGTTAAGCAACTTGCCCAAGGCCATACAGTCAGTAACTAGCAGAGCCAAGTTGTCCGAGTCTAAAATCCATAGTATTGAGCATCCTGATGACTTACAAAATTCTGCAGAATGCAGAATGCAGAATGCTTCCTAAAAACCCCTTGACACCATCCCCATCTCCCAAGCCCATTTTTGTTCAAGCCTCACCTGAACCATCCCAGCAAACATCCTCCCCGCTCCCAGCTCATCCTCCAAAGTGATCCATCTGACTCAAAACCACTTTGTGAGCCAGGTGCTGTCATCTGGCACCTATAATCCTAGGTACTCAGGCGGCTGAGATCTGGAGATCCCAGTTCCAAGCCAGTCCAGGCAGGAAAGTTTGTGAGACTCTTATCTCTAATTAATCACAAAAGGCCAGAAGTAGAGCTGTGGCTCAAGTGGTAGATTGCTAGCTTTAAGAAAAAAATAAATAAATAGAAGAAGAAGAAGAAGAAGAAGAAGAGGAAGAAGAAGAAGACCCAGCAGCAGCAACAGTAGCAGCAGCGGCAGCTCACACCTTGAGTGTAAGCTCCATGATTAGCACAAACAAACAAAAGCCACCTTGTGACTCTTGCCTATAATCCTATATGGCTCCCCACTGCTCTCAGGAGAATGTGCATGCTCCTGAGCACTTGTATGCTCACAACTTATCTCTCTGACTACTTTCCCTACAAGCATCTTTTCTCCTATGTACTTCAAAGCCTCTGAGATGTGCACTTATTATTTTGGCTTCCACCCCTCTTTTTATTGTTATTATTAAGGTGATGTAGAGAGGGATTATAGTTATATAAGTTAGGTAAAGAGTACATTTCTTTCTGGACAATGTCACCCCTTCCTTCGCTCTCTCTCTCAGTTTTTCCCTCCCATCTTCACCCATAAGTTGTATAGTTCGTTTTCAACAAAGTGTCTGGTGAGTACCAATGCTGTATTTTTTTTAACCCTCTGTCCCTCCATTTCTGTGCCTTCCGTTAATACTTCCAGAGACATATAAATGAACAGAACAAAAAGAAACGAAAACAAAAGTAGCAAAAAAAGAAAAAGACTCTTGTTTTCATTTCCTGGAATTCATTTCGATAAATATTATTTCCTATGATCATGGATGCACATAGGTATTGTGCCTTCTGTTCTTCTCCTACGAGTATCTTCCTTCGGTCTCACTGTATGTGAATGCCTAGAAACCTGTATAATTTATTATGTTCCGGTATTTTAGATCTAGCTTTCACATACTTCCACTCCTCTTAATGAAATCTTTCCAAACTCCATTTTTTCGTCTGCTACCTGAGGCAGAATAAGGTGGCTCCTGCTTCTCATTGCCTCCTCTCCCCTCACGCCCCCTCCCCTTGTCTGTCTCTGTTTAGCCTTCATCCTTGGGCCTGTGTTCCCCACTAGACAGCAAACCACTCAAAGGCAGCTTCTGTGTTCTAGTTCTCTAGACAGCAGACTGAAGAAACCAGCCCACTTGTTCAGAAAGCTTTGTCAAGAGCCAGATGCTGTACTGAGCACACTGCATACATTATATTGGCTAAACACTATAGGAGCCATAGGTCAGCATCATGGCAGGTCTAGAGATTGCCGGCCCCAGGTATTGGGATATTCTTGATGCTCAATAAATCTTGTCCAGTGAATAATTGAGCTCAACACACCTGTAAGTATGCACTGAAAATGTCACAGGGCCATTGACTACTCCCACTGACCCTGAGATTCAGCCCTCAGTGGCTGTCCACACCCCTGCGCTAGGACCAGGCTGCAGTGATTTCTAGCTCTAGCATCCTGATTGCACTTTCTGGCTGGTCAAAGTCATAACAATGATGATAACAGTATCCTTTTTTTCCTGATTATTTTTTACTATGGTAAAATACACAAAACCTAGACTTTACCATCTTAACTATTTGTAAACACATTGTTCAGTGTTATTAAATACATTCATTACATTGTGCAAACACCACTGTCTATCTCCTTAATTCTTTTCATCTTATTAAACAAACTCTACCCATTAAACAATAAGTCCTATTTCCCCTCCCCAGCTCATGGCAACTACTATTAGGCTCTGTCTCCATGATACAACAGGGTTTCTTAGAGGAACAAATAAAGGCCTTGGAGTCTGGAAATAAGGTGGAGGGGAACGAGGTGGGTGGGAAAACTTACCAACATGAGAGGCCAAGAAGAGAACAGGCAACAGGAAAAAGGAGCCCAGCCAGACCATACTCCAGAAACTCACCCAGGCCAGCCAGGACCGACTAGGCCTGGGCTTAGTTGCTGTGGTCTGAGTTCTTGGCCTGTACTGATCAGTGTGCCCTGGTGCTGGGGAGGAAAAGGAAATGAGGTGGCTTAGATGGGAGGGGTGGTAGGAGAGGGGTGGGGAAGGTTTGTCTTGTTTCCCAGTCTCTAGCCCCCCCAGTCCAGCTCACATGAGGCTAGGGATGAGTGTGGCCTAGAAGGCTCTAAAAGGAGCCTTCCCTCCGCCTGAAAGGTGGGGGTCAGGAGAAGGTATGGCCAGGACAGCGCTAGAGATGTTTGGGTGGATGTTTCCCATCCCTTCTCCCTTCAGCCCTGAGTCTTGCTGGCACACAGGAGGCAGGAAAGGGAGGAAGCCAGTGGCTTCCGCCTATTGAGGAGGTTTGGAGGCAGGACATTGTCCTGTGATCCCCCCTCCTCCCAGCACAGATACACAATGCAGCCCATGTGACTTTTCATGGCCTTCCAGGACACAGGCAGCGTTGCGTAGGATTTTAGAGAGGAGTTCGCATGCATCCTAAGGATCTTTTTCTAAAAGTATGTTTTTTTAATTATCTTTAAGTAGTTGTGCAAAGGAATTGCCACTCAGTTAAGCCATTGAATTGCCACTCAGTAAAGCCCTTAATGAATACAATGCATCCTGATCAATGTCACCTCTTTGTCAGTCTCCCCCATCCCTTCCAACTCCACCTCTTCCAAGGATCTTTTGGGTCTGAGAATGTACACCCAAAGGAACACAAGGCTCGCAAAGATCCTTTCAGTCCATCTTGCAAAATTCTCTTACTTTACATGTGGAAAACTTAGACCTGAAGAGCTTAAGAACATACTGAAGTCATGTCAATGCTGGGGCTTGAACTTATGACTCGGGCATTGGTATGTTAGTGCTGGTTGTTCCACAGGGATACACATTAAGCAGACTCAGGGGAGCATGCAAGCAGTGAGTGGTGATGTAGATGGCTCTTAGCTGCTGAAAAGGCTATAGCCCATTGTCTGTCTGCTGTGATTTATTTTGCAGCAAATCCATGTCTATTCCTCTGTATATGAAGGCAGCAGAAGTCTGTAAGGGAGATATACCCACTCTGTGTGTGTGCGCGTGTGCAAGTGCACGTGCGTGTGCACACATGCCATTACTGTGGGCTTAGAACTTAGGGCCTCTGACTTGACCTTTTTTTTTTTTTTTTTGGTGCCAATCTTGGAGCTTGAACTCAGAGCCTGGGCACTGTCCCCGGGCTGCATTTGCTCAAGGCTAGCACTCTACTACTTGAGCCACAGCACCATTCCAGGCCTTTTCTGAATAGCTTATTGGATATAAAAGTCTCAAAAACTTTCCTGCCCAGGCTGACTTCAAACTGCAGTCCTCAGATCTCAGCCTCCTGAGTAGCTAGGATTATAGGCATGAGCCACCAGTGCCTGGCTCACTTGGCTTTTTTGCTCAAGGCTGGTGCTCTGCTACTTGAATCTTATCTCTAGTTTGGTTTTCTTTCTTTCTTTTTCCTTCCTTCCTTCCATCCTTCCTTCCTTCCTTCCTTCCTTTCTTTCTTTCTTTCTTTTCTCTTTCTTTCTTTCTTTCTTTCTTTCTTTCTTTCTTTCTTTCTTTCTTTCTTTCTTTCTTTCTTTCTTTCTTTCTTTCTTTCGCTGGTTAATTAGAGATAAGAATCTCATGGGCTTTTCTGCCCAGGATGGCTTCAAACTGCAGTCCTCAGATCTCAGCCTCCTGAGTAGCTGATTATATGTGTGAGCTACTAGTTCCTGGCTGGGATGCATCCACTCTTAAAAGGCTGACCATATCTGGGAACAGCCCTAGTCTATTAGCCCGTCCTTCAAACCCCATGACTCAGACCTCTTCTGCATTTTCCAGACCCATTTCTCAGCACACAGATGCTCATACTCATTTCTAGCCTCAAGTAGTAGCTCCCAGAACAGAACAAGATTTGTAGTGTGAATGCTGTGCTGCAGAGAGGCTCACTGATTACCCCCTTTTAAATGGGATGCGTCAGGTGGAGCTGAGACCTAGTATCAACTTAGGTGACTTGGAAGTGCATATCCTCCTTCTGGGGCTGGGATATCTTCCAGAACTTGTTCTGGGAGACAGCCAGAGTCTCCTCTGGATATAGACTCAAATTCACTTTCCTGGAGAAGCTGGATCCCTCCACATAGGTTCGATGGTTTAGGCAACTCTTCTGAATGTTCCTGGAAATTTCCAAGTGTTTGACTCCAGCTGTACCATGAAAAGGAGATCATAAAGACCTCCCTAGCCTACAGGTATTCCTTTTCCTAGGTCAGAGGCTGACATGAGCTCTTTCTGAGCAGGCTCTGGGAAGAATGGGAGTGGTTGATGCCTTAAAATACAGCTCATTTGGTGCCAAGACCTTTGGATCTGGATTGAGAAAGGGACTGGAAAATGCTGGGGTCATTTGTGTGGCAGGGTTGCAGGTAGAGTACACTTTTGTGGAATTTGTCCTTGGCTCTGGGAAAACCTGATGGACATGATGTTATTTTGTAGATATATGGAATTACCAGGACAGTGTTTATTCTTGAAAATGACACAGAGATAGGCACAGGTGTTTTCTCTGAATAGGGAAGTTTGAGACACTAACCTTGGCATATACATAGACTCTAGGCCCATCTGTCTTCCTTACTTTCAATTGGGAAACAAATCCTGTAATTATGATTTGTAGATAAATAAAAGGCAACTGTTACAGTCCATACATAAGAATTTGTATTATACAACAATGTCCTATAAAATGTAAACTATTTTTTATTTATGTTGAATTTATGTTGCAAGTAATTTAAATAGCATCAGTTTACAAACAGCATGTGCTAAATGAAATATCACTGCATAGACAAATGTTGAGTGGGTTGTGAATACATCAGCTGTTACAATAGGAAATACTTAAACCACAATGCATAGCTTTAAGGCTTAGCGACTGGAAAATTATAGGCCAAAAATAACGCTAGAGCAAATATGTAGTTCTGTCAATTATAAGATTAACTCTACCACCCAAATAAACCAAATTGATCATGATAGAGCTAAGCCAAAGGCCATTTATAAAAAGCAAAGATGGCAGCATGACCACCTCTACATGAAGCTAATATGTCACCAAGATATCTTCCTCCCCAGAATTCTAGCTGTGGGCACCAGGGGATACGCAGGATTTTTGCTGGGCTGCCAGGGGTCTAGAACAGCCAGGCTTCTCAGTACAGCACTGAGGTAAAGCTTTGAGTAAATGCTATCTGTAATTTTAGTTTCCAAACGCTAACTTTTACTTATGTTGATTTAGCAGTGGTAAAGTAGTTAAAAGCATATAGTAGGGCCTAAAAAGTAAAGCTGGAGGTGTGGGGCACATCTGTAATTCTGGCACTTGGTAGACTGAAGCAGGAGGATCTTGAATTTGAGGCCAGCCTGGGTTATATAATGAGACCATCTCAGAAAAAAAAATCCACAATAGCTAATGGAATTAGCTGCCATTTTCTTAACTCTACTAAAAACCAGATGTGTTTCAGAACCATCCAAGACTCATTAGGACAGTGGGCTGTGGACTAAGAAGGGTTGTGTTTGCTTCCTGGTGCTGACTGTACTGAGTGACAGGGAACATTGTTATGGATTTTTCTTAGCTGCTTAGTAGATTTAGGGCTTCTGCATGTGGAGAAACACCCTTTCTCTGGGACCAGGCTAATGAAAACAAGATGGAGGCAGGTCATATATTTACTAAGCCCGTCCATATGTCAGACCTTGGGATATAAGCTAAAGGTACAACCGTGAAGAGAGATGTTACACCTTGGAACATACAGCTTAAGAAATAAGAGAGAACCTTTCATGGCACACACTTGGAAACTTGAAGACAAGACCATAACAAGACATTGAGACTCTTAAATTAACTCAAGATGGAATGCTAGTTTGCCTATAGAGAGATTCCAAGATTTTCTTTCTTTCTTTCTTTCCTTCCTTCCTTTCTTTCTTTCTTTGTTGGTCGTGGGGCCTGTACTCTGGGCCTGGGCGCTATCCCTCAGCTCTTCAGCTCAAGGTTAGTGCTCTACCACTTCAGCCACAGTGCCATTTCTGACTTTTTATGCAGCAGGGCCTCATGCATGCAAGGCAAGTACTGCACCACTGAGCCACCTTCCCAGCCCGATTCCAAGATTTCTTTTTTCTTTCTTTTTTTTTTTTTTGGGTCCGGTCGGGGGCCCGAACTCTGGGCCTGGGCACTGTCCCACAGCTCTTCAGCTCAAGGCTAGTGCTCTACCACTTGAGCTGCAGCGCCACTTCCGGCTTTTTTCTTTTTGCTTATGTGGTGCTGAGGAATCGAACCCAGGGCCTTGAGCATGCAAGGCAAGCGCACTACCACTGAGCCACCTTCCCAGCCCCCAAGATTTCTTGAGTGGTGATAGAAGGACGGACCTCTGAAATGATGAAGGTGTTAGGGTGGTAGTCCTGTGTCTTTTCTTAGGTATGACCAATGACCAATGTATGGTCTACTTAATTCCAAGGCTCTAAGAAGGCCCCAAGATATTGTTGATTGGCCCTTTGCTTTTTTATTTAGGGCTGGAACTTCTTTCCTCCAGGTTGGATCATCCTTTCATCTGACCTCCTCCACCCTTGTTCCTCCAGGAATAGAGGTGGGGGGGGGGGCGCTAGGGAAACAGAGAACAGCAGGCTATGCTGATATTAGGCAGGAGGTGGTGTGGAGCTTACCCTGAGGGGTGAGGAATATCTACCTTAAGTCCCACTGGTTGTGTACTTCAGATAATGATGGTCCTGGGCAAACATTCCTTTATCCCAGGTTTAAGCCAAGGGATTGCCCAGCTTTTACCCTGATGCTTGTGTAGAAGTCATGGATAGAGCTGATGGTGCCTGGATGGACTACAAAGTGTCAGGCAATGGAGATGAGGCAATGGCTTGCACTGCCAATGGACACAGCCCACAGACTCCTGCGCATCACATTATCTCCATCTCCTGAGATAGAGAGGATAATGGTATTTATTTGTCCATCTTTTGTTTATTTATTTATGATATTTTAAAGACATGATCATGCTATATAGCCTAGGCTGGGTTTGAACTCCTTGGGATAGCACTTTAAACAAATGAAATAGATATTCCATCTTTTTACCTCTATGTCTCTTCCAGTAACCCATTTGCAGGTAGCATATTACATTTCATTGTCATGTCGCCTTAGGCTTCTTGGCTATGTGTCTCAGGATTTCCTTGCTTTGATGACTTCGAAAATTTTAAAGAGTACAAGGCTAACATTTTGTAATTTGACCCCTTCTGGAATTTTCCTGATGCTTTTCATGAAAAAAGGACTGGGGCTATGGATTTCTGGGAGGAAGACTACAGAGGTCAAATGCTATCTTCATCATATTGTGTCAAGGGCACATAGTAGTAACACAGTTTATCATTGCCCATGTTGATATCAATAACCTGGCTGGTGGTGTACTTTTCAGATTTCTTTACTGTAAAATTACTAGTATTCTCTTCCCTTTCCATTCCGTACTTTGTGGAGGAAGTCACTATAAATAGCCTGAACTTAAGGAGAGGAGATTTATGTCTTCCTTCTTTGAAGGTGAAGTATCTTCATAAATTATTTGGAAATCTTCTAAAGGCAGATTCCTCTCTCTTTTCACCCATTTATATACTTAACTAATCTTTTATTTTTTATCACTATTGACTTACAGATATTTCTTTCACACTTTGTATTATACTCCAATACTACTTTATTCATTTTGTTGCTTGAATTATTCCAGTTTTGGCCATTGGGAAGTCCTTTGGTGGGCCCCATGTCCCTTTTGACACACTCACAAATTAAAGTTTGTTCTTTGTTTATTATCCTCTATCATTTGTTTACTTTTAAGCACAAACAACATGCTCTAGATTCATCTTGCACATTTACTACTGTAGTCCTACAGTCATCCCATACCTTCAAGATGCCCTGGTCTCTTTAATTTGAGAATGGGGACCAGGGGTACAACTCAGATGTAGAGTAGATACTTTGCAACTATGAGTCCTGAGTTGAATACTCAGCACCAAGCAAAACCCGGGATCACTTATTAGTACCAAGTTGTCATTGCTTCCAGGATCTCTCAGCTGACAAGGAAATACATGTGTTAACTGTTGCAAATGTATTTCTATATGTAGTTATTTGTATAGGTGCTAAGCTAAACATGACTCCATAAAGTTATCCCAACTCTCATCTATTATCATATGGATAAGAGGTAATGATTTTGATCTGGGAACCTCCATCCCCCACCACACACATGCAACATTCATACCAACTATTTGATTTTTTTAAAAAAAAATAGATTTTCAGAAGCAAATCATATGTGGGGGGGGGGGGCTGGGAATGCAGCTAAGTGGGAAGTGTGTGTTTATTTAGCATGCATAGACTCTGGTTTCAATCTTCAAGGGGGAAAAAGACAGTGGAAATTTATCCACAGTTAAAGTTAAATACTATATGAAGATGATAAAAGGTTGGCATGTGATTATCAGCAAACTGACCTTATATAGCAGGTTTCTAAAAAGGCTAATTGAAAGTAAGAATTTTCTACAGGTAATAATAGCTAAGGAAGAGATCTGTGAAAGATGCCTCATCCCCAGTAGAAAGTAAGATGTGGCAGACTGTATTTTCCAAATTGGCCACTCCCATTCTGCATGTTCTTTCATTGTAACCTTGGCATTTTCCTATGAGAAGTGTTGTCATGGGCCAGCCATTGGGGGCTTATGCCTGTAATCCTAACTACTCAGGAGGCTGACATCTGAGGATCACGGTTTGAAGCCAGACGCAGCAGGGAAGTTTTTGAGATTCTTATTTCCAATTAACCACCCAGAAGCTGTGGCTCAAGTGGTAGAGCATTAGTTTTGACCAAAAAGCTTAGGAACAGTGTCCTGAGTTCAAATCTGAGGTTTGGTATGCACAAGTGCACACATACAGACACACACGCGCGCATGTGCGCGCGCGCGCGCACACACACACACACACACACACACACACACACACACACACACACACACACACACACACACACACACACACACACACACACACACACACACACACACACACCAGAATGCAGGCATCATGATGCATTGTGTCTTCCAAAGAAGGCTAAGCTAGAAAAGATAGGACAGTTTCTACTTTTTTCATAAAACCATTTCTCTGAATCTACCATGTTAGGAGAAAGCCCAAAGTCTCCTATGAAGAGAAACCACATAAAAAAGTCTTGAGACTACATATGGAGGGCTTGGGGTGTGGGGGGAGAGACAGAGACAGAGACAGAAAGAGACTGAGTTAGAAAGGGAGATAAAGAGACAGAGACAGAGAGACAGGTAAAGGCACACACACACACACACACACACACACACACACACACACACACATGAATGCATGTATGCAGATAGATGATTGTTTAGCCTGAGCTGTTTTACCACTTCCCTTGTCCCTTTCAACACAGTCCCACTTCTCATTACCCACTGACAATGGTCAGATAGTACTGGTTATGAATGAGCCAGAACTGAGCCACCACACTGAGACTTTCCAAATTTCTGACTCATAGAGACTTGAGAAATAATAAAGCCATTGTTGCTTTAAGTAACTAGGTTATGAGGGAATTCATTTCACCTCAGTATTTGCTAGAATACAAAACATATCTAAAGCCATACTCATTAAAGCAGCATGGTAAGAAAACCTAGAGATGAGCCTAAGTCATGAAGAAAGTAAACTTCTGAAAAATGTAGCAACTCAAACCAGTGGGAAAAGTTGGGCTTTTTTTTTTTTTAATTTAGCAAACAGTGTTACAACAACTTGATATCTGAAAGATAATATTGACATAATTTTATCAATATAAACACCAAGTGTATTAAATATTTAAACATTCAAAAACAGAAGTTACAAAAGGACTAGAAAACATGGGTATTCCTCTATAACTTTGGGTGGGAGGGACTTTTCTAAGTCAAACTCAAATGTTACAGATTCTAAAAGAAAATATTAATCAGGTATGTTACAAATTAAAAACCTTGGGGGAAGTGGGGGGAAGGAGAAGGATTGGGATTGGGGGGGGGGAAGGGAGAGGCTGGAAGGGAGGTGAAGGGTAAACAAAGGAGGAGGCTGCAATGCTTGGTAAGAAATGTATGCATTATCCTGCCCATGTAATTGTAACCCCTCTATACAGTATGTTCACAAATAAAATAAAATTAAATTAAAAAAAAAAAATTAAAAACCTTAAAAGCAAAAATAAGAGAGGAATGTTTTTAGCTTATATGAAAGATTAGAAATCAAAATGATAGGTAACCCAGTAGATAACTGGACAAAGGTTATGAAAAAGATAAAAGGGTGTGATTATAAAAAGTATATAGAAAAGTAACATATGGCTTTTTGATATACAAACACATGCTGGAGCTTACCCATGGTAATAATAATATAAAGACCAGTATTTTTATCTATCATCACAATTGTGCTCATACATAATGCAAACTCCCATGGAGAGCAACTGGGGAATAGCTGTCAAAAATCATGGATGTACTAGGCGCTGGTGGCTCATGCCTGTAATCCTAGCCACTTAGGAGGCTGAGATCTAAGGATCATGGTTCAAAGCCAGATGGGGCAGGAAACTCTGTGAGGCTCTTATTTCCAATAAACCACTCAGGAAACAGGAAGTGGCACTATGGCTCACGTGGTAGAGTGCTAGCCTTGAGGTGAAGAGCTGAGGGACAGCACCCAGGCCCAGAGTTCAAGCCCCATGACCGACCCTCCCCCCCAAAAAATCATGGATTCATTTACCCTTTGACTCACATTTTTGGGAATTCATCCTACAGATATACTTATACTACATAAAACACTACAAATACTTATGGCCACCTTGTACATACACTGGTAACCAGACCTTAACCAATAGGGGACTAATAACGAAATTTTGATATAGCTCTACAATGGAATATTACAAAATCATAATAAACATGACTGAAGAAACTCTTCAGGTCCATGTACTTTTAAGTTCCTCAAGATGTACTAATTAGGAAGTACAAAATAGTATACACAAGGATACTTTTTAGTCTAAGAAAGGAAAAGATAAGAATCTACAATCAATACTGCTTGTATATATTGAAACTTTGGAGAGATAATAAATAAGATTAATTACTTAGGATGAAAGCTATAGACAAATGGGAGCAGAGGGCTGGTACTGAGAAATTTAATCATGTATCTTTCGTATAAACTGCTGACTGTTCTCTGACCTCTATTATCTTCTTGTGAATAAAATAAGTCATTTAAAGATAACTCTGCTTTTCACATTTATTTCCTTGAGTTGAAAATAAAATGAGTGCAGGGCATGGTAGTGCACACTTGTAGTCTTGGCACTCAGGAAGCAGATGCAGGAGGACCACTGGTTCAAGTGAGGCCAATGTAGGCTGCGTAGTGAATCCCAGGCCAGCTTGGGTTGCCTAAAAGGCAAGAAATGCAGAAGTGTTCCACTATATGTGACAAAGTTTGGGAATGGCAATTGTAATATTAAGTTCCACTTCGGAGCAAATGCTCAGCTAGAAATCAGTTAAAGCATTGTTTTCCTGATTTATTTTTGTCAGTCATGGGACTTGAACTCTGGGCCTAGACACTGTCCCTCAGCTCTTCAGCTCAAGGCAAGTGCTCTACCACATGAGCCACAGTGCTATTTCCGGTTGTCTAGTGGTTAATTGGAGATAAGAGTCTCACGGACTTTCCTTGCCCTGGCTGGCTTTGAACAGTGATCCTCAGATCTTAGCCTCCTGAGTAGCTAGTATTATAGGCATGAGCCACTGGCATCTGGCCCTGATTTTTTTTTAAGTAAAAGTTTATAGTCTGGGCTTACTATTCTCCATGTGACCCCCTTAGGTTTTAGAGGGGCAGAAGAGCCTGATAACCCACATCCCACCAGTCTCCCCAAATAGGTGGCTCAGACCACAAACTGTCTTATGCCTGCCAGGGCATTCATTTGACTTATTTGTGTAACTTCTGAAACTACTCTTATGGCTGCAGACTGCATGGAAACAAACGATTGCTGGACAGACTCTTGAAAATGTGCATGGATTTGATTTAATTAACTGTGTAGACAAGATCCACAGTCTTCTCATAGAAATAGTGATGCAATTGAAACTCAGTGGTTGACATTGTTGTACAAATTATGTACCAAAAAGAAAAAAAAAGCTGGTGAAATTTTGGGCTCCATCAAGAGGCTATCAGGGGAAAGACAGAAATTCTTTGACAACTTGTCCTCCAAAATTGGCCTCAAGAAGCAGGGGGTGGAGTGGTAGCTCAGTTTTAGAGTGCATTGTTTAGCATGGGATAAGGCCCTACTTTAACCACCAGCACCACCAAAACAATAAAATTGACATCATAACCATTTGAAGTAGTGTCATATTGGTCATCTTCTGAAGTGATGGAGACTCCTCCCAAGTAAACCTGCCAGACTGGGGTGGATTACCTGAGCGTCCATACAATTATTTTTCAAAATTAATGGAGTAAGAGTCACATCTTTGCTTCTTGGGGAAGCTATTGTGTACAAACTATGTTAAGTCAGTATGTGAAGTTGAATGCTGCTTTGTCCTGCTCAGTGATTTGGAAATGAGCAGTTCCAATATGCCTTTTATCCCCCCTCCCAGATGACATTCCTATCTTCTCCTAAAGCATGCCCTTGTATCTTGGCTCCAAGAATATTTTGAAAAGTATTTGAGATATTTCTTTGTCATGTGCAAGCCCAAAGCTGGTGTCTTTGTCTTTTCCATCTCTGTGCCTTCAGTTTATTGTTTAACACAGTTGTTTTTTGAAGAACCAAGTAAGTGTTGCCCAAACAACATCATCAAGTTTACTTTTGGTTAGAATAAGTAACATGATAACAGATTCTTAAGTCCTGTCTTTGTCTGAAATCAAATTTGCCAGTGAAACACTTTTCAACTTCTCATGTCGATTGACGGAAAGAACAGTATCTTTGCTCTGTGTGAGAGAGAGAGAGACAGAGACAGAGACAGAGACAGAGATAGAGAGAAAGAGAGAGAAATTTATATTTATAGTAACAATGGAACTTTCACTTCAGCAGAAACTAAACATATTGGTGAGTTAAAAGCCAGGAAACAAGTAGTGAGAGGAAGTTTGTCAGCAAATATTTTTGGAAGATCAGGCTGAGGCAGTGTCCTAAAGTTAGCGTGTGTGTGTGTGTGTGTGTGTGTGTGTGTGTGTGTTTGTTCATGTTGGGCTGAAAAGAGGTGCCAGGTGTTTGTGATAAGCTGTGATTAGGACTGTAGATTACTTGGAATGGGTTGTGTTCTTTTCCTTGTTGAAAAACAAAAGCTTCTAAAAACAGGCCTTTATTTAAAGGAAGCCCCAGTTAATTCAACAAGGCTTTGAATGAAGTCCCTTTTATACAAAATGCTTGACAAAGGCCATTTGGCTCTGAGGAGTCTTGTGAGGTAGAAGCTGAAATGAACAGGACATGCAGGGATCGAACAGAAGCTCAGGACTTACTTAAATTGGAATACACTTTTATTGACCTTGGTTAGAATGAGATTTACCCAGTAATGCAAACAATCTGATACTTGAATAGCTACCAACGGAGGTTACAATAGCTAACAGATATTGAGACTTAAGAGTGCCAGAAAGGTATTGGCTACTCTTCATGGACTCTTAGCTTTTTGAGATAGGTTTCATTGTTATCCCCATTTTACAGATGAAGAAAACAATGTTTCCTCAGGTTAGTTTCATGGTGGAGTTCAGCTTTGACCTCTGACAATTTGATTCACAGCCAGAGAGCATGCATCGATGACTTAGAAAAACCAATGCTCAGAAAGCATCAGATTTTACTCTGGAAAAACCATGAGCTGAGCTCTGTTTTGTGTTACAGTGGAATGGGGCCCTTTACAATGCAAAGGGCAGACATGGGGAGCAGCAGGCATGAGCTTTAAGGACATCTTGCCTCAAAGTTATACTGGGTCACTCTGAAATCCTAGAACCCATAGCACATCCAGTAACATGGGACACAAATGACTCATTGTCTGGACTCAAACAACAGCAAGCCTGCCTGGCATACAAAGCACATTTTACAAGAAAAAAAAACTGCCACCATGGCCTGAGTCACATATTACTTCAGGATCTGCTCATGAGGAGTGCCTTCTGGTTGCTCATTAATAGTTCAAATGTTAGATGAAGGACAAGAAGTAGTGACAAATCCACTAGTGTTTACCATGGTAGCACAATTTGAAGGCAGTGTTCCAACCCTATGATTTCTTTAGCCCTTTCCCTTGAAGGCACAGTGGTGTTTGCCAACCTGGCCCTTGTCTCCCTTTGGAAGAAGGAACACTGTTCCAAAAGGCAGGGTGCATCGTGTTGCAAATGCACACAGTTGTGAATATCCTGCTCTGATGGGGAGATAGTCCACATCTAGGCCTGAGTGGTTCCTGTCACCAGAGGACTTCTGCATGGGGCCTGCTCCAACACTTCTGAGACCTCAAGTGGGTAACCATGTTCCTCCTTTCCCTTTCCTAACCGAATCTCCACAAGAGCAAGAACAGGTCAGACATAACATAACCATTCTATTACTTGCCCTATTACAGCATGGTGGGTACCTCTTGTCCTGCTGGTCTAACACCTCTACCCACTTGCATGGTTGAGGCATCCCTCAGGAGAGGACGTGGTTATCCCTGCCAGGATCACTGAACTCTGCTTTCCCTAGGCCTGGCTACCCCAGAGCTCACTAAAACCATGACGGTCCACAGACTGCCACATCAGTACACTTTGCATGTACCATGTCTATCTTTATGTATCAGATATGGCCAAGTGGATTTGGTGGCTTGGGAAGAAATTGACTCGTGAGCCTGGATGTTAATTCAATGTGGCAACTCTGTGAAGTCATTTTATTGGAGTTTTAGTGTAGTGTGGTTGGGGATGTCCAAGGCCTCAAGGCCTCCTGGAATACTATGATGCTGGATAGGTCCATCAACTTTGAGGAGGTGAGAAAACCCTAGACACTATGGTCTTGAAATGTTGCTTTGGTCTCAGGTCTCCCACTGGGAGAAGGGTCCTTTGAGCTTTTCATACACTGATTTCTCAGTGAAGGGTTCATTTTCACCAAACCCTATCCTCAGTGGACTTTAGGGATGCTGTAAATGACAGGGGCTAGGCAAGGGAACATATCTAGGAAGTTGGAAGTAGCAGATCTAGAGTGGAGAAAGGCCAGATTCCTGGGAAAGGGAAGGTTGAGAGGAGGACAAGTTGTGTGTCCTCTTAAAGAACAAACCTAAGTCCAAAGAAGGAGATGATTTGGGGGTGGGAGGGTGAAAGTGGCTGGAAGCATGAGAGATGGGAAACCTCCCTTCAGAGGCTTGCAAAAGTTTCATATCTGTTTATAACGGAACATAGTTCCTTGCCCACAGAATGGAGAGGGTTGATAACCAGTTCTTGACCCAGAGCCAGCAAGTAAACTGCCTGGAATCTTAACCATGCCTCAATCCAACTAATTTTTGATTGATCATCAATTAGTGTGACTATGTTCATACCTGTGAGCATATTCCTGCATGTATACATGTGCTTTCCTGTTTTCATCAGCTTCTCAAGCAGGCTGTGCAGCTACCCCAAGACTGAGACCCCCATATTAGGAGTCTTACCTGCTCCAGGGGGTGGGAGTTAGGTCTGCTGGGAAAAGGAGCCAGTGTGAGGGGGTTCTGGGGATCCTCATGCTTTTGCTTCCTCTATATCCATGCCTTTGTTAGGTAGCAGAACCCTTATTTATCTTTGAAAAATGCAATTATATCTCCAAAGGGAAGTGATTGCTATCTGTTACTCCAAATGACTGCAGAATTAAAAACTGTGATGGGAAATTTGGATCATCAGTGGAGAAGGATAGAGCTGGATAGGTGCTGGACCAAGAGTCAGGAGCCTGGAGTTATTTATTAATCGAGTCTTAAGAATGTTGTCCTTAGGCTCTGATCCAGCAGGTTAATCACGTGCTTCAGATAAGAGTAAAACTACCATTGCTCTGAAGGTCCCACTTCAGGACTGTGTCAAGATTCTTACACTAGTACCTGTCTTTATCAAGAATCACACTGCTTGGATGACCTCATTTCCATCTGCCCACCACCTGCCATTATGTCCACCTACTCTCTCTAGTACACCAGGAACGATTGCTAAAATCATCAGATCACTCTGTCTGTTTTGTTTTCCCCACACCTTCCACCCCCACTTCTCTCTTGCTCTTGCTAGATCTTGTGTCCATCCCCATAACCACTCCCTTGCCTATAGCTCAGTGCCTTTGCCTCTCTCTTGCTTTATTGTATTTGCCTGGAAAATCCCTAATCCTGGTTAAATCTTTCTCACCATCTTCTCCCCACCTATACTTGGAGTGATCAGAAAATAAAAGCATTCAGCCACCCAAATGGACTCCTTTACCCCAAAGAGACTTGATGCATACCCACAAACCTATTACACAGCTAGGCCCATACTCTCCCTCTGCTCCGGAATGAATTCACACTTTCTCTTCTCTTCTCCAGCCTCAGTACCCCCTTCCCACTTCTCCCTCCCAGCTGAGGACTTTGTTTGCTACTGCTCTGGAAAAAAAAAAAATCAGAGGGCATCAGAGGAAATCGCCCTGAGGGTCCCAAGACAGACCTGTATTTTCTCTGTACAGGCCATCTTCCTCCAGTGATTCAGAGGGACTGTGCTGCTCCTTTCCAAGGCCAAACCTCTGTATCCAACCCCACCCTCTCCACTGCTTCCTCAGGGACTTCACCCTTGCTTCTCCCTTCCTTCTTCATCATCAAGTTCCTGTCTCTCCTGGGTTATTCTGATCAGCACATGCATGATGTAGCAGCTCCGTGTTCTGCTACTCCCAGTGTCTTCCTTCTCTTTGTCTGTCTGTCTTCCCTTTTTATAGCAGAGTTTCCTGGAAAAGAGGGCTCTGCTTGCAAATTCATGCACATCTCTATCAGGCATCGATTTTCAACACACTGGAGAAACTGCTCTTGTCAAGGATACTGGGGATTTCACTTGGCCAATTTCAAAGGTTGATTTGCAGTCGATACCTTAGTTGACCTATTCGTAGCACTTAACTGTGCTAACCAAGTCCTTGTCCTTGTAATGGCTTTCTTTGCTGGCCAGGTTCCTTCTGTTACCACACTGGCCACTCCTTCAAGCTCACTTCCTGCTTCTCTTCCCCTCTCTGACCTCTACTCCTGGTATATTCCTGAGCTCTTCTTTCACCTTGAGGAATCTCACTCAAACATCTGACTAAAGCAAATCATCCACCTGTTGTAAGTTCCTTGAGAACCCAGGCTAGTTCATGTGCCCAAAGCCTTGGTCCTGGCTCCCTTCGCTATATTCCCTACCGCTGTGTTCCTGCACTAGTAAATGGCAGCTCCAATCTCCCAGTTACTTGGGACAAAATTCTTCCTCTCTCTCTTTCTCAGATCCCACATCCAGTCAACAAATTTTGTTAGCTTCCTCTTCAAAATATATCTGTAATCTGAATACTTCTCCTCCTGACTTCCCCGAGGCTGTATCTCCTCTCCCCTACAAGCTTACAGCAACAGCCTAGCTGGCCTCTCTCCTCGCTTTCATCCTGGCCTCCTCAGACCGAATAGCAAAGCCTTGAGCCCCACAGAAGGGGGGCAGGACTGATGAACCTCAGAAGACCATCTACATCTATCACCTAGTCACCTTCCTGCATTCCATCCAGCAGCATCCTTGCTGCTGTCTGAATCAGCCAGACATGACTCTCATGTATCCGGCCTGTTCTCTCTTCCTGAAATATTGACATAGCCTTCCTCTCCCTTCCCACACCTCCTCCACCCCTTTCTCCCTCTCTTCTTCAATAAGTCCCCTCTTTTTCTGGCCATCTACAATAACAGCCTCCTCTAATGCACACATGAAATGAATTTATTTGGTTCCTAACATTTGCCATTATCTGAAATAGTCTTATTTTTTGTGTAGTGCCTGTTTTCCCTGCCAGAATGAAAGTGTAAAGGCAGCATAAACTGTTTCCAGCAGCTTACACAGAGCCTACTACACAGTTGCCAGTGCTGCCGGGAAGGTTGTAAAGGTTGGTCAGTGCACCAGAGCTGCTGAAACTCCAGCGGATGTTTTGCTTTCCAGCTTACTCTCTGCTCTCTGTGCTGTGGGATCATCCAGCAGGTTGTTACCTGTTGTTTTGTGTTCTATGGGCTGGTTGTGGCACTATGGGGGGCCATTCGATGAGTGTTCTTTGCATAAAGGCTAGACTAATGATGGATGATCGATAGATGAATGGAGATTTCGCTTTATTTTCTTCTTGAGGATTTCATGACAGTTTACCTTCTCATGGACTCACCTTTTTCATCTGTTGAGAGGATAAACAGTATCTATCTTATGGATTATGAATGTAGTAATGCTACCGAATCATTTGTTTGCAAATGACTAAAAAGGTGGATATTATGTTATATAAATTAAGATTATGCTATATGAATAACTCTAATAAATATTAAGTGCTGGGACATAGTAGGTGTTCAATGGATGTTGGTCATTCAATGATGTTGGTATGACTTCCTTGTTTCAAAAATAAAGCCAGGCGCTGGTGGCTCACACCTATAACCTTAGCTACTCAGGAGGCTGTGATCTGAGGATCGCAGTTCAAGCCAGCCCAGGCAGGAAAGTCTGTGAGACTCTTATCTCCAATTAACCACCAGAAACATGGAAGTGGAGTTGTGCCCCAAAGTGGTAGAGCATAAAAGCTTAGGGACAGTGCCCAGGCCCAGAGTTTAAGCCCCAAGATCGACATAAATAAAAGATAAATAAAATAAAATTCTCTTTCCTTGGCATACATTATTCCATTTAGGGTTAATGATCACTTTCTTTTCCTTCACTCATTTCAGCATTCATTTTTGCCAATGTAGATAGATATTGGGGATATGATGAGAACATAACCAATGCAGAATATCCCCCACAACTGTAGGGGATACAAAAAGAACAACACAATGCAGTATGGTCAGGGCTATGGAGGAGAAGGACTGAGGGGTGTGGGGTGCAGGACCAGACAAAGTGGAGAGGGTTTTCACTCAGATGAGGCAGCATCAAGGAAGACTGGTCTAGACAATAAGGTTCCTGAAACCAGATAACTTGAGGGGATGGGAGGGGTTGGGGTAGATGGGGAAAGGGAGAAGAATGGAAGAGGTGACAACAATCAAGATGCATTGTACTCATAAACTGACATGTTGAATTGCAACCCCTTTGTACAACTATTAAAACATTACAGGTGCTAGCCAGAAAAGGACCGGTCCTGGGACAAGCTGCTGTACCCCCAGCAACAGGTCAGGTAACACTTGGGAGAAAAAAGGTCAGTGGGCTCTAAAAAGCTAGAGTTCATGGTAATGAAAATCTAAGAAAGAAAAGCCTAGGCTTTTTACATTGACCCCTTTGTTAGCATACATGAGGGGCAGATAACACCAAAGAGCAGGAGGTAGATCTGTATTAATTAGGACTGTCACTTAAGGTTTTTACACACATTTAAGAAGGTAAAATAAACCTTTTTTTATTTTTCATGCCAGGACTGGGGCTTGAACTCAAGGCTTCATGCTGTCCCTAAGCTTTTTCACTCAAGGCTGGCACTCTACCACTTGAACCACTTCTCCACTTCTGGCCCTTTGCTGGTGAGTTGGAACTAAGACTGTTTTGGATTTGTCTGCCTAGGCTGGCTTTGAACTGAGATCCTCCTATCTCAATCTTCTGAGTAGCTTGAACTATAAGCCTGAGCCACCAGTGCTGGGTTTTTGCTGCTGTTGCTGCTGCTTCTTGTTTCAGACTTTTCATTTGGTAATTTGTAACTTGTGGCTGGTGAACTTTTTCCATTCCTCTGTACTGAAACAGAATATTTCAGATGGTTTTCCTTATCACTGCTGTGTACCACCTCTGGGCAGCCCTTGCTTCAGCAATGCCCTCAGTCCCTGTGGATGCGGGCATGTCCTTGTCTTAGCTACCTTGATTGCCTTGGCGTAGGCAATCTTTCTTCCTTGAGATGCCTATCGAGCCTGCTCTGCCTCAGGCTCTGTACTGGGTACTGGGAACCCAGAGATGACTCAGAAGGGTCTCTTATTCTGAGTGAGCTCTCAGGCCACTGGGGAAGGCAGCACAGAGAGGATTAGTATCAGGTACTGAGAAAAATGCTGCAAGGCATCCACAGGGTACCCAGCACTTAAAACAGGTAGGGCTTGCCAGGGTAAAGAGTTCAGAGAAGGTGACTTCTTTTTCTTCTTCTTCCCCTCCTCCTCCTCTTCCTTTTTCATTATATTTAAGTCGTTGTACAAAAAGGTTTCAATGAAACAAATCAGTTTATAGGTACAGTGTGTCTTGATCAATGTCACCTGAGAAGGTGACTCTTGCTCTGTATCTTGAAGGACAGACAAGTGACGCCGGGCCCAGGGATGAAGAGCCAGGTGAAAGGTAGGCAAGCTCTTGGGAGAGGTTCAGAGCCTTCTGGCAGGGGCCCAGGAAGCTTGAAAACCCAGGGATTCATACACACACCTGTTCATGGGGAATACTGGAGTGTCCGTGGGCTTCCGGCTTTGCCTGGGAAGAATGCCCTCTCCTTCCCCTGCGGTTCCGGTCCACCGCCCGCCGCGGCCTGCAAAACTCTCCCTCCAACTGCGAACTTTGTACCCTCAGTCACCGGAAATGCACTTGTTTATCAGGGCAGCCAGCCTGAGCCGCTGCCGGCTAGGCCCCTTCTAGGTCCCCTCTGCACCCCAGATGTACCAACTGTCCAGCCCCGTGGGCAGGGTGCGCCTTCACCCATAAAGAGCTGGGAAGATGTAGTAAGAGTCCTCCCTTCCCGAGGCGCTGCCCGCCTCCCGGATGCGCAGCCTCCCCGCACCTGCACTTCCGCCCCGCCCACTGCGTCCGCAGGTGAGTCAGCCCGCGGCAGCCCGCCCACCTGTCCACGTTCTGCCCGCCCAGCCGGAAGCCGCCTCCACCGACTGTGCACAGTTCCTGAAGGTGGGGAGCAGGGGTGGGGGGAGACGTTGGGAGGGGGCGTGGGAGAGCCCCAGGGATCCCCAAAGGCTGCTGGAAATAGCAGAAGAAAAAAAAACACTACAGATCTGCGTGGGCCAGGATCTGTAGGTGTGTGTGTGTGTGTGTGTGTGTGTGTGTGTGTGTGTGTGTGTGTGTGTGTGTAGAGGGTATGGGCACAGGCCAGTATGGGCTGTGAGTTCAGTCGTTTGGGGAATGTATCTAATGTGTGTATATATGGCAATCTTTTGGAAGAATTTACAGGGAGAAAAGGAATAGCTGTACACTAAAAAAGAAATTCTAATTGGATTTGGTTCCTTTCAAGGTAATGAACTCTCATGCTTAGTGCTTTGCAAATGGATGAATGACCAATGTGTCTCTCCTTTGTAAAGCATTTCCTCCCATATTCATTCACTCTCCCCTTTCCTCCATTAATTTCACTCACCTGTGCTGAGTGGCAGAGGCCCAGCTCCGCCTGCAGCACTGACCACACATCAGTCAGCCTGGTCCTGGCTCTCAGGAAACTGACAGTGGCCCATTTTGACTGGTAGCTGATGGGTAGAACAAGCAGAGGTCACCCAGGGGAATCCTTGGGCAACCACATGATTAGGATGGTTTGTTTTGGTCCTGAGAGATGAAGACGCAAAAACCTGAGGCGAGGAGTAGTCTCCTGGAGAGCAAGTTGGGGCTGGAGAGGAAGAGAAAGAAAGAGAAATAAGTGGGAGTGTGGAGCCTTTGGAATCTAGGAATCTAGGAAGAAGTTTGGCCTGAGGGCTCCATGATGGATTACAAGGCTTCAAGATAGGGTAGGAACCAAAAAAAAAACAAAAAAAAACAAAAAAAAAAACGCATTGCTGAGGGCCATGGAGAGGTTCTGGAAAGATTTTTTTCTTTTTTTAAAGCATGTGTTAGGGTCAGAGTTGCTCTGGGGAATGGACTAGAGGTCAGGAAAGACCAGTTAGGAGATAGTGGCTTGAGGGAAAAGGGGATGGTGGCTTGTGGGTGGGGGAGGGGTGGATAGCTGGAAGTATTTTCCATAGTTGGAGGCAGGAGAGCTGGTTGAGTGTGGGGAACAAGGGTGTCACTCTGAATCTCTATTAAAGCATATGATAGCCTGGGTACTCACGACACTGGGTGCTTCTCTGTAGGTGCTTCCCTAGCTTGGCTGCTCTGCTGCATGGATCCCTAAGTACAGCCCAGCCCTAGCTGTCCCTTCTCTGGTACATTGAGGTGTGTCTCTCCCATACCTTTGACTCAGGTGCCATTCTTCCTGGGGTGCCCTTCTCTAGCTAGTCACCTGACTCAGGTGCTTCCCTCCAGGGTGCCCAGCCTAGGTGATCCTCAGCCCCATCATTTCCTGCTTAAGGCAGTCCTGGCTGGGATAATCTCTGGTATAAACTTTCCCTCTATGGTGCAGCGTAGGCCTCCTGTGGTTTAAGTATTGAAGGCGCTGCTGCAAGGGCTGAGGGTAGAGGTGTGTGGCAGTGCCCTTGCCCCTCTGGGCTGCTCTGGCTGTATCTAAGATCTCTGTCCTCGGAGGGACTTGTATCCTTCTCCTCAGTGTCCCCCAAAATTGTTGTCTAATCTTGGGAGCCAGGATCTGCCTCTGCCAGATCTCCCATTAACAGGCAGCATGGCAGATTGGCCTGGGTTCAAGTTTGAGTGCTTTGGTTGGGTCTGTTCACCTTTCTGGCCTTGGTGTCCTCATCTATAAGGTGGGGTAGTGTTTATACCCACAATGTGTGTGTGTGTGTGTGTGTGTGTGTGTTACATGATGTCTGAGCCTTCAGGAATTGTCATTAAGAGCATCAGAATGTATTTGTTTTAGAAGTTTCTAGAACTAAGCCCAGCAACCATCCCTTAGAAAGGCAGAGCCAGTTTCTGTGCACTCAGCTTTTTCTTTTCTCTGGACAAATGGGCAGTGGTCCAGCCATCAGCATCTGTGTAGTGCCAGATGTGGCTGTGAGTATGGCCTGAATTGTGGACCCTCTGGCTGTCCCTGACCCCTATGCCTCTGTGTATTTTCTAGGACTTGTGCCCTACACCTGCCTGGCATCTGGGGTCTCTCTGGAGCCTGGGCTGGTAGAAGCCAAAGTTCCCTGATGTCATCAGGCCACTCCATGAGTGAGGCAAACCAAAGTGAGTAGCAGCGTGGGTGGCTAATGAGAGGATGAGTCCCCTTAGCTGGTGGGATTGGGAAAAGGGTTTTGCCTGCATTTTGATTAGTTTTTCCTGGCAGCATCAGCTGGGGACTATAATGCTGTCCTTTTCTCCGCAGCCCAGGAGGGGCCATCAGTGCTCCCCACAGCATCAGCTACGACCCCTGAGCCCAGCAGCGGGGGCCGGGCATGGCCAGTACTAGTAGGGGTTGTGCTAGGGGCCGTATTCCTCTCTCTCCTCATCGCACTTGCTGCCAAATGCCATGTCTGCCGCCGATACCGTGCCAGCTACCAGCATCGTCCTCTGCCCAGGACTAGGGGTGGAGACCGTCCAGTGGTGGGTGAAGATGAGGATGATGATGGCTTCATTGAAGACAATTATATCCAACCTGGGGCTGGTGAACTGGAGACAGAAGGAAGCAGGGACCACTTCTCTCTCTGATCTTTGATCTTCGGACATTGCCCCTTCCTTCCACCTCTGATGTTTTAAGGACAGTGGATGCTATGTGGGCATCTCAGCTCTCAGGGACAAAGGTAGCTAGGGCCTAAAGGTTAACCAGGGGCAGAGCAATCCTCCATTTCCTGTCACTGTCCAACGAAGTGACAATGACCTGCTCTTGCTCAATAACTCTCGGCGGCTTCCTGCTTTTCCTAGGATAAAGCCTAACAGCAGAAGAATATGGAGGAAAAGCCTCTATGATCAGGCCTCGATTGGCCTGTTGTTCTCCTTTTGTGCCTCCTCACTACACTCCCTACTTAACTGTGTATTTGCCATGTAGTTGTTTACCTTGTTCCCCCTGCCTGGGGAGCCCTACCCTTCTAATGTCAGTCCCTGGCCTCCTGACCCCTGGGCCCCTGGGCCTGCCTTTCAAATGTATTTCACATGTGCCTGGAGGACACATTCAAGCGGGTAGAAACCAGTGCCAAGTTTCTTACTGAAAATTTTCTTATCAATGAAGTAGATAATCTGGTTATATATAGTATAATGTTTTATAGAGGAATAAATTGATTTTCATTTTTAATTAAAAACAAGAAATCACCATATGCATTTTTCCTACACCAGATTTTATCATTCAGCTGAAAGACTTTCCCTAGACATCCTCTCCTACATTACCTTCTCCCTCGGTCACACCCTATCAGTTTCTCCATATTGCCCTGGCCACATCTTAGTTTATGACCACTGGGACCTGCCCCTCCCCAGGCCTGTTCCTACAGATAAACTTTGAGCTCTCTAAGGCCCCAAGTTTTATATACCAAGACTGACAAGATGGATGCTAACTATAGTCAACCCTTCCTACAGTCAGTCTTCCATGGGTTCTGCACCCATGTGTTCAACCAACATAGGTCAGAAATATTTGGGGAAACATTCAAAGAGTAAAACTTGTATTTGCCATGTGCCCAAACTATGCTGAATCCATGCAAATGAAATTACATGTGGGTACTGCTACAGACATTACAAGTAATCTAGAGATGGTTTAAAGTATAAGAGAGTATTTGTGCAGGTTATATATAAATAATGTACTATTTTATATAGGGAACTTGAACATTTGTGGATTTTGGTGACTGTGCACTTAAGGAAAAGATGAAGGTGAGGAAGTAGAAGATATCTCGAAAACTTTACCAAGAATAATCTTCTTCTTCTTCTTCTCCTCCTCCTCCTCCTCCTCCTCCTCCTCCTCCTCCTCCTCCTTTTTCCTTTGTTGGTCATGAGGCTTGAACACTCTAGGCCTGAGCACTGTCCCTGAGCCCTTCAGCTCTACTACTTGCACTCTACCACTTGAGCCACAGCACCACTTCCAGTTTTCTGGTGGTTAATTGTAGATAAGAGTCTCATGGACTTTCCTGCCTGGGCTGGCTTGAACCCTGATCCTCAGGTCTCAGCCTCCTGAGTAGCCAGGATTACAGCTGTGAGCTACCAGTGCCCAATTTTTTTTTACCAAGATTCTTGATGAAGAAGAAGGGAAGGACAGAGTCACAGTTGCTGGAGGGAGACTGAGCAACGGGGCAAAATGTTTTTTGTGTGTGTCAGTCAGGGGCTTGAACTCAGAGCCTGGGCACTGTCCTGAGCTTTTGTGCTCAAGGTTACCACTTTCAGCCACAGATCTACTTCTGGTTTTCTGGTGGTTAATTAGAGATATGATTCTCATGGACTTTCCTGTCTGGGGTGCCTTTGAACTGCAATCCTCAGATCTCAGCCTCCTGAGAAGCTAGGATTACAGGCATGGGCCACTGGTGCTCGGCTTTTGGTGGGTGGTGGGGGGTAGGAGGGAGGATCTTAAGATGGAGACTTGAGTTTAATTTCAAAGAATTTTAGGAGGGGAATCCTGGCTGTTACACACAATCAAAGGGGCAGCGCTCCTGGAAGGCAGAAGTAGATCTCTGTGGCTGAAGGTTAGGCTTTGTACCCCTAGAACCTTATTGCTTAGGGGTTCTCCATGTGACTTTCTTTCTTTTCTTTTTTTTTTTTTTGGGTCCGGTCATGGGGCCTGAACTCTGGGCCTGGGCGCTGTCCCTCAGCTCTTCAGCTCAAGGCTAGCTCTCTACCACTTGAGCCACAATGCCACTTCCAGCTTTTTTTCTTTTTGCTTATGTGGTGCTGAGGAATCGAACCCAGGGCCTCAGGCATGCAAGGCAAGCGCTCTACCACTGAGCCACCTTCCCAGCCCCTCCATGTGACTTTCTATGTGTAGGACTCCCAAGTCCTGGATTTCAAGTTTAAGCACTCAGGTAAGAGACTGTTTGGTCAAATATGGGTCAAGTATTCACCAAAGGGTCCAATCAACTAAGGCCAGGGCCTTAGAATATATGGAATACATAGAATACATTGGAAATTTCACCTTTCATTCCACATCATTCTCAGATAAGAAGTAGAAATCCTCAGGAGCTGGGTAGCTGCCCTCACATTCTTCCTTGGGATGCAGTATCAGCCTTTGAGGGAAGAGCTGGCAGAGAAGGAAATCAAGAGAGTGACTGATGCAGAAAAGGCTTAAGAAAGAGAAGTTTGGGAGGATTGGAGTGCAGGGTCTGAGGAGGCCTTAGGACCTTACAAACAGGTGCAGAGCTCACACTCCACCCTGAGAGTAACTGTGGACTTACATTTTTTGTTACAACAGAGATAAAATCATGATAGAAAAATCATTATGGTCACTGTGCAGAAATGAACCAAAGGTAGCAAGATCTGACTAAGGCAGAGTACAAAGAATAGAGACTCCACAGAAAGGAGGCAGGATGGACAGAACTTGACTTTGGATTTGGGGAGCTGGGAAGGCATTACACAACTGCTTTGGTTTTTAGATCCTCAGCTGGGTGCAGTGAGAAGAGCAAGTTGAGGGGATGGTACTGGATGCAGGATTTTTGAGGGGGAGATGCCCAGAGTTCATAGAGGAGGAGGACACGTATTTGGAGATGCTTGGCAACATGGTCACTGAACACAGGAGTGGATGAGATTCCCGGGGAGGGGCTAAGAGCAGGTACTTAGGATGGAATAAGGACCTCATCTCAGGGTTTGTCATCAGATGAATCAACCAACCATGGGTTATTAATATTTGGGAGGCTACACTTGGAGGTATAACCCTATAATCCCAGCTACTTGGGAGGCAGATGTCAGAGGATTACAGTTTGAGGTTGACCCTGGACAAAAGCACAAGGCTGTGGCTCAAGGCTCCCACTTTCAGCCACAGTTCTACTTCCATTTTCTGGTGGTTAATTAGAGATATGAGTCTTCCAGACTTTCCTGCCTGGAGTGGCTTTGAACCACAATCCTTAGAACTCAGCCTCCTGAGTAGCTAGTATTATAGGCATGAGCTACTTGTGCCTGGTTTTGTGGGGGGGAGGGGAAATCTTAAGATAGAGACTTGAGTTTAATTTCAAAGAATTTTAGGAGGGGAATCCTGGCTGTTGCACAGAATCAAAGGGGCAGCCCTCCTGGAAGGCAGGAAGCAGATCTCTGGCTGAAGGTCAAGTTTTGTACCCTTAGAACTCAAGTGGTGGAGTGCTTGCCTTGCAAGCATAAGGACCTGGGTTTGAACCCCAGTACCATTAAAAAAAACCCCCAAACCACCTTTTTCTTATTCAAAAATTCCAGAAAAGTCTGAAGAATAAAGCTTGCATTTGTCATGAGCCAAGTACTATGCTAAATCTATGTGAATGGAATGATGAGTAGGCACTGTATCAGGCATTATAAGTGAGGGATGGTTTAAAGAAGGTTGGAGTATGTGTGTAGGCTGTATGCAAATGCCATGTCATTTTATATATGAAGGTTTGGATGTCTGTGATCTCATTCTCTGTCATATTGAATTTCAAAGGACAGGTGTATTTAGGGAATGACTGAGTACCTCCAGACTTCTGTAATGGGTCAAACACTAGCTGCACCTTGCCTGCTTTACCCAGCAATACTGCTAATGTCTAACCTCAACACAGGGAAAAAACTAACTCAGGGCAGGAAGTCCTGCCCCCATGCTGATGTCATCACCACACACGCCAGGCCACTGAGGGGCAGGGGGTCAAAGGGAGGCTTGAGGGGAGCAGGCCACCAGATATAGGGAGGAGGGAGGAGATCTAGGCCGGAAGAGAGGCCTGGGTGGAGGGGGCCACACAGGGCTGAGAGGCCTGCGCAGAGTGGAGAGGCCTGTGGAGATCGGGGAGGTGAAGACATCTGTGGAGAGTGGAGAGGCCTGTGGAGATCGGAGAGGTGAAGAGACCTGTGCAGAGTGGAGAGGCCTGTGGAGATCAGAGAGGTGAAGAGACCTGTGGAGAGGCCTGTGGAGATCGGGGAGGTGAAGAGATCTGTGGAGAGTGGGGAGGCCTGTGGAGATCAGAGAGGTGAAGAGACCTGTGGAGAGGCCTGTGGAGATCGGGGAGGTGAAGAGATCTGTGGAGAGTGGAGAGGCCTGTGGAGATCGGAGAGGTGAAGAGACCTGCACAGAATGGAGAGGCCTGTGGAGATCAGAGAGGTGAAGAGGCCTGTGCAGAGTGGAGAGGCCTGTGGAGATCGGAGAGGTGAAGAGACCTGTGCAGAGTGGAGAGGCCTGTGGAGATCAGAGAGGTGAAGAGACCTGTGCAGAGTGGAGAGGCCTGTGGAGATCGGAGAGGTGAAGAGACCTGCACAGAATGGAGAGGCCTGTGGAGATCAGAGAGGTGAAGAGGCCTGTGGAGAGTGGAGAGGCCTGTGGAGATCGGAGAGGTGAAGAGACCTGTGCAGAGTGGAGAGGCCTGTGGAGATCGGGGAGGTGAAGAGACCTGTGCAGAGTGGAGAGGCCTGTGGAGATCGGGGAGGTGAAGAGGCCTGTGGAGAGTGGAGAGGCCTGTGGAGATCGGAGAGGTGAAGAGGCCTGTGGAGAGTGGAGAGGCCTGTGGAGATCGGGGAGGTGAAGAGATCTGTGGAGAGTGGAGAGGCCTGTAGAGAGGCCCGCAGAAATTGGAAAGAACAATAAAGAGGTGGAGAGGCCCGCTGAGAAAGGACTGCGGAGATCAGAGAGGCCTGCGAAGAGCAGAGAGCCCTGCAGAGAGTGGAGAGGCCTATGGGATGGAGAAAAAAGGAAAAAAAAAACTTGCCCCCTTGGAGGTTGCAGGTGCTCCTAGTTCTGAGGTAACCCAGGACAGTGTTGCAGACTGACTAATAAAACTCCTTTGTCAGTTTCTTTTCTTTTTTTTTGGTCGGTTGTGGGGCTTGAACTCTGGGCCTGGGCACTGTCCCTCAGCTCTTCAGCTCAAGGCGAGTGTTCTACCACTTAGGCCACAGCACCACTTCTGGTTTTCTGGTGGTTTATTGGAGATAAGAGTCTCATGGACTTTCCTGCCCAGGTTGGCTTTGAACCACAATCCTCAGATCTTAGCGTCATTAGCAGGCATGAGCCACCAGCGCCCATCTCCTTTGTCATCTTTAACTGTGCCTCCATGTATTTCCTTGCTTGCAGGTTATTACAATACAAGGAATTTCCTGAGGATTGGTCCTGTGTGGAACCTGGCAGGGGAAACTAGAAGCTAGAGAGGAGGAGAGCCTGGCTCATGTGGCCCAATTAAGCAGTCATTCCTGTGTTCCACAGCTGGTTTGATTGTTGAAGACACTGGAAGAATGGAAGCTGCCTCACAGCCTGAAACCCTGGAGGAGGACTCTAAGGGCAGATCTTGGCTGCTGAGAAAGAAGCTGCTGTGAACACAGTTGGGCCTGCCTCCACTCCTTCAGCTCCCTTGACTCTGACCCCAGCAGGACCTTCTTTTTTTTTTTTTTTTGTCGGTCGTGGGGCTTGAACTCTGGGCCTGGGCGTTGTCCCTAAGCTCTTCAGCTCAAGGCGAGCGCTCTACCACTTGAGCTACAGCACCACTTCCGGTTTTCTGGTAGTTTATTGGAGATAGGAGTCTCACGGTCTCTCCTGCCCGGGCTGGCTTTGAACCGAGACCCTCAGATCTCAGCCTCCTGAGTAGCTAGGATTACAGGCGTGAGCCACCAGCGCCCGGCTTAGCAGGACCTTCTTGTGTTCAGGCTGTGTTTGAGAATGATTCTGCTTGTCCCCATGTTCACATACCCTTTGGGAACTATGTTAGACCCCCAGAAGAAGGGAAAGGCCAGATCCCATTCTAGCACCTGCCCATACTCTACGAGGGTCTACAAGCAAGAGTTCCTTCAGAACCTGCTGGATGCCAAGCCTGGCAGAGTAGGGCTCTGGAATCACAGAACCTTGGACCCTGTCATTCCAGGCTTCATTGATTCCTCAGGAGAATCTGTTCTTGCTGTGTTCAGCATGCCTGGCCCCTGGCACAAGGAAGGAGCTTGACCTGAGTCCATAGACTCAGTGGATCAAGAGTACTAGAATTTCTGGGAGGCTTGGCATTCAACTCAACCAGCTGTCTGGAAAGAAACAGTTCTTTCCTGCCTTAGATCCAGACCCCAGCTTGGCTCTTAGCAGCTGTCATTGCCCTGATCTGGGGACCCTAATTGAGACTTCAGAGAACAACCTAGCATCCTGGATGTCTCTACAGGCATGGCCATATCCTGTGTCCTATGTGAATGGGGAGGTATCACAAAAGACATATATAAGAAGTTTGAGAAGCTCCAGCAACATCATATTGGGCAAGTTACTTAACTTCTCCATGCTCTGACTTCTCAATGGAATGGAGATCACAGGATCATTAGCAGGACTACTTGAGTTCTATGTGTGTGTACTTGAACAGCACAAGTACTCTACAAGCACTCTGCAAATCCCTCTCCATCCACACTTCCAGACAATGGCTCCTCACTACAGGTAGCCAGCCTTAATCCTGAGGAAAGAACTTGCCAAATCTTGGTCCTATTTTACTTCAGGCTGGAGATTTGAATTTCTTTATTTCCCAGGACTCAGGTTGGAAGATCTGGTCAGGATAGCAAAGGATTTAAGGGGAAAACAAACATGAAAAACTTCTGATGTTGTGGGAAAAAAATAACATCAGCTACAGGATGTGCTAGTATTTTGTCACAATCAACAGCTCAGTGGGAAGGCAACCTTGCTTTGTAGCTTGAAACACTGAGGCTCAGATACGTGAACTGCTTCGCCCAGCAATAACACCAATAGCGCACCTTAAAGTAAGGATAAAATTGACTCATACAAGAAACCTCCTGGCAAGTTGGGCTGGTTCCCACTTTGCCTGTGTGAACTCCTCCACCCAGTGAATGGGAGCCCAGGAATTTCAGGGTGCAAAATCCAGGCTTGGGGAGGGTAGGTTGAGAAGTTAGAAATGATCAGCTATATCCTAGCCAGGCCTGGCCTTCCAATGTCTGTGTTCTTTCGGGCCTGTGGGGTGAGTTCCAAAGCTATGCCCAAGGCAGTGTCACAGGACCAGGAGAACAATCAGGCATCCCTGGCCCTTGTACTAGACACAGAATTTGAGGAGGCTTGCCTTGGGAGGACTCATGGGTGGGATGTAGACTTAATCAGATTTGGGGGGTTCCTAGATCTCATTCTGGCATCCATACATCCAAGTGACATGGCTGAGGATCTGAGACTAAGAGGCCCAGGAGACATAGTTATCTCTATCTATATCATTTGTCACCTGATAGGAGTTTCTAAGTCCAGACTACCCTATGTTGCTTCTCTAGATCTGTCTTACTGTTTCTCTCAATATGTATTTCAAGGTCCATCATTGCATCCACCCTTGCCAATACCCTAAGTTTCCCTGGCCCATTGTTTCACCAGTACATGCTCCTGGCGAAGTTTCTGCCTAAAGCCAACTGTCCCGGACCTCTGGTAATGTCTGTTCCCACTTCCCACAGGGCTCTCAAAACTTCTAGGACTCTTGCTGCTTTCTTGGTCAGATCCCTCTCCCTCCTCCATAACAGCTCTGTGTGGTGCTCTATTCTTTCTGCTTCCACCTTGTAGAGACAAAACCTGTTGCCTAGGACCTCCCTTGAGTACCTGCCTCAACACCCACAAAGTTACATGTAACCATATTCTTCCTTCTTTCTTTCAAAATAGAGCTGCAAGCCCAGTCTCTCTACCCTATGTCTTGGTTCCACCCTCCACCACCTGCTCAGGGACTTTAACTTCTTTCTATGTTTTAAAAATTTATAAAGACTACATTTTATTTCATTCATATGTGTACATATATATTCTGATAGTGTGTCCTTATCACAAAGAAGTGTGGGATTTTTTTTTCCTTTCTGGCTGGTATGCAGATGTATTGGCATGTGATAGGGCAGCCACTTAGGATCAATGACATCTTTACCTTGTATCTTCAACTCTTCTTTGATCAATGCTTAACCAGTCACATTTCTCCTATCTAAAAAAGCTTCCCATCAGTCACAGAGACTAGAGTTCCCATCTCTTGAACTCACTGAATCTCTATGCCAGTAGCCATGCCTAATCTAAGCTCTAGTATCTCATGTTGGGATTATATATTAATTTTCCAATGCATTTCTCTGCTCCTGTTTTTGTGCCTTCCAATTCATTCTTTACTCTATAGGAGGCATGATCATTTGTAAACATAGTTTTGACCAGACCATTTCTCTACCTAACAATAAAAACTAAAAATAAATCCTCCCCTGACTTCCTTTTGACTGTAAGAAATTAGCCCATCTGCTAGGGGTCTCTGAAGTCCTGAGACTGGCCTGATACACCTTTCCAGACTGACTTCTTACCTCTCTTCCCAGCCTCATCAGCCCTCTGTAGTGTCTTGCAAGAGCCAAGGTCCTCTTGTCTCTGGGCCCTGCCTCCTGCTATTCTTTCCTTCTGGGCTCTTCTCATCCTCTCATCCCTCAGGGGCCAGCCAATGGTTGTTTGGCCATTTCTTCTCCTTTTTTTTCTTAAGATCCAATCCGTAGGCCCACACAGCTGCCAGCACAGTTTAAACCTAGTCTGGCCACTGTACAGGCTTGGTTAAAATCTCTCCATGTTTTTCATTGTTCTAGAACAAAGCCTGCATTCCTCCGCTGGGCTGACAAAGCCACTTGGCACACAGGAGTAACAGAGGAAGGCTCCTACTCCACACTCTCATTTTCTGTTGAGGAGGGGGTCTGAGCCAGCTGTCGAGATTGTTGGGGAGAGGAAGCAAATCTAGTGCTGATTTGTTCAGCAACTTCTCACTGGAGGCTGGAGTGGGAGTGTTACAGATAAACAGATAGTGGATTGATCCCCAGAGTGTGTGTGTGTGTGTGTGTGTGTGTGTGTGTGTGTGTGTGTGTGTGTGTGTGTGTGTGTTGTGTTTTAAAGGAAAGAACGGAGTCCAAGAGCAGGGGTTAAGTAAGAGTAATGGAATAAAGAATTCTGTCAAAGAATGGGTGAAATGGTGAACCAAGAATCTTAACCAAGTGACAAGGGTGGTGAAGACAATAGTGGGAGGTATGGTCAGGAGGTAGCAGAGAGAGACAGAGACAGAGAGCGAGTGAGCAGTGGACCGTTGGCTGTGATGCAGACCTAATGGGTTTAGTGGCATGACTATCAAGCTAGCTGCAAGGAGGGGGCAATGGGTCTGCTTTAGCAATGGAGGATGCAGAAGTGTTTCTGTCATGCCTGTATATCAGCACAGCACTCTCCATCTGCCTCATGTATTCTTTTCCTTTTATTTTCTTTTTTGCCAGTCTTGAACTGGGCTTCAACTCCAGGCCTGGGCACTGTCTCTGAGCTTCTTTTGCTCAAGGCTAGCACTCTACCACTTGGGCCACAGGACTACTTTCAGCTTTTTCTGCTTATGAGGTACTGAGGAATCGAACCCAGGGCTTCATGCATTCTAGGCAAGCACCCTACCACTAAGCCACATTCCCAGCCCCTGTCTCATGTATTCTTGAGTAAACAGATGCCAACTTGCGTTGTTCAGTGAAGTAGGCCCACTGGCAGCACCTGCCATATGCTCCATCCTACATCCTTCTGGGGGGAAGTCTGACTCCGGCCTTGCCTGCAGTGGCATCCACTCAGTCGGATACAGCCTCCTGCCATTCTTAGGGGACAGGCAGAAGACAGGCAATGAAAGGGAGGTGCTGTCTCTAGAGAAAATATTGGTAATGATTCCTGCTTGAGTCTCCTTTTTGAACCAGAGCGGGAACAAGTGTGATGGACTCAGGCTCCCCATCCCTGTCTCTGGGACTAGACTAGAAACCCACTGTTTTCCCAAACCTGTGTATCCACAAAGCCATGTTCTCTTCTCCCCTTATTGCTCCTTATTCCCTGAGAGGAGAAGACACCTGAGGCTTGGCTGAAATCTTAAAGGCAGCATTGATAAGCTAAGGTGGAAGCAAAGAGCTAGCCATGGACAAGATAGGGGTGGAGTAGAGGGAAGAAAGGTCTCCGAGGTGAGAGGGTGAGGTGACGATGACATGATGACAATAGCAGCTATCATTTTATTGCACATCTGTCAAGAGCCCAATCCCTCCATTCATGATGACATTTAATCCTCATAATCCATGGTGAAATGATCCTCAAGACATTGAAGCCACAGAGGCTTAGTCCCTTGCCTGAGGTCCCAGCTGTAGGCTCTAGAGGGGGATTCCCATTTAGGTCTATCTCCTTCTGGAGCCCATGTCCCTCCAGCTTTGCCTCCAGTCACGGTTCCCAGGGAACCATACAGTTCTAGGTGGACAACAGCCATCCCCATGAAAATCCCTAATGGTGTTATGGGTCAAGGCTGAAGTTTAGGGATGTTGGAAATAAGGCTCAGGAATCTTCAAGGATTTCCCTACTCAGAGACCCCAGACAGGCAGAATGACAGTTCACAGATACAAACCCTCAGTTCCAAGGAGACACACTAACCTTGCCTGGTGTGGAGGTGTAGGTACACAGATGGCCTCCTAATCGGACAGCATGCAATCCCATAGAAGAACTGACCCCGTGCTGAGACGCATGTACACTATCACACACATGTACACATATTATTCATGTACCCAAGCATGACCTGGTATGGTTCTGGGGACACTGAGGCAGGCCCTGGGAAGGAGGGTCTGGCTTCATCAGATGAGGCTGGCAATGCTGGAGGTGGTCTCATGTCGTTGACCAGAAGATAGCCGTCCTGAGATGCTGAAGATGCTGCTGTTGCCACTGTGGCCACTGTAGGTGGAGGGGGTCTCTGCACAGATGGCAGGGCAGTGTCCACTCACACCCACCTGATACAGCAGCAGACCCAGCAGCAAGAGTGAGCCCAGGGAAGCCAGGGCAATGCCCACAGACAACATGGCAGCCAGTGGCCGAGCCGGGGCAGGAGCAGCAGCCAGTCCAGCCAGGGTCAAGCCAGTGACAAGCAATACGAGGCCGCTGAGCAGTACCACAAGAGCATCAGCCCCTCCCCCACTGCGAAGCAGAGCTACATGGTGGGCCTGGCGGATGCAGTTCATGTCCTGTACGGCCGAGCTCATCAGCTGCTTTACTAGAACCAGCAGGGCCAGGAGGCAGAGCACAGTGCCCACGGCTAGGCGCCATTCTCCAGAGCGGCTGCTGGTGGAGGACAGCAGTGCCACACCGCCTGCCCCACAGCCAGCCACAAGGCCCACAGCCACAGAGAAACACAGAAGTGAGCGCCGGGGTTGCTGCGACCACCATAGCTCCACCTGCTCTGCCAGCACATCGGGGGGCAGTCCTTGGCCCGTTGGGGCTTGAGCTTGTTCTGACATGCTTTGTCAGGCAGGGGCAGTGTCTGTCGTCAGAGGGTGCAGTTCATGGCCCGGTGACCCCACCACCTGCTTTGCAGCTACAGGCCCCAGGTCTTGTTCCTTTCTCAGTCCAGGCTGCGGGTACCATCACCTGCAGGGGTGGGATCATAGTGTTATCTCCACCCACCCTAGCCCTCATGGTCTCACCCAGGTGCTTTGGGGGAAAGAGCCCTGAGTATCTTCCCCAGTGTTCCATGCTGTCCCCCAAAGTCCCTGCCTCTGCACCACCCCTAGGGAAAGCATTTCTAGTGACCCCAGAAGAATTCCATCTCACACAGAGCAACCCCTCTCCCCTCCAAGGAATCCCTTTGCCCAGCCCTGACCTCTCCGGCGTTGGCTTTCTCGGCTGCCTGTCCCATCCTGGCTGGCCCGAGGGAGCTGGTGACACAGTGGATGATGAGATGAACAGCCAGAGATAAAGCCTCATTCAGGATCAGACTCACATGGCCTCAGCTGTCACTGCTGGTGCCTGGGGTGGGGGAGTTGTGGGGAAGGAGGGGGGTTGATTACTTAACCCTTCTGGAACCAGCAATCTGACGCTGGATTGGCAATAAAAGATGCCAGTTCCAAATTCTTTGCCCCAGCCCAAAGCCCCTTCCTGAGCCAAATAGCATCTTTACGTACCATAGTCATCCCTGATGCAACAGGTTCCAGCCCAAACTGTGTCATCTTACCCCATACCTGCTCCTCTTGTGTGTTCCTCATCTGGGGTGGCACCACCACCCTCCCAGACTCCTCATCTCCCTCTGCCACTCTTAGGCCTGCCTTTAAACATGTCTGTGCAGCCTCTACCCCCACCCCGTGATCTTTCTCCTTCTGTTCCCTATTGTTCCCTCTCCTCTCCTGCTCCCTTCCTGGGTGCCATCTTCCTCCATGATTTCTTCAAATTGGTGCAGCCTCCAAGAGAGGGTTATGGACTTGAACCCCAGCCCAGCCCTTCCCATGAAAGGAAGCTAGCAGCGGTTACTCATTTAACCTGTCCTCCAAAGGACAGTCCATATGCTTCACACTGCCCCAAAATAAAGCAGCTTTGGGCTCTGCCTTCAAGGAGCCCAGTTTGCTTCTGCAGTAGACAGAAGTAAGCGGGGCCTGTTGGTTCACGTAAGGTGCCTGTTTGTGGGTTGCTGAGAACAGGGACCTAGGAGTCCAGGATAGGTGCTTAGAGCAAGACAGGACGCCCCAGAAGTTTTCTGCTTAGACCCCCTGTCTCCTTTATCTAAAAAGTGAGGATAATGGCAATGATCTTCACAGCCGGGAGACAGTCAGCCAGGAGGCAGCAAGGAGACTCAAGGTATGCTTTTTAAGTGAACCTCTGCAACAGGATGGGGCAGAGGACAGAGATCTTGGATCCCTCCAGGAAAGGACATAGCTGTGCACGATTTATACCCTACAGGAGTATGCCTTCTTCTCAGTCCCTAAAAAGGGCACTGAAAGTGGGTGGGGCAGGTATGGGTGGGGCAGGTACAGGTGCTCCCAGGGGAGACAGGGGAGAGGCCCTGTGCAGTCAGTCCCAGCATTCTCTGGGCTGTGGTTTGCATGTCTGAAAGTGCTGGCACAGGTATACTGGGACAGCGGGCCCAGGCTGGGGGTGGGGTGGAGGTTCTCCGAGGAAGAGTGGGAGAAAGTAGGGGGTGGGTTGGGGGAGGGGGGTGTAGGGCACTTACGAAGAGCCTGGAGGTGCTGGATCCGATTTGAGAAGACTGGGCTGGACAGGTGGAGCACTTTAGCTCCGTTTCCGGGGAGACGCTTCACCTGCCTACCCAACCTGCACTCAGGTGAGCCAGGAGGGAGCGGGATTAACAGGTGTTGTTTCTAGGGCAGGGCGTGAGCCGATTGGCTGACGTGGCGCTGCTCCTTCGGCTGGGCAGAGACATTCCTAGGAAGGGAGGGGCTTCTGCCTGCTGCAGTCAGGGCTGGAGCACAATTCTCCCAGACCTGGAAGGTGACTAGAATGTTGTCTGTCCCAAACCCTGAGTTCTAGCCCAGTTCCCAGCTGCAAAGCTACTTTAGCTTCAGCTCCACTATCAAGACCTCCCCTAGCCCCAGATGTTTGTCCTAAACCCTACCTAGGAATCTCCACTCCACCTTCATCCCAGTTCCAATCCCAAACCCAATCCCTCCCTCATCTGGTTTAAAATCCAAACTCTAGCTCCTAACCTCAACAGACTCTGGCCTTAGGTGGTACCCCAACCACCCAGTCCCTTCAATCCCCAATATGGACTTCCTGCTCCCGAGTCTAGTCCCTCAAATCCAATGACAGCCTCAAAAACCATCCTCAGCCCCAAAGCTCAGCACCAGATGGTCCCGGTACTTCTTTTTTCTTTTTCTTTTTTTTTTTTTTTATTGTGAAAATACTGTACAGAGGGGTTACAATTACATGGGCAAGATAATGAGTACATTTCTTACCAAGCATTGTAGCCTCCTCCTTTGTTTCCCCTTCCCATCCATTCCCATCCTCCCCACCCCCAGTCCTCCCTGCCCCCACCCCAAGTTGTAAAGTTCGTTTTCAACATAACGACTTGTACGTCTCATTGTTGCAATGGGTCCACCTGTATCTCTATTTAAACAATTTGTTTTTCCCCTTCCCCTCCACAAATTATACCTACATCAAATACAGTGAAAGAAGGGGTTATACTGTGGGGGAGGGACATACAAAGCAACAAAGAAATAATATTATAAATGTGTTAGAAACAATTGCATGAAAGAAAAAACATTTGAATATATATCTTAGGGTTCATTTCCCTAACATCACCTTATCGGACCTTTTCTGCTTGACACAGACATACTAGATATTGCAAATAAGGGAAACCATGGGACCTATGTTTCTTTGGGCCTGGCTTACTTCACTTAATATAATTTTTTCCAAGCCTTTCCATTTCCTAACAAATGGGGCAATGTCATTCTTTCTGATGGAGGCATAGAATTCCGTTGTGTATATATACCACATTTTCTTGATCCATTCATCTACTGAGGGGCATCTGGGTTGGTTCCATATCTTAGCTATAGTAAATAATGCTGCAATAAACATAGTCGTGCTGGTAGCTTTAGTGTGACAACAGATGCTGGAGGGGATGTGGACAGAAGGGAACCTTACTGCATTGTTGGTGGGAGTGTAAACTTGTTCAACCACTTTGGAAAGCAGTATGGAGGTTCCTCAAAAAACTCCCCTATGACCCAGCAATCCCACTTTTGGGCATTTACCCAAATGTTCACAAACAAGACCACACTAAAGATCCTGGTACTTCTAACCAGAGCCTTGTGCAACCAACCAGTGCTTTGTGTCTCTTTCCAAGTTTCAAATGCCCGGGCCCTGATAGGCCTGTCCCATGTAGCTAGGGAGGCTAAAAGGAGGAGTAGAAGCCTTTACCAAAACACTTGGGAATATATGCCCATAAATAAACGTCCTCTTTCCCCAGGCTCTGCAGCTCCTCCAGTCAGGAGGAGTGTCTATCCCTCAGTACTGCAGCCCTGCCCTCCACTTGCTCTTCTGGTTTTTGTACTCAAGAGTTCTCTCTACTAGAGATATTTATTACTCTTGAGCCTTAGTCTGGCCAACACAATTCTTCAGCTGAGCTGTCATCTTCTCCAGGAAGCCCTCTCTGACCTGCAGGCTGGTTTGGCTTGCATTCATAGACTCTATACTTTCTCCACAACTGCTCATACTGCATTGTGTTTAATCACCCTCTACTCAGTTGATCTCCAGCAGGTACAGGGCTAACCACCCTGCCCCCAGTAGCCTGTACTCAGTAACCTGCACATGGGGAAATAACCACTAAGTATTTGTTGGATGATCGCTGGATAAATAAAAGTATGAACTGACCAGTGTGGAGGATTTCTGCAGTGAGCACGGAAATGAAACCAGAAAGACAAGTTTGGTCCAGAGTATATGGGACCTTGAATGTTCTGGGGATGCATGTGGACTGTGTATCTCCTTCTGATGGGTATGAAATAGAAAAGAAAAGCAGGATAATTTCTAATTCACAAAGTAATAGTGCCTGACCTCCATGCTCCCCCCCCCAACTGCACCTGCACCCCCCCATGACAGGTGGTGGTGATCACTCCATATCAGCACAGTTGATAAATATAATAGAAATTAAAGCATCAAAATGAATATAATCTCAATTTTAAATGCATTTTAATATACATACACTGTTTGACAATCTCTCCTCTCTCTCTCTCTCTCTCTCTCTCTCTCTCTCTCATGCTGGTACTTGTGCTTGAACTCAGGGCCTCATACTCTTGTTTAACATTTTTGCTCATAGCTGGAGTTCTACCACTTGAACCACAACTCCACTTCTATTTTTTTTCTAGATAACTGGAGAGGAGTCTCACAGATTTTCCTGCCCCAGCTGGCTTTGAACCACAATCCTCAGGTCTTAGCCTCCTGAGTTACTAGGATTACAGGCATAAGCCACCAGTGTCTGACCCATTAGGCAGTCTTTTATTTTGCACAGAGTCTTGAAATCTGGAGTGTATTTTATACTCTCAGCACATCTCAATTTAAACTGGCCACATTTAAAATGCTCGATCACCACATTTGGCTGTGCTTACGTCCTCACTGAATTCTCCTCCTATGGAAAAGGATACCGAGGGCTGGCTGCTATGGTGCAGTCTGGATGTGAATGATGCTGGTATGGTATCGGTAGACATTTATTCGGCCAGTCTGCAAGACATTATAAGGGTGTCTCTTTTATAACGAAGAGACACAGATCCTGGCAGGCTTGTCAGCTGTGGATTCCTCCTGTATATGTTAGCTATTTATTTATCCTTCTGATCCCAAGGAGGGTCTGGTTCCAGGCAGAGTTGCTTTCCAGATGTCCTGGGCAAAGCCGGGGCAGGAGATCCATGAACTTTCCCCTCCTTTTCTCCTTCCCTTGGGACTTTGAAATATGTGGTAGTAGTGGGGAACAAAGCCTAAAGAATTCTCAGTTTAAACATTGACTGGGCAAGTCTTTGTTTTAGTTCTGGCTCCTGTTAAGTGACTCCTGAGAAGGGAGGCTCTGCACAGAGCTGTTGGACTCTGTCCCCAGAGCAGAAGTTGTTGACCTCTGAGATGAGCAGTAAAAAGAGGCCTGGAGGAAGAGGAGGAGGGGGAGGGCGAGGAGGAGGAGGAGAGCAAGGAGGCTTTAGGCACACACGGGGAGGTGTGAGTCTGACTTGCCCTCAGATGCACTGTAAGGCCGTGGATAGATTGAAGGTGGGGGAAAACTGGAGGGCCATCTGCCCCAGTTTGCCATGTTCCCATTTTATAGTATGCTCAATCAGGAAGCTGAAGTGACCCCTTCCTTCTCCCTCTTTCGTTGTTGGTCAAAAGGCTTGAACTCAGGGCCTAGGCACTGTCCATGAGCTTTTTCACTCATGGCTAGTTGCTCTAGCAACTAGTTCAGCACCACTTCCATTTTCTTGTGGTTAATTGGAGATAAGAGTCTCACTGACTTTCCTGACAGGGCTGGCTTGGAATCGCAATCCTCAGATCTCAGCCTCCTGTGTAGCCAGGATCATAGATGTGAACCACTGGTGCCTGGCTCCTTCTACCATCTTTAAGACATTCTCGGACCTCGTGTGTACCACCTTGGGGCCTCTGTGCTGGCTCTTCCCTCTGCCTGGAATGCTTTTCTCCCACGTAGCTCTAGCTTTTCTTTCCTTCAAGAATGTACTCAACTGTTACCTCCTCAGTGAGGCTTTCCAGGCCACCTGGTCTGCAGTCACAGTCTGCCCAGTATTTCCTATCCCCATGCCTTTCTTTCTTTCATTTCCTCTATTCCTGTACATTTCCCCCTAACACTTGGCCCTCTGTAATATGATCTATAGTTTTCTTATCTGTCTCGATTATTGTCTATTTCCCTGTTGTAATGGAAGTTTGGTGAAAGAAAAGATTTGGCTCTGTTTGCTCACTGTTGTGGTCCTGGCTCCTAGAATAGGCCTGACATTTAGTGCAATAGAGAGTCATAAATGCTTGTTGAATGAAGAAGCAAACTGTGGAAACAGTTTGTTCATGCCTGTTATTCTAGCTATTTAAAGGACTGAGATCTGAGGATCACAGCCTAAAACCAGCTTAGGGAGGTAAGTCTGTGAGACTATTATCCTCAATTAATCAGCAAAAAGCTGGAAGTAGAGGTGTAGTTTGAGTGAAGAGCACCAGCCTTGAGTGAAAAAGACTTCTAAGGTACAGTGCTGAGGCCCTGAGTTCAAATCCCTACACTGGCCACACACACACACACACACACACACACACACACACACACACGCACGCACGCACACACGCACGCACGCACACATGGACCCACACTAGACGCAATAGTAGAAACCACACTGTTTTGGAACTAGAGGGAGCTAGTGGGATCTTCAAGGTTTTGAATTTTTTTTTTTTTAGTACTATTTTATTGTATTATAAAGGTGATGTACAGAGGGGTTACAGTTCACAAGCAAGGTAGTAAGTGCATTTCTTGTCGAACAGTGTAATCCCTCCCTCATTTTCTCCCATTTTCCCTCCCCCAGCTCCTCTTCTCCCCCCCCACCACGTTGTAAAATTCATTTCCAATATAGTGTCTTGTGAGTATTGCTGTTGCATTGGTTCATCCTTTGTCCTTTGTCTCACCATTTTGTTTTCTCCTTCCCTTCCCCTAAGCAAATGTGTGTGTGTGTGTGTGTGTGTGTGTGTGTGTGTATGTATGTATATGTATAAGACACAGGGTACCAAAGTCAAAAACAGTAACAACAGGTGATAAAACAAAGAAAAAAGAAAGACAAAAGAAATAACTTCAGACAGTGCATTAAAAAAATCCTCTTGTTTCCGTATCTTGGAGTTCATTCCAATTAGCATCATTTTATTTGGTCATATGTACATAGCTATTGTGCTATTGTGGATCCACTGCTAGGACTATCCTAGACATGTACTAATTATTACAAATGAGGGAAACCATGGAGTCTCTGTTTCTTTGGGTCTGGCTTACGTCACTTAATATGATTTTTTCTCCAAGTCTTTCCATTTCCTTATGAATGGGGTGATGTCATTCTTTCTGAACAGTGCTGGAGGAATATCAATACCAAAGTTCAAGTTTTAATTTTCAGTTCTATTTGTATAACTTTGGAAACACTGCTTACCCTCTGTGGGCCTCATTCTCTTTATTTGTAAAATGGGAATACCCAGCATTTAGTCTGTGTATTTAGAGAGAGGTTAAAGAAGAGAATGCATTCATTCAGTAAACATTTCCTCTGTGGGTTCTCTGGGCCAGGTATTGTTCAAGTGTGGGAGATGCAGGGGTGGCCTGTAGGGCACACAGAACAGGGCAGCTGCAGGTCTTCGGTGTTCCAAGCAGCTCCCCACTCTCCCTGCTTGGTGGAGCATCGGTCTCACTCACAATGACCATCCTTTGCGCCAGAATTATATTTTGTGACTCACCTGTTGACTGGATAGAGGGGGAGCTCCAGATTTGAGCTTGAGCCCTGGTACTCTGTTTTGGTCACTTAAGTTGGATATTTCATTTTAGCTTGAAGGCTTCTACTATGGTGAGGTGCTAAAGCAACCTCTGCCAGCTGAGCTGGCAATGACAGACTGATCTCTGCAGAGAGGCAAGGACAAGAGGAGGCAGGTCCCCAGCAGTGTTTCAGGCTACTCTGCCAAAGACAGTCCATGAGACTATCCCCCCACCCCCACCCCTTAGCCAGGTAAGAAACTCTCTTTCTTGACCTGAGCCATCTGGAATCCAGCCAAAGAAGGGCACCCATAGCTTCTGTGATCAAAACTAGAATGCATTAATTCCAATACATTGAATACATGAAGTATATCTTTAATAGGTTCTAGTCTACTGTCATTGCCCCTTCCAAACCCTATCCTATGACACAGTAGGTGCGCAATAAAAAGAAAAAATTCTGTATGCTACTGACTCTAGTAGGTGATCAGGAGTGCTGCAGAAAGGCCTTGCTGCTGGTGTGGCACGCAGCTGGGTTTACGTAATCATAAATTCACTGTATCTCAGACATGCTGAAAGGTTGTACAGGTCCCTGGACCCTCCAGTGGACGTGGGGGACTCTGGGAAAGAGCCCACTCCTGGTCTAAGATGCCTTCTCCCTCACTTCTCACTCCAAATCCACAGCAATGATTTGGAGGTGCATTTGCCTAGGTGCTACCTAGGCACACAGACAAATATCCCCAGGTGCACCATACCCCTCCGGCACCTCATGGGAACAGTTGGTTGAACATCTAGATGGGTAATGGCTGGCAATGCTTTGTGTAAGAAGCAGTGAGGAAAAACAGACATTGATGTCAGATCCTGACTGCAAGGCAGGGTTCTTTGGTGCTGAGGAAATAGGGACATCAGAAGAGGCCCAATGGATGTCTGAGGCCCAGAGAGAAAGGATTCTGGAGGCTTATCTATCAGAATGGCACAGCAGCCTCCAGCAGCACCAGCTCTCCTATCAGAATTGTACAGATCTCCAGAGCTCACTGATGGAGGCAACTAGAGGGTAAGCGTGGGGATCTGTGTCTAGTCATCTGGCGGGGGACAGGCAGGGCTAGGAGGGCCCATCCGCTGCTGTGGGAGGAAGTGACAGCCAGGCCTACTCCACCAACAATCAACCAGAAACCTTGGGTAGGAGGAAGTGGATGCCTCCAGCCTCCCCATGGAGCCCAATTAGGCAAAGTGAAGGGAGGTGTGAGAGGCAGTAGCTGGAGAACCAGGTAGATGGCGGAGTACTCATACCAGAATGTAGAGAGCTAAACAAGATTGTACCCCCGGCTCTAGTTCACTAATAAGACTGTGTTTACACCTGTGTAGCCAAGAAAACACACTGCTGACCTGTTGGTCAAAGTACCAAGTTCTGCAGGGATGGGGCTCTCCTCTGGCCTGGACTTGCTTCTCCCTCAATCTCCCCACCAGCTGTATAGCAGCCAGTCAGGTGTAGGTAAGGCTCGGGTTAGCTCAGCTTGGGAGTCCTCTGCCCCTTTTCCTTCTGGTTTAGACCCTCTGGGAGTCACATTCATGTAACTTGTGTCATGTGGCCTATCATGTGGCATGGGCATCTCTCCACTACAGAGCATAAGAGCATAGATTGGGAGTCCACTGGACCATGGGGCTACAACTCTGGTTCTTCCTGTATGACCATGGACCTTTTATTCCTCATGGTTTTGTTTTCCTCATCTATAAAGTAAGGTCCATCTGGAATCAAAGATGTTTTTTTTTTTCAGTTGAAATGCCCATTCTCTGACTATTGACATATCCTAACCACTGTGAATTTCCAGAATTTCCAGAGCCTCCGTTTCCTTTGCCTTTGTCTTCTTCTCCCTCTCCTCTGGCTTGGCTAACTCCTACTAGTCTTCATTCAGAGGAGTTCACTCTGTCATCGTCTTTGTCCAAACTATCAGCCTTTCACACCAGGACACCCATAACTTCTTCCTAACTGGGCTCCTGTCTCTAATATTGGATTCCCTCAATCACTGCCATATTCGAATACCCAATTGAGTTTGAGACTAAGCTCTTGCCCAACATGGAACTCTTCTGGTAGGAGAGGCAGATATTAAACCAAACAGACATGGCATGGTGAGGGCCACTGAGGAAAACCATATGGCCAGAATAATGTAGGTAGGGTATGTCAAGCATTGTCTTTCAGAGGAAGTGACATTTAGGCTAAGATGTGAGGGAGGTGTGGGGCAAGAGCACTCTCTGGAGAGGAAGGAGGATGTGGAAAGATCCAGGGGCAGGGAGTCCGTGGCCTACTATGAGAGCTTAAAGGAGGCCAGTGTGGCAAAGGAGAGGAAGGCAGGTGCAGTGGCTAACAGCAGCTTAGCACTGGCTTCTAGATTCTCATCTATAACTTCCATGTGTCTTCAGGGCTCTGCACAATCTGGGTCTGCTGACTCCTATACCCTAACTCTCCCACTGCACCCACTGTCTCATTTCAAGCCAGTTTCTTCTTCAAAGGTAAAGTCCAGATACTAGTTAGGACCACAAGAGATCAACCACCTGGCATGATAGAGTAATGGGATTCTTCTTGTAGATGAGCCTCTCAAGGTTGCTTGAATCGTTTCCTATTCCTGGGGTATGCTGAGGTGCACACTAGAATGGAGAAGGTGAGCTGGCTGCTGATAGGGTGCAGGCATGGTGATGTGGTCTTTAGTGGTGAGCCCATGCAGCCCTGCCACCTTTCTGCTGTATGGCCTCTGCCTTGTATTTTCAGGAGAGCCTTATCGAACAAGACAACTAAGATCCGGTTCTTCCGTGAAAACAAATCCAAGAACAGTACTCAGAGTTGGTAAAGTAGCAGGAAAAAGTAGGAAGCTGGAGATGATAGCTGTAGTGAACTAGCAGAGACAAGAAGGGACTGGAGGCTTGCATAGGAAATCTTATCTCTGAAGGTAGAAGCCAGGGACATTTGGCTTATACTCCTTTGCTCTTCAGTGCATCAGGGAGCCCCTTTTCTGGTACTTACATGTGGCCAGGTCTCCTAGAGTGGGGAATTAGAGGAGAAAATGTGGCCTCTAGAAGTGAATAGCTGGGGAGAGTATGCAGAACAATGACAAGTCTAGAAAGAAGAGCAGAGGTCTGTCTGTAGTCCTAAGAACAAAGTGTGCAGGTAGTGTAAGATCTTGGGGAAATATTTTAACATTGACCTGCCTATTACTTTGCTCATATTGTCTTTTCTGTCACCCTTACATATCTCCTTAGAAACAAGACTGGGGATAGAGCGTAGTAGTGGAGCACTTACCTAGCATTTGAAAGGCCCTAGGTTTGGTCCCCAGCAACACACATGCATGACACACACACATGCGCATGAGTACACGTGTGCTCACATACTCCTCAGTCTTATTGCATTTCATACAGGAAAAGAAACTGTAGGAGGTATTGTTTGCTTTCGATTTAGCTTGCAGTAGAGAAAACCAAGAAGGAAGTAGCAGGTGGGCCTAGCTAAGATATAAGCAGGCAGCCGGGTCCTCAGGCCCAGGAGGAAGAGCAGCAGGTAGGAAGGCTGCCTCAAGTCCTACGTGATCTCTGCAGTCCAGGCAGCCCAATTCCCACACAGAACAACCCTCAGTAGCTTTGGGTGAGCAGGGGGCCCTAGTCCTCAGGCTCCTCTCTTTCCCTGTCCTGCCCAGAGCCATTTAGTTAAGCAGAAGTTGGACAAGGTTGTGGGCAAGAACCTTTATTCTATGTCTCCAGATCTCCAGGACAAGATGAAGAGGTCAGTGGGGTCAGTGGGGCAGAGCTGCAGGGCTGAGTCTAGGCTAGTGACAGATCCTCGGGCCTAGGTACTTCCGGCTGTGGCTGGAAATGGCTTCCCAGAAGAGTCACTTGGCATGCACTTCAAAATCTACCTCTGAATCAATGAGGGAAGGGAGCCGGATCCCAGCAATGGTGTGGAACCCTGGGATCTGCTCTTGTTCTTGTATCTGGTCTCTAAGGCGCCGGATTTCTAGGCGTTGCATTTCGATGATTCTCTCGGTTTCTTCTTGCTCATTCAATCTCATGGTAGGAGAGACAGGGGCCTTGTCCATGGTGGGTGCTGTAAGGGTCACAAGGAGGAGAAAATTGGCCAGTTTGCTGCACCCATCCCTCTTAATATTCACTGGGCATCTACAGCAGCAAGAAACTAAATTCCAAGTGTTGGGGGGACAGAGATAAAGCAGGCTACTTCACTGGCTCATGGAGAGACAGAGAAATGAAGAGCTACACTTTGGAGTGATAAGGCAAAAGCCCCTTCTTGGTCTCCAGGTACCCGGGCTGAGGACGTGTCCAGGGGAGGCTGCTCTTCCTCCCATTCCCCAAGCCTTGGCCAGGTGGCACATCCTTGTGTATTCTGCAGCCTTCTAAGCCACCAGTCTCCTCCTCCTTTTAGCATCCTATTCTTAGGCTCCTGGGGCAGTAATGACCTTGGCTTCTGTGTCACATCCACACCCACTCCTGTGGCTTCCCCTTGCTCTGTACTATCCAGGGTCCTTCATCATGAACACTGTTCACACACCAGTCTGCCATTCCTTGACACAACCTTTTACTGCTTGGGCTCAAGCCCTCTGGCTCAGACCTTGTCTTTCTAGACTACTCTATTTCTTACTCATTAAATGGTTCCTGAGTTCACTCTCAATGGAAAAGAGAGTCTAGCCTTCCCACTGCCAATACTCTAATGCAGACCTAGGGGAAAAGCTAGAGAGGAACAGATATTGAAGGCCGAGAGAGAGAGAGAGAGAGAGAGAGAGAGAGAGAGAGAGAGAGAGAGAGAGAGAGAGAGAGTTTTGACGAGGAAGTGGTCACCAGTGGCTGGTATTGCCTTGGGCCTCTCTAACTGGTCTAACAGGGCTACCATCCAAAAGAGCATTTGACTTACCTCATCCTTCTTCCCAGGAGAAGCCTGAACCCTTCTCTCTCTGCTCCTTGGCTCTTCTCATTTTTGGCCATCAATAGACTCTTGATGATTTTTATGTCTTCCCTAGGCTTTGACAACCTACTCTCTGCCTCCCTGCTAACCATCGCCTCACACAAGCTCTAGCCTAGTCCTGGGGCCCTGGGAGAGCAGTATACCTCGGGAAGGCAGAGCACACACAGGCCTCCCTGCCCCATCTACCTGTTTGAGCTTGTACAGCTCACCTGTGTCTTGTTTTTGTTTATTTCCTCACCTGTTCCCTCAGCCACTGCCTCTCTTCCATGGTCACTAGCATAGGCTCTGAGAGGCAGTGACCTCTCTCATCATAGCCTTTAGACTACTTGTCCAGTCACCATCTGGATTCCCAGGGGTTCTCACCTGTGTGTGAAGCTGCAGTCCTAGAGGTACTCAGTGGAGTGTAGTCCAATTGGCCACACCAGCCTTGCTTTACCCCCAGTGGTTCTCCAGATGTTATAAGAATCTTGATGCAGATTGTGACTTTAAGGCCCGCTAGGCTGTGCACTGATTTGGTGAGATCAGTAGACCTCTGCAAGCTCTTCCCTCACACACAAGGGAAAAGGATCAGACACTGCAGAGCCACAGGGCAGCTCAGGGGCTGCCAGGGACTGTAGGGTGCTGGCTGACCTCCTAATAGCAGTTGTCTTCTGGAATATGCCTGATCTTGGCCACACTGCCCTGCAAATATTCCTGGGATATGGCTTTGCCTTCTAGAAGGCCAGCTCATAGAAGTGAGCTGCTTATGGCCCATAATAAGTCTGCTTTCTTTTTATCATGTCTCTTATTTTTTAAAAATTTTTTGGCACATAGGAGTGAGTGGCCATACCTGACATTCAGAACTCCTGGAGGTTAGGTGTAGGGTCTTAAACTTGGATTTCATCTGTACAACTCTGTGCACATTTTGTACCCTTTGCCACTTTGAAGGTGTTAAGACACCATTTCTGGCTTTCACTATTGCTACTAAGAAGTCAGATGCCAATGGGATTTTTTTTTTTGGTCGGTCATGGGCTTGAACCCTGAGTCTGGGCTCTGTCCCTGAGCTCTTCAGCTCAAGATGAGTGCTCTACTACTTGAGCCACAGCACCACTTCTGGTTTTCTTGGTGGTTTATTGGAGATAAGAGTCTCACAGACTTTCCTGCCCAGGCTGGCTTTGAGCCATGATCCTTGGATCTCAGCTCCTGAATAGCTAGGATTACAAGTGTGAGCCTCTGGAGCCCAGCTCCAATGGGATTTTTATTCCTTTGTATGCAATCTATCTCTTTTCTGTGATGCTTTTAATATGGTTGTTTTGGTATTTTCCAGTTTAGATGTTTATTTCCTTTTAATTATCTTTCTTGGGAGCCATTGGGGTTCCTGAATATGATGTCTGGCATCTGTCATACACTGGATTATTCTCTTCTATCCTCTACCTTTTGGCTCTTTCATTGTCCCTCTGGGCTGCACTCTGGCTATTTTCTCTGTTTTTACTTTTAATTTACAAATTCTCCCTTCAGATGTCTAATACACTGTTTAGTTTTTCCACTGAGTTTCTAATTACAACTCCCATGTGCTCCCCAGTGAATTGCTTTTCCTCCATGCCACAGTACACGAGACAGCTGACACTGAAAGATGTCACCAGGACTATGGTTTTTGAGCTAAGTTTTACTCCTGAATATAAGCCACCCAAAAGCAAAAATTCTTGAATTTCACTGGTTTAATTTCTATAAAAATGGTTTTCATTGTTTGCCCAGATAAAAAATAGATACCGGGGAATGCTTCCCTATTGCCTGAAAGCCCACAAAGATTGTCCATTGCTCTTCAAAATCCCTTCTAGAAAGGCCCACATAATAAGTTTCTTATAGAATTTATTGCCAGGAGAAAGTTATTTGTCTAGAAGATAATGTAAACTGTGCATACTATTCCATTTCTTTATTTCTCCTTTTACTGTAGCTATCAGAAATCCAAGGGCATTGTGGATTTAATTTGCTTTTCTTTTTGTGCCAGTCCTGGAGCTTGAACTCAGGGCCTGGACATTGTCTCTGAGCTTTTTTGCTCAAGGCTAGTGTTCTACAATTTGAGCGGCAGCTCCAATTTTTTTTTTGGGGGGGGGGAGGTTGGTAGTTAACTGGAGATAAGAGTCTCACAGACTTTACTGCCCAGGCTGGCTTCAAACCACAATCTTCAGATCTCAGCCTCCTGAGTAGCTAGGATTATAGGCATGAGCCAGTGATGCCTGGCAACTCATGGCTTATTCCTTGGGAAATTATTTCCCCTCTTCTCTTTTGATATTTTCCTCTCTTTTAGTCTTTATTTGAATTGCATATGTCCACAATCCCTTTACCTCACAAGTCTAAAATGCAAAACAAAGATTTAAAAATGGAATGTTTTTTAAAAAAATTCATGAGGCTTATATGCATATTCATGTGTCACTACAGAATACTGATGTGTCTGATTCCAGGCTACTGTCCCCAGACCCCACTAGGGATGTTACATAATGCACAGCAGGCCTATTGTAGCGAACCGTGGGGGCTTTCAGACAGGGCTCTCTGTGTTTGAAGAGGAACAGGGTTCCTAAATCCTTTGTAGGGTAGACAGAGGCTCTCAGAAGGCCAAGGGTGTCCCAATACCTGAAGAGGCCAGGGGAGCCCTGCTCAAGGCTGTGCGTTGGGCCCTCCATCCCAATGCCCAGCTCCCTGGCTAGTGATATTACCTATCTCTGGGGGTTCTTGTGGTCTCATTTTCCTGGTCAGTTTCAAAGCTGCTTCCAGGTCATAGACTTGAGAGCGGGTCAACTTCAGCTCCCTGCGGAGCTCATTAATTTCTTTGATCAGAGAGACATTTTCCTTCAAAAAAGAAAAAGAGAAAGAAAGAAAAAGAGTGAGTATGGGTGGATGAGTGATTGGCAGATGCAGGGGAGGTCCTGCAGGGTTGAGGGGCAGGGACGGGCAGGTTGGTCTGGATTGAGGTTAACTCTATGGGGCTCGTCTTTTTTTTTTTGCGGGGGGGGGGGGGTCGGTCATGGGGCATGAACTCTGGGCCTGGGCGCTGTCCCTCAACTCTTCAGCTCAAGGCTAGCGCTCTACCACTTGAGCCACAGCGCCACTTCGGGCTTTTTTCTTTTTGCTTATGTGGTGCTGAGGAATTGAACCCAGGGCCTCATGCATACAAGGCAAGTGCTCTACCACTGAGCCACCTTTCCAGCCCCAGGCTCAAGTCTTTAATCTTGCACATTGCCTAGCCTCAGAAAGTACTGGCCAACTTGCCTTGAGGTAGACTCAGTACTGCTCCCATCCATCCATGTCCCCTTCCTTCTTTTCCTTTTTTCTTTTTCTTCCTTTTCTTGGATTGAATCCAAGGCCTTGGACTTGTTAAGCAAGCTTTCTACCATTTGAGCTATACCTTTTTGTTGTTGTTGTTTTTGAAATAGAGTCTTGTTAAATTTGACTGGGCAGACCTTTATATTCTTGATCATCCTGCTTTAATATTACAAGTAGCTGGGATTACAGGAATGTACCACCAAATGTAGCTTTTTCTAATACCATTCATAGATTTTCAAATATCAGTAAAAAATGTTTCCCTAAGCATTTTTTATGTTTAAGGATCAGAGAAACCTCATGGCTCTATTCTATTCCAATCACGTGTGTGTGTGTGTGTGTGTGTGTGTGTGTGTGTGTGTGTTGGGAGATTGAACCCAGTGCTTTGTACATGCTTTGTTCATGCTATGTCACTGAACTATCCCCCACCAGACCCTACCATTAGTCTGGGTCTTAAGTATTGTTGCCCATTTTCATTTTTTCATTCTTTTTATTGTTAGTGGTGGTGGGTAGTGGTCATGGGGCTTGAACTTGGGGCCTGGGAGCTGTCCCTGAGCTCTTTTTGCTCAAGGCTAGTGCTCTACCACTTGAGCTACAGTGCCACTTCCAATTTTCTGGTAGTTTCATGGACTTTCGAATCTCATGGACTTTTCTTCTCCAGCTGGCTTTGAACCATGATCTTCAGATCTCAGCTTCCTAAATAGCTAGGATTATAGATGTGAGCCACCAATGTCTGGCTCCATTCATTTTTTGAACCTATATTACTAGAGTATCTACTAAGCCCTTGTGATATAGACAGAAATAATACATGGGTCCTGAACTTGACACTATGCTATTTGGTGAGCAACATGGAAAAGTAAAGGAATCAATATGTGCTACATCCATGGAAATCTTCCCCATGTTGGTGTGTAACAAGTATCCCTGGATCCTACAAAATGTGCTGAGTACCCATCATGTGCCAGCCTCTGTTGATATATAGAAAGTGGGGACTTCACAGTTTAGGGAATATCTTAGCATGGAACTGCCTTGGTAAGATGGAGGTTCCTAGGATCTGGGACCAGGGCTGAGGCTTATAGGAGTTATCAAGGAGAGGGGCAAACAGGGCCCTGAACAACTGGAACAACAGAAGGCATGGGACAGAAGTGAGTGTAGTAGGGGAGTAATGCTGGTATAGAAGTTGTGCATCACTAGAGTGCAAGCTGAGAAGAGGTGGGGGGGGGGGGGAGAAGAAGGGTCCAGGCACCAGTGGCTCCCACCTATAATCCTAGCTACTCAGGGGGCTGAGATCTGAGAATAGCAGTTGGAAGTCAGCCTGGCCAGGAAAGTCTGTGAGACTCTTATCTTCAATTAACCACCAAAAATGCTGGAGCTGGAGCTGAGGTGGTAGAGCATTAGCCTTGGACAAAAACGGTCAAGGACAGTGCCAGGCCCTGAGCTCAGGCCCCAGGACTGGCACCAAAGAGGGAGGAGAAGGAGGGGTGGAAGAGAGAAAGAGGGCGAAGCTTGCTAGAGGCCAGCTGCTGCATGTTGGGACTATATAGTCTGTCTTGTCTTTTTCCTATGCCTCAAATCTCTGCTCTTCCATTTAGCATCAGGGAGGAAGCCCTATGTCTCGAATATGTTGGGCTGCTTTGCCCTTAGAGAGTTCACAGCCTCAGTATTCTGCTTGCCTACCATGGAGTCTTGCATATAACTCTACAAATAAATCACCCAAGCATCTTATTAAATGGAGCTGTGGGTCTGCTTTTCTTTTTTTTTTAATGCATGACATTTAAAAAATTACTGTTACTATAAAGGTGATGTAACAGAAGGGTTATAGTTGGGATCTACATTTCTAACCAGCTCCCAGGGATAAGGCTGCAGGCTAAAACTATACGAGATGGACCCACTCCAGAAACAAACTGTACCTCTACTTGGGGTGTTATACCATGCATGGTGGGTATGTGGTAAGAGCCTGGATGAATGGGAGGACTTCTCTTACTAAGCTGTGATGAGTCCTTCTCTGTAGGAGGATGGACCTCTGGGGCTCAGGACTCTACAGACTTTTCATCTAAGCTCAGACCTAGAGCTTCTGGGTTCTAGTATATCACTTAATTTCATGTTCCTCATTTGAGAAAATTACTTGTGTCAAACCAACCCCCTCGCCTCATTCTCCAGGCCTGGCTTTGAGCCTGCTTTTTTTTGTGTCTGCTTTTTTAAAGCAGCAGGATTCGTTTGTTTATTTATTCATTTGGTGCTGATACTGAGCCTCAAACTCAGGGCCTCTTTCTCTCATTTGGCTTTTTGCTCAAAACTAATTCCCTTACCACTTATGCCGCATTTCCATTTCTGGCATATTGCTCGTTAATTGGGGGTAAGAGCCTCACAGCTTTTCCTGCCTGGGCGGGCGTGGAAGCATGATCTGTAGATCTCAGGCTCCTGAGTATTATCTAGGATTACAGGCCTGAGCCACCCCAACAGCAGGCTTCCCCCCCGCCCCCCACTGAATGCTTTATCCATTTTTTTCTGCCAGTCCTGGAGCCTGAACTCTGGGCCTGAGCACTGTCCCTGAGCTTCTTTTGCTCAAGGCTAGCACTCTACCACTTGAGCCACAGCATAGAGCCACTTCCAGCTTTTTCTATGTATGTGATACTGAGGAATCAAACCCAGGGCTTCATGCATGCGAGGCAAGCACTCTACCACCAAGCCATATTCCCAGCCCCTGCTTTATCCTTTCAACCTAAGACTTGAAGACCAGTTGCCCACTTTTCCTTTCTAGATGACATCCAATAACATTCTGCTAGAACTTCCTCATACCAGCTTTACATCATGTTCATGACATTATTAGTCCAAAAGGTATTTATTGGGTGCTAAGACCTTGGACCCCGCCTTGCTCAATAACTGTTGCTGAGATGGATAAGCCAATGAATAACTAAGTCAGTGGATACCAGCTTACAATATGATGAGGATCTTCCTAACCAAGGGTTAAGAGGTGGAAAACGAGACCAGAACAGAGGGGAAAGGATTTGAGAGAACCACAAGGAAGTCACATGTGCTCTGGCTTGAAAGCATCTAGAACTCCTCTTAGTTGGCTTTTCTTATTTCACTCCCACCTCATTCAATAAAGTAAGAAAGATCATCAGAATGACGACTTGAGATGGCAAGTGCCCTTTTTGAGTCTTTTCTGCTTATATCTTTAGTTACTTCCTCTTCTTGGTCACCTCCAATCATTTGGTTATTGACTCCTATCTTGTTCTCATCCTGCTATGATCGGTGGCCAGCAATTCCCAGCATCTCGGCCTTCTACCATTATAATCATCTTAGTTCCCCGACTACCACCACCACGCCCTGTCAACCAGTTATGATTCTATGATTTCCAGCTCCTGGTACTTTCTGGTGTGAATGTTCATTTCTGACTCACCCTTTGACACCTCCATGATGCCCAGATACCCAAAATGGGCCTCCAAGGCACAACTAGATCCTTATTCAAGTGTGATTGAGGCCCCGACTTAATACAGCCCAATTCTTATTTATTTATTTGTTTACTTATCTACTCCCCCTGCCAAATCACCAATGACCTAGTTTCCTGCCACCCCCCCCCCCCCAAACACTTGTGGACCACTGATCATTGTGCTGAACATGGTCTTTAAGAAGGCTTTAAGGAGAAGTATGCCATGGAAATCAGATGCAGGGGATCAACCAAGTATAGAGAAGAATGTTCTAGGCCTGAAGTCAAGAGAGAGCACATAGAATGTCAGAGCCATCATAATGGCAAGGCTGCAAGTGCTGGATCCCAGCAGGGTCTCAAACATTTTCAATATATTACCTCATTTCATCCCTACAACAACTTTGTATTATCAGACTGACTTTGTAGGAGGGAACAAGGCCGTGTATAAATGGTAGAGCTGGCGTTTGTACTTAGCTGTATCTGTCTTCAGTGTGCCCTGTTTCTGCATGACCACTCCATCCCACACTCGACTTTCTTACTTCCCATTTATGTGACTTCTGTTCTAATATCACACATAGTATTATGGCTATGGAACTACCCAATAAGTCAAAATTGAGCTCCTTAAAAATGCTTTCCAGAGGGGGCCTGTGTCCAGAGGTCATGCTGAGGTCAACTGTGCTTTTGTGAATTAAAAAATGTGGGCTCAAAAAATGCTTGCTGAGCCTTCTGTTCCTGTTGGCCACTGATCGGGATGGCCTACAAAAATCCCTCCAGTCCTCCATACCCCCACTTAGCTACTCTTAAGTGCCAAGTTTGGAGAATTTGCGGCAGATTGAGGGATGCTAAGGTCTCTTTATATAAAGATTTCTAAACAAAGGGACTAGAACTGCCTGAGGCCTTCAGAACTACCTGACACCCTGGCTGAAGTTTCAGACACCCGTGTTGGGGAAGGAAAGGAGGGGAAGCCTGTAGTGCCCCCTACTGGCTGCACTGGGTCAATGCCTCTACTCGTAGGCAGTGCCTTACAGTGTGGAAAAGCAGGCCAACAGATGCATTTTGTGAACTTGAAAACCTTGCATGGCTTAGTCAGATCATCGTCTATCTCACTACACAGCCAAACATCCTAGAATCTTCCTGTGCTCCTTTCCTCTTCTGCCTGTGTTTAACATGGCATTTCAACTTGTCATTTTTACTCTGAAATACCTTTGACATCAGAATTCTCCCCTTTTCAAGCCCTTCTCATTTACCCTTAACCTGACAGGCATCTCCTAATAGGTTTTCCTGTGTCTTTTTCTACAAGCTGGTACCAATGGAGCTCATCTTTTTTTTTTTTTTTTGTAGGTGGTAGGGCCTGAACTCAAGGCCTGGGTGTTGTCCTTGAGCTCTTTTGCGCAAGGCTAGTGCTCTGCCACTTTGAACCATGGGGCTACTTTCAGTTTTCTGGTGCCTAATGGGAGATAAGAGTCTCACAGACTTTCCTGCCTGGGTTGGCTTTGAACCATGATCCTCAGATCTCAGCCTCGTAGGAGGCTCCTACAGGTGTGAGCCACTGGCACCTGGCCGAGTCCATCTTTTTGAGGCAAAGATAATATCCCTGAGTACCTGAGCAGAGGCACTTGATGCCTCTTGGCACGGGGTGGAAGGTGCTTTTCAACATGAGGTCAGCTACATACCATTCCTGCCCCAGCTCTATGATAAACTAAAGACCTGGAGATCTACTGTTCTTTAACCCCTGCCCACCCCCCCCCCCATTCCAAACAAATAAACACCCCCCCCCCCCATCTTTCTTTTGCTTTTCCTCAGGTAATTTTCTCTGCCTGGGAGGCTTTCTCCCCATCTGGTCCCTGACCATTCTCTACTTCCTTGAGAAGTCTTCCACGAGTTCCTAAGACATGCTTCTACCATGAGCCCACAGCACCACTGGAGGCCCCTACACCTGCTTCAAGTGCCTTCTCTCCCTCCCCTTTGGTGATTACTAGGGTTTGAACTTAGGGTTTTGTGTTTGCTGAGCAGGTGCTCTACTACTTGAGCCAAACCTTCAGCCCCTTTTATTCCAAATACTTTTCAAATAAGATCTTACTTTTTGCCTGAACTAGCATGACCCTAATTATTTTTACTTCCTATGTAACTGAGATGATATGGTGCCTAGCTTTGTACTGGTTAATATGGAGTCTTGGCTCTGGCAGGCCTCGAACTTTGATCCTCCTGATTTCAGTCTCTTGAGTAACTGAGATAGGTGTGAACCTATCAATTATAGGTGTCAATCATTGTACCTGGACCAATTCTTTTAAAGAACTCCCTAAAGATAGAACATTCTTATACTTATCTTGGAATCCTCCATGGCTCCTTATGTAAGAAGCCCTCAAAAAATGTGAACCAAATGTATAAAATGTGTGTCCTAGATGTTTGCATTTCATAGCAACTCTTAGTTCCTAATCTGTAAGGGTGCCGAGGAATGGAATGGAAAGGCCTCCAGCTCCTATCTGGTTATACAGATGAGACAGTGGCCTCGTTATTTCAATTATTTTCTAATGAGTTGCTCTCAGATACCATGTGTATCTCAGCCTTCCTTAGCTAGTTGGGGCTCTAGTAGCTGTATCTACAGCTCTAGCTTGTGCTGAGGCACCCAGCTGGGGGTCTGAAGTAAGGCATGCTGTTTCTCCTCCCAACACCCCCCCCCCAACCCCCATCTCTAGGCCATAGGCACCCCTGGCTCATGATGTGGTGGACTGTTTCTCTCACTGGATTTCCACTGGTTCTAGAATAAGTTCTTTGCAGAGAGAAAAGAAAGGGAAATGACATTTTTGAGCTAGTTCCTAGTGTTTTATAGTTGGGCACCTTGCTTGATCCTCATGGTGGCCACTGAGGTAGATGTCTTTCTGCCCCACTTCCAGATGAGCATGGTGTTCTTGGAGAGGGTAAGGATTTCACCCATGGACTCCTAGACAAAGATCAGTGGAAGCAGTGTAATCTAGGTCTCTACAACAACAGTGCTCACTTATCCCCCACATCCTGGAAGTCTTTGTGCTCAAGACTAATGGTATACAACTTGAGACACAGCTCCACTTTCTGGCTTTTTGGTGGTTTGAAATTTTCCTTTTCAAAACATCTTCTTAAGCTGGGCACAAGCCAAGTGGAACAGGGAGTCCCTGAGTTCAATCCCCAGTACTGGCAGGCATAGAAAACACACACACACACACACACACACACACACACACACACACACACAATCTTCCTAAGGTTTTTGAAAGTCAAATCTTTTCCTCAGGTCCTCTGCAATCAGTAGTAAGAATCTTTCTGGTTGGGGCCCCGCCTTGGGTCTCCTTCTTGTCTCTGCAGTTGTCTGAGTTGCTTCTCTGGCTCCACGGCAATGTACAGCACATGGCATTACAATGCTGCTCTGCTAGGGTTCCTATGTGGCTGCTTCCCTCTGCCCACCTCAGGGAGTGGCAGGGCTGGGCACAAGCCCTGCTTGGCCTTCCTCTGCTACCTACCTCCACCCTAGCTGGGTACCCTCTGGGCAATGGGAGTGGGGGAGATAGCGAGAACAAGCTGCCTGCCCCTGTGTGGATGCTTCGACCTTTTTACTTCTTTGGATTCTGTGCGTAGGAGACTGGCAGTTGCTTTGGGTGTCTGCTTGCCATGGAGAAAGGGACCAGCCTGTGGAAGATTCCCAGGCCTATGTGCTGCTGGCAGGGCATGGATGAAAGCCCAGCTGGTCACCAGTTGATAACTGCTCCTGTTGTCACCCAGATTTTATTGCCCATCTGACTCAGGGACCTCTCCTTGCTCTGGACACTTGAGGCATTTAGTAATAGCTGTATGTGGCTGCTGTTAAGGGTCTTACCCACTGTGCCTCTTTTTGGGCCTCCACCTGCTTTTGTGGCTCAGAGTAAGGTAATGGTTTAATGGAGGTAGGGGCAATTTTAGGATGGCATGAGGTCAGTTGTGCCTGTGTCTGGCCTGAATTGCAGTGTGCTCTCCCCTGCTGGGTATGGACTGGCCAGCCTAGGGTGTGGCTTTTAATCTAACTGCCACCTGTCCCCATTCCAGTATTTTAATTGGGGCATTAAAGGAATGTCAATATAAAGAGGTACATACTTCATAAATGAAATTCTGATGCTCTCTTTTGATATTAATTCATATTAATTGCCTCAGACGATACTGAGATACAAGCAGAAGCCTGCTGGGCAATCTTGATACCATGCTCAGGTGGGGGTGTTGATAATGGGGCCAGGAAGAGCCCCAGTGAAGAGATTGGGAGATGGGTGTAGTAAGCGCCTGATATCTGACGGATGCTAAATCAGGTGGGTGTGGCTAGCTCTGAACCAGGAGATAAGGGTAGGACCTGGGGCACCAGAAAAGTGAGATGAGGCAGGCATGTCCCAGCAGGTGTGAAGTGCAGAATAAAAAAAGCAGCAAAATCAAAGCCAAGTGAAACAAGAGTTAGAACCAGAGGAGAGAGGAGAGAGGGTGTCTGAGGAAAGCTGACCTGGACCAAAGTCCCAAAGGATGGAGAGCCATGAGGGGAGCGAGGCAGGGACACACGTTCGCTGTGGATACAGACGGGCATGGAAGGGAAAGAGGGATGCCTGGTGAAGTAAGATAGGCAAGGAAAGGCTTTTGGTCACAGGCACAGTCAGAATGAGCTCTGGGAGGTCAGAGGGAGGGGTCGAGGGTCCTCCCTTGGCTGTAGGGTCCCCTGGAAGTCTGGGAAGCATGGAGGATGGGTGGTCTCTGAGAGATCCTGGATCTCTGCCACCTGAGCTTCCCAGGGAGCTTGGTGATGTGCGCCATGCTGGTACCTGCATGATGCGGACGTAGTCGCTGCGGTGCAGCTCGCTCTCCTTGACCACCTTCTTCTTGAGCGTGGCCAGGTTCCTCTCGAGATGCTCCCGCTGGCGGGCGTACTCCTGCTGCAGGTCTGAGTTGAGCCCAGCAATCTCCACCTGGTGGGGCCGAGGGAGTTCTCAGTGAGGGAGGGGAGGTGTGGAGCGTAGAGCAGGGCAGGGCAGGAAGAGAATTCTGAGCTCACCATGTCTGCCCGCTGCACGTACTTCTCAAAGAGACCCCGGATCTTCTCCTTCAGCAAGCGGGGCTCCTGGATATATGCCACGCAGTTGTGGAGGTCTGTCTTAAACTGTCTGACCAGCGCTTCCAAGTCCCGCTCCTGCAAGCAGAGATAGTTAGTCTGGCCACCGCAAGGTGTGTTCCAGGTGGAGAAGCAGGGGCTACAGCCAGAGGCTAAGGGCACAAAAAGGAACAAGAGTCCCCTCGTCCGGGACTTACAACTGACCATCAGGGGGCCCACTGGGCGTGGAGACTGAGGTGAGCACACAGCTAAGTGGGACAGTACTGAAATTCTGGTGTACCTGGCTGGGCTGGGTCCCTTGCCCGAACAAGCTAAGTGGCCTGGTGCATCATCCTTAAGAGACAGCACATAGCTTCTTTTATCGCTCTGGATTCCTTTGAGGGCTACAGGCCTTGGATGAAAGGAAGCTCATACAACCATATGTGTTACTTTAGAGCCAAGACAGAGAGTATATTCTGGCCAGGGCTCCCTTTCTCCCTCTTGACAGTCAGGAGTACTGTGTGAACAGGGGGAAGAGGATCCTGGAGAATCAGGCAGATCTGTGATCCCTGACCTAGGGAGGCTCCCTTCTTTTCCTTTGCTCCCTTAGCCCTTTATCCACATCCCCTAAGTTTCTATTTCATACTCTAACACGCACATGCCACCTATCGCCTATCAGCATCTTCAGCTTGTGAAAGGATTAGAATCTGTTCCCATTTGTAACCCTGCAACTTCTAGTTTTATCTAGTACACGGTAAATGTTTGATGTGGAGGATGGGAAAATTCATTCTGATTCAATAAACACTAGCTATGTACTGGCCTAGGACCAGAAGACTTGATTGGCTCCACGTGTGCTAGCTAGCTATGCATGCTGGTACACTTACACTTTTCTTTTCCTCCCTTCCCTCCCTTTCCCTTCCCTCCTTCTCCCTCCCTCCCTCCCCCCCTCCCTCCCCCCCTCCCTCCCTCCCCTCCCTCCCTTCCTTTCTCCCTTCCTCCTTCCCTTCCCTTCCTCCCTCCCTTCCTTCCTCCCTTCCTCCCTTCCTTCTGGTATTGGGGTGTGAACTCAGGGCCTGGATGCTGCCCCTTAGCTTTTTTCATTCCATCTGTCACTTGAGCCACAGCTCCACACTTCCAGCTTTTTGGTGGCTAATTAGAAATAAGAGTCTCAGCTGGGCTCTAGTGGCTCATGCCTGTAATCCTAATTACTCAGGAGGCTGAGATCTGAGGATCGTGGTTCAAAGCCAGCCTGGGCAGGAAAGTCCACGAGACTCTTATTTCCAATAAACCACCAGAAAACCGGAAGTGGTGCTGTGGCTCAAGTGGTAGAGTGCTCGCCTTGAGCTGAAGAGCTGAGGGACAGCACCCAGGCCCAGAGTTCAAGCCCCATGACTGAAAGAAAAAAAAGAAAGAAAGAAAGAAAAAAGAAAAAAAAAAGTCTCACGTATTTTCCTGCTCGGGCTGGCCTTGAACTATGTTCTTCAGATCTCAGCCTCCTGAATAGCTAGGATTACAGGAGTGAGCCATTCCTGGTAAATGATAGAAGTTTCTTAACCTCCATATTTTCCTGCCCATACTTTCCTTATAATATAGACATAGGAATCGATGATGTCTGAGGCTCTTCTAGTCTTGATAGTTTTGTTTTTGGTGTTCAATGACTTTAACCACTGAGTACAAATGACTGCTCTGGTGCTATTTTCCCCTAGACTAAAGAAGCCAAAGACTCAAAATGTTCTCACGAAACCAGCGCCTCTCCTCTTGGTCACTGCACCCGAGTCATTTTATAGTCTCAGATGAATTCTGTCATAGAAATTTGCTTGGGCCTGAAACCAGGCAGGGTTGTGGCCAAGTAGAGTGTGAGTTAAAACAGGAAGTGCATCTTGGCAGTGGGCTGGTTCTTTCTCCAACAAGCCAGCTGCCCACTGCAGGCAGGTGCCAGATTCTGCCTCCAAGCACTGCCAGACTCTGCAAACCCTCCCACCTTCTGTTGCTCCTTGCGCATCTCTTGGTCGGTGGCTCTCAGTTTCTGCCACAGTTCTGTGATGTTCAGCTCCAGTTGTGTGTTCTGTTTATGGAAACGCTCCAGCTCGCTTTCCATCTTTGGGGAACCAGAGAAAAAGAGGTAGAAAATCAGAAAGTAAGAGAATGGAAATTACATTTGAGAACCGAAGACTTTTGGTGGAAATATTCCCTAGTACCAAGTACCAAGGCCTATTTTTTCTCACTCTCATTTGCACTCTCTGGTTGATGAAACCTTTCTTCTTAGTTGTTGCCATCCTGAAAGTTCTTCTGTCTCCTTTCCTGATGTGTCTCAACTCAGGGCTATGTGTGTCTATGGCTAGGCTGGAAAGTTTTCCTTTCCAGTCACCTTTTCTTTCATTTACCACAAAGATTCCATGAAGATTTCTTTCTTTCTTTTGTTCTGTGCCAGGCTTGGGGCTTGAACTTGAGACCTGGATACTGCCCCTGAGCTTTTGTACTCAAAGCTAGCACGCGATCACCTGGGCCATAGCTCTATTTTCTGCTTTTTCCTGATTAACGGGAGGTAAGAATCTCTCCAGTTTGTCTGCCCGGGGTTGGCTTTAGATCCTCAGAACTCAGTAGCTAGGGTTACAGGTAAGAGCCACCAGGGTCCAACTTCCTCCCTTTTGTTGAATTCCTTCGAACTACTTAACTCTCAAGTACTAGAGTTTTAAGTTCATCATGAAGCAGGATTCTCAAGAAAAGTACCACCACCTCCTCTTCCTCCTCCTCCTCCTCCTCCTCTTTGCTTTGTGAGGTTATGTGACTGAAGCTTTACCACAGAATTGACCACAGTCATCCTAAATAGAAAGTTTAAGGTTGATTCTAAAGCACACAATTTGAAAGTGTAAAACAGGAAAAAGCTGAGTAGGCAAACTCAGTATCATTCTCCTGAAAAGTTGTTCAAAAGTACAACAGAAAACACAGAGAGAGAGAGAGAGAGAGAGAGAGAGAGAGAGAGAGAGAGAGAGAGAGAGAGAGAGAGAAGAACAGAGAAAGAAAAGAGAAAAGCTAGCGCCGGTGGCTCACACCTGTAATCCTAGCTACTGAGGAGGCTGAGATCTGAGGATCGTGATTCAAAGCCAGCCTGGGCAGAAAAGTCCGTGAGACTCTTATCTCCAATAAACCATTAGAAAACCAGAAGTGGTGCTGTGGCTCAAGTGGTAGAGCACTTGCCTTGAGCTGAAGAGCGCAGGGATAGCACCCAAGCCCAGAGTTCAAGCCCCATGACCGACAAAAAAAAAAGAAAAGAAAAGAAAAGAAAAAGAAAGTACAACAGAGAGGTATTCTGTCTTTAAAAGGAAAAAAAATAAAGAAGAAACCACCAGTGAGCTGAAAGATTTTCTTTTCATTGTTGATTTGTATTAACCAAAGATGTCTGTGTGATAGCTGGAACTTCTAAACAGGGTGAAGCTATACGTGTGTATACTTTCAGTAGCCCTGATTCCTGCCCAAAGCAAAAGGTGATGTTTGATTTATACACAAACTCTGTTAGCCATTACTATTCCTGTTAATCGGGAGGCTCATTGACTATTTTGAGGGAATAGGGCAGCTTTTTTTCTTTCTTTTTTATTTTATTTTATTTTTTGTCTGGGCTTGGACACCGTCTCTCAGCTCTTCATCTCACAGCTAGTGCTCTACTACTTGAGCCACAGCGCCACTTCTGGCTTTTTCTGCTTATGTGGTGCTGAGGAATCAAACCCAGGGCCTCATGTATGCAAGGCAAGCGCTCTACCACTGAACCACCTTCCCAGCCCCATCTTTCTTTTTTTTTCCTCTGTGGCTAGGTAGAGTGACCCCTGAGGTTTTCCCTGGTCCTCTGCTGGGTCTCAAGGCTCTTAGCATTAGGGTACCAGGAGCCCCTAATGGGTCACCCCCCATGTTCTGGACATGAAGGGGAGCCTCTGGAGGAAGTATCTGCTCATGGCGTTTTACTAGACAGAATAAGGTGTCTGGCAGAAGGATGGTGCTCAATGAGTATTTGATGAGTGGCAAATGTGGGGGCAAAGGGAGCACTGGTGGGGACTTGAGGAGAGACTGCAATGCTCTGCCTCTGGGGAGGTAAAGAGGCAGCGCTCTGGAGAGCTGACTTGTAGAGGACACACAGCCACGGGGTCACCGCACCGCTAGAGCAACAACTCGCTGTTCCGAGGCGGCATAGTGTAGGGTAGTCAGATCCAGAGGGATAGGAGAAGTGAGAAGCCAAGGAGAAATGCGAGGCTGTCAGTGACTGATAGAAGGCACCCTGTGGAGCACACAGGTGGCACCCTAGGAGACTTCTTTAGCTGGGTTTTGGAGGAAAAGTAAGTATTAGAGGAAAAAAGGAAACAGAAATGGAGGCAGAGAACAGCCAGAGGCACAGGCAGTTCCAGGCATTTCTGCAGGCCACAGAGGTTCCAGGTAAGGAGGAGGGAGGAGGGCGGGCAGGAGAGGGCTGCTGAGCTGGGTCATACAGTACCCAGGGGCAAGAACTCAAAAGGTGAGCAATCTGATCTTCATCCTGAAAGCCCCAGCAGCTTCAGAAGGGCTTTTTACCAGAAGCAGCAGGAATTAACTGGTGTGTCAGAGGATCTGACACAAAGGACAAAACTAGAGCCTGGCAGAGCGGCCAGGAGGCTGTCCCTGGGCCTCAGGTGAGGGCTGACAGTGTGCTAGTCCAGGTCAGGCAGGTGGAAGAAAAGGGTTTCTCCAACTTGTGGGGTTCCTAAGGTGGAGTCTGAGTGTCTGTAGCGGATCAGCCTTTTTCTCTGCCATCCTAAGTCAGCAGAGACAAACTGGGTTGGAATGGAAGCGATCCCTTGATTATAGTTTTACCTTTGTTCTTCCCTCTGCCTCAGGGCAAAGCCTCCTCCAAGTACTCCGAGACTATAAATAATAGGTTTACAGAAAAAGTGTGAAATATGTGAAATGTGAGTATTTGACTGAAAGTCAGATCAGAAGATGAGCCTAGAATGTGGAAACACCCCCGCCCCCCTTCTCAGAGAGGAAATTCCATCAAATTTTCCCATTCAGGTAGTCTCAATGGGGTAGGGGCAGTGGAGAAAGCATTTTGTCCTCTGGGACACATTTGGTAATCTCTGGGGACATTCCTGATTTTTAACACCCTGAGCAAACAAGGGGTGCCACTGGCATCTAGTGGGCAGAGAATGGGGGTGCTGCTAAAGATCCTGCAATACACAGACTAGCCTCCCCACCCCCTCAACAGAGAACTGTCCACCCCCAAACATGAACAGTTTTGAGAAGCCTTGTGCAGGGTGAACAAATAGGCAAGTAGAAGCTAAAATGATAAGGTTTGGACCCTTCTCCCCTGGCAGAGGGTTGCTTCTTCCTCCTCCCCCCCACCCCATTACTGGGGCTTGAATTCCCTTGGCTTTTTTGCTGGTGCTCTACCACTTGAGCCACACCTTTGGCTTCTGTGGACTTAATCTTAAATCCAGCTGACAAATATAATATCAAATGAGGAGAGAGACGAGGGCAGAGATTTCAAGGGGCTAGCACCACCCCGGCCCTCCACTAGTCTTCTTGAGATGCTGTTAGATTTGGTTTATGGAGTTATGAGAAGGGAAGTCAAGAAAGATGTCTACATTGTTATCTTCACCTGGGGGAAACCATGGTCCCATTTATTAAAAAAAGAAATTGGAGAAGGAAAAAAAAATAATGGAGGAAGAGGATATGGGGATGGAAATCAAGAATTCAACTTTCCATCAACCAAAATCCCCACCATGAGCTGTTTCCTGCCCAGTGAACACATGGTATAAGGAAATGCAGTATGTGGGGGAGTCAGGGCACAAGTGGGAATGTGGTACATCATCAGCCTCTCAGAAGCCCTGGTCTACTCGTCTTGCTGCTAAGCTCTCCTCTCTACCTTCATCCTGTTTCCCAGAACATATTCTGAATTGTTCCACTTCTGAGCTTAAGAGGCTTTGAAGATTTCCGATTCCTTATCAAGTGAAGTCTAAACACCTTGCACAGGGCCTGGAGCTCCACACCAACATTCTTGTGAAATACCTTGTGAACCACCCAGGTGCTTGGTGAGTCTGTTGGCTGAGTACACACTGCCCTCTGGTGGCCTAACATTCAACTGCTGCGTCTCCCCAAGGAGCAAGCTAAATCCCAAAGTACTTTGCTGTGGGGGAGCTCAGCCCTCAGCTGGACTCTTGGTCTGTGAAGTATGAGGCCACACCTACCTTTTGAAGCAGAGAGCAGTGAGGAGCTACAAGAAGAGTTTTCAGTCACTCCCCTGGGGCCAGGTGGCAATTAGAGGATGAGATGAGGCGGGGGGGGGGGGGGGGGGGGGGGGGGGGGGGGGGGGAGGGGGGGGGGGGGGGAGGGGGGGAGAAGGTCTGAGAGGCCAGGTGTGGCAGATGGCTTCTCACCTCTTGAATCTGTTCCTTCATCACCTTGATCTCATTCTCCCGAGGTTCTATTTGTTTCTTAAGTTCCTTTATTTTGTAGTCGAGCACAAACTTGAATTTTTCTAGTTCTTGGTTTTTCTTTTTCAGGTCATAAATTCGCTTTTCCTGGGGGTTGAAATACAGAAAGAAGTGGGAGCTATCACAAAGCCCTGGTGCTGAGTGGAATCCCTTTCAAGAGCTCAAGTCCTGAGGAGGCTGCCGATGGATGAGGCCACAGACTTCCCTCCACTGGGGAGACAGGCTGCAGCATGATTCCTTCCCTGCCGGGCTGCTCACGCACTCTTTCATACACAGGCTGTGGACAGCTGCATTCCCCCATCCCCACACTGTAGCCCTCCCACTGAGACTGTCCTGCTTCTCTGTTGGCAGTGGAAAGCAGTCCCTCCTCCCACTCACCCCCCCCCCTCCCCCCGCAAACCGCCTGCATATCTAGCTGGACTTAATACTTGTTTGTGACTCAAGCAAAGGGTTGCTTCCAGGCTACATCAGAAAGGTCAAGGAACTTTATGGAATACTTGGAGGCTATCTGCTCTGCAAGAAGTCCATACAGAACCCTCCAGACTGAAGCACACCTAGGGCTCCGGTGGAAACACCTGGCTGCACCCAGCTTCCCCACCATCCTTGCCACAGTGCCAGGCACTGTGTGAGAGAAGCCCCTTTGGATGTTGATCTCCCAGCTTCTAGCTGTTTGAGTCAGCCCTCAGTCTTCCCTGCTGAGGCCCCAGACATCAGGGATAGAGACAAGCCATTCCATTGTAACCCTGTTCAAATTCTTGATCCACAGAATCTGTTGGCCTAATAAGACAGCTGTTGCTTTTAATCTGAAAACTAAGTTTCCAGGTAATTCACTGTACACTAATAGTGATTGTGATATGGGTCAGTCTATTATCTGTTCATCAGTCATCCATCCATCCAACCATCTGTGTTTTACTGATTGAGGATCTTTTGCCATGTATTAGAATTCTGAATGTATGTATGACACAATTCCTGTTTTTTTTTTTTTTGGCCAGTCCTGGGGCTTGAACTCAGGGCCTGGACACTGTCCCTGAGCTTCTTTTGCTCAAGGTTAGCACTCTACCATTTGAACCACAGTGCCACTTCCAACCTTTTCTGTTTATGTGGTACTGAAGAATCCAACCCAGGGCTTCATGCATGCTAGGCAAGCACTCTACCACTAAGCCACATTCTCAGTCCCATACAATACCTGTTCTTAAGGAGAAAACACTAGTGGGAAGTAGATGTGTATATAATTATAACTTTGAGCTGTGAAGGAGGGAGCTTCAGAGGCCAGCTATATATTAAGGGTACTCAGAATAATTTGCCTGAGTGTTGGGGGAAATGGGAACTGAGGCTGGGGAGAGGGTGGAAGGCAATGAATGGTCTTGCATGTTGGTCTAAAGAGCTCAGAATTTATCCTGTAGGCCAAGAGTTAGCAAACTAAGCCCATGGGCCTCATTTGGTCTGCTGCCTATTTTTATAAATTTTGATCAGAACATAGCCAAGCTCATTTATTTATCATCATTTACTCATGGGTGGCTTCACATATGGTACCTAGAGTTGATTCGTTGAGACAGAGACCATATGGCCAGGAAAAGCTTAAAATGTTTACCGACTAGTCTTTTACAGGAAAGGTTTGTTGACCGCTGCTGTTGGCCAGGGGAAAGCACTGAAGAACTGTAAGGGGGAGAATGACATGGTTATATATTTGTACTCTGGCTGCTGTGGTGGTGGGGACAGGGGATGTGAAACAAGAAGGAAGGATGTTAGGAGACGGTACAATTTTCTAGGTGAGGAGGCCTTCGTCTGTCCTTGTCAATTCTCACTCTGAGAAACCAAAGAGAGCTTCAGGTTCATACCCAATCCTGTCTATGTGGAAATGGCACATAGCTGCTATTCCAGTGAAACCTTACAAGCTCTTCTTGATAGGTCTCATTCTCATTTTAAGGTGAGAATGGAAGGCTTGTAGAAGTTGCCCAATGAGTAATCCTTGGTAAATGGAGGGGGAGGGACCTATTTATCTAATGGTGGAGCTCAGACCACAGGGGAATCCTTGCCTGGCTAAGATACCAGATGCAGAGCTCATGATGAGGACACATGGAGTTAGGATTGGCTCAGGAGGATAGTTCATTCTGGAGAGTGAGGGGGTATACCTCAGAATGTGTATCTGTCTTGTGAGTGTTTTGTGGAAAGGGATCCTCCAAAGTGGTACTAGCTTCCTGGGGTACCCAATAGCTACAGAGCCAATTCTAGAGGAGTCTTTCTCTGGCCAAGAGGCCCATGTGAGCCATATAGTGTGTAAGCTCCCCCTGTCCATGGAGATGAGACACCTTGGGATACCTGGAATAGGGCAATATGAAGGCCCTTGGCATCAGCTGATTCAACCCAACCCATCCCTTACAAACTGTGATTTGGGACAGAATAGTTGACCTCCTGGAGCTCAGTTTCCTGAGCTGTTGGAAGAATTGAGTGTGATGTGTTGCAGTAATCACTCCAGTGCCATCTCCTCCATGAAGTCAAATACATGTGCTCCAAGAGACTGGAGGCCCTCTCTCCCAGGGCTGTGGGTGAGAGAGGCTGCAAGACAAACCCTCACCTTGTCTTGGATCGTCTCATCCCTTTCCTGGATCTCTCGTTTGAGGCCTAGCATGTCCTTCTCCAGAGACTTGATGACTCCTTGCAGTTTCACCTGTTCTGCCTTGAGAAGTTCAATGTCATTGGTTCGCTCTTCGATCTCCTTCTGGAGGCTGCTGAACTGAAGATACAAACAGCAACAGGAAAGACCACGGGGGTCTTTGAGCTTATCCACACTCCTTCCAAAGAGCTCCCTAACACTGGCCAGCTGCGGGCTGAATGCTTCTCCCCTGAGAATACCATGCACTCAACATCTTTGCATTTGGGTAGGGGTGGGGGGCATGCGGTGGGGGGGGGGGGGGGGAGAAATACATTCTGTTGTTGTTTTTAAGTCTGGGTCCCAAGATATAGCTCAAGATGGCCTCTCCTTGGTCCTTATGCCTCAGGCTCCCAGGTGCTAGGATTACAGGTATATGCCACTATGCCTGACTCTTTCTTGTTTGTTTGTGAGAGGGAATTTCTTGAGAATCTGAGATTGTTTCAGAATTTCCCAGGCCAAATGGATGACAGAGTATTCCGCCTGATGATTTCCAAGCCCCATTCCCAGCCTGTTCTGATAGCAAGCTTCTGAGCTGATTTTTCTGAGTAGACTCAGGATCTTCTATGTTCACACAGACCTTGGAAGGTTGTGATCAGTGGCCTACAAAGGTCACAGAGATTGGACCTTACTTAGTGAGCCATCTTAGCCATGTTTGAGAAGGGAAGGTATGATGTCCCCTAGACTCCATGGGGGTGTGATTTCTCGGCTTCTCTAGGGCTAGATAATTAACTATAGCAAATCTATGAGTCACAGCCATCATCAGTGAATAAAAAATGATCAGATTTACCTCTCTATCCAAGCTTATACTTCCATCCTCAGGAATTCAAACAGGATCCACCATGCCTGCAGGGTAGCTCCAGGCTAAGACATTGTCTATCTCAATCTCTTTCCCACTTCTGTCACTTTCTACTTCCCCAGAAGTGAAAGCCCAGAGCAACCAGCAGTGTGTGCCCTATGGAAAAGGATGCTGGGAAAAGGGATGAGGTCCCTTCAAAGGATGTAGCAGCAGGGATGTCTGCCTAAAGGCACACCTGGCACTGTTCTTATCCTAACCTGCTCACTGGAGGGGAGGACATGACTCTTGCTTGGCCACCCAGGGCTCTCTCTGCTTCCTGGGCCTGCCCCTGGATCTCTCTGGGGGAACAGCCCCCATACCTTCTTCCTCATGATGCCTGTTTCTCCTTTGAGCCTCAAGTTGGATTCCTTTTCATCCCGAAGCTTTTTCTCATACTTGGTTTTGATGTCCTGGATTTCTCTGTCTTCATCTTCTTCGATCTGTTTCTTGGTCTCTTCAAACTCCCGCAGCTGTTGCCTGACATCTTCTTGTGCCTGACAGGGGGTGGGGGTGGGGTAGATGTCATGAGGAGAGGGGCTCATGATGCTCCTGTGCTGGGGTAAGAGCAGCACGGAGGCCTTTCCTAGAGAATGGGGGAGGATCCCGATGACAGATGGACTCTTTCTTTGCCAGCCAGGCCTCAGGCTCTACCACTACAACCACCCTCTTACCAACACCTCCAGATCTTTACCAATACCCCGGATTCCTGTAATTTTCCTTCACAGAACTTGTGACAGATGTAATGATAACCTATATGTAATTTTATATCATAATTATGTTTTATACTTCATAAAATATTTTTATACATAAATAAAATTATATATAAATATAAAAATATAACATATATACTCACACTATATGTATGAATATATATGTAGTTTTGTGTGTGTGTGTGTATGTGTGTGTGTGTGCGTGTGTGTGTGTGTGTGTGTACACACCAGTACTGGAGCCTAGGCATGTCCTTTAGCTTTTTTATTCAAGGCTAGAGTTCTACCACTTGGATCATAGCTCTACTTCCAACTTAAAATTTTTTTTATTTTGGTGCTAGTCCTGGGGCTTAACCTCAGGATCTGGGCACCACTGTCCCTGAGGTTTTTGGCTCACCACTTGAGCCACAGCTCTACTTCTAGCTTTTTTGGTGGTTAATTGGAGATAAGTGTCTCATGGATTTTCCTGCCCAGGCTGGCTTTCAATAGAGCATGATCCTTAGATCATGCCACCAGCACTGGCTACCTCCAGCTTTTTTTGCTAGGAAATTGAAGATAAGAGGCTCAGAGACTTTCTTGCCTGATCCAGTTTCAAACCACATCCTTAGATCTCAGCCTCCTGAGTAATTAAGATTATAGGCGGGAGTCACCAGTATCCAGCTCTATTTTTGTTTTTATTTGTGAAGTTACTCATTGTCTCTCCCATTCTATGTAAGTTTCTTGAGAGCAGAAAGGTTTCATTTCATACTGTCCCCCTCCCCAATTGAATTCCCTATGGACAGCACATACTGGCAGACAGTAGCTACTTGATAAAGCATTGAATGACTCTTTAATTCTGCCCTCCCTCTTCTTCCCTCTGGAAAGGAAGACACAGAGCTTGGCTCCCAAAAGTACCTCTTCCAGAAGACTGGTTTTCTCCTGCAGCTTGGCCTCATAAAACTCGGTCAGCTCCTCCAGGGCTTGGCTCTTGGTCTCATCATTGTCTCGGAGTTGTTTTTCATATTCCTCCTGCATCCTCTGGGACTTGAGCTGCAGTTCCTGGTACTTCTCATATTCTAGAAGCAACTTCTGGTTGTTGCAACATTCTGAAGGGAAGAAAGAGGGCAAGTTGTTATAGTGGTTGAGCAGCATCAGCCCGAGGGGCACAAGGCTGGAGCTGTCACCTCCAGAGCCAAGTTCAAGGCCTGCCTGATCTCTCTCAGCGCTTGCCTCATCTCTATGCCTGCTCCTATTCCGCAGCTCTCCAGGTGGCCAAACTAAGTCCATGCCACTCAGGGCAGAAAGGCTTTTAGGAAGGTGTGGGAGAGGTAGCATTTGAAGGGTCATGGCCAAGAAAAATGTCCTGAGAATGCAAAATAGGAATTAGTACCTCCATGTTAAGGAAGAACAAAATGAACCTTGGTAAGGTTAAGTGACTTCTTAAAGCACCTAGCAAGTAAGTGCTGAGTCTAGGACCAAGGTGGTTCCCCATCTGAGCTCTAAACCTGACTTTCCATTACCTCCTACAGGCATGCAGTAGGTGTTTAATATGTACTTTGGGAATGAGTAAATAGGCAGGAATGAAAAAAACCACAGTGATTGGCAGGGGTCAACGTGGACTGTTTATAGGGTCGTGTTCCCTGGGACTTCTGTTGTCTGGGGGCTTGCACTCCTAGCCTGTCCCCTTCCAGGTCTCACAGGTCTTCCTTAGCCATGTGGCTTTCCATGGACTCACCCAGGTCTTGCAGTTCCCGGCTTTGTTTGTCTAGGAGTTCGTCGATATACTCATGGTGAGCTATATCCTGTCTTTCTTTTTCTGTTTTCAAAACCTAAAACACAGTCACATTTTTTTTTCATCTATGCATCTGCTCAAGGCACCCATGGGATGAGAACCAACTTCACAAGTCACACTTCGTAAATTTCACTCACAAAGATTTTTTTTTTCAGGTTTCTATTTCACACTAAACATTGTTCTATGGAGCAACAACATGATCATTTCTACACATATTATATTTCACCCCAAATGTTCTTGCACTTCCTGTTTGTACGCTCGCTATTAAACGGGTTTGTCCGTAATGAGTAGTTTTGGCATATCAAATAGATTTGGGGGTGAAAATGTAAGAATTCATTTGTGTCCTTGTAGGTATGATGTGACTTGCACTTTGCTTCTAACTCTTTAAGTATGTCAAAGTGTAAACTTCTAAGAAGAGCTTTTTCTGAATGACCAGGACACCTGTTGGCCAGGAGTTCTGGCCCAGTACCTAATTTTGTGCATATGAATGACCTCAGATAAATGCTTGCTGACTAAATGAATGACTTAGTAACATTGTGAGTCAGGGATTTTGCAGCCAAAGTCTCTGATCCATAGAGGTAACAAAACAGAAGAAACATCTCTTGAAAAAAAAAAAAAACTGGGCATGCAGCTGGTGGCTCAAGTTGTAATCCTACTTACTCAGGAGGCTGAGATCTGAGGATTGTGGTTCAAAGCCAACCCATGGAGGTAAGTCTGTGAAATTCTTATCTCCAATTATCACCAGAAAACTGGAAGTGGTTCAAAGTGATAGAGTACTAGCCTTGAGCAAAAACGCTCAGGGATAACACACAAGCTCTGAGTTCAAGCCCCCTGACCAACCAAAAACAAAAGAAAGAGAAAAAAACTGGGGTATTTGGATGAGAGGACAGGTGGATTAGTGGAGACAAAAAGAGGCTTGGAGACTCCTATACCAAATCTCACTATAAATAGGTTATAACAATTTGACCTGGGCTGGGAAGATGGCTCAGTGGTAGAGCACTTGCCTTGCATGCCTGAGGCCCTGGGTTCCATTCCTCAGCACCACATAAGCAAAAAGAAAAAAGCCGGAAGTGGCGCTGTGGCTCAAGTGGTAGAGCGCTAGCCTTGAGCTGAAGAGCTGAGGGACAGTGCCCAGGCCCAGAGTTCAGGCCCCACGACTGGACCCCCCCCCCCAAAAAAAAACAAAAAACAAAAACAATTTGACCTAAACTTTCTTTTTCTTTTAGTCATGGGGCTTGAACTCAGGGCCTGGATGCTGTCACTGAGCTTTTCAACTCAAGGCTAGTGCTCTACTACTTTGAGCCACAGTACCACTTCCAGTTTTTTGTTGGTTAATTAGAGAGAAGAGTCTCACAGACTTTCCTGACTGTACTGCTTCAAACCGTGATTCTCAGATCTCAGCTTCCTGAATAGCTAGGATTACAGGCATGAGCCACCAGCATCTGGCCTTGAAATCAATATTCTAAAGTCTTGTGTTTTTATTCTCCCTCCCTCTTTCTCTCTCTCCTTCTCTCCCTTTTTCATGATACTGGGATCAAACCCAGGGCATTGTATCACCAAGTTATTCTGTTTTTAAAAGAAGTTTTCCTTGATCACAAATGTTTGTAAGGGATTTGGAAATTTTGATAGAAAAATAGAAAGAAAATATAAATTATCCATAAACCTAGCTTTCCGGAGATAAATGCATTGTTATCTACTTTCTGTGTTTACTTGTTATACCTAATTAATACAACTCAAGAGGGAAAATTTTGTCCTCTGCTCTTTTCTACATAGCACCTTTCTGTATACATTTCTGACTGATTTGTCACTGAACATTATTCTACGCATCTCAATTGATCAGAGCCACCCTCAGAGTAGTTTGTTTATGACTTGTGGTTGTTCATTCAGGGTTCTCAGACTGACCTGGTTTTTAGTTTTTAAGGACTCCATTTCCTGAATGAACTTGTCTGTGAGATCCTTAATTTTCTCAGAATAATTCATGTCCTTTAGTCTAAGTTGATACTCATTCTCCATTTTTAACTCTTCTACACGGGTCTTTAGCTCCAACATAACCTGAGCCTGTGGAGGAAGGAAACAGAATCAGGAGTGTTCACAGTAGATGAATGAGAATATTTAAACCTGTGACTTTAATCTGGGGTCTACAAGGTCTCATGATTAAGCTGATTTTTTCTTTTTTTGTCCCAGGGCTTTTCTGATGGCATTGCACAGCGCAGGCTGCATTGGACGTGGACTGTTGTGATGATGAGTTGGGGAATGAGTGCATAGTCCAGGTGAGAGATGAGCTGAGGTAAGGGTGGAGGGGGGCAGAAAAGTGTATAATGACTGAAGAATGCACGTTTAGCAAAAGTGGGGCCAGACTGGGTGTGGGGTGGGAGGGAGGTGAGAGGATGATGGCTGGAGATGCCACCCCTGCCATTTACCTGAGGGTTGGGCATGGCTTGAACTCAGGCTCTTGAATGCTCAATTGTTGTTTTTTTTAAATTAATAGTGCTCTACCACTTGAGCCATACCTCTACTTCTGGCTTTTCACTGGTTAATTGGAGATAAGATTCTCACAGATTTTTTCTGCCTGGGCTGGCTTTGAGCTGTGATCTTCAGATCTCAGCCTCCTGAGTAGCCAGGATTACAGGTGAGCCACCAGGGCTGGGAAAGTATGACTTTTAGGGTCCTGGTAGAGAGGGAGCCAGGGAAGGAGATAGGCAAGGATCTGCAAGGAAGAATAAGAGGATTTACAGTGGATGATTAGCATGTGGTCTTGTGGATTCTGAGAGAGGAGGGAGGGTCAGGAAGTAGGCAGCATGTAGACCTCCAGCTTGGTAGCAGAGCTTTCATGCCTAATTGGTCACTGTGGTCAGGCCTTCAGTTCAGTCTTGCATCTCCTATTTGCCCTCTTGTCCTGCCATCCAGGAAGAAAAGAGAAGAAGCCAGCCATATTTGCCTGCCACAGGGACACAGGAAGCTGTCTGTCTGTCTGACTGTCTTTCTGTCTGTGTCTCTTCCCCCTCTCTTTGACTTTTATGTAGAAAGCTCTAGAGATCTCTAGAAGGGATCTTCAGGAAACACCAGTGGCCTATCATCCTGCTTTGTGACTGCTTTGCATTACTGTCCTGACAATTTCACCATCTCTCTCCCCACTCAACTGTGAGCATCCGCATCTGTCTTTTCAACTGTGTATACCTAATAGCTAGCTGATGATCTTCAATAAACACACTTAGGTTCTTGCTAAGTGGCAGTGAGTGAAGGGCTCTGGGATTCTCCATGAGTCAGACATGTAGCTTCTCTTGTAAGGAGTTCTGTCCAAAAGTGTATGCTCAAGTCTCTACAAAACACTTTTTGGAACATTTACTACATCAACGGGAAGGAGGTTCCCTTGGTACAGTATCTAAAAGAATGGGCTGTGGACTAAATCTGGATTTGAATTCTGGACCTACTACTTACCAGCACCGTGACTGGAAACCTGCTCTGGAAGGGGGAGGGGTTTGGAGAACAGTAACTTCTTTATAGAAGTGTTGGGAGATTTCAATCAGAATTACTTATGATTTAAGGTGCATGGTGCTTGCTTCCTGGCAAATGCTGGGTATTAGGAGTCAATGGTTTTGTTATTCAAAGGCATAGGTATAACGTTCAGGAATGCTTTCTAAATACTTCTTTTAAATTTGTTTTGTCTGTACTTGAGTTTCAACCCAGAGCCTCATGCTCACTAGGCAGGTGCTCTAACATTTAAGCCACAACCTCAGCCCATTATTTTACATTTATTTAATTAATTTGAAAATGCTAAAAAAAAAACACCAGCGGGGTTTACAGCTATATAAGCCAGGCAAAGGATATACCTCCCCCTAGACAGTGTTACCCCCCTCCCTTTTGTTTTTTTTAGGGACGGTTTCATGTACTAGCAATTATTATGTTTCACAGACACAACTGGGGTACTTGGTTGGTCGGTTCAATTTTGTAAATACTGAGTGGCTTCTATGTGAGTAGTAAGTGCTAGAAACTATGTGTCACACAAGGAGAACTGTATACATGGCTCCTGCTCTAGCACAGAGCTCAAGGCTTGAGCCACAGTTCCATTTCCTGCTTTTTTTGTTATTAATTGGAGATAAGAGTCTCACAGATTTTTCTTGCCCTGGCTGGCTCTGAACCATGATCCTCAGATCTCAGCCTCCTGAGGAGGTAGGATTATATAACCTCCCTTCTATTTGCTCACAGAAAATGCAGTGCAGGTCTCTCTCTCTCTCTCTCTCTCTCTCTCTCTCTCTCTCTCTCTTTGTCTTTCTGGGTGGTACTCAGGTTTGAACTGAGGGCTTCATAACCTCTCTTGCTCAGCTGTCACTCTACCACTGGTGGTACCCCTCCAGTCTGACTTTTTACTGGTTAACTGGAGATAAGAGTCTCATAGACATTTCTGCCTGGATGGGCTTTGAACCATGATCTTTAGGTCTCAGGCTCCTGAGTAACTGGGACTGCAGATGTGAGCCACTGACACCCGGTGATGTCTGTTTCATTCTTGCCTGGGACTACATCTTTCTCACTGTGAGGCTGAGCCCGAGGTGGCTAGGCTAGGCCTCACTCTTAAGATATTAATAAATACACCAGAAGATCGAGAGTTTTAAAAACGTAGGCCATTTTCAAGCGTCTAGTTGAGAGGCTCGTGAGATAGAAAGACGGTGGCAGAGGATGGAGGACAGCTTGACGGTGTGCATGCAGCGTGCGGGCAGTCATGGTGGCGGCAGGGCAGTCAGGCGGCAGGGCAGGCAACAGCCAGGCTTGCAGAGGACCCGAGATGCTCCTCCTTTAGGGAAGCTGAATGCAGTCTGGAAAGGAATTTGCACATCCCTCTTCCCTAGAGTTGGTTCTTACCTTCTCCTCCATGTCTGTTTTAGTCACGAGCACCTCTTCAGCAAAGCCCACCTCCCTCTCTCGCTTGATTCCCCGGCCGTCCTTATCATAGACCTTCCAAGTGAACAGGCAGCCGTCCTCTGCAACTGTCAGCAGGAATTGATCATCAAAGGTCAGCGACATCTGTTAAAAAAAAAAAAAAGGGCACAGCAAGGAAGCTTTCTGGGGCCATGTATGACGGGCTGAGCTGGCTGTGGGGCAAATGTGCATGTTACTGCTTGTGTGGGCTCTTGCCTGTCTAGCAGAGAATCTGACAGAAGCACCTTGGTATAGCCATGAGTATCTTCATTCTTACACATGAATTTAAGGGAGCCAGTGTGTGGGGAGAAAAAAAATGCCAGGCCGACTCAAAGCAGGGGTTAGTCAGAAACTTGGCTTCTTCTTCTTGTTGTTGTTTTTCTTTCTTTCTTTCTTTTCTGGCAGTACTGGGGATTGAAATCTTCCTTCAGGGCCTTATGCTTGATAGGCTGGGACTGTACCACTTGAGCCAAAATGACCGCCAGTCATTTTGTAATTTTATTTTGTTTCTCAGATAGTGTCTCCTGCTTTTGCCCAGGGGGCCAGTGTTGGACTGCAGTCTTCCTACTTCTATATCCTGAGTATCTGTGATTCACGGATGTGCTTTATCATGCGTGGCTTAATAGAGTCTTGCTCACTTCTGCCAAGGCTGACTTTGATCTTCCTATCTCTACCTCACAAGTAGCTGGGATTACAGGCATGTACCATCATGCCTGGCTCCTGGTTTCCTGATGGCATCATCTATAGAGTTATAGCTAAGACTTCATTCTTCATTATGCCTCTTTTTGCCAGTATGTTTCTCATTACTATCTTAAGTATTTGCCTTGGGGTGCAATCTTTACTGTGCAAATAGAAGTAAGGATAGATTGTTTAGTGACTATTTTAGCTATGTATTTGTCTTTTGCCATGTTTTGGAGCAGGGAAGATCATTCCTTTGTCTTGGTGGGTTTGATTTTAGTAATCTTGTATTTCTTAGCTCTGGCTTTTTGGTATCTCTGTTGATCAAATCCATAGTTTTGAAAGGTAGAGCTGGCTTTTGACCTCCTGACTCCTAGTGTGCTTTCTTTACTTCATAGCCTTAAAGACAGTTCACTTCTTTAAACTCCTGATTTTCTGGTGTGTGTATGCAAGCCCCATAAGACTGAGAGCCACAGGGAGGGGTTACTTGGTCTCTTGAAAGAATGAGACAGAAGGCCCCACAGGATTCCAACTCTCCAAACTCAATAATGAATGAACCACTAACAGTCCAGAGTAGTCAAAAGATATGAAGACATGTCACTGATGAAGACATAGAGATGGCCCAGTGTGTATGCAAAAGAAAGACATCCAACAATCTTAGTCACTAAGGAAATTAAAGACCAGGGTGAGAAACCACTGCACAGCTATTAGATCAGCTAAAATACAAAACAGTGATAATACCAGGTACTGGTGATTATGCAGAGAAACTGGGTCTCTTCTGTGGTGCTGGTGGAGAAGTTTAATAGAAGTTTAAGCTGCTAGTTTCTTAGAAAATTGAGCATCCACTTACATATATGATTGAGCAATTACACTCCTGGGCATTTGCCCCAGAGAATTGCCAATTTTCATACAAATGAAAACCTATACATGATTGTTTATAGCAGCTTTATTTGTAGTAGTAAAACTAGGAAAAAATACAAGGATTAGGGGATTTGTTTAGCAGACTACTGTGGAATATTACTCATCCATGACAAGAATAAACTTAATAAACAAAGCAACTTGAGTAGAGGTGAAAGAGAATTATTCCCAGTGAGAATACCATGTGGCTTTTAACTGGCAACACTAAAGAAATGGAGATTGAGGGGATGGTTGCCAGGGTTAGGGATGGTGGGGGGAAGTGGGCATGACACAGTAGGGTAGCATGATGGGTATGCTGGTGGTAATATTTCTGTCTCTCGATGGTGGTAGAGGTCAATGAACTATACATGTGATAAAATGTCATAGGTTTACACACAAGCAGTGTACCAGTGTCAGTTTTCTTGTTGATATTGTACTTGAATCTGATGTAATTCTCTTGACTCCTATGTAATTCTTGAGTCTGATGGAATTCTTGGGTGCAAAGTACACAAGAAGTTTATGCTGTCTTTAAAATTCCCTGTGACTCTTAATTATCTCAAAATGACAAGTTAAGGAAGAACTATAGAAAATGTCTCTCTGCAATCAGTAGTATGAATCATACTTGTTAAAAATGGTAGTACAGCCAGGCACTGGTGGCTCATGCGTATAATCCTAGCTACTCAGGAGGCTAAGATCTGAGAATCACAGTTCAAAGCCAGCAAGGGCAGGAAAGTCCATGATATTCTTATCTCTAATACACCACCAGGAAACTGGAAGTGGCACTGTGGCTCAAGTAGTAGGGCACTAACCTTGAGCTGAAGACCTAGGGACAGGGCCCAGGCCCAGAGTTTCAGCCCCACAACTGACCAGAAATAAATAAAATAAAAATGGTAGTAACAGTACTCTTTCATTCAGGACTTCTGTCTCTGTCTAGGAACTTCATCTCAGGAAATAATCAAAGATGCATAAAAACATTTGCATATTCATTCTGGTTGGAAGAGAAGGCTTAATGAGGTATGGTCATCATATGACAGGACTTTCATGCCTCTGAGGAATATCTAATTATGTGGAAAAATTCTCACAATAGAGTTAATTTAAAAAAAGAACAGGTCACAAAAATGTAGGCATGTAGTATGGTATTAATTTTATTTCAAACACATACATAGTATATATGAAAGGGAAAGAGGAAATGCATCAAAATATTAATGATGATGCTACTAAGATGATTTTTAGTTTGGAAACAAGCATGTGTTGCTTCTATGATAAGTACGATCTTATTCGTGAGACTTAGTAGATCTGAAAGGAACATGGGAAATATAGTGTAGCAATTTCCTTTAGACCCAAGGCCCAGGCTGCACACAGAAATATTTCATTTTATAATGAAAAATCTTATCTCCATAAGGAGAATGCCTCTGGGCAAGCCAATAAAAGAGTTTGAACTGAATTTGAAACCTTGGGTGTTTGTATAACTCAGTCTGAAATAAGACTGAGGGAAGAGGAGAGGAGACACATATTTTCCCAATACCTGTGTTTCAGAGGTTCTTTGAATGTAGATGGTACATTTTTATTTACTGTGAGTAATCTTTATTATTGGATATAATTTGTTTTGTGCTAGTACTGAACTTAGGGCCTGGACACTGACCCTTAGCTTTTTCACTCAAGGCTGGTGCTCCACCACTTCCAGTTTTTTGCTGGTTAATTGGAGATAAGAGTCTCATGGACTTTCATGCCTAGGCTGGCGTTGAACCATGATCCTCAGATCTCAGGCACCTCAGTCTCTAAGTATCTGGCTTGGCTATGATTTCTTGTCAATCATTTCTCATGCTACAGAATCCTTTCTATTCACTTTTTGTTGTAGCAAAATACACATAATGTAAAATGGACCATCTTAAGCACTTTAGGTACACAGTTCAGTGCTACAAACTACATCTGGCATATGTAGCCATTATCATCATCCATCTCTATGGTTTTTTGTCTTGTAAAGCCAAAAGTCTATATCCATTACACAATCATTCCCATCATTCCTCCTTCCTCTAGCCCATGGCAACCAGCATCCTACTTTGTCACTATGATTTTGAGGACTCCTAAGCTCTTATAAAAGTGGAATCACTCCTCTTATTTGCCTTTTTATGATTTGCTTCTTTCATTTAATACAATATCCTCAGGGTTCATGTTGTAGTATATTTCAGAATCCCTTCCTAAGACTGAATACTATTCCATTACATGAATCTACCATATCTTGCTTATCCACTCACCTGTCTAATGTCACTTGAGTTGTTTTTCACATTTTCACTATTAAACATAGAGGAGGAAATACAAGGATTAATTCACAAGTGTGTGCTCACTTTCTCCAGGAGTGGCTTTCTAGATCCTTTGGGGATCTAGAAAGGGAGGGGATAATCTCTTGGCTAACCATGTGGCATGCTGGTGACCTAGGTGGGACCCCTACAGTACCCATCAAACGCCTCATTGTCATGCATGACCTTGTTGGCAACAACCTTGACCATAACCTCTTATTTGTATGTTTATTTCCTAGAATCAAAACTAAAAGTAGTTGAGATAAAGAATCCTAATGGCCAACAGATGTGTAGGAATTGGTTAGTAGACGAATGAATAAGGGCAGCAGACACTGGGAAGGAGATTGAGGTGGAGGGGTGAGAAGGTATGTCAGGCAGGGCCTGGCCACTGAGGAGAGGGGGCCCCTCTTACCTTGGTGATAGGGCCAGCATGTGCCTGATACTCGTTGAATTCTTTCTGCACAGGCAGAGGATACTTCATGGCACGGATGGTTCCCACTGAGGTACCCACAAACATCATGCGCCCGGAATGTGAGATGATAATAGCTGTGTAGATGACGTCAAATGCTGACATTTCTCGAAGGACCTGGAACACATAGAGCTCTGTTTAGAGTAAGAGTCCACGCTATGTCTCTAGATTCTTGGCATCATTTGCTCCCTCTCCTCCACTAGCATCCTTAGGGGTCAGTGTGTGCATGTGTGCATGTGTGTGCGCCTCGTGTATGTGCTGGTACTGGGGTTTGAACTTAGGATCTCACAGTCTTGCTTGGCTTTTGCATTCAAGGTTGGAGCTCTACCACTTGAGCCTTAGCTCCAGGCTCTACTTCCAGATTTTTGGTGGTTAGTTAGAGATAAAGAATCTCACTGACTTTTCTGCCTCAGCTGACTTGAAACTGTGATCCTTAAATCCCTTAGATCTCAGCCTCCTGAGTAGCTATGGTTACAGCATGAGTCACAAGCACTTGGTTCAAGTTTTTTTTTTTAAGATTTTTCTTCTATTCTTATAGTGTTTGATGTAGTGCCTAACACATAAAAGGCTAAATACTTCTTGATGCTTGACTGGCAAGGAGTCAAGAAAAATGCTAGTGACTGGAAGACTATTTAGTGCTTACTATGTGCCAATCATGGCTCTCAAATCATTTCTACGTGGTAACTCACCAGTAATCATAACCTCCCTACCAGGGAGCCAAGTTCTGTGTGTTTTAAAGATGATGCAACACATGAGTCACAGAGATGGAAAGTAGCTTGCTCACCCCATTCACCTGAGGGGCAGTCTGGCTCCAGCTATGTTGTCACACTTCTCAATGTGAGAATGGGATTCAGATCTTAACTTTATTCAGGAAACACTGATTTCTGCCCATTATATAAACAGCCGTATGCTCAGGAAACTCATTCATTCCTTCTCCCCTGAATGTACTCATTCACCCCTCCCCCCAGCCTGCATGCTTACTGGAGGGAATTTTGTTGTGGGCCATGCAATCTGTCAGCTAGAAGCCATGTCAAAGGGACTGAAACATAGCCCTGCCCTAAGGTAGCATTATTCTGGTCCAGCTCTGTAAAAGCTACCACAGAATCAGGACCAGACTTCCTCTGTGTGTAAAGGAGAATCACAATGTTCTAAGTGGGTTCTAACCACGCCTCAGGCTGTTCTGTGGCTGTGGTAGACATGACAAGGGCTGAGGAGACCCGGGAGGAGCTGTGGCTGGGCTCTTGGAGAGCGACACAAGTCACATTTGTCTGAATTGTCTTTGCTGAGCTCTTCTCTCTGCTCTTCATTACATGAAATGAGAATGTGGAATTTCTCAAATTTTAGATGTTACAGTTTTCAAAAGGACCTGCTGTCATGTCTAGGTGACAACAGATAACTCTAGCTGTATTTTTACTTCTGCTAAGTGCAGACCAAAGGCAAGGGTGCAGCGTAGAGGTACAGCTGATCTCCATGCCTGGAGGGCAGAAGGGAAGCGCCAGACAACAAGCATAATGGAAAGGGAAAAGGACTCTACAATTTGATCCAGCCAGAAGAGCAACAGGCAGGAAGTTCAGGAAGTGATCAGAATTGAGTGGATCCAACAGGAAGAGTAGCCAGATGCTCTCCCAGGAGGAAGGAGCCTTCCTTTTTTTTATATACATTCTCTCCTTTCCTTTTTTTTAAAGTCCAAGACTGGGTCTTGAGCTCAGTACCTACTGCTTTTGCTCATTGGCTAGCACTCTACCAATTGAGACACTTCGGTAACCCACATTATGCTTTCTTGTGTACGCTGTCTTCTGTAGACTCCAGAGGTGGGACAGGTGGAGACTCACCGAAGAATCTGCAATCTCCTTGAGGGTCTGGTCTGATCCAACAGCAAAGATAATTTTGCCATCAGGGGAGATGGTCACAGAGTTGTAGCTGCAGGACTTGAGCACGCATTCTGTCTCTCTCTTTCCTGTAGACAGATTCCATTCATACACAGCACCATCTGTGCCAGCAGAAATCAGCTTGCTGTCATCTGTATTCCATACAACAGACCGAATCTATAGGGAATAAAGACATAGCCAGATAAGAGTGCACATGTGCGCGCGCGCGCGCGCGCGCGCACACACACACACACACACACACACATACACACATACACCATGCACATGCTCCAAAGTGAACTCCAACACGAACTCTCAGGGGCTCTATTAGACTAGGGCTGAATGTCCCTTCCTGATAGAGACTTATCTGAAAGCACAAAACATGGCTCCTTGGAATTGTTAACATTCTGTTTTCTGAGATGCTTGTAAATACTGAAATCCAATCACTCTCACCTTTTTCACTTTATAAAGATGAGACTGAATATGAGTTTAAAGGTTGTGACCAATTATTGCTATATTACCATGACCAGGATCCAAAATACTCTCATTAATCGTGTAGATATATACAAGTAGTTCCTTAGCATCTCCATCTTTGACCCCTTCCCTGTACTCTTCAGTCTGCAACCAAGGTAATCTTTTAAATATGGTCATACCTTTTCCTTTCCTAGACATTCTTGATGCCTTTGAGGAACAAGGGAGTTAAAGGCATAGAACCAGATTAAAGGCATAGAACAAGATTCCATGCACTTGGACTCCCGTAAGCCTCCCAGTCCCATCTCATCCCATGCTTTATCCCAACAGCTGTGATGCAACCCCACAGACTCTTCAGTTCCTTTGACACTTCCTGAAGTCTCTTAGCTTTTTTTTTTTTTTTTGGTGTGTGTATGCGTGCATGGGTGTGTGTGTGTGTGTGCCACTCCTAGACTTGAATCAGGGCCTGGGCATTGTCCCTGGGCTAGCACTCCACCACTTGAACAATAGCTCTATTTCTAGCATTTCATTGGTAAATTGGAGACAAGAGTCTCACAGACTTTCCTGCCCAGTCTTGCTTTGAACCATGATCCTCCGATCTCAGCCTCCTTAGAAGCTAGGATTAAAGACGTGTGCCACTGGTGCTTGGCAGTTGGTTTTTAAATCCTTATCTACAATGACTCTCACCACTGGATCTGGTTAATTCCTACTCAGCCTTCTAGGACCAAGCCTTTGCAAGCATCCCAGCCTCCTCCTCATTTCCTTTCAAAATGAATGATTGGTTTTATGTTTCTCTTCCCATTGGCAGTGAACCTTATGAAGACAGGAATTCCTTCTTTGGTCACTTGTATTGCATGGGTTAGCACAGTGACTGCATCTAAGCCCTTTATTTCCCTGGATGCTAGTCACTCACGTACCTTCCCTGTGTGTCCTTTCAGGTTTGTGATGTTCTCTAGGCTCGTGGTGGTAAAAATGTGAATGACATTTCCACTGACTGCAGCAAACAGGTGACCTCCATTGCTAAAGGCACACTACAGGGAAACACAATGGGAGCAAGCAAGAAGAAGTGAGCAATCTAACTGGAGACTGGAGTCAAGAGTGGCTATTCTGGAAGAGTTCATTCAGGTTGGAACTCCATGTGAAGACAGGAGTGGGGCTGATATTCTGTAGCTTGTAACAGCTAAGATGCTACAGATCCTGCCCTGCCCTACTCTGTAATCATTACACAGCTTAGACTTTGTATGGTAGACACCCTGTTTCGAAGGGGGAAGGTGACTCCAGAAATCAGTGTCTTGTTCATTCAAGTTATTTTGTGGGGAGGGAGAACCTGGATGATTGTCTATTGCCTCTGTTGAGGCTTAGTTTTCCTGGCTCTTCCTATTTCTACTCTCATTTTCCCAGCTGGAACTGTCATTTGGAGTTTACTCTGTGTGTATGTGTGTGCGTGTGCATGCATGCACATGCATGTGCTCTTACTGAGTCTTGAACTCAGGGCCTTGGGCTCTTGCTTGGATTTTTTTCTCAAGGCTGGCGCTCTACCATTTGATCCATACCTCAATATCCATACCTGGATTTTGCTGGTTAATGTAAGATAAGAGTCTCAAAGGGCTGTGTTGGCTTTGAGCTGTGATCCTCAGATCTCAGCTTCCCAAGTAGCTAGGATTACAGGCTTGAGCCATTGGTGCCTGGCTCAGGGATTCCTTTTCTTCTTCAATAATTGTTAAGATACCATGATGACAGAGTTGACCTGTCTCTCAAGTAAGATTTAACAAATTTTTAGGTCCAGTGAAAGATTTGGCTGGCATAAGAAAACAGGGATAAAACCAAATATTCTATGAGTTCAGCAGGAGATGTATTTGATTTTTTTTTAAGTCACTGAAATTTTATGAGTCAGACTTTGGCTCCACCTTCCCAGTTTGTGTTAGCTTTTTTTTTTTTTTTTCTGTCGGTCATGGGGCTTGAATTCTGGGCCTAGGTGCTGTCCCTCAGCTCTTCAGCTCAAGGCGAGCGCTCTACCACTTGAGCTACAGCGCCACTTCCGGTTTTCTGGTGGTTTATTGGAGATAGGAGTCTCACAGTCTTTCCTGCCCGGGCTGGCTTTGAACCGAGATCCTCAGATCTCAGCCTCCTGAGTAGCTAGGATTACAGGCGTGAGCCACCAGCGCCCGGCTTGTGTTAGTTTTTGATATTCCAACCTTGGATTTCCAAGAGAATGGACCTTTATCTGTATTAGTTTTTACCTCTTTGCATCCTCTCACAGAGTATTCTTTGAAAGATCGTATATCATCAATGAGTAGATTCATAAGGCGAAGTTTGTCAGCAAACCCTACTACAATGAAGTGCCCAGAAGGGTGAAGGCTGATTGTATAGGCCTCTTCTTGGTATTCCTTAAATAGTTCCAGAGTACTATGAAAAAAATAGTTATTGAATTGTAAGTCAAAAATTGCTTAACTATTTCAAGCCCTCAACTGTATTGGGTATATACTGTTAATACAGCATTTGACATACTTCATTTCTTACAATTATTTGTTCCTCTTTTCTAGATTCTGGTTACTTGAGGATTCTTGCTTAGCACTTGAAGATAATGTTCAGTTAATAAAGAAACTGTTCAAGCCAGGCATTGGTGGCTTACATCTGTAATCCTAGCTACTCAGGAGGCTGAGATCTAAGGATAGTAGTTCAAAGCCAGCCTGGACAGGAAAGTTTGTGAGATTCTTTACTCCAATTAACCACCAGAAAACTGGAAGTGGTGCTGTGGCTGAAAGTGGTAGAGGGATAGCCTTGAGCATAAGAGCTCAGGGAGAGCACCCAGGGCCCAAGTTCAAGCCCCACAACCACCACCACTACCAATGAAAAAAAAGAAGGAAAGGAAGAAAAAAAGATAGGAAGGGGCTGGGAAGGTTGGTCAGTGGTAGAGTGCTTGCCTTGCATGCATGAGGCCCTGGGTTCAATTCCTCAGTACCACATAAGCAGAAAAAAAAAGCCGAAGTGGCTCTGTGGCTTGAGTGGTAGAGTGCTAGCCTTGAGCTGAAGAGCTGAGGGACAGTGCCCAGGCCCAGAGTCCAGGTTCCATGACCTACCAAAAAAAAAAAAGAAGATAGGAAGAAAGAAAGAAAGGAAGGAATGAATAGATGAAGGAAGGAAGAAAGGAAAGAAGGAAGGAAAGAAGGGAAAGAAAGAAAGAGAAAAGAAAAGGAAGAAATAACAAAAGAAAGTGGTCAAGTGTTGTATAATGACTTTGAAGATACTGCTTTGATGAGATTCCAACACTCATAAGTATTGTTCTCCTCCCCCATCAGCCCTAGCAGTTGTATGTAAGAATAAAGAAATAGTTTAAGTTATGCCAGAAGAATATAATCACTAGGGTGTTTGGAGAAGGAAAAAGAGGAGTAGTAGTAAAAGAACTTGGAAAATCCATGAAGTAAAAACCACATCTGGGGAAAATGAGCAAAGAGGAGATGCGGAGGGACAGTGGAACTTATGTAAAAAAAGGTGAAATATTAAGGTATTACTTTTATGTCCCTAGTGTCTAGCATAATGTCTGGTGTGTAGTAAGCACTTAACAAACCAGAGTAATTTCCTAGCCCATGCAAGAGTAAGAAACAGGTGACTAACTTGATTTAAAAAACCAAAATGAATTTTTTAACTGAAAGCTTCAAAGTAATTAAATTGTATAACTCTCTAATTAAATCAATTTACATAAACAAATTTACCAACTGAAATTCTTCATACTACAGCAGCAAAGCCTTTGCGTCCTTACTTTGATTCATAGTTCCAGATGCGAACGGATCGATCCAGGGAACAGGTGGCAATGAGGGGTTTGCGGATGCAGGTAGACAGACTTGTAATGGATGCTGAGTGTAATGGGTACATTAGGTACTCGAAGTGAGCAGGCTCCCCCTGGAGAAATCATACAGAATGAAGACCCAGCAGGGTGAGCAAAAGGCTGGCTATGTACCTGAGCTCTAATTAGTACCTGGGAGCATTAATTCGCCTTTATGTATGGAAATCAGGCCATGGCAAATTGTCTTAAATGGTATGCAGATTTTCCTGTGGTGCTATTATTTTAAAACATTATTTTAATGGCAATTAAATATTTTGTTCTATGAATATTCTAGAAGTGAATTTAACCATTGTGGTACTATTTAAACATTTTAGTGGCTCCCAATTTTTGTTATTAATGAATAATACAAGACTAGATATCCTTCTATATAGGCATATATCTCTCTGATCACTTCCTTAGAATGCATTTCTAAAGGTGGAATGCTGGTAAAATGGTATGAATAATTTTAAGTATGTCAGTAAGTAATGCCAAATTTGTCTCTGAAGAGAAAGAACTAATTATTTTACCACCAGCAGCAAACAAGAATAAGTGGATGATTTTAAATTTAAAGAAATCCTATTGTGGTGGCATGTAGGTATTCCAGGTGTCTGTCATCAGAGGCAGTATCACTGGGACATCTAAATGAGGTGTGAGGGTTGGAAAATTTAATGAAGCATATACATGTTAGAAGTATTCATAAGACAAGACAAAGGCTGGGATGAGAATTTCTTCAAATTCTGGCTCTCTTCCCTTATAAACTTACATGTACCCACTCCTCTTTCGGCATATTGTAGAGAAAGAGGCAGGCATGGATGACTGCATTCTTCTCCATTTGTTGCTTCTTCTTTTCCCAACATTTTCAACATCCTTGCCTCTATTATCACATCACTATCTTTCTTGGGCTTGGAGGATTGGAATCTAGGCCTTGCTAGGCAAGCACTCTACTACTTGAGCTGCATTTCCTGTCCTCCTATTAGCTTTTAAATACATTGAAATTTTTCTTGTCTTAAAAAATAAAGCACTTCAGGGCTGGGAAGGTGGCTCAGTGGTAGAGCGCTTGCCTTGCATGCCTGAGGCCCTGGGTTCGATTCCTCAGCACCACATAAGCAAAAAGAAAAAAGCTGAAAGTGGCACTGTGGCTCAAGCTGAAGAGCTGAAGGACAGTGCCCAGGCCCAGAGTTCAGGCCCCACAACTGGACCCCTCCCCCCAAAAAAATAAAGCACTTCAGAAGTGGTGCTGTGGCTCAAGTGGTAGAATGCTAGCCTTGAGCTGAAGAGCTGAAAGATGGCACCCACGCACAGATTTCTAGCCCCACAAATGACAAAAGAAAGAGAAAGAAAGAAAGAAAAGAAAGAAAGAAAGAAGGAAAGGAAGAAAGAAAGAAAAAAGTACTTAGGGCTGGGAATGTGGCTTAGAGTGCTTGCATAGCATATATGAAGTTCTGGGTTCCATTCCTCAGTACGACATAAACAGAAAAATCCAGAAGTGGCACTGTGGCTCAAGTGGCAGAGTACTAGCTTTGAACAAAACTGGAAAAAAAGAAGAGAAAAAAAGCACTTTTTCTTCCCACTCTTCTCTGCACAATATGCTTTTCTTGTTGAGATATGGGTCCTGTGAACTTTTTCCAAGGGATGGCCTCAAACAATGCTCCTCCAAATCTTGGCCTCCTGAGTATCTACCTAGTTCTTTATATCTGAGAAGTGTTTGTCATCAAAAGCAGTGGTCTATTCTGTGTGCCATCCATAAATAGATATCATGATAACAATGCTGAAAGGCTTTATTTTCTCAAGGAGAAAATCTTGAGAGCATCAAAAGAAAAATCACTAGTCACTTATAAGAGAACTCTGATTAGTTAGAAGGCAATTCCAGTAAGATTAACAGCAGACTTCTCAGCAAAGACTATGGGATTATAAGGGGATGGAATTATATGTGAAACTATTCAAAGAAGAAAAAGATCAACTTAAAATACTGTATAGCTAGAAAAACTATCAAAATGAAGGTAAAATTAAAAATTCCTGACAAAGACCGAAAAAATTTGTTCTTAGTTGTATCAGTCAGCTTTGCATCACAGTAAGAAATCCCTGAGAAAATCAACTTATAGAGTTATATAGACAATGATCTGTTGTCCTCATTGTTTTTAAGTTTGTGTGAGGCAGCCCATTACAATGGGAGCAGGTGTTGGTGCACACATCACATGGAGGGCACATCAGTGACTTGAAGACCTCCTATTAGGCTCATTCTTCTAAAGGTTTTACAATCTTCCAACAGTGCCATAGTCTAGAGACCAAGTTTTTAACATATGGACCTTGGGGTGACATTGTGGATCCAAACAATAGCACTGGCAGACAGAAAACACTAGAGAAAATCCTTCAGGTTGGAAGCAAGTGACCTCAGACAGTAATTCAAACCCACACAAAAAAATAAGGAGCACCAGTAAAAGTAATTAGCTAATTATAAGGACAATATAACTTCATGTTTCTTTTTTTTCTATTTTAACTGGCTTAAAATTAGTTATATATGTATGTATATGTTGTTGGACCCATAGCATGTAGAATAGCAATGTATCTGCCAATAAAAGCACACAAATGGCTGTATTAGACTAATGAAATATGGATAATGGTAACTGAACCCACAGAAACAAATGAAAAGAACAAAAGTGGTAAATAAGTTTAGTGTTAAAAGGCTATAAATATGTATTTATTCCTCAGTCTTCCCTTGACTTCTTTTAAAAATACAAATTACATACCAAGTAATTTTAACAATATACTGTTGCAGGTTTGTAACACTTATAGATATAATACAAATAAACAGTAATACCGTAAAAGGAGAAAAAGTAAAGGAGTTAGAAGTTAACATTCTATATTTTACTAGTATCAAATTGGCCTAGGTCTAAATCTGATTATGACATGTCAAAATGTATATAAAGAGTGCCATGAAATAACTAAAATATATAGTGAAGAATAATCAGAAATTATCAGAAAAAATCAGAAATTAAGTGCTACATTAAAAATTTGCTTAGCTGAATGCCAGTGGTTCATGCTTATAATCCTACCTACTCAGGAGGTTGAGATCTGAGGATTGTGGTTTGAAGCCAGCCCAGGCAATTAAGTCTGACTCTTATCTCCAATTAATCACAGAAAGAGCAGAAAGAGCTGTGGCTCAAGTGGTAGAATGCTAGCCTTGAGCAAAATGAGCTCAGTCAGTGACAATGCCCAGGCCTCAGGACTGGAAAAACAAATATGCCTAGTATGAAAGATAAATAAACAAGAGCAACAAACCCATGACACACATAGAAAACAAAAGGTAAATTACAAGGCAGACATAGAGGGAAATGCAAAAAAGCCAACAACAATAAAAAACAAAAACAGGAAGACATAAACTCAGGTAATCAAACATTAACATTAAAGCTCATCTCTCCCACTGGATTATCCTGCAGTCCTAAATCTTGTTTATAATCCTTTCATACTTAATGTGGCAGATAAGTGCTTGCTTAGGATTGGGGAGGGGAGGGAGGAAGGTAGAGATACAATAATAAATAGTGTAGGCTTATTCTGAGGTGATGAATATGTTCTAAAAATAACTCAATAAAGCAATTGTAAAAACATTTTAAAGAAGAATATGTTAAAATTTCCTGTAATGATGGTAGATGATCTATTTTCCTTGTTATTCCATCAGATGTTTTATAACCATACCATAAGGTGCCTGTGGATTTAACATAATAATATGTTGCTGATGAAGTAAACAATGTAGATAATTAGCTTCATTTTTTATGGTGCTTTTTTTGTTGCAATGTCTATAGTATATTTAGGCCAACTTCTTGTGTTATTTTAAAACAACACAAAAATCAACACTAAAAATTTTAATATATACATTTTTGTGCTAATGAGCAAATATAGCAGTAGATTAAATTCCTTGAAGTGTGATTTCTGGTAAAAGGCTATGCTAAATTAAACAGCATCAATGTGTCCTCCAAAGGCAGCAGCAATTATACTTCAAATGTTCCTACATGAACCGGTTAAAATTAGAGTTTCTTTTGCTCAATTATAAAGTGAGGCTGAATGAACACATACTCTATCTATCTGGAGGAAAGTCTACCCATGCAGTGAGCAGCCCTTCTGCTAGATATGCAGGTCTGGTCTGGAAGCAGGGGAGGTAAGAGAAGGCTTACTTTGCTGATTTCGGTCAGGGACATGGTGATGCTGTAGAGCTGGTTCTTGCCGGTGCTGGCTATCAGAGTTTCTTCTGAGGGGCTGAAGCACATGCACAGAATGTCTTGTTTGTCTGACTGACTTGGATCATTGCTCTGTGGGTCTATAGGAATCTGCCCAAGACACAAAATAGGTATCTGTAATGGCTCTATACTATCAGCATGTACTTGGTTAGCATGTAATTGAGCTGTGAGAGTTCTACAGAATCCAGGCCTATATGAATCCTACCAGGATGCTACTTGGGATCAGCCTCAGGTATAGAGAAGAGAGGGCCTGAATGCCTCCATTTCTGTGCTATTTTGTTATTTTTATCATGTTGAGATTAAACTCAATCTTAAGCTTTCTTGGATTGATTGCTCAGCTGGTGCTCTACCACTTGAGCCAAGTTTCCATCTTGGCTTTTTTTTCTGGTTATTTTGGAGGTGGAGTCTCTCAGACTTTTCTGCCTGGACTGGCTTCAAGCTGTGATCCTCTGGATCTCAGCCTCCTCCTAAATTGCTAAGAGAACCACCAGTTCAGGGCTCTGTAGGTTTTGAACACCACCACACACTCACCTTTAGTAAATAGTGTCTGAATAATAAGATAGTTGCATGTGGCAAAATTATTATCAACTGATAACTTCCCTTTGAGATCCTCTGAAACCACATTAATCTAAATCCCACTCCTGCCCCCATGTTGGGAGCCAGTGGTTGTGGTCATCTGGCAGCAAGCACACCAGTATGTTGTTCTGGGCAGCAGAGAGTTGTGGCAGCCCTTTCACTGTGTGGAATGAGCCTTGGGGCAGAGAAAAGTAAACTCATACCGCTTCTGCCTTCTCCACCTCAGTCCCACCTTTCTTGCTATTTCCGCCAATTTTCCTATTTTGGGTACTTTTCCCAAGGTATCTAACTTCAAAGCCTGAGTCTCATCTTTGCTTCTGTGTCTGACCTCCTACATCTACTCAAAGACACTCTCCCTTTCCTCTTACCCATTACCCACTGCCTTGATCTCATTACCATTTGCTGCAATAACAAAAATATTTCTTAATTGATTGTTAAAAAATAGCAGAGTGACTACTGCAATTTTCTGAGTACCAGCTACTGCACACAGCAACTTAGACAGACTGTCATTTCATTTTTTTATCTCCCTGTCATGGCAGTTATCACATTATGTTCTTTTTCTTTTTTTTTGGCTAGTCCTGGGGCTTGAACTCAGAGCCTGGATACAGTGCTCAAAGCTGGCACGCTACCACTTGAGCCACAGCTCCACTTCCTACTTTTTCTGTTTATGTGGTACTGAGGAGCCCAGGGCTTCATGCATGTTAGGCTACATTCTACCCTGAAGCCACATTCCCAGCCTCACATTATATTCTTGGTGAAGAAAACATAGGTTTTAGAAGATCCAAATTCCATCTCAGGTCATTCAGCCAATATATGCAGAACCAAGTCTAACTTATTCAGTGTATTTTGAAACACTTTTGGAGTCCAGTGTCTCAAGAATCACTACTGTGTGTCACAGGCAGGTTGCTTTCCTTAATCATAACCCTTTTCTACTCAAAAGCTTCACAGGGTGCCTTCTGTATTACATCCTCCACCCTCAGACTGATGTTAGACATCTTGATCAGCCTTAGCTACTCTCTTTTTCCTTCAAGTGAGTTTAATCCCTCTTCACTGGGGAAAAGAATATCTCCCAAACACATTCTTGCATCCTCCTATGGTGCTTTTGTTTAAGTGTTCCTGCCATCTAGAGTTCCCATTCCTTCCTACCAAGTATTACCCATCTTCTAAAACCCTTCTTTCAAGAGTACTATCAAGTACTAAGAAGTCCTCCTTGTCTTCCACAAGCAGTCATACCTTACCACTCTCCATAATACTCTGTAATAATTATTCCATAAGCATTCCTGAAAGCTGATCGTATGCCAGGTAGTTGGCTTGGCATTAAATATCAGCATACACTAATAATAGAAGTGTTAAAAAAAACAATGGAAACTTTATGGTTCAAAGAAGAAATACAATTTTCCACAGTTCTCTCCCAGGATTCAAATCCAGAACATCCTAAACTCAGGTCTTGTTCATCTTATCCTAAATGCTTCCTCAGGCCAGAGATCTCTGCTACAATTTCTGGTCAGCTTTATAGCTCCCTCTTTCCCCTTCAAGTTCCTTGTCAGAATGCTGCTGCTGCTGCTGGAGAGCAATGCCAGTAAGACCCCAGCTCTGTTCTTCCCTTCCGTCCCTCCTTACCCGGATTTCCCTGCTCTCCCGGTAAGAGTCTTTCTCTTCCACCTTCTCAAACAGCAGAACTCTTCCTGGCCCAGCAGAGCAAGCAAATCCCTTCGAATAGGTTGCAATGGCAAACACTTGGGGCATGGGCAGCTGATTGTGGCTAGCGGTTGTGGTGACCTGTTCAAAGGAAGGGACTGGGGAACTGATTGGTGGAAATTCAATCAGGCTGGAAAAGGAAAAGAGCAAATAAAACTTCAGAGACTAACTCCTAGGGAGTTGAGTTTTTCTTGAAAGGAGAAAGAAGGATATCCCTAGATGTGCATAATAACATCACTGATCCCTTCCTTAGGCAAATGCTGTCCTATAGTCTGGGTATGCACTACGAACTCCAGAGAGGACTGTAAGGCGACATATTTATTTGGTAGCTCCACAACCTGGTGTGGGCATGATGATGATGGTGATGATGATGATGACTTTCATTTTGCTTAGAAAAAAGTGGCTCGGAGGGTTTGAGTTTTCTAAGATCACACAGGAGGTGACATTGTTCAAGAAGAAATATACTCTTTATTTATTTATTTATTTATTTTTGCCAATCCTGGGCTGTCTCTAAGCTTCTCTGTGTTCAAGGCTAGTGTTCTACCACTTGAGTCACAGTACTACTTCCAGCTTTTTCTGAGTAGTTTATTGAAGGTAAGAGTCTCATGGACTTTCCTGCCTGGACTAGCTTTGAACTGTGATCCTCAGATCTCAACCTCCTGAGTAGGTAGGATTACAGTTGAGCCACTGGCACCTGGCTAGAAATATACTCTTTACCTGACTTATATAACTGTAACCCCTCTGTCCATCACTTTAATGATTATAATTATATATAATATAAAATTATTACTATTATTTTGTCAGTTGGGGACTTGAACTCTGGGCTTGGGCACTGTCCCTGAGCTCTTCAGCTCAAGGCAAATGCTCTACCACTTGAGCCACAGTGCTACTTCCAGTATTCTGGTGGCTTATTGGAGATGAGTCTCATGGACTTTCCTGCTGGGGCTGGCTTTGAAATGTGATTCTTATATCCCAGCCTCCTGAGTAGCTAGGATTACAGGCAAGAGCCACTGGCACCCAGCACAATTTTTTTTAAGAAGCTAAGCTAAGCTGGGCACCAGTGGCTCATGCCTTGACACTCAGGAGGCTGAGAATTGCAGTTCAAAGCTAGCCCAGACAGGAAAGGCTGTGAGACTCTTATCTCCAATTAGCCACTAGAAAACCAGAAGTGGAGCTGTGGCTCAAAGTGATAGAGTGCTTGCCTAGAGCAAAAAAGTTCAGGGACAGTGGCAGGCTTGCCCTGAGTAAAAAAAAAAATCAAGCCGGGCGCTGGTGGCTCATGCCTGTAATCCTAGCTACTCAGGAGGCTGAGATCTGAGGATCTTGCTTCAAAGCCAGCTCCAGCAGGAAAGTCCTTGAGATTCTTATCTCCAATAAACCACTAGAAAACCAGAAGTGGCGCTGTGGCTCAAGCGGTAGAGTGCTTGCCTTGAGCTGAAGAGCGAAGGGACAGTGCCCAAGCCCAGAGTTTAAGCCCCAAAACCGACAAAAAAGGAAAAAAAAAAAATCACACAAGGGGTAAGTAGTAGAATAGGTCTCCATTTTTATTTATTTATTCACTCATTTATATAACAAATATTTATATTTGTTTATAAATATTTATTTGGAGTTATACCATGCATACACCTTTGGGAATCAATGGTAAATAAGATCAATGTAGTCCTTGCTCTCGGAAACTTTTTGTCTAGAGAGACAAGAGCTAAGGACTCTTTGGGGACTACCAACTATGACAGGAAGAAATGGCCAGCAAGTCAGCGGAGATGGGGCAAAGGTAAGAGAGGTCCTAGCCAAGACATGCAGGATAAACAGGAACACGTGTAGGTATCTGGGGGAGACACAGAGGGGGGAGGACAAAGGAAACTGCACATGATGAAGCCCACAAGCAAGAGAGTGCACAGGGCATGTGAGAAAAGACTGAGGTGAGAGCTGCTAATACTTTAGAAAGGTGAGCATGGCAGGGGCATGTGGGCTGAGTTAAGAAGTCTTTCTGCTGTAAGTCCCGTACCCACAGGAAGATGGTACCTGCATCTTGTAGATGTTTTATGATCTGCCACTTTTTGTGCCCACTCCCAATATGACCTTTTAATATGTTGGCATGGAACTCTGATCAGATCTGATATTTCAGAATAAAGAAATTTGTGCAGTACCACATAAGTTTGACTCTTGAGCATCTCCTTTTGATATGGATTGTTTCTGGACCAGTTTGTCTTAAGTTCTGCCTCTTATTGGTTCAGATGAAATTTTATCTTCACTTCTTTGTATATTATGTGTAAATGGGAAAACGAAAAATGTGTGTATAACAGTGTATGAATTTTTTTTAAAAAAGAAGACTGTACATGCAAGAAAATGGAGAAGGGCATAAGGATGTATTAGTAATATTCTACGCAACCACAACCAAAACAGGGTTGTCATCATATGGGGGGATGGTGAAAATGGGTGGATTAAAATTAGTGAGAGCCAGGCATTGGTGGCTCATGCCTGTAATCCGAGTGACTCACGGGGCTGAGATCTCAGGACTGTAGTTCAAACCCGGACAGGGCAGGAAAAGTCCATGAAACTCTTATCCCCCAAAATAACCACCAGAAAACTGGAAGTGGAGCTGTGGCTCAAAATGATAGGGTGCTAGCCTTGAGCAAAAAAGCTCAGGGACAGTGCCAGGCCCTGAGTTCAAGCCCTATGACTGACCAAAACAAATCAAAACAAAACAAAAACTACTGAGGGAGAATCTATGTCATGTGGTGAATGGCTTGGACTCTGGGTCAAAGAGATCTGGGTTTGAATCTTGATTCTGATCAGTGCTGTGATCTTGGGTGCATCACTTAACTTCTTTGAGTCACCATTTTCTGGTCTATAAAATTGGTATGATAGTACTATGTACTATATAGGGGTAAGACTCAAGGAATACAGGGAAAATACCGAGAGCAATGCCTGATGCATCCAAAAGCACACTGCTGTATGTGTGAGATAAGATTGTATCTGCTGAAGTATAGCTGACTGCTCCTTCCTGGATCCCCTTCCTATCTCACATCCAATTACACTTGCTTCCACTTTGCTTTTGATCTGTTGTCTCTTACCAAATTGTATGTGTCTTGAAGACATGCATTCCCAGTACCTAGCAATATGCCTGGCATCCTGTGAGGGCTGGCAGACACGTATTTGATCTGTTTAGTAAATGAGGTGGCCTTCCACTAAAATATTTATTTTTTGGAAAAAAAACCCTATAGTTTTGGAGACTAATCATATTGAAATGAAATCGTATATAAAAACAAAAAGAATCACATCTAAGCAATGGTTATAGCTATTAAATTTATGTTTAAATACAGATAAATACTAAAAGGATCAGAGAAACTAACACAGCTGGTTTTCAAGGTAGAGGGATTTTGGAAGAAGGCTATTGTTGGATAATTCCAGTAGTACAAGTGCATGAGCACCAGCCTCTAGGGGCACTGTTACCTCTCTGATTCATGGATGATCTCCAGGCTCTTTGAGCCATCATCAGTGTCCTTGACCATTATGCTCGTTTCCCAGCGCTGATCTCCAGACTCAAAGAGTAACAGCTTGCCTGTGTCAGTGCCAACAATGATCTTTTCTTCAGCTATCCAGGCATGGGCTAGATAGTTTTGGGGTTCTCCTCTCTGAAAATTGGTTTGCTTTAGTGTCCCCTCAGTAAAACGGAGAAGCTTAAACATCCCGTTTCCAGTGACACAAATCTGAGTGTTATCCTGGGGATTGATGCTCACCTGTAAAATGTGAGTGAATAAAAGAAAAACATTCATAAAATCAGTCTTGATGGAATTACTTTCTACTTTAATAATTAATATATTTCAGATAGTGGAGATTGGGGCTGGGAAGGTGGCTCAGTGGTACAGCGCTTGCCTTGCATGCATGAGGCCTTGGGTTTGATTCCTCAACACCACATAAGCAAAAAGAAAAAAGCCGGAAGTGGTGCTGTGGCTCAAGTGGTAAGAGCGCTAGCCTTGAGCTGAAGAGCTGAGGGACAGCGCCCAGGCCCAGAGTTCAGGCCCCACGACTGGACCCAAAAAAACAAAAAACAAAAAACAAATAGATAGTGAAGATTATTCCTTCCAGTCATTGAACTATGCAATCTTATTCCACACTTGGTAAGGACATATATCTATATCCATTGCATATGCAGGGGCCTATAATCTTAAACTCAAAAGAAACCTTTGAAGGTTAAAAACAGAATGAGCTGGAAGCAGTGGCTCACTTTTGTACTCAAGAGGTACTCAGCTACTCAGGAGGCTGAGATCTGAGGATTACCGTTTGAAGCCAGCTTGGGCAGGAAAGCCCATGAGATTCTTATCTCCAATTAATAGACAAAAAGCCAGAAGTGGAGCTGGAGCTCAAATGGTAGAGTGCCAGCCTTGACTGAAAAAGCTAAGGAACACTGCCCAGGCCCTGAGTTTTAGCCCCAGTACACATATTCTCTCTCTCTCTCTCTCTCTCTCTCTCTCTCTCTCTCTCTCCTCTCTCCCTCCCTCCCCCCTCCCCCACAGAGCCAAATGAGCAGGCTTTCACAGTAGACAAATTGTGTCAACAAAATGGATTTAAACTCAGCTAGAAACACAGAGAAATGAAGGTCAGGTAGGTATTCACAGCCCTTTCCAGTGGGGAAGAAATCATGTGTTGGGATTTGCTATGTAATCCCAATCCATCTTCAGCTTGGTCAGCCTGCTGATCTTACTAGATGGGAAGCAACTTGGGCACTATGGCTTCTTCATCTCTGTATTCCTAGTTCTATGTTCTATAGTGGGCATCTAATAAATGTTCACTGGGTCATTGGATCTACTTCAGACAGGGTATTCCCCGCACTGAATAGGACTGCTCTTCAGGCCTTATTATGGTCTGGATGAAATAACTTTATGTTTTCACCTGCTTTTGGTCTGATTCTTGGATTAACCAAACAACCTGATTACTAGTTTCACTTCGCAGCTTCAATTAGAAATGAAATACACTAGATAAATCAATGTTCTGGTTGTGATGTGCTTATTTATACACCAATCTTTGGAATGATGAATGGTGGAGCCTATGCTTGAGATATTGATTAGCTATTATCTCAGAACATAAACTGAGTTATTGAACTTTCCCTCAAACCACAGTAGAAAAATTCTGTTTCTCACATAATTGCAACTTCATTGACAGATTCCTAAAGAGTTACCATTTTATGTTACATGTCTGAAGTCTTCCTATTACCCAGCAACCTTTCTGAAAAGAGACCTGGCCAAGGAGACTAAGTTCTATGAATTCACCTCTAGGCCAGAGAAAAGATGACAGGAACTGGAGTCAGGGATGGCTGGCTTTGCCACTCACCACCTGTGTGATCTTGGTGAGTTACTTAATATCCTGGAACTTCAGTTCCCTCATCTGTAAAGTGGGGATCATATGCATTTCTTTGGTGCTAGTCCTGAAGCTTGAATTCAGAGTCTGGGTGCTGTCTTGAACTTTTTTGCTTAAGGCTAGCACTCTACCACTTGAGCCACAGCTCTATTTCTGGCTTTTTGGTAGTTAATTAGAAAGTATCATGGGCTTTTGCAGCTGGGCTGACTTCAAACTGTGATCCTCAGATTTCAGCTTCCTGAGTAGCTAGGATTATAGTCATAAGCCAGGCGTCTAAATATATTCTTTATATGGGTGTTAGGAGATGAACATTTTAAATGCATATACAAAATAAACACTGTGGTACAAAGAAAGCATTTACTAAGAAGCAGCTCTTACTATTTTACCGTCTGCATGACTCTCAGAGTATGCTAGCAGGTACCTGGTAGATAGGATTGTTCTGAAGGTCACTTTTAATTATGGCCATTACTTTCTGCTTTTCCCATAGCCAATAGACCAGATTTGACTCTGGAGGTGATGACTGAGTCAATAGGTATTTGGAGTCTGGAGAAAAAGACATGCTAATGAATTTCTGAGCTGGGAAGTCAAAATTACTCAGGACTTTGCGCTTCCGGCAAGGAACAGATGACAGTTCATAAATGGTGATTATGGGTCTATCTTGCACAGTCTCAGAGATAGCGAGGTATCGGCGATTGGGACTGATGGACAAGGCCAGCATGCCCTGACTCTTGTCTGAACCTGTGAATAGAAGTAAACGGGGATAATGAGGGCAGCTCATGCCTTCTCTGTGGTATTGAGTACCACTGGCACAAAGAAGGAAGGTGCATGAACACTAATAACCAGTTCTTGGCCATTCCTGAGTTCAACTGTGTCTGAGGTATTATGAAAATGACTAGGATGGGAACCAGAAACTTCTCCGGAAGTATGATGGGGTAGGGTGGGAGACGGGGACATGGGCAGGGGGAGCTCGAGCTATAGGCAAAGATATGAGAGAGGGTTTAGTATGGTGGGAGAATTGCAGCAATAGTCATAGCTGAATCATAGCACAGGTCTAGAAGGGTGGAATAAGGGTCCAATTACAGAGGCTTTCATGCCCTAAGTGCTATCACTCAATGCTCTCCTTTTATTCCAAAGGCCATGATGCCCACACATTAATTCGTTAGCCTCTCTTTCACTTGTGTGCCATTCTGTCTATGAAATGAATGCAGAAGTCTGCTAGAGTGGCTTTATAATAAAACTCTGTGTTTTCTTGAAAGCACATACATTCTATTTCCTCTTCTCCTGGAATATAGTAGGCATCTTGCAATCATGAAGTAATAATAATAAGCATGAAATGTAAGCTGTAAGCCTCTAGAAAACAAAGCCCAAGGCAAAGATTAAAGTGTCAACCCTTTATTTGAGCAATAAAATAGAGAGTGCATTACAATTTTCATGGGCCCTAGGTGTATTTGCTTTCATGGGATCCTTCCTCTGTTAAAAGTATTTCTTTAACAAGTATTTAAAATATATGCAATCACATATTTGATGACTACATTGATATAAAGAGAAACATAACTCAGGCTGGATTTGCCATAATCTAGTCATTATTGTTATATTCAATTTTTTCCCGAGTTTAACACAAATTAAAACCTTTTCATGAAGTATCATGGGTCCTAGGCATTGTGCACAGTAGATAAGGCATCCATGGATGCTGGCCCTGGATAGGGAGGATGAATGAGAGGAGAAAATGTGCTAGTCCTTTTGTGATGGGCTCCATGCTGCTGCTTCACAGCAAGCCAAGGAGAAAGATCAAGTCTCCCAGCAACATTCCTGCCTAGCACACAGGACTCCACTGGAAGGCCTGTGGGAACACCTGCACCTGAGAAGTGGGTTCTGGGGCATGGAGAGACTTGCAGAGTTTTGACTTTACGTGGGAGGCAATGAAGATAAATTTTAGGAAGGGTCAGATGTGTGTTGTAGGAAGCCCTCTCCAGCAATTGTATGGAAGACAATACTGGGTGGGGTGGGGAGAGGAAGTGAGGAAAACTGTCCAGCACTATTTGAAGAAGCAGAGATGATGGTAGCAATAAGCTGCATGAAGGCAGTGATAGTGATAGGAATGGAGAGGATGGAACTAGAGAAATGCTAAGCAAGAACCGGTAGGACTTAGTGATTACCTGGGTGAGGGATTGAGAGAGACATGAGTGGTGTCTGAGAGGAATGGGACACCCGGGTGGGCGGAAGATAGACTGAGGGGGTTAAGAGTGGCAGTGAAGATTGCATTCATTTGACTTTGGCTTAAGAGATTACATTCATTGAGACTTCGGTCTTATGAGCAGACTTAGAACCATCTGTGCATGGCATTCCAGGGTGTGTGTGTGTGTGTGTGTGTGTGTGTGTGTGTGTGTGTGTGTGTGTGTGTGTGTGTGTGTGTGTGTGTGTGTGTGTGTGTGTGTGTGTGTGTGTGTGTGTGTGTGTGTGTGTGTGATTTTTGTGTCTGGCACACAGGAAGTGCTTAATAAACTTCTGTTGAATGAACAAATGAGTATGTTTGCACTCCATTATGGTTCTGTGATGAAAACAAGCTAGGCATCATCTCCATTTTACAAATGATGAAAATGAGGCTCTATGAGCTTATGAAATGAAGAGCCAGATCGAAATCAGATCTCTCAAGTTCATGACCTGGCTAGTCATAATTTTACCAGGAAATTGGCTAGCATGGTTTTTTGGGGGCCCATATTTTAGAGTCACTATCCTCTGACTGTATCCCTTACCAGGATATGGAGCCAAAGGCCACCTGGAGTTTGCATTGCCTATTCTAGATTATGGTCTAGGTCCCCAGAACCCTGGAATTCCATGCTCAAATGGTTTTAAGTCTGCTCATAAGACGGGCACTGGTGTCTTCCCAGGTTCGTCTCTACCCTTGGCCTAGGCCTAAAGAAAGATAAAAGGGTAGCTGCTTAGAGAGTATGTGGACAACACTTGAACCTGTAGCTGGGAGGATCCACGGGCATAGGAATAAGGCCCCTGGTGATATAAGAGTGAGTTTGGAGAAGAAAAAGAGTGGTACATGTAAAAAATATAAGCAAATGAGCAGAATAACAGAAATTAAATCTCAGTGAGTACCTCAAGTGGTATGTTAGATACAGCTGAAAAAAGAATCAATGAAACCAAGACAAAAACAAAGCCCTAAAGGAAGTATCTAGTATATAACAGAGGGAGTTGATGACATGGAAAATCATGGAGGATGGTGTTTGGATGGTGGAGTTCCAGAGAAGATAATAGAATGAAAAAGATACTTTGACAAGCACCTGTGGCTCATGTCTGTAACCCTAGACACTCAGGAGGCTGAGTTCTGAGCATCGTAGTTCAAAGCCAGACCAGGCAAGAAAGCTGATAAACCATCATCTCTAATTAAACACCAAAAAGCTAGAAGCATAGCTGTGGCTCAAGTGGTAGAATGCTAGCCTTGAGCAAAAAAGCTCAGGGACTGCTTGGGCCCTGAGTTCAAACCCCATGACTGTCATATAAAAAAAAAAAAAAGATGCAATATCTGAAACTTGTCACCTGTGGTTCATTCTAGCTACTCACAGAAGGCTGAGATCTGAGGATCAAGGTTCAAAGCCAGCCTGGGCAGAAAAGTCCATGAAATGCTTATCTCCAATTTACTGCCAATAAAAAAAAGCCAAAAATGGTGTTGTGGCTCAGGTGGTAAAATGCTATTCTTGCGTGAAAAAGAAGTGAGAGAAGCCGGGCGCCAGTGGCTCACGCCTGTAATCCTAGCTACTCAGGAGGCTGAGATCTGAGGATCACAGTTCAAAGCCAGCCCAGGCAGGAAAGTCCGTGAGACTCCTATCTCCAATAAACCACCAGAAAACAGGAAGTGGCACCTTGGCTCAAGTGGTAGGGTACTTACTTGTCTTGAGCTGAAGAGGTGAGGGACAGCACCCAGGCCCAGAGTTCAAGCCCCATGACCAACAAAAAAAAAAAAAAAAAGTGAGAGAGCACAAGGCATTCAGCTCAATCCTAGTACCAGGACACACAGACACAAAGACACACACACACACACACACACACACACACACACACACACACACGCGGATACCATATCTGATGTGACAACTGTTAAAAATTCTCTAGAACAACTACATCATGCCTTAGGTCCAAGGACCCCAGGGAATTCTTAGGAGGATGAAAAATAAAAGTAATACACACACACACACACACACACACACACACACACACACACACACACACACACAGCTAGGATCTTAAAAGAAGATAGGAGGAAAGTCTGATCATCTGCAGAAAAAAAGATTTAATGGATAATTTCTTTCTTTTCTTTTTTTTTCTTTTTTCTTTTTTTTTGTTGGTCACAGGGCTTGAACTCTGGGCCTGGGCGCTGTCCCTCAGCTCTTCAGCTCAAGGTTAGTGCTCTACCACTTGTGCCACTTCCGGTTTTCTGAGTGGTTTATTGGAGATAGGAGTCTCACAGACTTTCCTGCCCAGGCTGGCTTTGAAACGTGACCCTCAGATCTCAGCCTCCTGAGTAGCTAGGATTACAGGCGTGAGCTACCGGTGCCCGGCAATAATGGATAATTTGTTAACCACCATAACAAATGAGAAGACAAAAATAACCCAATGAAACAGACCTCTATACAAGAATCTTAAAACTAGTTGAACTATCTTTCAAAAATGAGAATGACAAAAAGGCCTTTTTTAGACAAATAAAAACATTAAGAACTTAGTACTACATTGAAGTCTAATGGTGGCAACACCTGGTACATACAAGAGCAAATATAGGTGAATATCTGAATAAATTGATGACTAGTATAAATGTTAGTAATATTATGAAAAAATATAGAAAATGTATGTAATAAAATTCAGTTATTTGTTCACTGGGGGCAAAGCAGAAAATTAGAAAGGATTTTTTTGGTGGTCAGGGGGCTTCAATTCTGGGCCTGTGTGGTGTCCCTCAGCTCTTCAGCTCAAGGCTAGCCCTCTACCACTTGAACCACAGCACCACGTCTTGCTTTTTGGTGATTAATTGGAGATAAGAGTCTCACAGATTTTTCTTCAAATGCCCGCCTGGCTTAAAAAAACTGTTTAGCCGGTTAAAGGATGTTGATAACTTTATACATTAAGCATTCTTCGTTAGTAAGACATGTTAAAATGATTCCCTTTAAGATCAGAAACATGACAGGATGTCCATTTTTATACTTCTAGTCAACTCTCTCTGGAGGTGTTTGCCAGTCAGAAACACAAGAAAAAAAAAGTAAATAAAACTATTGTTATATATAGAAGTACAAATGTCTCTGTAGAAACATCTGACCGTCTATAGATAATTCATTAGAATTAATCATAGTTTAGCAAATATGCTGAACATAAAAATAAGTAAATAACTGTGTTATTTATTCCAACAGCATATTACATGGTGTTTAATAACTGATTTCACTCAAACTAAGAATTTCTGCCTATCACCAAAAGGAGGTAGAAAATACAAGACCCAGATTGGAAATATTTATAACAGCTGTATCATTAATGTACAGAATGTATGGTTAATATACAGTGTATTCATAAATCAGTAAGAAAGACCCAAGACCCAAACCCCACAAAAATGATCAAAAATTGGTACAAAATGTGAGCAGGATGCTTAAAAATAAAACTAGGTAGGAATATTCCATTCACACATGAAAAGATACTAACCATCTTCATTACTAATAGAAATAAGTTAAAACTACAATAATAACCTTTGTCAACTACCAGATTCACCAAATAGTTGAAAATCAAGAGTTGTAGGGAATATTAAGTTGTAAGGAATAAGGATCCTTAGGCTACAAGTGGGAATGTAAATTGATACTATCTAAGCAGTTTTAGTCTTGGTTGTGAGTTCTGAAGAATCTTTGAATAAGTGACGTTGCATAATATATGAATACAAAAATGTTCCCAGTGGTATGATTTCTAATAGCAAATTATCAGAATTTGATAGTTTACTTCCCAAATACTTCTCAAACTTCCAACTGTTGTGCATATTTGAGACATCATAGTCACAGGTTGTAACACTCTGTTGCAATAAAATGAGATTAGCTATAGGTATTAAGATATATGAATCACAAAAGGATAATGATGAACAAAAGAATCAAGTCATGCTAGGCTCTGGTGGCTCATGTTTGTAAATCCTAGCTACTCAGGAGTCGGCTAATCTAAGTGTGGGGATGGAAAGGGTTTTACCTGGGATGAATTTTTGCCATTTCTGATCCACATTGTACTTCACGCAGTGGTTTCCTGAAGGGAAGATAATGATTTGCTCATCGAAGAAGAAGATATTGTTGGCCACGTGAGATCGGAAGCCAAAAACATGCAGCGCCTGGGCTACTACGGTCGACATAGTCCTTTGCCAGAGTTCTGCTGGAGGTGGAACCCCACAGGTGAGAGCGAAGCCCCGCCCCTCCCTCCCCAAGGACACGCCCCTTGGCCCCGCCCTCCAGAGGTCTCACCCACCGCGCACCTTAGCAGCTCCCAGCGCCTCCTTTTCTCTAGCTCCCTGGTGCCCCCAGCATCTTCCAAGAATGCCAGGGAGCCCCCCCCGCCCCGCCTCCTACCTTTCGCTTTTTCGCTTTGGGTCCACCGGACCACGCACGTATCCGGAGTTGCAACTCCTAGAGAGTCCAAGCCACCGCCGCGCTTCCGGACGCCGGAGCGGTTCCCATAGCGACGACAAACCGGAAGTGTGCTCGGCGGCCGGAAGCGGAAGTTCTGCCCGAAAGTGGAGCCGGAGCTGGTAGTTGTCAGAGCTGGTGTGGCGCGGGCGCACGTGGGGCCGCGGCGGGCGGTCGTGGGACGCTGAGGGCAGCACCGGCGAGGAGGGTCATCCCCAGCTAGCGGCGCGGACCTCCGCCACCCCGCTCCGGCCGGCGGGCGGTGATGGACACTCCCCCGCTCTCGGGCTCCGGCTCGGACTCTGAGGACTCCGTGGTCACGGACCGAGAGGTGGGTGGCGGGCGCGGGCGCGGGCGCGGGCGCGGGCGCGGGCGCGGGCGCGGGCGCGGGCGCGGGCGCGGGCGCGGGCGCGGGCGCGGGCGCGGGCGCGGGCGCGGGCGCGGGCGCGGGCGCGGGCGCGGGCGGCGTCTCGGTTGCTCCGGTGTTGACCGCGCCTGTGTCCTGCAGTTGCAGGATGCATTTTCCCGCGGACTTCTGAAGCCAGGCCTCAATGTCGTGCTAGAGGGGCCGAAGAAGGCCGTGAACAACGTGGTGAGCTAGCTCGGGGGCCGGACGGGGGGTGGGGGCGGGTATTGGGAGATGGGGTGATCACCCGGCACTGCTGTGCAAGAATCCGGTTCTTCTTCCGGGAAAGATCCCTCCTGCGCATTTCCCGGGGTGGATGACTGTGGGTATTTGGGATGAAGGCTTTGACTTGTTGGCTTACCAGCACCTTGGGTACTCATCTTATGAGTGTAGCGTCTGACTCTCCTAGAATGGACTGAAGCAGTGTTTGGATGAATTCAAGCGGGATCTAGATTGGGTTGAAAGGCTGGATGTGACCCTCGGACCGGTGCCCGAAATCAGTGAACCTCAGCCAACTCCTCAGCAGAATAAGGACCAGAAGAAAGCTGTGAACCCAGAAGACGACTTCCAAAGAGAAATGAGTTTGTATGTTTGTTTTCTAACGTGGAGAAGTTGGGGATCCTTGTGCTAGAGATTGGCAGAGAGGGGAATTTAGTGAGCCTTCCCCTGCGGAAGCACCAGGAAATTTGCATAATCAGCCTAGGAAGACGCTGGAAAAGCTAGATTTCCCCCTGGTTCAGACAAGAGCTCCAGGCACGAGTGAAGTCCAGTTTGTGGACTGTTTTGTAAATAACTCACTATAAAATTTTTGTGTATGCATGTGTGTATTGTTACTTGAACAAACTTTAAGGTCTCTGAGTGGACTTCTTTTTGAGTGATTACTTAAGAATTCATAATTGGCATTAGTTTGTGTTAATTGTATCTGTAAGTGCGCTTTCTCCTTTTCTTTCTTCCTTTTTCTTTTTCTTTTTCTTTCTCCTTCCTTCCTTCCTTCCTTCCTTCCTTTCTTTCTTTCTTTCTTTCTTTCTTTCTTTCTTTCTTTCTTTCTTTCTTTCTTTCTTTCTTTCTTTCTTTCTTTCTTTCTTGTCATTCCTGGGGCTTGAACATCATCCCTGAACTCTTTCATTCAAGACTTGTGTGCTACCACTTGAGCCACAGCTCCACTTCCAGCTTTTTGGTGGTTATTGGAAATAAGAATTTCAGGGCTTTTCTGCCTGGGCTGGCTTCAAATCAAAATCCTCAGATCTCAGCTTCCTGAGTAGGTAGGATTAGTCAGGGGTGAGTTCCAGGTTCCCTGCTTTTAAGCTACTAATTTACTTTCACTTAAAAAAAAGCACAACAAACAACAATGCATAATGAAATTTTTATTGGATGCTGAATTAGGTTTTATTACCATTTTGTTTGCTTGTTCATTTGTTATTGTTAGCGACAGTCAGAGGTTGAGAGATGCTCTCAGCTTGGATAACTCATGGGAGGTCATAAGAAGGAATCAATGCCGTTCTCCTCACTACAGTTCATACTTTATCCTACAATCTCAGCTACCGCCAGGCCCAGGCTGCTGTACTGGCAGTATTACCACGGCTCCATCAGCTCCACATCCCTACCAAGCGTCCCACCGATTATTTTGCAGAAATGGCCAAGACTGATCAGCACATGCAAAAGGTAAGAAACAAAGGTTCCCCCCTCCTCTGAAAAACTAAGGCTTTGAACTGAAATATATTCAGCTGGCTTAGCTCCTGAATATTTGAAAAAGGTATGTAAAGCTCAGAAATGGGTCTGGTTGTCAGAGACAGTTATGTCTCTACTTCAGAGTCATGCCAATCACACTAAAGAAGATGACACTTCCCTAATTTAAATAGTTTACAGAGAAGAAGCACTGTAAGAAATGTAGGTAAAGATGGCTTTTGCACTTCCTTGTTAGCACAGTGGTAGCATGGTGCATAGAGAGTCAATGTAAAATCCAAAAGTATTTAAATAGTTCCCTTGAGCCTTAAACTGAATTTTGGGAGATCTTGGTGGTACCCAGAGAAACTAATCCAGCATAGCTAATCATCCCAGATATATCTCTCTACGTTGAGCTTCTTAGGTTTTCCCTGAGAAAAACTTAAGAAATTAAACATAACATGTTCGTAAAAGAGCATGTTAGGGATCTACAGGAATTTTTAAATGTATAATTTGGCCTGTTAGAGAAAGGCACTGAGGCCGTGTGGCTTAACCAGAATACATACACAGCAATGGGGAAGAATAAGTATTCTTTCTTAGACTACAAGTAGGCCAATGTGTGTACTGGAACAGGCAGCATTGGAAGGTTACTTTTTTGTTGTTGTAGATCATGGGGCTTGAACTCAAGGCTTGGGCACTATCCCTGAGCTTTTCTGCTCAAGGACTAGCACTCTTGTCAGTTTGAGCCACAGTTGCATTTCCAGTTTTCTGTGATTAATTGGAGGTAAGAGTCTTACCAACTTTCCTGCCTGGGCTGGCTTCTAACTGTGGTCCTCAGATCTCAGCCTCCTGAATAGTTAAGGGAAGGTTACTTTTAAGCTCTATCACTGACATTTGTGATACCTTAGGCAGAATGCTCAGCCTTTGAAACTCACTGTCCTTGTATTGGTGATTTACAAGTTGTGATCCCTGTTCCAGTGCCTTTTAAGTAAAAGCAATATCTGCAATATTTTGTATTTTAGATTCGACAGAAGCTACAAGCTAAACAGGCTGCCATGGAGAAGTCTGAAAAAGCTAAGCAACTGAGAGCACTTAGGAAATATGGAAAGAAGGTAAGAAAGAAAATAGGCAGGGAGTAGAGAGAGGCCAGGAATGTCTGTCAGGTTAGATTGCTGTGGTCTGATTGGCTCTGTGCTACATGTGTATTAGATTGCTGTGGTCTGATTGGCTCTGTGCTACATGTGTATTAGATTGCTGTGGTCTGATTGGTTCTGTGCTACATGTGTATTAGATTGCTGTGGTCTGATTGGTTCTGTGCTACATGTGTATTAGATTGCTGTGGTCTGATTGGTTCTGTGCTACATGTGTATTAGATTGTGCTCTGCTCTCACTGTGCAGTGTTGCCGCTAGTTTTCTTGAGCACAATCTCACCTGACGCTGTGCTGTACCAGGAGTAGTGTGATATCAGCAGGTTAACTGAAAGCTAGGGCTTTTATGTAGTGAAGAGCTGGGTCCAAACCTGACCCATCAGCAGAAGCACAACTGGAAAATTGCAAAAGATTTTTATGCTTCAGAGTCTCTGAAAATGTCTACATGGGATGCATTTGGTTTAGATGATCCTCAAGTCTGCAAGAGGATCATACTATTTATTACTGTGAAGTCTGAGAGAAAAAAAAAAACCGTACCCATGTGTATTTGAGTATGAATGTCTGAGCTCTAGTGTAAAATCAGATCAGGTAAATGATGAAACTGTCTTATTGGATGGTCTTCTAAATGGAAGGAGAAAGGAATTAGAATTAGTGTGTGGGAGGGAATGGGGTTGAAAAGGCTCTGTTTAGGTTTCATAAGCATTTCTGACATAACACTTGTGATCTGGCTTATGAGGCTGTTGTTCTTACTTGGGGTCATTTCACTGACAAGTTGTAGTATTCTGTCCTCTGCACAAGGTCCACTGATCTTGATTCTCTAATCTGTTTTTTTTTTTTTTTTGGCCAGTTCAGGGGCTTGAACTCAGAGTCTGGGTACTGTCCCTGAGCTGCTTTTGCTCAAGGCAGCACTCTACCACTTAAGCCACAGCACCATTTCCAGCCTTTTCATTTTATGTGGTACTGAGTAATTGAACCCAGGGCTTTATGCATATTAGGCAAGCTCTCTACCACTAAGCCCTATTCCCAGCCCCTTGATTCTCTAATCTGAAGGTGGATGGTTGGCATCATTTCAAAGACACTAAGCATTAGTTAGTATAACGTAACTTATCAAAATAAAAGAAAAAGTAAGGCTGCTTAGCATGTATGTATAATTTGAGGAAACTAGGATAGTGGTTCTCAATTTGGGGTGATTTTGCCCTCCAGAGAACATCTGTAACTGGAGACATTTTTCAGTTGTCACATCTTGGCATAGAGGGTTCTGTTTGCATCAAGTGGGTAGGGGAGCAGGGATGTTACTAACTGTACAGATACAGGACAGGCCTTACCCAATGAAGAACTATCACATCCAAAATGTTAATGGTGAGAAACTCCGCCTTAAATAATAGTTTTTGTCCCTAAAGCATTTTTTTTCTGTTTTCTGGGATGGTTGTTTTTCTGTTGTTTTTTTTTATATTTTCATAGTAACAGGATTGGAAATTTAATCTGCTCAGATATAATTAATAGGAGAACTTGAATATAAACCTAAATGTGATTTGCTACAGTTTCCTAGGCAGGATTGTGTGATGAGTGAAAAGTGTAGGCTTTGGGTTCAGGCTGCCCACAATGCAGTTTAAAAGAGATTAAGAATTTGAACTACACTGGATTAGTGTAGAGACGTACATGTCTGTACATGTTAAATGGTGATGGTATTGATCTGTGTATGTGTGTTTTTACTAGTTATTGAGAGAATGCATGTGCTTGGAGTAGTGGTTGTGAATGGATATAACTTCTGTGTCCATATCACAGGTGCAAACACAGGTTCTTCAGAAGAGGCAGCAGGAGAAATCACATATGATGAATGCCATCAAGAAGTACCAAAAAGGTCAGGATATTTCTCTTCTAAAGACGTAGGAAAATAGAGATCTCTGGTACCCTTAGAGTTAATCTGAACACACAATGCATTGGGGAGGTCTTATTTATTGATTTGGAGCTGTTAGACTTACATTTTTGGAATGGTGTGACTTTAGAAGTTATACTTCTCAAATCACTTATAACTTACATTTTGAGGCTTAAACTTTTTTTTAATAAGTACACTGGTGCTGATCAGAATGTTTCTTCACTCAACAGGCTTCTCTGATAAACTGGATTTCCTTGAGGGAGATGAGAAACCTGTTGCACAGGCCACGAAGGCCACAAAGGCCACAAAGGCAGGAGCTAAAGGCCAGAACATGAAGAAGGGGTAACAAGTGTTTTGGTTTGCCTTGGTTCTGGGATGTGAACTGGGCTGACAGTCCATGAGTACTATCGGCCCCCTCCCTCCCCCCACCTCCGGGAGCCCACCGCTATGTGGAAAGAAGAATACTGATGCTGCCTCGGGCCAGGACTTATAGTGGCATCGAGCTTTTTTTTTTTTTTGGTCTGTCGGTTGTGGGCCTTGAACTCTGGGTGTCTGGGCACTGTCCCTGAGCTCTTCTGGTGGTTTTATTGGAGATAAGAATCTTATGGACTTTCCTGCCATGCCTGGGCTGGCTTTGGGCTGGCTTTGAACCATGATCCGTAGATCTCAGCCTCCTTAATAGCTAGGATTACAGGCATGAGCCACTGGCTCCTGGCCCACAGATGAGCTTTTAAGCCATAAACAGTCTTTGAAGATGAACATGGGCTTATTTGAATAAAAGTCAGATAACTGTGTGATTCCCAGTTAATGTGATAGTTAACAAGTGCAAGACCAAGGGTTCAGATCCAGCTTCTGCCATTCAGTTGGGAGCAAGTCCTTTGTTCAGTGCCTTATCTACTATATCAAGGAAGTGATTTGTGCCTCTTGGTATTATGAGATAGAAAGGGAAGTATGATGCTCCTGAATGAATAGGATCAGAGTTATGAAACAGCAGGTTGTATGTGAGAAACAGCCAGCATTAGCTATTACTAGATAGCAGTGTGAAACTAGGAGTGAGGAGCTGTGTTGGGTTCCTGGGCTGTTCATTTGCCTGTTTCAGATCTCCGGCTTCATCCAGTAAGCAATGTAGAGACGCAGGCTTTTTTTTTGGGGGGTGGGGGAAAGGAGTGTCTGTTGGTCATTGGCCTTGAACCCTGGGCCTGGGCATTGTCCTTGAGCTCTTTAGCTCCAGGATAGCACTCTAGCACTTGAGCCACAGCTCCATGTCTGGCTTTTTGGTGGTTAATTGGACTTTACTGCTCAGGCCTCCTGAGTAGCTAGGATTATAAGCATCAGCCAATCAGTGCCTGGCTAAAAAGCTTTTTGAGAATAGGAGAAAGCCATATAATTTATTTAGATCCCTTCCTGCTTTTCTTTCCTTTTCTGAGGTTAAAACTATGGGAGTGCCGAGTATTGGTGGCTCACACATAATCCTAGCTACTCGGAAGGCTGAGATCTGAAGATTGTGGTTCAAAGCCAGCCCAGGCAGGAAAGTCTGTGAGACTCTTTATCTCCAATAAACTACCAGAAAACCAGAAGTAGCACTGTGGCTCAAGTGGTAGAGTGTTAACCTTGAGCTGAGGGACAGTGCAAGGTCCAGAGTTTAAGCCTAAGACCGACAAAACAAAAAAAAAAAAGCTGTGGGTCTGGGAACAGTATTGTCTCAGGAGCTTTGTAGGAAGGAATCAGAAGCTATTGTTTGGTCACAAAGTTCCTCATAATTTAGGGTGCTAATCTTTTTCCAGGCCCAGTGCTAAACGACGGTATAAAAACCAAAAGTTTGGTTTTGGTGGAAAGAAGAAAGGTACCAAATGGAATACTCGAGAAAGCTACGATGATGTATCCAGCTTCCGGGCCAAGGTAGCTCATGGCAAGGGCCTCAAAAGGCCTGGGAAGAAAGGAGCGAATGTAAGTGAGCCAGGTTCCAGGCTGCGCAGGGTCAGCTTTTTCTAACTGCCACACCTCCTCCTCCCTTCTTTGTTCTTCTCTCCCTAGGGCAGAAAGCCAAGTACTGTGTGACTAAATTTGTTTTTGTTTATTTGTTTTTGTTTAGAAGAGACCTGGAAAACGAACAAGAGAGAAAATGAAGAGCAGAACCCGCTAAATAACATCTTTTTATATGAAAAATGAAGAAAAAGGGACAATATGCAATTTTCAGTATACTTAGATCCTTTTTCTTAGTTTCTTTTTGTACAAAATTCTTTTAATAAATTAAACAGTTTGAAAGAAACACTCATGGATTAAAACCTCAGGATTGAAAGACTGATGTTTGTGCCTTGAATAAGTTAATTGATAGCAAGTCCAAAATGCTTTCCTTTTATAATAACTGAAGATTTAAGTTCAGACACCACCTCATTTCATCTTCTCCTTCTAAACTGTCTTATCACAGTCCCTGTACAGCTGGTAAAATGTGATCTGATTTTCTCTGTGTACAGCTGTTGCTGTACATATAATCTTACAATTTTTCTGCCTACCTAATTTTCCTTCTGTGTCCTTACCTTTTCCAAGACCCTTTGTTACTTATCTGCTTATTTTCCTGCTAGAGCCTAAGTCTGCCATATAGCTGTCACCTTGTCTCTTTTTTTTTTTTTTTTTTTGTCGTTTTTTTTTTTGTCGGTTGTGGGGCTTGAACTCTGGGCCTGGGCGCTGTCCCTCAGCTCTTCAGCTCAAGGCGAGCGCTCTACCACTTGAGCTACAGCGCCACTTCCGGTTTTCTGGTGGTTTATTGGAGATAGGAGTCTCACGGTCTTTCCTGCCCGGGCTGGCTTTGAACCGCGGTCCTCAGATCTCAGCCTCCTGAGTAGCTAGGATTACAGGCGTGAGCCACCAGTGCCCGGCTACCTTGTCTCTTTTCTAGATGGTCTAGGTTAGCTCCAGTGTTGGATCACATATTTTTCTTTCTTGTGCCTTTTTGGTGCATACTATTTTCTAGTATCTCTGCATTTTTGAAATTGCCTTTACTTTGACTAGTGTGAATTTTCCATTGGAATGTTGAAGGCCCTGTGGACTTTTTTTTTGCCATTGAGGGGGCTGATTCACTCATTTTCCTTCCTCTAGAAGGTTTTCTTCCTGACAATCTGAAAGTTTTCTTCCTGACCATACTTGGTGTGGGCCTGTGTACATTCTCTGATGAGGGTATTTCGAAAGCTTTGACTTTTCCATCTGGACATTATCACCTCTTCTCCCTATCATCTCCTTTTGTTCTGACTCAAATTTCTGTTAGTCAGATATTTAGCCTCTTCTGTTGATGACATCTAGATCTGTATTTGGGGTCTCTGTTGAGAGAAAGATTGCTTCTTTTTTCCTAGTCATTTGATTGAATATTTTAGTTCTCATTTACATTATAAGTTCTCTAATTGGTCCTTTCATGTATTTGGTTCTTCACTAGTTACAGAATTTTCATTAAGTGAAGATTTGGATTACACTTTTAATTTTTTATACATTTTTTTTTTTTTGGGTCTGGTCGTGGGGCCTGAACTCTGGGCTTGGGCGCTGTCCCTCAGCTCTTCAGCTCAAGGCTAGCACTCTACCACTCGAGTCACAGCTCCACTTCCGGCTTTCTTTTTGCTTATGTGGTGCTGAGGAATCGAACCCAGGGCTTCATGCGTGCAAGGCAAGCGCTCTACCACTGAGCCACCTTCCCAGCCCATACACTTTTAATTTTTGATAAAAGTCTTCTGTTTCCATAGCTGCCCCTTCTCTGTGTATATTTGCCTCCCCCTTTCTCTTTTAAAAATTATTTATTTTAGCCAGCCCCTAGTGACTCATGTCTGTAATCCTAGCTATTCAGGAGGCTGAGATCTCAGGATTGCAGTTTGAAGCCAGCCTGAGCAGAGAAGTCTGAGACTTATTCCTGAAAAACTACTCAGAAAAGGTGGGAAGTGGTGCTGTGGCTAAAGCGGTAGAGTGCTAGCCTTACACAAAAGTTCAGGGACACTGCCCAGGCCCTAAATTCAAGCCCTAGACCAGCACCAAAAAAATAAAAAAGTTAGCTTAATTGTACTTATTTATAAATACAATGTGATAATCGCTACTTCTATGCAATGTATTGATTAAGGTAATTTACATTGCCATCTTCTTTTTTTTTTGGGTCCAGTTGTGGGGCCTGAACTCTGGGCCTGGGCGCTGTCCCTCAGCTCTTCAGCTCAAGGCTAGTGCTCTACCACTTGAGCCACAGCGCCACTTCCGGCTTTTTTCCTTTTTGCTTATGTGGTGCTGAGGAATTGAACCCAGGGCCTCAGGCATGCAAGGCAAGCACTCTACCACTGAGCCACCTTCCCAGCCCATACATTGCCATCTTCTTGTCATTACTTTGTATTTGGAGCCTCTGAACTCCTGTTATTCCCAAATATATGCTGCTAGGATATGTGAACTCACGTCATCCACTTGGGCTGGAGAACACTAGAACTTACTCTGTCAAACTTACTTGGTACCCATTATCCAGCCTCTGCCTCCTTTCCTTGCTTCCTAGCCTCTAGTAACCATTACACATTCAAATTGGACTCTTTTTTTTAGCATCACCAAATTAGAGAGAAAATGGAGTATTTGTCTTCTCTATCAGATTGAGTAGAATGTACTGTAAAAGTTGGAGACTTGGAATTGAGTCCTGGCTTTGCAGCTTTGATGCTTTGTGACTTTGGACAAGTGAGGTTTTCTGTTTTATCACCTGTATGACAAAATAAAGACATAGTGTTTACCTCTTTTTCTATTTTCATTGAGTTAATATATGAAAAACATTGAGAACATTGCCACAGAATTAATCCTAATGCAATTTAATCATTATATAACCAACAATCCTTTTCATAGTCCCCTGTTTAAGATGACTTTGCTGGAACAGTATATTAGTTTTTTTTGCTGATGTTTTTGTTGCTTCTTTTAAAATTTGCAATGGCAAAATATCCAAATCTAGGTACTTTATAAGGAAAAGAGGTATATTTAACTCATGGTTTGGTAGCTGATAGTCCAGGGTTAGGTGACACCATTTTTGTTCAACCTCTAGTAAGAGCATCATGGATGATGCTACCATGAACCTCATGGTAGCAGCAGGAAACTAGACAGATTCAGGGGTCGGGTGTGTTTGGGGAGGCCCATGCACTCCTTGGGATCTAATTACCTGATACTAGGTCCTACCTCTTAAAGGTCTCCCCACCTTTTCTTTTTCTTTTTTTAAAAAAAATTTTCTTAATATCATATAGAGGGGCCCAAGCCTGCAGCACATGAACCTCTGGGGAACAAACTCCCAAGTTCAAGGCAAGCCTGGGCAATAGAGTGAGATTTTGTTTTAAAATACAACAAAAAGAGGGTTAAATAGCATTTTCCATTGCCAAATAGAACTAATCACTATGTAAAAAGCAGATACATAATAGTGGTCAAGCATCACTTCTTCCAAAGTCTGGTTACTATGTGTTCATTTCAGCAAGGGATTCATGGACAGCGGTGTAGAGTTACATTGCTTCCTGTTTCCAGTGATAAACCCACATGCATTTATTTTGTTTTTTGTCTGTTTTGGGGCCTGAACTCTGGACCTGGGTGCTGTCTCTCAGCTCTTCAGTTCAAGGCGAGCACTCTACCACTTGAGCCACAGCGCCATTTCCGGCTTTTTCTGCTTATGCGGTGCTGAGGAATCGAAGCCAGGGCTTCATGCATGCAAGACAAGCACTCTACCACTGAGCCACCTTCCCAGCCCAACCCACATGCATTTTAAAGAAGCAGATAATTGAAGGAACTGACTGGCAGAGATGAATGTGCAGCACAGAACTGAAAGTGATAAAGTTGGACATATAAGTGAAATGAAAGTAGCAGGAGCTATAGATGAAATAGCTGATGTGTAAGTGCTATTATTGGTACTATTGTAGAGGTTAGTCATGGTTAGGGAAGGCCAACTTAGTAACATTACTAAGGAGAGATGCAAGAGATGAAAATGTCCCCAATGCAGTCACATTACCAAAAATATTGTTAAAGGGACTTTTGTAGGTGTTTCAAGACATTTGCAGCACCAAGTAATAAAATATTGGAAGTGGGCTGGGAAGTTGGCTCAGTGGTAGGGCGCTTGCCTTGCATGCCTGAGGCCCTGGGTTCGATTCCTCTCAGCACCACATAAGCGGAAAAAAAAGCCGGAAGTGGTGCTGTGGCTCAAGTGGTAGAGCGCTAGCTTTGAGCTGAAGAGCTGAGGGACAGCGCCCAGGCCCAGAGTTCAGGCCCCACAACTGGACCCCAAAAAAACAAACAAAAAAAACAAAAAAACATTGGAAATGAATCAGACTTCTTAAGAATTTTCTAAAACAAAAAAAAAGCTGAGTGGTGGAGTACTTGCTCAGCAAGGCTCTGGGCCCTGAGTTTAATAACTATCTCAAACAAGCAACAAAAACAAGCTTGTTTATATCATAGATTGTCCAGCAAGAAAAAGAGAGCAAGTACTTTTTCGTACAAAGATAAGCATGATGATTCATAATATTTGTATTGTTTCAAATTGTAGCATCTATGGCATTTGTTTTCATTCCTTATATATTTGACAGTTTTTAATGTCTTGACTTTTTTTTTTTTTGGATATTTTATGGATAGGAACTTGTTTGGGTTTTGCCCCAGGACTATGATTCTCCCTGCTTCCCTACATAGCTGGGATTACAGGTACATAGCACCGTCTGTAATCTTGTTTAATGTTTGTTCAGATGGGTTCACTAATTCTGCCTTGAGTTGAGATCTTCCCTGAATTTCTGCCTCCCAAGTAGAATTACAAGTTTGAACCATTGCTCTAGGCTTGAGAGACTTAGCCTTCAGAGTAACTGATCCCCCCAGTGTTTAGTGTTTAGTGAGATCATTTTGCATGGTTTTAGCAAATGGGGCTTTTTTTTTTTTTTTTTTTTAAGGATGAATTGAGTATAAAGTGACAGTTTTCCCATTTTGTGAGGGAGTTGAGGAAAGGGAAAACAAATGGTGGTGTTGCTCTATTAAAAAAAACAAGACCTGCAACTATTCTCCTTTTGACAAAAAGGAGTTAGGGGCTTAATCTGTTTTATAAACAAATTACTTTTTTATATTGTCAAATAGCAAATATTCATGGTAGTGAGTTCAAACAAGTACATTTTCAAAATTGAAATCTGAATGACAAAAGCATCTTCCAGATGCAGTATAAAATGTTTTCAGTGTATTTGTATGAAAACATTGGACCTCACTGCATACATGTAAACAAACTCCTTGCCAAATCAGAAATGTTACGTGGTCTTTTCCCTTCCTAACCCAACCATCTTGCTGGTTGAATTGACCCATGTTAGATGCACTCATATGATGGTGATATGGGTGATGATGGCTCTGATGATTCCAGAAAAAAAAAAAATTTAGGCCCCCCCCCCCAAAAAAAAAAACAAAAACAAGGACATAGAAAACAAGCAGAGTGGATGCCTTGGGCTTCTGTATCTACCACTTGCAGTTCACAGCCACTCCTGTAAGGAAAATGAGCCTCTTCCTTTTGGAAATGATGCTCACAGAAGCACAGTTATATGTAGGATTTACAAAACACCTTGCATACAATGCAGGATTTCATTGCTCACAATCTGCCTCTGATACAAAATGGGGTAAAAATGCCAGAACTTATTACCCTAGGAGTTTCTGTCCTTCACCAAGCCTTTTGAAATAAAAATCAGGATCCAAAGACAAAATGTACTGTGTCTTCCTCTGGTTGAATGTATTTCTTCTCACTCTGGAATAAGAGATCTTCGACAGTTTTTTTTTTTGTTGTTGTTGTTCTTTGTTTTTTTTTTTTTTTTTGTCCAACCAAAGTAGGGAAAAGCCACATTGGTGAGTACAATTCAAAATTGAGAAATTAACTTGTTTTTCTTAAAACTTTGCTTACTTTCTATAAAATGCTATTGTACCATTGAAATTTATGATAACAAGCAAATAGGAAAATACCTGAAAACAGTAATGTGCATTCTAAAAGTTCTGGGCTATTGCCACATTCACCCTACATCCTTTCCACTTGTCTGTGTACTCACAAGTCCACCTACTTGTTTCACTACTCTGTGAGGTCTCCCACCCAGTCCCATTACAGTGATTTGCACATGGTAATTAGTAAAAATATTAGCTAGCACTCACAGCGCTATGTACCCTAAGCACTTGTATTTTTGTTTAATTCTCTTAAGAACCTGAAGAGATAGAGAGATCAAAACACCTGTCAAAAGTCACACAGCTAATGCATGGCAGAATTGGGATTTAAAACCAGTTCATATAGCTTGCTGCTGAGTGGCTCATGCCTTTAAATCCTAGCTACTCAAGACAGATCTGAGGACTGCAGTTCAAAGCCAGAGCAGGCAGAAAAGTCATCGAGACTCTTATCTCCTATTAATCACCAAGAAACTGGAAGTGGACTCAGGTGGTGGAGTGCTAACCTTGAGCAAAAGAAGCTCAGGGACAGCACCCAGGTGTGCGCGTGCGTGCGCACATGCACACACACACACACACACACACACACACACACACACACACACACACACACACACACACACACAGAGTTCATATGACTCCAAATTCTGAGCTTGTAACAGTAAGTTTGGTGAATGAATGAAAACAATGTTAAGGCCATGAGCAACACTTCTGTTGGCTTAACAGTTGGTAAATCAGCATATGGTTGAAAATCTCACTCTCGTGAGCCAACTTAGTGTGGCTCCATTTCCAGCATCAAAGCAGAGGACTTGGCCTAAGGTGACACTTTGACCGGTCTTTTCAGCCAGTGTGCCACTGTTCTGTCTCCAATCCCAGGAATTCTCTCTGTAGGTTCTTAAATATTATGCCAGACCTGGGCATTTTGGTTACTGTGTAAACTAGAGAAAATCAGCACTTCTGCTCACATTAGAATATAACTTCCTGTCTGCTTAGTCTCCTCTTAGCCCATGCATCTCTTCACTCTGTTATGAGCATTTGGTGCATGTTGGGTGCTAGGAACCAAAGTGGAATAAGACCTTCAAGGACCTGATAATCTATTGTTTTGGTCTGTCTCTTTGTTTCTGTTTCTCCTCTCTCCCTCCCTCCTTTTCCCTCCCCCCTCCTTCTCCCCCTCCTCTCATAATTCAGGGTCGTAGAGTGGTACTGCCCATTACAATGGCCTCCAGCCACCTATGATTACTTGAAATGGCTAAAACTAAAAAATTAATTTCTCAGTGTCCAGTAGCCACAGGTGGCCAATAGCTATGTTTGACCATAGCACAGGGTACATTTTCATTATCAAAGCACTTTTTGTATACAGTGTTTATATTTAAGTATTTGAGGACAGAAAATGTATCTGGTCTATCTCTTATTACCAAACCCTGACACACTTTGGGCAGGGTATGCTTGGTCAGTGTTTTCTGGCTGGTTATGTATCCGTAGGATTTTTCTTTTTACATTATTATATAAACTTTACATTCCCAGAAACACAGAGTATGTCAAATGCTGTCTGAGCTCAATAAGCACCTTTACTATTTTCCAGGGTGAGCGGTACCTGGTCCCACATCCTGGCATGTCTCTAATTGCCTTCTGAAGGCCTCAGGAAAGGATTCCTGAGGCTAAAAAGAAAACGAGCCATCATTCTGCTAAGAAGCCACATTGGTAGCTTGGGGCTGGATAACAACACTGTATTTGTGACCAGCACAGCGAGCATTCTTCAGGCTGGGACAAGTGGTTTAGTAGCAAGAAACGTTCATGTAGAGTTTAGGGGTGGAGGCTAAGAAAGAAAGAAGTCCTGGAAACTCCATAGCTTTGTTTTCTCTATCCAAGCCCCACATTTTGTGCTCTAGGCTGTGGCAGTATCCCAGCCAAGCTAAGGCCAGTGAGACTCTGGGGCTGTCTTCTGCTTGCCTTGGGCTCCTCCAGCCTATCAATGCATTTTAAAAAGTCTAGGGCTTAGTGGTAGAGTGCTTGCCTACCATGCATGAAGCCCTGGTTCAATTCCTCAGTACCACATGAACAGACAAAACCAGAAGTGGTTTTGATTTCCTTTTTCAGCTTTGCTGTGGCTCCAGTGGTAAGAGTGCTAACCTTGAGCAAACAAAGCTCAGGGACAGTGCCTAGGCCTTGAGGTCAAGCCCCAGGACTGGCAAAAAATGTCTAATATAACTAAAAGTATAAAAGATTCATTCATGCCTGGAGACTTTGTATTGAGAAAAACTGGAGAGTCAAGACATAATAGCTACAGTTCTGAATCAAGTGTCCTTAGGAGCTTAATTTTTCTTATAGTCTCTGGGTTTGTGGCTAGATGCAGATGCTTGAGCCTGTAATCATTGCTATTTGGGTGGTGGATATCAGAGAATCTTTAGTTCCAGGCCATTCCAGGCGTAGGAAAGTTTTTGGCATTCCATCTAGCCAATGGCTGAGTCCATTGGCACCCCCTCTCATCCCCAGTGGTGTAAGGCTGATCTCATAGGAGGACTGAAGCACAGGGAGGTTCCAAGGTCATAAAGGGAAACTCTGCCTTGAAAATACCTAGTGCAAAAAGGGGACTGAAAGTGAGGCACAAATGGTAGAGCACCTGTTCAGCAAGTATAAGGCCTTGAGTTTAATCCCCAGTACAGCCAGAGAAGGAAAGAAAAGAAAAGAAAAGATGTATCTCTTGGTTCCTTTTCAGTTAAGCCAAGCTGCAGCCCAAAGGGAATTTAGCTAGAAATTAAAATGGAAAATTCAATGCAAAATCTAGCAACAAACCTGGTCATCTAGGATCAATCTACAAAGGAATGCTCATTTCCTTGTGTGTGTTTCTACACTCTGTTCTGAACTATTGGTTTGTAGTTATGGCAACAGTGCCCAATTATTACTACTTAAATGACCATTTAGTAGTAAGTCCTGATATCTGATATGGAAGACTTTTTTCTTAAAAGAGTCTTGTCTTTTCTGAGTAAAATACTCTTCCTCCTCCTCTTCCCCCTCCCCTTCTCCCCTCCCCCCCTCCTTCTTTCTTCTCTTTCTCCTTCTTCTCTTTTTTTTGTGCTGGTCCTGGAGCTTGAACTCAGTGCCTGAGCACTGTCCCTGTGCTGCTTTTGCTCAGGCTAGTGCTCTACTACTTAAGCCACAGCACCACTTCAGGCATTTTCTAAGTAGTTAATTGGAGATGAATCTCATGGACTTTCCTGTCTGGCCTGGCTTCAAACTGCAATCCTCAGATCTTAGCCTCTGGAGTAGCTAGGATTGCTGGTGTGAGCCACCAACACCTGGCTTCTAGTTAGCTTTATCAGTTCTTTTCAAACACCATTGGAATTTTGGTTGTGGTTGTACTGAATGTCTGTATCAGACAGAGGAGAGCTGGTGTTAACATGTCATATGGGCACTGGATGCTAGCAGATGGGCACAATATTACACAATCTTGTCTTCCAGGCTGCTGCCTTTTATATTCTGGAGTTGAGGTAGCCTTCAGGACCTTGATGAGAACAAATTGAAGGCCCCTTCTTTTCTGACAAGAGGTATTTCCTATGACCATGCCTGGTCTTAAGGAAGTTGCTGGCCTGGTTCTGGAGCCCATGGACAAAGAAAACTAGAGTCAGAGAGAAGCCAGAGTAACACAGAACACAGATAAGGACCTTGAGGCCCCATCTATTTATAATAGAGCCTTGTGCCCTATGAGTGAGCTCTCAGAGTCATCCTTTCCTGCTCTTACTTAACCTAGTGAAGATCAACAGTATTTACTCTCTTAGACCCTCGTTCCCTCTACTGCTCTATCCTCTCTGTCACTGGTCCTGCAATTTGCTCTCAGGTATAGTTCTACTGAGAAACAAGTTGTGATTTGAGGCTCCTACAGGCTGGATCAGGTCAGGGAGGAAAGCAAGAGTTTGCAACATGGAAATTGTTAAAGGTATCTCTGGCACCTGAAGGACTGTCAATATAGAACGAAGGGAAATACAGTAATAAGAACCAGGATCTGGCATTAGGAAGGAGTGTTGTAACTAGCCAGAGAGATGCCTCAGGCTGAATGTTGGTTCCTGCAGTCTTTGCATGTACCAGCAAGGGGAGGGGAACCCACAGTCCTGGAAATCCTGGTGGCACCAATGATGTGGTCTCTTCCATTCTGATGGGGGAGTGGCCAGATTGCAGTGGGGAGCAGAGAACAGGGAACTAGAAAGAAGGGCTGGGAGGAGGAGTCAGGGCACAGATGGAGGAATAATAGGAAAGGGGACCAACATGATGTGAGAGCTTAGCAGAATGTCTGGAAGGAGCCTGGGAAGAGCTGGGCAGAGTGACCTTTAAGGTGGGGTAACGGGCAGAAGTGGTTAGAGGAGGAAATGAGGTATGGCAGACACCAGTTGGGGGCAGGCTGTACTGGAGTCTAGACTTCTGCCTGGAAGACTTGAGGATTAGGGGAGGAAGGTAGAGCAGATGACAGAAGGAGGGAGAGGAAGAAAAGGATGGAGCAAGCTTTTTGACCTTCTTTTCCTCTGAAAGAAGTCCTAACTTCTTGCTTCACCCAAATCAAGCTGAGGGAGCTTGAGGCAGACCTGGCCCAGCATCTGTCTCACACATCACCCCATGCATCATCCATGAGTGCATGCCCATCATGAGCATCTACCTCACCCTTCGGGTCCAGTGAGCGGGCCCCCACCCTCTAGTGCCCAGCCTTAGAGAGTCCATGGGAAGAGCTGAGAGAAGAGTGGGCAGTAAATGTTCGTTGTTCCCTTGGGGCAGCATGCAGTGTTGTCCCTCAGTAGACCAAGATTGGCCAAAAGGACAGGCTAGAGCTAAGGGCTTGGGACCTGGGAGAGATGGCCTGAGGCAGGAACTGGGAGAAAGGGGAAGAAGTCCATGCCCCAATACATTTTCCTAAGGCCTCTCCCATCCTTTAAGATGCTGCATGAAAAGAGGTAGGTGGAGATGTCCTTTGCATTTTTCCAAGGACAAGGACATTATGACCAGGGAGGGCTCATCCTTGGCAGACAGTAGGTGACAGAGCAGGTGGGACTAGAACTTGGGCTAAAGGAGAGAGACTAGGAGGAATCACAAGTGGCACAGGCAGCTGGATATATTGTGTTTTACTGATTTAGAAAGCGTGCTTTGCATCAGAGCTTTGTCTCTTCGAACTTAAGTTTTGGTCTCTCTAGTCTCACGCTCTGCTTTGTAACTCAACAGGGATGAGACCGCAAGAGTAAAGCTTGTAGGATGTATGCTTACCTCAATGATCCTAGTGACTAGATTTGGACTTTCTTACTTATCTGAGATGACTAACTCTATGTGGCTGATTAAGGAAGCTGCTAGACTCTCCCATTCTTTAATCTGAAACTATTTCTTGTTCTTTGCTTGCTAGCCACAGTTTAAGCATACTTGGTCCCTCTTTCTCTCCTAAACTCTTATCGCTCCAACTTCCAGTTTCCTTCTTTGGCTCTAACCTCTTTTCCTCCCTTACTTGACAAAACTTTTGGTTTACGCCTACGTTTATGATTCCCTATTTCTTGGGTTTGTTGTTGACTTTTTGACCTCCTGGCTTCAGCTGTAGTTTGGTTTTCTCTTAAAATCAACACTGAAGTATTGGAAATTCAGTCCCCTGGATTCAATGCCAGTTCACACATAATGAGAGTAAATATTAACTCCAGCGAATATACATTCATGATAATATGTAGGTCCTGAATTCTCTTAGTGTTGCCCAGATCATAGGAAGGGCCTCCCAAATAATTTTTCATAACATTAAATTGAGACTTGCTCCTAGGGGCCACCCATATCTAACACAGGGAAATATTAAATGTCTACTCAATTCGTTAGCAGAAGCCTACTTTTATGTATTGTTTTGGTTGTTGCTTTGTTTTGTCCCCATGGCCCTGGGAATTGAATGCCAAGACCTTACCTTTGCTAGGCAAGCACTCTATCACTTGAGCCACAGCCCCAATCCTGAATCCAGTTCTTTTTATTTGTTAAGAGATTTGTGCAGTGGATGTTTTATAGCCAATGAGGTTTAGTCCAGGTTTGCTTATTGCTAATTGAAACATTTTGGGTATTTTTGAAAGAGAAGGGGAAAAGTTGCCAAAGAAAGAGTTAGTTGATAAACAACTCATGATAAGTATGGAACATAATTATGAAAATCTCAGTGATCTTATGATTAAGGATTGTTTCGCTACCATACCAAATCATCTCTTAGCTTACTTACTAAACTAATGAGCTCATTCTATATGCTCATTCTATATTCTCTACCCAAGACAAAAGCAACATTTCACTAAAAACACTTTAGCCCCTTCCTGTCTTATATCAGGCCCTCTCAGTTAAGCCAAGCCTTGGAGGGCAAACATTGACTGTAAAGCTTTTATGCTTGGAGATGTTATTAAATTCATATGCTTCTGTAACAGGGAAGATTTCCAAAATGGAGGCATCCCATAATAGTACAAAATTAAGACATATAGAAAGACATTAAATGATCCTCATAAAGTCTGATGAAAAATTTAAGTATCAGGGATGTGGAGAAAGAGGAACCCTATTACACTGCTAGTGGGAATGTCCACTTATACAACCACTTTGGAAAGCAGTCTGGAGGGTCCTTAGAAAGCTAAAGATTGACCTCCCTTACAACCCAGTCATACCACTTCTAGGCATCTACCCTGAACAACAGGAACCAATATACAAGGACACGTGCACCTCCATGTTTATTGCAGCACTGTTCACAATAGCTAGGATATGGAAACAACCCAGATGCCCCACCACAGATGAATGGATCCAAAAATTGTGGTATCTATACACAATGGAATATTATGCAGCCATTAGAAATACAAAATAATGGCATTTGCAGGGAAATGGATGGAGCTAGAAGGAATCATGTTGAGCGAGGTTAGCCAAGAGCAAAGAGACAAATGGTACATGGTCTCCCTGATAAGTGGATGTTAAATCCAAAATGTTAGGTGATACAACAAAATTAACAGGACTTAAGAAACAAAGAACTTCTGCTCATCTGGTCGAACCACTACTAAATATCCCCATGCTGCTGATCACATGTATGGTGTATAACATGTGAACAGCGTTATATGTTATAGACTGTGATAGACAATTTGCTCCAGGAAAGTTAGAATGAACTTGTGACTTTAACTGAGCATCATTATTCCACAATACTGTGAAATTTGGGAAATTATGTAATCACTTAATCACAATAAAAAAAAAAAAAGAATCTCGGGGAAGGTAGGGAGGGAAGGGATGGTAGGGGGAAAACAATGGAGGGGGGTAACAATGTTCAATAGGAAGTGTACTCATTACCTCACTCATGTAACTGTAACCCTCTGTGTAGTATCTTTACAATAAAAAAAATTTAAGTATCAGTGATGGCATCAATCTGATGCCCACTGGTGTGTATGTGGGAGATGGAAAGGTAACCCCCTTAACAAGAAGCAACAGCTCTTCAACCCAGCCGTGCTGAGCAGTAGAATGGGAATGTACTGAGGATTGCCCCATCTAGACCAGTGCTCAACAGATGGCTATTAACCCTCCTGTGTCATCTTGTGGTAAATGCTCCTGTCCTTACAAGACTCTGTGAACAAGGGGAGACTTCACCATTGTCCTTTCTCCTCTTCCTATTTTCAAGGGCATCTCCACTAAAACTCTTGCTTTCTGGATTCTCCAGGTAAGAAAGAGGAACCAGTCTTCTACAACCACAAAACTCCAGAGGACAAATATAAAAATCTTCCCATCTGCCATAGTGCACTTGTCTAATAGTATTGTAGGTAGGGTGTCTGGAGTTACTACGGCTCAGCTCTCTCTCTGCAATTCCTTTCAAAGAGCACCCACTTCCCTCTTTCCCTGAAGAATGCAGAGCCACATTCCTCTTCTTGGACAAATATTATTTAATAAATGTCTTTTTCACATTTCAAGTCTTTTTATGTAGTCTACAAGTGCATAGGGATGTCTAATAATAATAGAATTGGTTTGTGTCTAGCAACTCACTGAATCACTTTCAAAGAGTGGAGGTTTTAGCCAGGAAAGATGGTGCATGCCTGTAATCGTAGCACCCAAGAGATTGGGTCAGGAAGATTGGAAGTTCAAAGTCACCTTGTTAGTAAGACCCTATTCCACCAACAAAACAACAACAACATAAGGTACATTGTTGAATAGGAATGGTAAGAACAAACATGTTTATCTTGTTCTTGATCTTAAGATAAAATAATTCATACATATACCATTAAATATACTTTATATTTAAGTGTACATTTATTTATAGTAGAATTTATATTCGTTTTCATAGATGTTCTTTATCTGGTTCGGGAATTCCCTTATTATTCCTACTTATTATGGATGGCTGTTGAATTTTGTCAGTGCTTTTTGGTAGTTATTGAAATAATATGGCTTTTAGTTAATTACACAGTTAGTTACACATGATTAACTGTATAATTAAGTATGTTAATTTAGTTAATTAATACCATGAACTACAGTGACTGATATTTTTGGATTTAACTCAACCTTGCATCCCATGATACATACATCTTACTCTGTCTTGATGTACTTTTTTAGATGCAATTAGATTTGGTTTGCTAATTTTTTTTCTTTTTAATTCTTGCATCTTTGTCTTTGTCTGGTTTTAGTATCAGGGAAATGCTGGCTTCTTAAAATGAATTGAGGGAAATATTCTCTTTTTATTTTGGAAGTGTGTGTAGAGTTGATGTTAGTATCTTCTTAAATATTTAGTAGAATTCACTCATAAAGGTAACTGGGCAGGAGAGAGAAAGAGAGAGAGCATGTGTGTGTGTGCATCTGCTTTAATTTATTTAATAAATGAAGCATTATTCAAGTTACATATTTTTTCTTAAGTGGCTTATGGTTCTTTAAGAACTAATCATTGAGTTTTGTTCTCTTGTTTTACTAGTAACACCTCCATTGAGTTACACACTATTTTTAAAATTTTATCTCTTCTGCATAGTTTCAAATTTCCTCTAAGTACTGTTTATGCAATCTCTAAATTTTGTTTTCCACCTAATTTAATATTTAAAAATTTTCCTCTTCATAGAAATTTGCCATTCCATTTCCATTATTTGGAGATTTCTATAAATCTTTGGTACTGATGTTCAATTAATTTATGATCAGGGAACACACTTTGCATGACTTTAGTACTTTCAATTAATTGAAACCTGTTTTGTGGTCCAAAATATAGATTGTGTTGGACATATGTTCTCTCTGCCCTGGGGTAAATGTTTATTTAGTTGTTACTGGGTAGAATGTTCTATAAATGTTAATTAGGTCAACTTGGTTCATAGGATCACTGAAGACTTCTATATTTCCTTGAATTTTCTATTTGCTCTGTGGATTGTTCAGAAAGGAGAACTGGTATACCTGAATATAAATGTGAATTCATTAATATTTGTCCTTGAAGATCTCCATTTTTATCTCATGTATTTTGAAGATCTTACTCTTCAGAATGTTCTTTTTTCCCTTTGGGATCCTAGAAGAGACAGAGACAGACAGAGAGAGAGAGAGAGAGAGAGAGAGAGAGAGAGAGAGAGAGAGAATGGCTTGGTAGATAATGACAGGGAAGGATAGACCTAAAATCTATCTCTGAGGTAATGTGAGTTTAAGTGGGCTTGTCAGCTTAAGTTTCCATTCAGTCTTGAAACTTGACAGGGAATATGACAGAAACTCCTCTAGCTCCTCCCAGTATTGTGAGTTGCCTCATTTCTTTTTTTAAATTTTTTAAAAAATTACTATCATTAAGTAGTTGTACCAAGGAGGTGCCATATAACAAAGCAGTTTATAAATACAATGCATCTTGATCAGTGTCACCTCTTCACTATTCTCACCTCCCTTCACCCCACCCCTTCCCTTACTTTTCTTGATTTTGTGGTATAAACAATAAAAAAATTCTTGACTATGTTTCCCCTCTTTCTACCTTCATTCATCTACCTCTCTTCCCTTGGCACCTCTCTGGCATGTACCCATTTACTGGGTTGGTTTTGTTGGGATTTGACCTGATCTTTTTAAAAGATTATACTATTAGAGCTCTCATAGAGTCTGTTATTCTCCAGTTAATTTATTTGTAACCACTTGCATATGGGCCATCCTAATGTGTTTCCTTATAGATCTATAGGCACATTCTGTCTACTACAAATGAGGGAAACCATGTAACCTTTGTTTCTGTGGGTCTGGCTTACTTCACTTAATATAATTTTTTCCAAGTCTTTTCATTTCCTTAATGAATTGTACAGTATCATTCTTTCTAGTAGATAAATAAAATTGCATTATGTATATATACCACATTTTCTTGATCCATTTGTCCACTGAGGGCATCTGGGCTGATTCTGTATCTTGGCTATGTTGAATAGTGCTGCAATGAATATGGTTGTGCTGGTGGCTTTACTGTAACCTTGTTTGTGTTTGAATGGATAAATGCCCAGGAGTGGGATTTCTGGGTTATAGGGTAGTTCTATGTTTAATTTTTTTGAGGAACTCACATATTGTTTTCCAGAGTGGTTGAACAAGCTTACATCCCCCACTAACAGTGTATTAGAGTCTCCTTTTGGCTGCATCTTCACTAGCATTTATTGTTTGTTTCATTTGATAATGGCCACTCTAACTGGGGTTAGGTAGAAAGTCAGCATTGTTTTGATTTGCATTTCCTTTATGGCCAGAGATGTTGAACATTTCTTCATGTGTCTACTGGCCATTTTTACTTCTTCTTCTGAGAAGTCTTCTTAGAGCCATTAGTCCACTTATTAATTGGGTTGTTGTTTCTTTGAGGGTTTAATTTTTAAGTATTTAGTTTTTGAGCTCTAAGTATATTATTTCTGGATAGTAACCCTTGTGTGATGTATAACTGGCAAAAGTCTTCTCCCATTCTGTGAGCTTTCTATTTAGCTTGTTAAATTGCCTCATATCTGAGGGACAGCTAGGATTTAGGTACCTAGTCCTTTTGGTACCTAGGGGAGGTATAAGATCTTGGAGACAAAGCACCCATCCATAATATTAGTGTTCTCAAAAGAAGATGCTTCATTGCATTCACCATATGAAGATACAGCAAGAACCAAAAAAAAAATGAGCCCACACTAGACCTTGACCTGGAGCTTCCAGAATTTTGAGAATTGCCTAGTTTATGGTATACTGTTACAACATTCCAAATATAGTAAAGACATAATGTAAATTACATATGAGATTATGTAGTTATCATAATTTTCTATGCATTCTGAGAAATATTTCAGGGTTTTTAAAAAAGATAAGTTGTTCCATTTACTGTTTGCAAGAGGTGATGAAATGGTACAGCTGAGGGACAATGAAGATGATGATGGTAAGATGAGTCAAGTGATGATATTGAGAATGATTATGTAAGAGACGAAGGCAGATAGTTTGGGGATGTTGGTGAATGAAAGTTGTTGATGAGACTCTGAAGGGGAAATGAGTTAGTGATGAGGTTACATATGATAAAAACACCAAGGACTGGTTAAGAAAGAAAAGGAACTTTGGGTATGTGCTGACTAGCTAATGCACACTTGAGATAGCATTAAGGAAAAAGTAAATTTCTTCAGGTGCCTCTGAGGGACACTGAGTCACTTCTGCTTTTCTGCTTAGCTGCTGGCCTTGTCCCAGTTGTCTAATAAGTTGAACTTCTAATGATCCTCCCATTTTCTTAGGCACTGAACTTAACAAGTCTCTGTGGAATTCTTAGTTCAGAGCAACTCAACTGTAGCTTAATTGGCCCCTGGACAGGAATGAAGGACTCCTGGGGCAGAGGAACTCAGGAGTGGCCTCAGAAATGGAATGAACTTGGAGACTCATAGGAGGAGGGGGAAAAGAAGTAGAGAGTTTCAAGACATTATATTAGCCTAATTAGAATTAGAAGAGTGAAGTTCTTGGTATAATTGGCAATTTTCATGTCTTCTGGGAAGTGTCAGGCTAAAGCAGAACTTGTGGGAAATTCTCAGTATAGTAGCTCAAAGCCTGGGGCCTGAGATTGCAGCTGCATCTCCAAATACATAGTCGTAAAGCCAGATTCGGAGTTCAGATGGCATGTGCTACTGCACATTCTATTGATCTAGCCTTGACAGGCAAGTCAGCCTGTGAATATCAGATGTATTAGGAGCCTTACAAGTTGTCTTTGGCTGGGAACCAGTGGCTCATGCCTGTAATTCTAGCTACTCAGTAGGCTGGGATCTAAGGATTGAGGATTGAAGCCAGTCTAGATAGGAAAGTCTGTGAGACTCCTAATTAAACTCCAATTAACCACCAGAAAACTAGAGGTGGTGCTATGGCTCAAGGTGGTAGAACACTAGCCTTGAGCAAAAGAGCTCAGGGACAGCACCCAAGCCCTAAGTTCAAGCCCCATGAATGACCAAAAAAATAGTCTATATTAGTTCTTAAGTGACAGTTCAAGGACTAGTGAGGGCCTGGCTACATCTGAAACTCTTGAAGTTTTTATTATTATGTATAATTTAATTTTCCTCTAGCTATACAAGTACATATTAATGCAATCATTATAAACATTCAAACACTATAGATAAATCAAAGTTCCCTTTGATCTTCCCTTTAATACCATTCCCCATATCAGAGGTTAAGTCTGCTTTCAGACTTTTTAGAAATATGTCTTAACACTGCATCAAGCTGAACAAAAAGCCAAGCAGCACTATAGTAATCCATACATGCGTATAGTTAGATTGATTTCTTCTACTGCTCTCTCTTTCCATATCTGTTCTAATCCACTGTTCAAAACAACAGTTTTAGTGATAGTCCTTATGCCATCCACATAGAGACCATGTATTCTAATATTATTAGTTTTTTTGTGTGTAAAAATACACACAATATGTGTATGTCTGTATAAATATGTATGTATATATACGTACACATCTCAATCTTTTAGGTCTAGATACCATAAAGGAGTGAAAGCATTATGGTTCAAGTGGTAGAGTGCCAGCCTTAAACAAAAAAGCTAAGTGAGAGTACGAGGCCCTGAGTTCAAGCCCCAATACTGGTGTGTGCATGCGCACGCACATGTGTGCACACGTGCGCGCGCACACAAACATGATGAAAAAAATGACAAGAAAGAAAACCGGCTCTGTTGGGGGTCAAGGACTAGTTAGAGGAGTGCCAATGGAGAGGGTAAATGAGGGTGGGTGAATATGGTTGAGGTAATATATATGTAGGTGTGTAAATAGAGCAATGAAACTTACTGAAATTGTTTTAAGATGGAGGGAGGAGGATAAGGGAGAGTTATAAAGGGGATGAGTTTGATCAGGGTACTTTATATATGAAAATATGCAACAAAACTTTTGTACAATTAATATATACTGAGAAAAAAATCTCAAGAAAATATTATTTTCTTCCATTTCTAGAGCTTGAACTCAGGGACTCGCGTACTTGTGGTTTTTGGTCATGGCTGGTGTTCTATCCTTGGCACTATACCTCCAAACTGGCATTTTGCTGACAAATTGGAAATGTAAGGTCACAGGCTTTTTTTTTTTGGTCTGGGCTAGCTTCAAACTGCAATCCTAAAGGTCTTAGCCTCCTGAGAAGCTAGGATTACACGTGTGGGCTATTGACTCTTGGATCATTCTGTTCTCTTTTATGACTTAGCAACATCAAGGCTGGCTTGGCTAGGTGATTGCTAAGGCATGGACAGTAGAGTTTCTTCACCTCAGCAACATACTAGGTACCTGATGGACAACAGTTCTGACACTAAGCCCAGACATTGAGTTCAGGGGACTAAACACAGAAAGAAATCATACATGCAAGGCCTGGAAGTTGGGCAAAGATTTGAGCAAAATACCCTGAGATGAGGTGGTAGTAAGTGGGTGGAGATGGGTGTAAAAGCCCAAATTACCATACAACATGCGTATAGTTATTCAACTGCCGATTTTTAAAGAAATAGTTTCAGCTTTTCTCCATTTAGGAAAAGGTTGCGTGCAAGTTTACTGCATATAGCCTTTATTATGTTGATGTGTGAGTCTTCTATTTCTAGTTTTTCTAGGGTTTTTACTGTGAATAGATGTTGAACTTTGTCAGACTTTTTCCTACATCTATTGAGATGATCATTCGTGCTTTTTCCTTGATTCTATTTATATGCTGTATTACATTTACTAGATGTTGACTCATTCTTGTATTACTGGAATGAAACAAACTTAGTATATGATTTTTTTAATGTGTTGAACCTTGTCTGCAAGTACTTTATGAATACTTTATGTCTATGTTCATCAAGGAAATTGGTCTATAGTCTTTCTCTCTCATATCTTTATCTGGTTTTGGTATCAGGCTAATACTGGCTTTATGGTATGAGTTTAGAATCTCCCTCCCTCTCCTTCCCTCTTTCCCCTTCCCCCCTTCTTCCCTCCCCCCTCCCCTTTCCTCCCTCCCTTCCTTCCTTCCTTGTGAGTTTGCTCAGCTTTCTTGCTCAACTGGCTACATGCTTCCAGACTTGCTTTTGTTGGTTATTTTGGATATAGAGTCCCATGGACTATTCCTACCTGGGTTGGCTTTGAACTGTGATCCTTTGATCTTGACTTAGTAGCTAAGCATGAGCCACTGGCACCAGGTTTCCTTTCTATTTATGAAATAATTTGAAGGCTACAGATTAGTTCTTATTCAAAGTTTTGATAGAATTCAGCAATGAATCTAGTTACTCCTGGGCTTTTCTTTGTTGGGAGACTATTACTTCTTCAATCTCGTTGCTTTCTATAGATTTGTTTAGATTGCATATATCTTTGTTCAATTTCCGTAGGATATATCTCTAGAAATTTGTATATTTCTCTCTCTCTTTCTCTGTGTGTGTGTGTGTCCTGGGGTTTAAACTCTCTCTCTCTCTTTGTATATATGTATGTGTGTCCTGGGGTTTAAACTCAGGGTCTGGGCCTTGTCCCTGAGTTTCGTTGCTCAAGAATAGTGCTCTATCACTTCAGCCATAGCTATACTTCTAACTTTTTAGTTGTTAGTTGACTTTCTTGCCTTGGCTAGCTTCAAACTGTGATCCTCAGATTTTAGCTACCTAAGTAGCTAGGAATATAGGCATGCACCCCTGGTGCTCGGCTACATTTCTTTTGTATTTGATAACTTATTTACAGATAGTTTCAAAATATTCCCTAATGATTTGCATTTCAGTTGTAGCTACTGTGATATTCCCTTCTTTTTTTTTTTTTTTTTTGGGTCCGGTAGTGGGGCCTGAACTCTGGGCCTGGGCGCTGTCCCTCAGCTCTTCAGCTCAAGGCTAGCGCTCTACCACTTGAGCCACAGCGCCACCTCCGGCTTTTTTCTTTTTGCTTATGTGGTGCCTCAGGCATGCAAGGCAAGCACTCTACCACTGAGCCATCTTTCCCAGCCCGATATTCCCTTCTTTTAATCTCTAATTTTATTTATTTGGGATTTCTATCTCTTTCTTTTGGTTAGTTTGGAAACAATATTTTCAGTGCCAGTCCTGGGGTTTGAACTCAGGGCCTGGGCACTGTCCCTGAACTTCCTTTTGCACAAGGCTAGCACTCTAACACTTAAGCCACAGTTCTATTTCCAGCTTGGTTAAAGAGTTGGCAGGCTTGTTTTCAATTAACCAATTCTTTGTATTTTTAAAGTATCTATTTTATTAATTTCTACCCTGATTTATATCATTTCTTTCTACTTACTAATTTTGGGTTTGGCTTGTTATTTTTCTTGCTGTTTTTTCTTTTCTGAGAGCTTGAGGTACACCATTATGTTATTTATATCAGATCTCTCTGATTTTTTTTTTTTTTTTTTTGGTCAGTCATGGAGCTTGAATTCTGGGCCTGGGTACTATCCATCAGCTCTTTAGTTCAAGGCTAGTACTCTACCACTTGAGCCACAGTGCCACTTCCGATTTCCTAGTGGTTTATTGGCGATAAGAGTCCCATGGACTTTCTTGCCCGGGCTGGCTTTGAACCGCAATCCTCAGATCTCAGCCTCCTGAGTAGCTAGGATTACAGGCGTGAGCCACCGGTGCCTGGCTCTGATTTTTTAGTGTACTCATAGCATAAAATTCCATTTTAAAACTGACTCCTTAAATAAACCTAATCAAGATTGTAAGCAAAAGACCTCTATAGTGAAATCTATCAGGAAATGGAAAGACCTCCATGTCCATGGATAAGTAGAATTAATATTGTAAAATGTTCATATTGCCAAAGGTAATCTACAAATTTAATGCAATCCCCATCAAAACTGCAATGTTGTTCTTTACTAAGATCTGGAAATCAATCCAAAAATTCTTTTGGAAAAACAAAAGACCTCAAATAGCAAAGCAATTTTAGGCAAATGCAATGTTGGTGGTATCACAATCCCAGACCTCAAACTCTACTACAATTACAATCTTTACTGTAATTACAAAAAACAGCTTGGTATTGGCACAAAAACATGCCCAAAGATCAATGGAACAGACTACAAGATGCAGAAATGAAGCCATATACTTACAGTCATTGGATATTTGGCAAAGGAGCCAAAAATATATAGTGGAAAAAAAGATGGCCTCTTCAATCATTGGTGTTGAGAAAACTGTACATCTATATGGAGAAAACTAAAAGTGGATACCTGTTTATTATCATGCATTATTATCAACTCAAAGACCTCAATGTCAGATCTGAAACTTTGAAATCACTGAAAGAAGGAGTAAGGTAAGCATTAAAATTTATAGGCATAGGCAGAAACACTTTGAAAAGCGTTCCAAGGGACACAGCAGATAGGACAGAGACTTGACAAATGAGATTACATTTTTAAAAAAGGATAGCAAAGGACACAGTTACTAAACTAGAAAGACAGCCAACACACTGGGAGAAGATATTTACCAGTTAGACATCTGACAACAGCCAAATATCCAAAATTTAACTCCTTCCTAAACTAACAAATCAGTCAATAAAATGGTCAAAGATGCCAATGGGGGACTTGTCAGAAGTAAGAATGGCAAATAAACAAATGAGGAAATGCTCAACCTCTCTGGCCATTAAGGAAATGCAAATCAAAATAACTTGAGATTCCATTTCACCTCAGTTGGACTGGCTAGCATCTAGAACTTGAACAATAATAAATGCTGGTGGGGATGCGAGAAAAAAAGAATCCTATTGCACTGTTGGTGGGAATGTAAAGTAATACAACCACTCTGGACAGCAGTCTGGAGATTTCTCAAAATACAAAACAGAGCTCTTCCTTCTGACCCAGCCATACCACTCCTGGTCATCTCCCCAGAACATCACAGGCCAGGATACCAAAAAGACACGTGCTTCCATGTCCACTGCTGCACTAGTCACAATAGCCAAGCTATGGAAACAGCCTAGGTGCCCTACAATAGATGAGTGGATCAAAAAGCCATGGTACCTATGTACAATGGAATTTTACACAGCTATTAGGAAGAATAATAATATGTAATTTGCAAGGAAATGGACGGAGCTATAATAAATCATGGTAAGTGAGGTAAGCCAAGTTCAGAGATAAATGGTGCGTGTTTTCTTTCCTATGCAGAAGCTAGATCTAAAGTACACTGGGACATCATAAATTATGCAGGACTCTAGGCATTCACACACAGTGAGACCAAAAGAAGACCAAAGGAAGATACTCTTAGGAGAGGAACACAAAGGGATAATGCCTATGTGTATCTGATCATATAAAATGCTATTTATTTAAATGAGCTCCAGGAAGTAGAAGCAAGATGTTTCCTTCTTTGTTGCTGTTTTTCTTTTCTTTTCATCTTATTTATTTTCATTGGGAGGGTAAGGGAGGCACAGAAATGAAGGGACAAAGGGTGAACAAGTTAAGCAGTTATACTAGACACATGTTGAAAATGAGAGGGAAATGGGAGGGCAAAACTGGGAGAGAGCGAGAGAAGGGGTGACACTGTCCAAAAAGAAATGTATTCATTGCCTGACTTATGTAAGTTAACCCTTTGTACATCACCTTTCTAATAACAATAAAATTATGTAAAAAGCTTTTAAGAATTGCTTGGTGCCATAAAATGTCATCTATTTTGGAGAAAGTTATGTGGGTTGTTAAGAAGAATACGTGTTAGATAGAATGATCTGTAGATGTCTCTTAATTCTATTTGATTGTGGTTTTATTGAACTTTGAAGTTTCTTTGTTGATTTTTTTCAGGATGATTTATTGATGAAAGTGGGGTGTTGAAATCACCCTCTATTTTTGTAACTATACCTAAATGTTCCTTTAAGTTTGGTATTATTTGTTTTATGAAATTGAACATCTCAGCCTTCAGATATAGATACACAATAAAAGTTATACAACTACCGTAACACCGATAACCACAGAAAAGAAAATGGCAAAATAATGTAGGCTAAAATATATCATTTTGGCCAGTTGGGCACATACTAGTTTGTGCCACTATGAGCAGCATGTGGGAAGTTGATGTGAGAGTGATATAAATTAAAGGTCATCCTAGGCTACATAGTGAGCTTGAAGCTAGCCTGGCTATACAACAAGACCTATCTCAAAAGAATAAAAATAAAAGTAATGGTCAGATAGAATGGTGCATGCCTATGATTTTGGGAAGAGGAGGATAGAGGATCATGAGTAACCTGGGTAACCTGGGTAAAGTTAGTAGAATTCAATCTTAAAGACAAATGAAAATGTTGGGAGTATGGCTACCATATCTCATGTGCAAGGACCTGGATACAGTTCCTATGATTGCAAAAAAGTTAATAAGGCTAAAAGTAATAATAATAATAACACAAGAAAGAAATTATGGAAAAGAAAGGAAAGGAAAAAAGGAAAGAAGGAGCAAAGTTAAAGAAAAGATAAAGAAGGAAAAAGAAAAGAATTTGAGGAAGAAAACAAGATCTTAAAAATCCCATTACAAAATAAAATTACAGAAATAGAAAAATGTGAGATTAGGAACAAAAATTAAAATACAAAATATAAAAAAAAAGCAATAATAATAATATAATAAAAAGAAAAAAGTTGGAGAAACTAGATCAGATGGGTTAATGGCTTTTTAGCTAAAGTCTGTTGTGTTCCTTCCTGTATGTATGCTCCACCCTATTGTTTGGTGCTATATGTGGGCAGAGAGCTGCTGGTCAAGGAGGTTTTTGTCATTGTTAGCACTGCATTCACTTCAGACTTTTCTCTTCTTTGTGTGCCGGGAGCACCACTTGCTAGCCCCAATAAATGTTGATGCCTATAGGCCAGGCACGTTCCCACTTGTTATAGAGCCCACCTCCAGTTTGTGTATTTAGGAACAACCAATGTCCAAGCTGAAGAGTGACTCTCAAGTTTATCAGAGAGTAGAGAAAGCAAACTGAGCATTGGGTACTGAATTAGGTGGGGAGACTGAAGGGAAGTTGGTACTCTATTTGTCCATCACAGCACTTCTAGTCTCCACTCAGTAACCAACCATGTGGGAGGGGGGAAGCTATGAAGATGGAATCTTCAGTTCTGAGCTCAGAGCTGTCAGTCCTACCTGGCAACAACCAAGCAATCTGCAAGCCATGTGCTCAGAATCCACAGACAACAGGGCTTACTCCTCACTGCCAACTGCACCCTTCACAGCCTGTGTGCACTGATGCTTAAACTTCTCCATGGATCTGTATTCTACCTACCCACCACCTCAACTACCCTTTGTAGCTGTGTCACATCAAGACACTGTCCCAGGGTTTCCCCAGGCTCTCTTACTTGTGTTCATTCAGTTTTCAGGCCCTCATAGTAACTCAGTCTCAAATGATACCTACTTATTGATCTCTTGAGCCTTTGGGAGCAATGGAATTCATTTCTTCTCCAATGACAGCCTGCTGTGTGTGAGAAGTTCCTGCCACACCAAAAGCCCGCATCAGATTTAAGGCTTGAGAGAACTGTAGATTTCTCCTATAGCCAAAAATTGTCAGTCTAGTCTCATCAGTGATGTGTGGCTCACCCTGAGGTTGTGGCTTTGGTGGGGTTGTGTCCTACCTGCCTCTGCAACTGGGTTTGGAGTTGCTGACTATTTCCTTGTTTTCTTTGCATCACATTTCTGTTTCTCCATGCTATTTTGAACTGTTCAGTCACTGCTTGATTCTCAATGCTCTTCCTCTCTTTGTCTTCTTGGAATAGTATCACCTATGCTACCTGACTCTTCATTTGCAGACTTACATGGAGACACTAGGGCGTTTCCTATAGGTTATTGTTCCCTTGAAAAAAATGTTTATTTAGAATTCTTACCAGAAATCTAGCCCATGTAGTACAGTGTTCACTATGATAAAACATGGAACCTGGGAAGGAATGGACAGAAAGAAGAGAGGCCTGATTGGACAAAAGAGGACTTGTAGGGAGTGGTCTGAGCTCAGGCTTGAAGGGTCAGGCAGTTCTGTCTGCACACAGACTTGAGTAGTAGGTATTGGAGTTCAGACTTATTGTTCAGACCTCAGGGAATTCAAAAGCACAGGAAGCTCGTTAGGTAGCTACCAGAGTTGGCCTCTTGGGAATCAGGGATCCCTGGAGCAGAGTTTCAAAAAAACTCCTCAAAATCCTGACCTATCCCTCCACAGAGAGCAAATCAGGTAAAGAGTAAGGAGCGCTGTGGCACAGCACCTGAGGTCCCCAGCAATCATCATCTGGGGGCGTCTCTTCTTCTGGCTGTCTTGGGCTCCCACTGCCTGTAGATTTTGGTATCTGCATGTTCTTTCATGTCTGTGCCTCTCTCTGTGTCCTGATACTTCTTTCTCCATCTCTATGTCTTTCTCTTTCTTGCTTGTTCATTTCACTCTGTTCAACTGCCCCCTCCTCTGACTTTGGGTGTGCAGCTTCCTCAACCCACCTGGCCTTCAGTTGCTAATGAAGAGAAGGAGAAGGAAAACAAGAAACAAGGGCAAGAGGAGGAGGAGGAGGAGGAGGAGGAGGGGGAGGAGGGGGAGGAGGAGGAGGAGGGAGAGGAGGGGGAGGAGGGGGAGGAGGAGGAGGAGGAGGAGGCTGTTGTTAGGGAAGCTGAAAGCCTTGGGCTGGTCATAACAAGCAAATGGCAGGTGGGAGGTGAGGTGTGCTGATTGGACAGTGTTTAGGATATAAGGAAATAAGGATTTCAGAGATGACCTTAGAGCTGAGTTTCATTGAGGTCTCTTACTGAACAGGGGACAGATGCCTCTCTAGGATACTTGCTATCTAGTGGTGCTCTGCATTAGAATTACCAGGAATGGTAGATATATGGATCTGTTTTGGAGCCTGTCCATCTAGTCCTTTCCATTCCCATTCCCTCTGTTACTTTTATAAGTACCAGATGCTCTTCTGCAGGTATAGGTCATAGTGGAAAAAGTCTTTTTTTTTTTTTTAATCAAGACTGTTCCTAGAGAATGCTATTGAGTTGAGTGTAGAGCTGGACCTGGGAGATGAGGGTCACAATGAGAGGTTGTCCTTGTGATCCAGACATGGTGATCAGGACCAGATGACATAACTCTTCTGGTTGGACTGGGTTTTAACAGACTTCCTGTCCCATCTCTTTCTAAATCCAGATTAGTGTGAAAGCTTCCTTGACAGAGAGTCTTTTTAGTTTGGTCACCTATTACAAAAGTGCCATAGTCAGAGTGCTTTAAGCAACTAAAGTTTATCATGGTACTGGAATCTGGGAAATCTGAGATCAGCGTGCCAGAACAGTCAGGTTCTGGTGAGGACATCTTCCTGGTTATATCTCTACATGTCCTGGATCTCTTCTTTCATAAGAGCATTAATCCCATTAAGATGGTCTTGTCCTTAAGATCTCATCTAACCCTAATTGCTTTCCAAAGATCCACCTTTTAATACCACCCTATTGAGGATTAAGATTTCAACACATGAAAATGGGGGGGGGGGGGAGTATGTTCAAACATGCACACATGGTTAGCTAGATTCAGCCTTCCTAGCAGAAATGGAGTTCCTTGCCTCTCAGTATAGGTTTTGATGTCTATGATCAACCTTTAGTGCCAGAAAAATTTCCATAGTCAAGCTAAAGATTGTCACCCTAGTCAAATTTATACCCAATTCCAAATCTAGAGGTTTTGAAGAGCAAGTCTTATCTAGCTCCTTAACAAACCCCTTCAGACCTCAGTATTATTCATACATTAAATTTTTGCTTTCATAATTTAATATTTACTGAGTTTCACCCTATGGAGATGGAGGAGTGAATGAAACAAGACACCCACACTGATAATCTAGGGGCAACACACAATACCTAGATAAGCAGATAAGTTCTTTTCTGACAACAATGAGAAGTATAAGGAAAAACAGGCAGTGAAGAATGGCTGTATTTCAGAAAGGATGGTGGGAAAGGGTTTTCTGATGAAGTGTTAATTAGGCAGAGATCTGAAGATGTAAAAGAGTTCATATTATAAAAGACCTGATGAAGAGAGCTGAGGTGATGGGCACAGATGGAAGATCCTCTGGTAAATTTCAGTTGGCAGTTTATAGACTAGAATAAATTTCAGAGGGCTTTTAGAATAAGCCACAGAACAGCAGTATAGCTGAGATCTGAATTAGATGGGGTGGTGACCAAAGTGCTGTTACATGGTACATGACTGTAAGAATATGGAACCTTGGTTATAAATGGATTGCAAAGACTACTATGGTTCTTTAGAGAAAAATATGTTAACACCTCACTCAGAGACTACTATGCACCTTGGGTTTATTATAGGCTTATTTACATTACTACTTCCCAAACAGTGCAAAAATCTTTAAGTTTTAGTTCATTGCCCTCCCATTCTTTGGTTTATTTTTGTCACATATTCTGCACACAGACTCACATAGCTACATACACATACAGCATATAAGTGTACATAAATCAGTAACAGTTATCTACTATTGTTACCAGGTATTATATGCTGTAAAATACATTCTTGACTCCTCTCTGTCTCTTGCACTCTGCCTCTGTTTCTCTGTCTGTCTGTCTGTCTCCTTTTAGCACAAGTAATTCAACTGTCTTCTGTTTTTCTTTTGAGAGACCTGAGCCTGTCTCATTGTCTCTCATTTGAAGGTAATTATTTGTTTTTCTTAGACCAGTTTGAAAATTGTAGATGGATAAGAAATGTACTCATTACTTTGCTCATGTATTGTAACCCCTCTGTACGGTGTTTTCACAATAAAAAAAGAAAATTGTAGATTGATATAAATATAAAAGATATTTTACAAAATGAACTCCAAGAAATGGAAACAAGAGGTTTTTTGCTGCTATTTTGCTGTCTTTTCCTTTTGTCATGTTCATTAGTTTGTCTTTGGGAGGATAAGGGGGGGTTGCAGAAAAGGTGAGACAAAGGGTGGACAAATACAGTAGTGGTACTCACTAGACATTATGTTGAAAATGAACTTTATAACTTGTGGGTGGGGATGGGAGGGAAAAATTGGGAGAGAGCAAGGTAAGGGGTAACATTGTCCAAAAAGAAATGTACTCATTACCTGACTTATACAACCTCTACAATAACATCCCCCCCCCCATATATATAAAAAGAAAATAGTAGATTGGTTCTTCAGGGGGTCCTCTTTGTGTTTGTTATTATTCTTATTGTTATTCTTCTTTTTTTTTTTTTGTCGTGAGGCTTGAATTCTGGGCCTGGGCATTGTCCCTGAGCTCTTTTGCTCAAGACTAGCACTCTACCACTTTGAACGGCAGTTCTACTTCCAGTTTTCTGGCAGTTAATTAGAGATGAGGGTCTCATGGACTTTTCTGCTTGAGCTGGTTTTGAACCACAATCCTTAGATCTCAAGCCTGCTGAATAGCTAGGGTTACAGGTGTGAGCCACCAGTGCCTGGTTGAGTTTATTATTCTAAGTGCTCGTTGGGCAGCATATCTATTCTGTAAGTTGAAATCTTTCCTTCATTTGGGAAAACCGTTGGCCATTATTTTTTAGTTGTTGTGTTGCCCTTGGTCCCTATCACTCATGTCTCTCACTTCTCATCCATGAAAACATGCGGCTTTGGCCCTTCATGGAGTATAACTTATTTCCAATGAGGTCTGTGTTATTTTGGACTTCAATTAGATGCCTAATAACTGTCTCTCAACTTTCAGGCTTTTCAAATAGTTCAATTGAAGCTAATTTGGGAAGAAGTCCCAAAGTGGAGCAAAACTTCCCTATCTGTATGAAATGCATAAAAAATGATATACTATTTAGTATTCAACTCTTTCTTTTCCTCTTTGAAATCATAAGCTACATGGATTATCAATTTTAAGACATTCATTTTGAACCTTTTTCTTCTTCTTCTTCTTTTTTCTTTTTACAAAATCTATATTTTGAAATTTGGGCATTTCAGGAAAAAAAAACTAGGATTATATAGTACAATGTTAGCATGCCATTTCATATTAAATGGAAATTCCTTTAAACCTTGTTCTTCAGTTTTGTGGATATCCTATGTACTTCCTTTGTTACATTTGTTTGTCTTATTGTGTGTATTATATAAGTAGCAGCAGGGTTTAGAATCTGAATATTTCACCTTCCTGAAGTGTTTTTTGTTGTTTTTCTCTACTGCAGGAGAAGGATGCAGGATTTCCTTTGGCGAAACCACAGCTCTCTTACTGAGTTCATTCTTCTAGGATTCTCTAGTGATGAGAAGATAAATGTTATTCTATTCAATGTCTTTCTCTTCCTCTACCTCATCACCCTTCTAGGCAATGGGCTCATTATCACTTTGATCCATATGGACTCCCGCCTCCACACACCCATGTACTTTTTCCTCAGTGTCTTATCCATTCTGGACATGGGTTATGTCACCACCACAGTGCCCCAGATGCTAGTTCACCTGGTCTGCAAGAGAAAGACCATCTCCTATATTGGATGTGTAGCCCAAATGTACATCTTCCTGATGTTGGGGATCACTGAATCTTGGCTTTTTGCAATCATGGCTTATGACAGGTATGTGGCCATTTGCCATCCTCTCAGGTATAAAGTCATCATGAGCCCTTTGCTTTGTGGATCACTGGTGGCCTTCTGTGGATTCTGGGGCATCAGTTGTGCCCTAATATATACAGTCTCTGCTATGATTCTTCCTTATTGTGGCCCCAATGAGATCAACCACTTTTTCTGTGAAGTACCTGCTGTCTTGAAGTTGGCTTGTGCAGATACCTCTCTCAATGACAAATTGGATTTCATCCTAGGCTTCATTCTTCTTCTGGTCCCACTCTCCCTCATTATCATTGTCTACATCAATATCTTTGCTGCCATTTTGAGGATCCGCTCAACCCAAGGGCGGCTCAAGGCCTTCTCCACCTGCGCTTCCCACATCACTGTAGTCACCATGTTCTCTATCCCTTGTATGGTTATGTATATGAGACCGGGCTCTGAGTCCTCCCCAGAAGAGGACAAGAAGCTAGCTCTGTTCTACAATGTCATCTCTGCGTTCCTGAACCCTATCATCTACAGCCTCCGAAACAAAGATGTCAAAAGGGCTTTCCTCAAAGTGATAGGCAGGAGCCAAGGATCATAATGAAGTTTCAAGACCATGAGTACCAACAACTAAACTAAGGACGCTGCCTATATGACTTATGAGTGGGTGGGAAGCAATACTGAGATTTGAACTGAGGCTTCACAAGGCTTCACACTTGCTCAGCAGGGACATTATTACTTGAGCTTCTTTGCTAGTCTTATCTGTGTGACTGCTTTATGAATGTTTTTGCTAACATCCAGTGAACCCATATGACATAGTTATGGGATAGAGCAAGTGAGATTATGTTTAAGAAGGCTCTGGCAATGGGTCCCCTCTTAAACATGAAGAACTCAGATGATGGACTCCACAAAGGCAGGTCTCATACTAATTCATTTCTTTGTCACCAGCTTACAATACTTGGCAGAGAACTGTTATCAGCCTATAAGGGGCTTCATTATGAGATTCCCATGTATGTCTACAATATACTTTGATCATGTTTATTCTCTCTATTTCTATTACTCCTTTATGCTCTCATCTACCTCCTCCTCTTCTTTCCCTATTATCTTCACATGAGTATCTCTTCACTTTCATGAGATTTTTTTCTCCCTCTTAGCTTCCACAAATGAAAGAAAATATGTGATCTTTCTCTTTGTGGAACTGGCTTATTTGCTTAATGACGATCTCCATTTCTACCCATTTTTCAACAAATGACATAATTTCATTCTTCCTTATAGATGAGAGACTGGAAATTCCACTAGAAGATTCTTAGATCTGCTATACATACACTTTCAGCAAATAGGAGGACATAAAATAAATAGATGAAAAGTCTATAGCTTTTCTATACATGAACATCAATATCAATATCTGAAAAAGACATCAAGAAGCTTAGCGCCTGTGGATCAAACCTATAATCCTAGTTACTCAGGAGAATGAGATCTGAGGATCGTGGTTCAAAGCCAGCCCAGGCAGGAAAGTCCGTGAGACTCTTATTTCCAATAAATCACCAGAAAACTGGAAGTGGCTCTGTGGCTCAAGTGGTAGAGCTCTAGCCTTGAGCTGTAGAGTTAAGGGACAGAGCCTAGGCCCGGAGTTCAAGTCTCATGACCACCACCACCAACAACAAAAAGAAGTGTGCGCGGGTAGTTGTGGAGGTGGGAGGGAAGGGATGGTAGGGGGAAAACAAAGGAGGAGGCAACAAATGCTCAATAGGAAATGTACTAATTACCTTGCTCATGTAACTGTAACCCCTCTGTAAAGCATTTTTACAATAAAAATGTACAAAAAAGTCAGGAAAACAATCCCATTCACGGCCTCAAAAATATTAAAATACATAAGCATAAACTTCAAAGATTGTTAAGGGCTTATGCAATGAAAATGAGAAAGCACTGAAGAAAGAAACTATAGAAGATATTAGAAGGTAGAAAGATCTCCTGTTCATGGGGTGGCAGAATAGATATTAAGATGGCTGGAAGTAATGTATAAATTCAATGCAATCATCACCAAAATTTCAATATTATTCTTCACAGAAATAGAAAAAACAATCCTAAAATAACCAAAATATTCCTCTCTTTTACATTTTTTGTTTGTTTTTTGGTCATTTGGAGGCTTGAACTTAGGGCCTGAACACTGTCCCTGAACTTTTTTTTTTACTCAAAGCTAGTGCTCTACCATGTAAGCCACAGCTCTGCTTCCAGTTTCCTGGTGGTAATTGGAGAGAAGGGTCTCATAGCCTTTCCTGCTGTGGCTGGCCCTGAGCCATGATCTTCAGATCTCAGCCTCCTGAGTAGCTAGGATTACAGGTGTGAGCTCTAGTTCCCGGCTCTCTTTTTCATATTGTTGATAGGAAACTTGTATTATTCATTTAAGGAATTCCTTTTTGTCTAATATGTGCAGTTATTACTACCAACCTTCCTTACCAAAGAGGTTTTCTTCAGCTATAAATTACAGATTTTATATATAGTGCTTTCAGCTAAATATCTTTTCTTTTGAAACTTTCTCTCTGATCTATGAATTATTATTATTGTTGTTTTATTTGTAGTGCTGAGAATTGAGCCTGGGGCCTTGTGCATGCTAAGCAAGTACACTACCACTGAGCAACACCAATCTACATGGCTTATTTAAAGTATAATATTTAATTTCTACTCACTTGAGGGAGTTTCCTATTATCTTCCTGTTATTGATTTACAGTTTCTATATATGACCAGAGAACTTACTTTGCATGAGCTACATTGTCTTAAGATTTGCATTATTATCCATTGATATATTGAATCTTGGTGAATTTTCCATTTATCCTGGGAGAGAACAATTTTTTGTTGTTGTTGGTGGTGGTCATAGGGCTTGAACTCTGGGCCTGAGCACTGTCCCTCAGCTGTTCAGCTCAAGGCAAACACTCTACCACTTGAGCCACAGTGCCACTTCCGGTTGTCTGGTGGTTTATTGGATTTAAGAGTTTCATGGACTTGCCTGCCTGTGTTAGCTTTGAAATGAGATCTGAGGATCTCTTGAAAGCTGTATCCTCTTTTTCCACACTTTTTTCATCTCAATCTTTCAGTGGATGATTTCTGTGGACCTGTCTTGGAGTTCATTGATTCTTTTCTATGTTGCATTCCTTTGCTGCTAAGCCAGTAGAATAAAGTATTTGATCCTGAAATCATGCCTTTTATTCATTGATATTTAATATTGATGCCTATGGCAGTAGGCTTTTCCTATATATTTATAATTTGAGATTTCACATTTAAAGAACCTATCTACTGCCAATTTTCTGAAGCGTTTATATTTTTCTTACTCATTAGTAAAAGCCCTTTTCTAGGTTAATGATCCTAACCATAAAAGTTTGTTGTAATTGTAGGCTCTTTTTGGTCACATTCCTTTAATTTTCTCTGATTATTTATGTAACACTCTGGCTTCTAGGTAGGTGGGTAAGGTAATACCTTTGAGAATCTGCACCTTTGGCATAGATAGATTCTGTCTTCTTAAGAGGGAAACAGATCTTATGTCAAATTTTCTAAGCCAGGCTTATGGTGGCTCATGCCTGTAATCCTAGCTACTCAAGAGGCTGAGATCTGAGGATTGTGGTTCAAAACCAGCTGGAGCAGGAAAGTCCATGAGACTCTTATCTCCAATAAACCACCAGAAAACTGGAAGCGGCGCTGTGGCTCAAGTGGTAGAGCACTAGCCTTGAACTGAAGAGCTCAGGGACAGTGCCCAGGCCCAAAGTTCAAGCCCCATGACTGCCTAAAGAAAGAAACAAACAAACAAATAAAAAAGATTCTATAAGGAATAAGTGGGTCTGGGGGAGAAAGTTCCTCCCAATCAAGAGACAGTAGATTCAAAGCTCCCATTGAGTTTTTATTCTCCAGACTCCCTAAATTTTGCATCTGGGGCTTACACTATCCCTGGCCTTCCTTTTCTAATGCCCCTCATTCCTTTAATCTTTTATGTCCAGACTCTCTTTCCCTTGATATCACCAAGGCTGTAATTCCTCAATTTGAGCTTTATGAAAACAATAGAGATAGAAAAATCAAAAGAGGTAGAATGTTTTTAAAGTACAGAAAAAAGGGCTTAAAAATAGCCCTTCCCCCAAGAGAATTTAAACAATATCGGGCATTCTAACAGACACAGATACAAATGTTTGCTTCTTTCTCGTCTTCTTTGCACCTTAAGGCTTTCCACTCTTCAGTTTTTAAGTCTGTGTCTTCCGTTTTTTCCTCTTCTTCCTTCTTCTCTGGGGCTCTTATCACTTGCACAGCCCAATCATGCATGAGGGTTCATTGTTCACTAGTGAATGTACAAATTAAAACTTAGCATTTCTTGAAAGCCATGCTCTGTACTATGCAATTTTCATATATCATTTAATCGTTACAAATTGCCAGAGAGGAAGAATTGCTTATCACAGTTAAAGACTTCAAATATATAATTGGTAAAACAAAAAAACAAAACAAACAAAAAAAAAACAACCAAGTTTCTCATCTTAGTCTGTCTGGCATTAAAGTCCAGGCTCTGAACCTTTGCACCCTACCTTTACAATGAAATAACATCACCACACATAATGCAGGTGTTGGAGTACTATCTTCCTCTCCCACCTGGGTAAGGGGATCCGTTTATATTTATCTATAAATTGGTGATAAGTTGGTGATTGCAAGCCTTGCTTTGTTCCTCCGTCTTTAGTTCTAAAGCCTCACTCTGGAGTCCTGCTCCATCCCATGAGTTTGAGGAAAGCCCTTTTCACATCCTTGTTCCTTAGACTATAGATGACAGGGTTGAGGAAGGCTGTGGCAATGTTGTAAAAAAGGGCCATTTTTTTGCCACTGTTTGATAAGGGGCCAGAGCCAGGGCTCATGTACATGATGATGCATGGGATGGCAAACATGGTGACCACAGTGATGTGGGAGGCACAGGTGGAGAAGGCCTTGATCCGCCCCTGTGCTGAGCGGATCTTCATGATGGTGGCAAAGATGTTGACATAGACAATAACAACCAGGGAGAGTGGGACCACAATGACATTGAAACCTGTGATGAAGTCCACCAAGTCATTGAGGGATGTGTCTGCACAGGCTAACTTCAGAACAGCAGGAACCTCACAAAAGTAGTGGTCAATTTCATCAGGACCACAATAGGGCAAGCGCATGGCAAAGAAGGTATAGCATAGGCCACCTACCACACCATAGGCTGCACAGATACCTACCATGAAGAGACACGTCCTAAGACTCATGATGACCTTGTATCGGAGAGGGTGGCAGATGGCCATATACCTGTCCACAGACATGATAGAGAAAAGCCAGGACTCTGTAACTCCAAAGAGGAGGAAGATGTACATCTGGGTAACACATCTAGCAAAAGTGATGGTCCTCTTCTTGCTGAGAATATGCACAAGCATCTGGGGGACAGTAGTGGTGGTATAGCACACGTCCAGCATGGAGAGGACACTGATGAAAAAGTACATGGGTGTATGGAGGCGGGAGTCCTGATGGATGAGTGTGATAAGGAGGCTATTGCTCACAAGAATCAGCAGATAGAAGACTAAAAAGAAGGTAAAGAGCAGAGGATTGGTCCTGGCGTTGAAGGTGAATCCCAATAGAACAAATTCTATCACCGTGGACTGGTTGAATGCTGGCATTGTGACCTGCCAGTTTCAAGGCTTTTAGAAAATATGCAATTTATTAAGTGTATGCGTCAAGAATGTGTAAGGAATTTGCACACTTATTGTCTCAGTTACATTTTCTGATAGTACCAGGAAGATTGAAGAGATGGAAGACGCGAAACTGATTTCCAATTGCAGTAGGAGTGATGCTGGGATTTGGTGCGGGACGAGGGGCAGTCTGTACCGCCGTCAGTGTTCCATTCTGACCTGCGAGTGTCTGTTGCTCCTTTTCCTGACACAGTCTTGTTTCCCCTCTACTCTTGCTCACTTCCTATTTTCTTTTGGAACTGCAGAAAGGACTAAGCCTTGCACTGATAAAGATGAGAAGCATAATTGGCACAGTGATATTTATGATTTGGTTTACAGTTTTTAATCAATGTCAGGGTTAAGGCAACAGATAGTATTGGGAATTAAGATTAATGCTATGATCAGTAAAGGTTAGAGTGAATATTTAAGATTCAGTTTTCTCTGGTGTCTAAGTCTCACACATGTTCATTATGTCAGTCATTCAACATTTTTGCCAACATGATCACAAATTACAGTTTTTCTGAATGAGAGGGTTATTTCTCTAAAATTTTGGAAAGATCTTGGATAAATTGAATATAGTCTTATAAACAATGTTTGGAATAACCCAAGTAAAAACAATAGTATTCCCAATGCATCCATACAAAGAGAATTTAATATTAAATTAATAATGTATGAATTCTATAATTAATTTTCTTTTGTAGTTCTTTCTTAATTAGAAACACTTCAGAAATTCTGTCCATCACATTGTCAATATGGTGCCAGTAGATTGGTTTTGCTTTGCTGATGGCAATGAATATAAGTAGATTTAAGAATGTTCCCTGTGGTTGGATTACTTTTTAGTAGTCATTATCTTTCTGGTTCTATGAGTTTTTCTCCTAATGTATTAAAAATGTAGGTATTATGGTAAACTATGCAGAAGTACATCCATAAAAGCTAAGTTTTCTGGAAGGGCAATTGGTGGAGAGGGGTTTAAGATGTGTGGCTGGTTAGAGCACTTCAACCTACTTTTTTACCCATTTTTGACTGGTTACTCCTGTTGATATTCTGGCCACCTTGGCTCCTTTTGACTTTTTAATTTTTAATCAGTTACAGAGACATTTCAAATTATATCTCTAGAAATGATTTTGACTTTATAAAGAATATCTGAGGGGGCTGGGAAGGTGGTTCAGTGGTAGAGTGCTTGCCTTGCGTACATGAGGCCCTGGGTTCAATTCCTCAGCATGACATAAGCGAAAAAAGCCAGAAGTGATGCTGTGGCTCAAGTGGTAGAGCATTAGCCTTGAGCTGAAGAGCTGAGGGACAGTGCCCAGGCCCAGACTGGAAAAAAAAGAATACATGGCATAAACAAATAGCCAACATCATGCTTCATGCCAAAATTATACAGCATAGGTTATTTGATGGGGTCACTTAATGTAGGCTGTGACCTATTTTGTTTGGACTATCTAATTTAACATCTAAATTAGTATTTGTATTTTAAACAACTCAGAGAAACATACAAATAACATAAAGAAAACTACATCTTTAGGATCACAAATTAGATGGGGCCATATTGGATCAGTGTTTCCACACTGACCAGTCAACAGTTGGGTAAGTGATTCATTCATTTGGATAGAGAATGAATTCTTTCACTCTTGGTGTGAAATACTCCTTGTCATTCATTATTGTTTTATACACACCCTTATTTTTATGCATTTATATCATCTGTTTGACCCTGTGACATTTGACTTTATGGTTTCTGTTCTAATAGTATACTCAAATTTTGTTCTGCTGTAACTACTGTTATTTAGCAAATTTTAGCCAAGGAAAGGGTAGTATGAGGGATGAAGATTGAAGTCAGAGAGAAACAGTGAACTTGGAGAAGATTTTGGAAAGAATGGAGTGGAAAGCTCCTCTGGTTCTCCTAGGCCATTCTCCATTGAGCTGCCCTTGGGAATCAGCTTATGCAGTTAAATGCAAAAGGACTTATTAATTGTTGTAATCATGCTTTACACAGGAGTTTATTTGGGAAGAAACAGACTAAGGGTGAAAGCCTGGGTGAAGTCCTTGCATATAGTGAAGGTAAACTGGAAGACAGCTGGTAAACCAAATCAGAATGATTCAACCTTGAGTGAGACATGGAAGCTTGCAAGAGGGAAGACTGTAATCATTGCAAGAAAAGAGAGACAAGCTTAGATTGTAGCTTCCTGAGATCTCTGGAGCTGGAAAACTAAGGAGAAAGGGGCCAAGATTTGGGTTGTTGTGACATTGAGCTGTATGGTGAGGCAGCCTGGTTTGGAGTCAGAATAACTGAAGGATGCAGGCTGGCCTTGCAGACAGGCAGGACCCAGGCAGAGAAAGACCTCCCTGCCCCCACATAAGGCAGGAAGAGCTTGTATCAATACAATAGTAAAAGAAACCAGCTTTATGAATGTACATGCAAGGCTTTTATCTTTGGGCCCAACCAACTGTCCTAGTCATCGCACCCAATATGGCCTATAGAAGCCTGGATCTTGTACTCACTGGGTCTCTAGCTCACTTGGGGCAACTGGCTTGACCCTTGGAATTTCGTCTATAAAACAAAGGTGGTGGATGGCCGGCAATGAGCCTCTAGGACAGACATTTCACTGCATTCTGTTTATGCCTAGGCTTGGGGCCAGGAGGTGAGGGCTGTGGAGATTGAACAAAGGGCGGCCAGGCCCACAATCCTTCTTTTTCCTAGGTCCCTCAGATGGACAGTCTTACATATCCTTCAAGGGAGACACTCAGAGCTAAAACAGATAAGGAGGTATGCACTGACTGCTCCCTGGAAAGAAAGCTGAATATATATGTTGGACTGGTTGGACTGGGTGGACATTTAGTTGTGAGATCTAGTCTTCCAATGTCACATTATATGTTTATATATTTTTAATATTTTTTTAAAAAAACCATTGAACCTTTTCATCAAAGGAAAACTTCTACAGGAGCTTGGGACCCACCTTGTTTTGTATATGCATGTCCCCTATGACTCCTCTCGCTAATGGCTCCATGGGCCTCAATTTGATAATGACAAGAACAATCCTTTCATTTTACCAAAGCCCAGAGAGAAGAAGCAAGTGGACTCAGGCCAGCAAGCGAGGGTCTGGGCAGATTGTTCCCCAAGAGATGAGCTGGGATATGGGATTTGGGGCAGAATGCCTGATGCTACAAGTCACATCAGCTCCTGACATGGGGTCTTTAAACAAGGTCCATAGTGCTGAGGGTACCTAATTCTTACCTCCAACTGTGGGTGCAGGCTGACAGTGGGGAACACACAGCAGGCAACAGATTCTTGTCCCCGCGTCCCTGGGCTCCTTCCTCCTTCACACACTCGCATCCTCATCCAGAGCCTGGGAAATGGTTTCTATTTTCATTTTGCTCAGCTGGCTTGCTGTGTACCTCAGGGTTAATTACTTGGCCTCTCAGGCTTTGGGTTCTGGTTGTCATCACCAGGTTGGGTGATAACCTAGTGGCAATGTGAAGGCAGAAATGGATTGTGTGACTGTACTTGGGGCTTAGAACTGGAAACCCTAGTCTTGATCTTTTGCTAGGATATAATGAAAAATCAAAGACTTGTTTTTTTTTTATTTTTGCATTTCCCTATGCACTCTTTTTTTTTTTTGTCAGTTGTGGGGGCTGAACGCTGGGCCTGGGCACTGTCCCTCAACTCTTCAGCTCAAGGCTAGAGCCTTACCACTCAAGCCACAGTGCCACTTCCGGCTTTTTTCTGCTTATGTGGTGCTGAGGAATGGAACCCAGGGCCTCATGCATGCAAGGCAAGCGCTCTACCACTGAGCCACCTTCCCAGCTCCTCCCATCCACTCATATTTATCTCTTTTTCTCGTAGCACCTCTTGTGAAGCACAGGCAAGAGGATAAAAGGCTCAAATATCTTGACCATTTACTGATTCTAAAGATAGGTGTTTTCTCTCCATTCCCTAGCCCTTCCCTCCATCACACACATACATGCACTCTCACACCCTCAGCACAGATCTTCGGGACTAAGAATGGTCCAGAGGAAACAGATCAAACTATAAAGCAACAAAAAGGCAGAGAGAGTGATGGGAAAAAAGGGTGAAGCCCCCACAGGACTTTTTTCTCGGTCTCAGAAAAAGGCACAGCAAGCCAGACACTGGAAGACAGAGAGAGAGGCTGAGAGCAATGGATAGCTGCAGGAGAGAGGAGGAACTCAGAAGGAAGAGAAAGGAAAGAGCTTAAAGGAAAGAGGCACAAAGACATTGAGAACTAATAGGAACAGTCTGTTGGAAGTACCAAAGAAGGCAAGAAAACAAAAGAAGAATGAGGCAGGGAGAAGGAACACAGGGAGAAGGTGGAGATGCTAGGCAAGCAGGGCTTGAAGCTGGTAAGAGATGAGGGACACAGGAAGGAGAGGTCAAAGACGGAGCTGGAGATAAAGATGACAGCAATAGAGAGAGGTGATAGAGATAGGAGGGAGGGAGGATTGAGAGAAGGAGAGAGAATGAATCAGGCAGTGGAGATGAAGAGTAGAGAGAGTGCTGGAGTAGAAGAGTGTGCTCCAAAGCATGGAGCACACACTGTGGAGGATGATGGGTAGAGAACCAGGCTTCACTGGAAGATCTGTGGGATGGGGGGACAGGGGAATATTTTCTGAATCAGGGTTAAGGAGTGGTAGGAAATGGCAAGAATTGTGCAAAAGAGAGACAGAGAGGCTGGGAAGTTGGCTCAGTGGTAGAGTGCTTGTCTCGCATGCATGAGGCCCTGGGTTTGATTCCTCAGTACCACATAAACAGAAAAGAGCCAGAAGTGGCTCTGTGGCTCAAGTGGTAGAGCACTAGCCTTGAGCTGAAGAGCTGAGGGACAGTGCCCAAGCCCAGAGTTCAAGCCCCATGACTGACAAAAGAGAGAGAGACAGAGAGACAGAGAGAGACAGAGAGACAGAGAGACAGAGACAGAGACAGAGAGACAGAGATAGACATAGACACAGAAAGAGAGACAGAGATAGACAGAGACAGAGACAGAGAACCTAGAGAAGAAAAAGAATAGCAGAAAGAATGAGCGCAAGGCTGCTGGTCTTTGAGACAGGAATCTACCATGCAGTCACTGGCCTTTTCTTAAAGACTCCCGATTTGGTTTTTCAGAAAAAAAAAAAAAAAAGAATGAGCTCAAGACCAAGGCAGAGAATATCAGAGCAGAAGCAGAGATAAATGTGACAAAAACTTGGGAAACAGACACAAAGATAGAGCAAACTGCGGCAAAAAAGCTGGACAATAAGGAAGAGAAAAAAGCAAGGAGATAAAAACAGGTTCAGGGAAATGGATAAATAGCATGGAGAGAAGTGGGAGGCAGATGTAAGCAGCTATACACATGCACATGCAGGTAAGAAAGGGATAAAGGCAGAAAGACAGGCAGATGACCAATAGGAACTACAGGCCAGCCTCAGTTCCTACCTGAAGCTCCTGACCAGCAAGGCTAGAGATGGGGACAGCTGGCAGCTCTCCAGGAGGACTGGGAACACTGCTGTCCTGGGCTTATAGTTCTGCAGGGAAAGGGGTGTGGGCAGGGCCACCTCAGACTCAGGGGACCATTCCTGAGTGTCACTTGATCCCAGGGCTCCAGCCAGAACAGATCTTGTAGTCACATCTGGCTCAGGGAGGAGATACCAGGCCCTTATGGGGCTTCGCTCTCCAGGGATGCTCAGGCCAGGCCCTCTTCTGGAGCTGAAGTTGGGCTGGGGAGATGAAGCTAGGCTGGGCAGCAATGTCAATGCTTGGGAGCAAATCTGTTTTTCTCAGATAAGACCCCGCAGCAGGCTTGCCCTCAGTGGCTCCCTCTTCTCCAAGAGAAAAGAAGGAAGCACCCAAAGCAGTCTAGGGTGATGGAGGTCATGACATTGTCCTTTCTGCCCCCAAGGTCATGTGCTCAGGGCTGTCCCACAAGTTAGCTAAGAGTTTTCATGGTCTACAGACATGTTGGAGACTTGAAAGAAAAGAAGATAGCCCAAAAAGTAGAGATCATGAAAGACAAAAAAGTAATTATTTAATTATTAATCTTTCATCAGTCAACTACAATTTATTAGACTCTCACGTAGTTACAAACAAAGTGATGATATATGAGTTGTATTATTATTTTTTTTTAACTTAATTTTAATTTTTTTGCCAGTCTTGGGGCTTGAACTTAGGGCCTGGGCACTGTCCCCAAGCTTCTTTTGCTCAAGGCTAGCAGTCTACCACTTGAGCCACAGCACCACTTCCAGCTTTTCTGTTCATGTGGTACTGAGGAATAGAACCCAGGGCTTCATGATTGCTAGGCAAGCACTCTACCACTAAGCCACATTCCAAGCTCATGTTAAAGTGTGGAACACTTTAATATCTATTGCATGGGCCCATACAAGACTCATGCAAGACCAGGCCAGGGTGGCCTCTCCCTCCAGTGGAAGGGATCTCAGTGAAAGGAATCTTAGGATTTATAAGTGCTTGTATGAGTTACAATGGCTTGTATGAGTTACGATGCCTCTCAGACCCTCAGGACTGGAGGGCTTTGCCGCCTGCCTGCCCTCTAGGTGTCTTTTCACACCTCGAGAGGAGTCTTGTAGCATTTTCCTAGTCCAACCCGAAGTCCCCTCTCCCTGGATGCATAACCCCAAACACTCAGGGATTCTAGGTATGTGACCCATCTCTCTTCTCAAGTGGTAGCGCCTGAATTTGGCAGCATGACTATATATCTCATCAACATCCACATTGCAGCTATAACCATTTTCCTAACCTACAACCTTGATTTGGTTCCTTTCTTGCTCAGAAACCTGCAAGAGTTCTTGTCTGTGGAATTCAATCTCAGTTCTCTTTCTGGCAGCTTGACCACGTCTTGAATCAATTCTTGTCCTCTAAAGGTTCCATACCTGTGCAGCAATTTGTCTCACACCTTGTAATCTGGGCAGCCAGAACCAGCTGTGCATGCTCACCTCCTGCTGCCCCCCTCCACCCCCCAGTCTTGGTTGTCCTGCTGCAGCACACCGCCTCTATTCACCATTGCCCAAGAATGGAATCAGCTTAGGAACTCATCAATGGATGAACGAATGTTACATAGCTGCAGTGGAGTTTTGTTTTGTTTTGTTTTGTTTGTCAGTCATGGGGCTTAAACTCTGGGCCTGGGCACTGTCCAGTGCTCAAGGCTAGCATTCTACCGCTTGAGCCACTGCACCACTTCTGGTTTTCTGAGTGGCTTATTGGAGATAAGAGTCTCATGGACTTTCCAGCCCAGGCTGGCTTTGAACTGCAATCCTCAGATCTCAGCCTCCTGAGTAGCTAGGATTATAGGCATGAGCCACCAGTGCCTGGCTTACACAGTGGAGTTTTATTCACCCAGTAAGAATAATGAAATTAAGTTGTTTGCTGAAAAATTGATAGAACAAGAGATTAAATGATGTTAAGTGAAATAAACCAATCCCCAAAAGAGAAGAAATATCACATGATCTCATTTATAGGTCAAATTCTCCTTTAAACCAGTCCTGACATCTGGATCGTTCATGAATGAATTCTTTGACATGTGCTCTATTTCATAAGGAGATGTGTGGTCCAGCTGCATTACTTTAAGAATTATATACATCAAAGATCATTTCTAGTTTATTCTCTTCATGAAAAATGGAAAGAATATTCTTCAGCAACAAAAATATAAAGCAATATGGATTAATGTCCAAAAACCTGTTGCTGAGTATGATAAATTACAGAAGAATATACAGTGAATAATTTCATTCAAAATTCATAAAAATAGGGCTGGGAAGGTGGCTCAGTAGCAGAGCGCTTGCCTTGCATGCCTGAAGCCCTGGGTTCAATTCCTCAGCACCACATAAGCAAAAAGAAAAAAGCTGGAAGTGGTGCTGTGGCCTTGAGCTGAAGAGTTGAGGGACAGCGCCCAGGCCCAGAGTTCAGGCCCCCATGACCGGAACCAAAAAAAGTTCATAAAAATAGTCCAAGTTTTAAATAATTTCATGCATATTTCTTTTTCTTCTTTCTTTCTTTTTTGCGGGTCAATTCTGGTGCTTGAACTCAGGACCAAGGTATGTCTCTGAATATCTTTTGTTCAAGTCTAGTGCTCTACTAGTTGAGCCACTGCTCTACTAGTTGAGCCACAGCTCCACTTCCAGCTTTTTTGGTGCTACTTGGAGATAAGTCTCATGGACTTTCCTGCCGAGCCTGGCTTTGTTTGAACTGTGATCCTCAGAACTTAGCCTCCTGAATAGCTAGGATTACAGACATGAGTGATTGACATCTGGCTGCATTTTATGGATATTTCTTAAAATATTGACAAAAATTTTAATAATATACACTAGAAGGCTAACAGTAGTTGTAGTTATCTTCAGCAGTAAGGTAATAAATAAGTTTCTTCTTTTTGTCTTCGTTTCCTAAAAATTAAGAACAAATGTATTGCTCTATAACAAAGAAAACCAGTCATAAACTCATAAAAGATACTTGCAATGTGAGGCCCTGGGTTCGATTCCTCAGCACCACATAAGCAAAAAGAAAAAAGCCAGAAGTGGTGCTGTGGCTCAAGTGGTAGAGCTCTAGCCTTGAGCTGAAGAGCTGAGGGACAGTGCCCAGGCCTAGAGTTCAGGCCCCACGACCGGACCCCGCCCCCCGCAAAAAAAAAAAAAAGATACTTGCAATGTATGCAGTTGACAAAAAAAATCTATGTTCAAAATGTACAAACTATCTTGTAAGAATTAATACACGCTAATAAAAAGACTATGAAAGAAATATATAACAAACTACAAAGCAAACAATATTTACCACGTGTTGTTCACTGATTAGTACTTCACATATATTATCTCATCTAATCCTTCTGACCACCTTCTAAGGCATACTATTTCCTTCCTAATTACAATTAAGGTAATTGACCCAGAGAGGCTGGGCATCTTGTTTATCATCACTGAGTTAATAAGGACAGAATAGAACTTGAACCCTGAAGTCTAATTCTAGAGCCTGCTTACCACATGTTACTATTCACAACCTTATTTAAAAAACATGTTAAACTCATTAGCAACCAGTAACTTTCAAATGAAACAAAAAAGTAATAACGCTTTTCATTTATGAGATGAAAAGGAGCGCTAGAATCATTGATAGAGATAGGCAACATCAAGTGTTGGCAAGGACACAAGGCATAGATTGGCATAAATAGGTAGAAGAGTAACTTAAAAGCATCTAGTAAATGGGAAATCTCTTTGATTCTACGATCTGCAAAGTTTGCTTCTATATGTAAACCCAGAAGAAATATTCTAGGTGGAGAAATGCCTAAAGACGTCTTGCAAAATTGTTTAAATGTGGAGAAAACAGAAGAAAACAAATATTCATCAAAGGGAATTAGATCAATAAAAGGTAGTATATGTAGATGCTTGTCAAAGGAATTGCTAGAGCTATAATTGTTAAATGAGGGTGTTAGAAACATGACTTTGGAATCAGTGCTTTCAGAGTCATAGATACTATGCTACCATTAAAAATTTAAACATGTACCAAATGATTCTATGTATTACTCACGGAACACAACTGTACATAAACAAAAGTTTAAAAAATAAACTGCACAGGGCTAGAAGCAAGGCTCATATACTTTCTAGCAAGCATGGTGTCCTAAGTTTAAACCACAATACTGTCAAAAAATTAAATTAAAAATGAATTAAAAGCTGGGTGCCAGTGCTCATGCCTATAATCCTAGCTACTCAGGAGGCTGAGATCTGAGGATTATGTTTCAAAGCCAGCCCAAGCAGGAAAGTCAGGAGACACTAATCTCTGATTAATCACCAAAAAATCTGGAAATTGAGCTGTGGCTCAGTGGTAGAGTGCTAGCCTTCAGCAAAAAAATCTCAGGAACAGTGCCCAGGCCCTTAGTTCAAGCCCTAGAACTAACGCAAAATAAAATTAAGTAAAATAAAAACTGAGTAGACTTCAGTTTAAAGGGAGTGGCTAATTCAGGGGAGTCAGAAATAGTCAAAGGATAGTTTGACTTTATCAGTTATGTAATCTGTGTTTATCTGGGTTTGAGAAAATGGAGTCTTAGTTATATATTATTTTCTATTATCTTTCCATATATCTCCTTATCTCCGTCTCGATTGCTGTTTATTTTTCTCTATCTATTTGATAATCATGCATACTAGATATACACAAGCAGTTAAAGGTATGCATAATAATATATTCTTTAATTAAATATGTACTTATTTTCCCAAAATAAAAATTTGAATGTCAACTTTCAACTAACCAAGTAAAAGTCATTTTTACAAACTGAACCCAGACTAGAGCAATTATTAGCCTCATTTTTACACAGACATATCTAACATAATTCTAGTTTAGATTTTTATAGCACCTGTGCAAAATGGCAATATCAAATATTATCTAAGAGCTTGCCAAGTCATAACAGAAGATTGCCACCCTGCCTACAAATCTGCTTACTACTCTTTGCCATTTCACCTCAAACTCCCTTATTCTGCAGAAATGCATGCGTACATGTTAAACATTTGCCAGGGCTCATGTTGAACCCATAAGCTTTCAGAAGAGCACATGAATAACAATAAACCAATGGCCCTGAACTGCAAGGGAATAATCTTTGTGAAGAAGTCCTATGCTTTCCATATTTAACTGTGTCTTTGGGTAGAGGCAGGTAAAAAATGCCCAACCAATGGCTGGCTGGAATCTTTAGTTAAGAAGTGGCCACACCCTCTGGCTACTCACAGCTCCAGAAAGACTCAGGTTAGACAGAACTGATGTACCAAATGAGCTCCATCTGGTCTGCCAGTGGCCACGGACAACTCTGGAACATGCTGGGTTATTGAGTTGTCGCTCTATCTCCAAGTACTTTCAGAAAGGCCCCCTTTACATCCTTGTTCCTGAGGCTGTAGATGATGGGGTTGAGGAAGGCAGAGACAACATTGTAGAACAGAGCCAGTTTCTTGTCCCGTTCTGGGTTATACCAGGAGCCTGGCCTCATGTACATGATCATGGCTGGCCCATAGAACATAGTGACTACAGTCACATGGGAAGCACAAGTGGAGAAGGACTTGAGCCTTCCCTGGGATGAGCGGATTCTTAAGATGGAGACAAAGATGCGAACATAGGAGGCCAGGATGAGGGAGAGTGGGACCAGAAGGAGGATGAAGCCCAGAATGAAGTCCAAGCGGTCATTGAAGGACGTGTCTGCACAGGCCAACTTCAGCACAGCAGGGACCTCACAGAAGAAGTGGTTGATCTTATAGGGGCCACAGTAGGGCAGGCGCATGGTGAAGACAGTATAGATCAGAGCCCCAGTGATGCTAATGGACGCACAGATGGCAACCATCTTGATACAAACAAGACGGCTCATGAGTAGGGAATAGTGAAGAGGGAAGCAAATGGCAACATACCTATCATAGGCCATAATGGCGTAGAGAACACACTCCGCAATACCCAAGACCAAAAAGATGAACATCTGGGCTACACAAGCACCCCAGGATATGGTCTTCCTTGGACAGGCCATATTAACCAACATCTGGGGTACCGTGGTGGTGACATAGCTCATGTCCACCAAAGAGAGGACACTGAGAAAGAAGTACATGGGTGTGTGGAGGTGGGAATCAAGGTAGATCAAAGTGATGATAAGACCATTTCCTAGGAGGGTGATGAGGTAGAGCAGGAAGAAGAAGATGAACAGGGCCACGCTGACCTGTGATTCACTGGAGAAACCCAGGAGGATAAACTCCGACACTGAGCTGTAGTTTTCCTTGCCAAGCCTGTGCATGGCGATCTGCCTGTTAAGAAGACCAAGCACTTCCTCACTCTCCCTTTGTTGTTGTTGTTAGCCTTGGAGACAGGACTGACAGAAATTGAGCCACAAACACACCATGCACAGAAGCCTCCACGGATTTGGCCATACATCTGTTGAGTTGAATGAAAAAGAAAATAAATCTAAGACAGCTATGTGACTGGACAAGAAATCAGAAGGTCTGAATTCAACCTGAAATAGAACATTGAATGCCTGACTGCCCACAAGATCTTCCTTCATCCACTTCATCCAAGACAAGGAAATAGGTGACTTTTTTTTAAAGCAGGGAACCCAGCTAATCCTACTAAGGACATACACTTGTCCCAATGTGAAGTAGGCAGATGCTTTTGCTAATTATGAGTCTGAGTCAGCAAGCTGTGGGTCTTGGGGGTACTACCAACACCGAGCTGCTGGCCGCAAGCCATGGAAGCTGAAGCTATAGAGGATACCAGTGGAGGTCATACAGAAATACTAAAAGGGGCTGGGAATGTGTTTTAGTGGTAGAGTGCTTGCCTAGCATGCATGAAGCCCTGGGTTTGATTCCTCAATACCACATAAACAGAAAAAGCTGGAAGTGGTGCTGTGGCTCATGTGGTAGAGAACTAGCCTTGAGCACAGAGAGCTCAAGGACAGAGCCCAGGCCCTGAGTTCAAGCTCCAAGACTGGCAAAAAAAAGAAAGAAAAGAAAAAAGAAATACTAAAAGACTTGGGGGAAAATCACAATGTTATTCTAGGTTATGACCAAATACATTTAAAGCATATTAATTTATACTGTGATAATTTTAGGCATTCATTGATTAAATTATAGTTAATGTTTCTCAATATATTTTTAAATCAGTGAGTCTAATTGGCTCTCAATATTACTATGAATATACTCAACAACTTAGTATTATAGCATAGAAGAAATACCTTTCTATATTAATACTTGAAAACATTGTATTGTGATCTTCCTATGGCAACACTATTTTCATAATAAAAATTATGGCATAAAATGAAAAAGAGAGAGGGTGAGAAAAAGAAAGAGAGAGGAAGACAGAGAGAGACAGAGAAAGATGCTGAGAAACAGAGTAGCCAAGAGACAGTGACCTCGGTTCCTGGCTTCCTACTTGCAGGGTCCTCTGAGACCTGTCTGGGCATTGTGTCCTGGACACAGCAAGAGTTTCTGTTGAATCTTTACAGTTACTCTCCAGTGATCAACTTTTTCATTCAGCTTTACCTCAGTGTCTAGGGTTGTTACTTACTCAGCTGTGTGACCTTGGGCACATTCTTTCACATCTGTTGGCTTCAGTGTCTCCAGCTGGTAAAATAGATGAAGTATCTATCATCTGCGGGTAGGGCAAGATGAATATAAGATACTGTATGGCAAGATATTTTGAAAAGTACAAACTATGAGACAAATGCAAGGGGTTAGTCTAAGTGAAATGGATCTAGAAATCTGAATTGTTGGGGTGACTCCTGGCTTTGCCCCTTATTTGCTGTGTGATCTTGGCTAACTGCATACCCTTATCCGACCTTCCCAGCCACATTTTACTTTTTTAAATGAGGTTCCTGGATTTGATGATCCCACAGGGTTCTCCCACCTCGGATATTTCTTTGATAGCAGCCACACAAAGCTGTAGACCTGTGACCTCTCAATGCCTTGCGCATCATAAGAACAGCTGAGTTGAGCTGGACTGTGTGAGCGGGAGATGGAATTGGAGAGGTGAACACAGAATGTATTACATGGATTCGGAATTGGCACTGCTAACTCTGGCCAACTCTTTGCCTCCTTCCAAGCGGCTTAGCTTTGTTTTTTATCTGTAAAATGAGTGCAGTGTCTACTCCATAGTGGAGACTTCCATTATGGAGCTGGTTTATAGAAAATGCTCAATAAATGGCAGCAATTTAAGTAACAGGAAGCTGTGTGGAAAGAGTGGGGCAAGAGGAGGTGCAGAAGCAATCTCTAATCCCTGAGATTCCAGAGGACAGGTTTAAAGTCATGATCCTGAGGACTGAGTGCCCAGCATGGAAGTCTGGAAGAAGAACAGAAGTCAGAGGTCCAGTGAGCCTTGGCACTGGTGGCTCATCTTGTAATTCTAGCTTCTTGGGAGTCTGAGATCGGAGGATTGAAGTTTGAAGCTAGCCTGGGCAGGAAAGTCCTTGAGACTATTGTCTCCATTTAACCAGGAAAAAAAGTGAAAGCTTCAACCTTGAGCAACAAAAAGCTCAAGTGCAGTGCTTAGGCCCTGAGTTCAAGCCTCATCCTGACCCCAACCCCCCAAAAAATTATTCCCTGTTGTCACTGGTTTTTCTTTCGGTACCCTTTGTCTTATATATGTTTATCTGATTTGGAGAAGGGAGGGGAAATCACAGAAACAGTGGGATAAAGGGTAAACCAATTCAACAGTGACACTCATTAGACACTATGTTGGAAATGAATTTTACAACTGGGAGGGGAGAGGAGTGAGGGGGAGGGAAAGTGGGAGAAAATGAGGGAGGGGATAACACTGTTCAAAAAGAAAAGTACTCAGTACCTTACTTATGTAACTGTAACCCCTCTGTACATCACCTTTACACTAAAGTTCAAATTTAAAAAATCAGATTAGCATGTGTGCTCTGGGTTTTACAGTTACATTCCCATGACCAACTTTTTAAATGCAGGGAATCAATGAACATCAGTAAATGGAAGAAGGAGAAAATGTCCTCGAAAAGGAAAGTTTATAATGATAAGAGCAAACCTGACATAGCTCAGAATCTTGACTTTAGAGAGAGGAACTTCCAGAGAGAGAGGACTGGTCATCAACACAAACAGCCATGCTAACTTGAAGTCAATCATCAAGGGCCCCACAATGAGGAGGGGCCCATGCCCCCCTTTCTGCTAGCCCACACCCCAAACATGGATCTTCACAGAGGCCCCCTCCTGACATCCTGAGCTACTTGCCTCCTGGTCCTGTCCAGCACACTTTTTCACATGTTCTTTGTTGGAATTCATGATCTTTCCCAGTGGTTCTAACCAGTTTTCCGATCAGTAGCTTGGTGAGATTTCTGAGCCACAAGGCTTATCAGGATCCAATGGGATCTGAGCCTGGGCGGTCAGAGACCTCTTCTCTCAGAACCCCAGAGCTCCCAAGCCAGCTCACCTCTCCTTCAAGGCTCAGCTCTGGATTTTCCACCTTCTTTACCTGTCGAATCCAGCCTTGTTTAGTTCATGTCTTATACGCATTTTCCTTCCAACCAGGCAGTAGGCAGAGGCTGTGTCTCTTTCAGATCTCTCCACAGTGTCTAGCACAGGGAAGGGCTTATTTATAAATAAGATTCTTTAGGTTCACAATTGTGTTCACTTGGGGAAAAATGCAGAGGAGCCTCACCTGCTCCCCACCGGCAGTTTTTAGAGCTTTGTTCCAGTGCTAGTTTTCTTTGCTAAGACCAGGTTCTTTTCTGTTCTCCACTAAATTAATAAATAGCAGAATCAGGACTAGAACCTGGATCTCTAGCTGCATAGCCTGCCAGATCCTTACCCACTGTACTCTGCCGTGTACCCACAAAGGCACCTGGGAAAAGAGTCACATCAAGCCTTCTTGCTAGGCAAGCTTTTCACCCTGGCCACTCTACTTCTTCCACCTGCCAACACTGGCTGTCCCTTCCCAGTCTCTGTGCTTCTAGTAGAGAAGAAGGGTGAGGATGCCTTATTAGGGTTCCCCTCTGGGGAACCTCAAGCCATGTTCTGGGAAAGAGCTGGAGACTGATTCTTGCCTAACAAGGACAGATTCTTGTTCCTCCTCCCCAGTGAGTGGGACAGACAGACTATGACCCCTTTGTCCATTCTTGGGGATGTCCAGGGCAGCAACCTCCCCACAATCCATCCCCCCCAGTCACCTATGAATGACAGCGTGTTCTTTGCCTGAGTAGCTTCCTCCACCCCTGCAGAGACAGCCTGGTTTTCTCTGGATTCTGGGCAGGTGGCACTGGAGGAAGTGGTCCATCCTCCTCTGCCCAGCAGGGTGGCTCTGCTGGGGAGAGCTGCACCTCTCTTAAGCTGCTAGACCCAGAGCAGCTCTGAAGGGAGGGACTTCCAGTCCACAGTCCCAGGGGTCCCCTTTGTATCAAAATGGGATTGGAGACTGGAGTTCCAGGCCCTGAAAAGCTCTGGAGAATTTCTTCTCCAGGCTGGTAAGTGCCACACTGAGACTGGGCAGGATGAAAGACACAGCCAGGAAGTCTAATGCCCCTAAGATGGTTTGGGGGCATGGTCCCTGGAGCTAGCAAGCTGGGCAATCTTTAGAAGTTTCTGATTGAGGATGAAAACTCCTTCTGAAATTTAAGAAGAGAGGGTTCCTGGGCTGAATTGCCACATCCTCATTTGATTCTAGGACGATGTTTTGTTTCTTTCCAACATACTTCTGCATGCCTTTCATGTCCCTAGATCTTACCCAAGACTAGACACCTCATGGAGGTAAAGCTAAGGCTTGACTATAGAAAACATAAATTCTGCTAATAAGGTATCTGGTTCCATTACACCGGTACTGGTGGACGTAAAGCCAATGGAAAACACTTCCACCCTGGTAAAGGTCAGTGGTGAGAAATGCAGATGATGTAGTGGTAAAAGGCCATCTGCTTGCAAGAGTAAGGCTTTAGTCAGTGGATGGGAACTGAGGGGGAAAATTGGACAAGTTCTGGTAACTTGAAGGGTCTTAACAAGAGTAGGTAATCTTAAAGGTCAAGTCTGGACATTCTATGGCTTCCTAGTTCATAAGCGTGGCAGCTATCTGATATGGGGAAACCTTTAGCAGGACATATGTGATAGATGATGTGTAGATGGTCATATATTTTAATATGTTTTCTCTCTCAATTATTGGTTTGCTTTTTACTCTTCCCTAAATGAGAGTTTTTGAGGACTGGAAATATAGCTTAGTGGTAGAGTGCTTGCCTAGCATGCATGAAGCCCTGAGTTTGATTCCTCAGCACTACATAAACAGAAAATGCCAGAAATAGCTCTGTGGCTCAAGTGGTAGAGTGTTAGCCTTGAGCAAAAGAAGCTCAGGGACAGCGCTCAGGCCCTTAGTTCAAGCCCCAGGACAGGCCAAAAAAAGTCATAAACTGAAATTCTTAATCCACAGAGTATATAGAGCCTCATTATGTGACACAGAAAAGGAAAAAGCCAGACAGCCTATGGGTTAAATGCTGGCTCTATCACTTCTTAGCAATATGATCTTGAGCAAATCACTTTCCATTTCTTTTGACCTCACTTTCATCCTGTTTACAAAGGAAAATAATGCTATAAGAGTTAAGGAGGTGCAGGTATAATGCTTAGCACAAGGATCTGTACATAGAATGGCACAGCCAATGAAAAACTCCATCCTGACAATAAGTGAGCAGCTACTACGGAAACAGGATTGGAGGGATGGGGTGAGGTCATGGTTACTCTAGCCCTTTTGGTAGGGAAACAAACATTTTTACAAAATCCTCCTTAGTAGGATTCTTCATGAGTGTTATTCAAAACCAAGTTCCATATCTAAAAGTGACTATGGAAAAAAGCAGAAACAAGGTTGTTTGAGCCTGGAGTATTTATGATGTATTGTTGCCCAAAGCAAATTTTCTCAGTAAGAACATGATTCTATTCACACAAAGGGGAGTAGGAATGAATGTATAGCCAACAAAACTAGCATCTGTCACAACAATATCAAATGTCAAATGTGCTATTAACCAAGTAAGGGAAAATATACACTATTGTTTAGTTGTAGAAAAAATTCAGAGAGGAGCATAAACGGGCATAATCATATCTTCTATGTGGAATTTAGTCTTTAAAAATGAATGACAAACACGGGGCACTGGTGGCTTATGCCTGTAATCCTAGCTACTCAGGAGGCTGAGATCTGAGGATCACCATTCAAAGCCAGCCAGGGCAGAAAAGTCGCCATGAGACTCTTATCTACAATTAACCACCAGAAAATCAGAAGTGGAGCTGTGGCTCAATGGCAGAACACTAATCTTGAGCACAAAAAGACTCAGAGACAGTGTCCCACAACTGACAAAAAAATGAATGACATGGGGACACAGGAAGAGGGGGAATGATGGAAGTAGAGACTTTGGTCAAGAAGCATAGGACACATAGATGGACACATTAAACTAGAGCTCCCTTGTACACTATTTTAGAAAAAATTATTTAAAAATCTAAAAAGAAAAAACAAAATTAAAACAATGAGTGATAGGAATTTAAAACAGATTCTGTTTTGGGGTGGATATAATTGGAGGGGAGAGGGAGAAATGAGAAAGTATGTATGTGGGGGGGTATGGTTAGTCTATACACATACACATGCATGAAAATAGAATAATAGAATCTGTCCAACTTGTTCTAAGTAGAGGGGTTAGGGATGAAGCTGAGGATAGGATGAGTTTGATCAGGGTACATATGTGGAAATGCATATGTGGAAATGTTGCAATGAAACCCCTTTGTACAAATAATATATGCTAATAAGAAATGAAAAGTCATAATGGAAATTTTCCTTGTGGTTATGGAACTAAAGGGTACTTTTTTTCTTTTTTCTGTGTTTATTAACCTTCTTTCTTTTCTGTGTTTATTAACTTTCTTAAGAAACATTGATTCTTTGTCAAGAATAGGGAATAATCCAGTAGGAGTTATCTCAGCCATAAGGAATCCACAGTGGAACCTCCATACTGAGAAGTAGGATTTTCTGTTTCTTGCTTACGTCTATCACTGGCAGTTCAGGTGAAAACCTCAAGAATAACTTGGGATTCCTGGAAAGGCTAGGGTCTGGCTTGGGGCAGGGTTGGGGGGGGGGGTGCATTCTGTAGGCAACCCAGGAGTCAGAGAGATGATGGCAGACTCTGTGAGATAGAAGCTTGAGTGGTCCCACTCCCCAAGCAGAGTACGGTGAAGGCAATGGGCAGTCAGACCGGATCTAAACTCCCTTAAATAGACAGTTGACCCTGAGGAAATCATTTGACCTCTGATTGTCAGTGTCTTTATCTATAAAGAAACCACGCGCTCAAGACTTGTGGGGTCATTAAGTAAAATTCTGCATGGGAAGTGTCTGGCAATAGAAAGTGTTCAATAAATATGTTATTTTCCCTCTTCTTTCAGAATCCCTAGGAAAATGTGTATTTCCCAAAAGCCCCAGAAGAGCTTCCTGTCCCTCCAAATTATTCTTGGCTCTAGAGTCTACTAGTTGACTACATTCCCCTATACTTCCACATACAATTTTGTCCTTCTATGTAATCCAAGAGTCCTCATGGCTCCTTGCCCCTGATCTGTCTTGTACATGATGGTTGTACTGGTTTGATCTTTTTTGTTATTTTTTATTTTATTTTATTTTTTTGTTTATGTAGTACCAAGGAATTGAACCTAGGGCCTCATGCATGCTAGGCCCACACTCTACCACATTCCCTGCCCTAGGATCCTATTTTGTATCAGGCAAAACCATGCTCATGATCTCAACTCTATACAAGCCGTGTAAATGCCCCAAGACAAGACACACAAGTCTGTGTTTGTGAAATTGGAATAATAATACTGAAGAGATTTGGAATATATATCAAATGCTTGATGCATAATGGTACTCAAAAATCACAAGTATAATTATGATATGGGGACCATCACTCCAATTTAGAGAGGAGACACTGGCTCTAGGAAGCTATGTGACTTGCCTGGGTACCTGGGTCACAGTGACCAAAACAGTGTGACAAGTCGTCTTGGGCTCTTCCACTGTAACAGTTGCTTCCCCCGAGGTTGTTCTTGGGAGCCACTAGGCACTGAGCGAAAGAGGTAGTCCCTGCGGCTGCCAAGAGAGGAGTCTGCTGGGGCTGCTGTCTTAGATTAGAAATGTTGGGCGGAGGCCAAGATCCAGCTTGGGAATTATGAGCATGATCAGACTAGAAGGGCTTATCAAGAGAAGAGACTCAGACAGCTGCCCAGACCTTCCTAAGAGTTTAAAACAGGTAAGGGATGCCATACTATAATGTAGATTGATGATTCCAGAGGAGATTAGAGAGTGAGTGAACTTGGCGGTAGGAAGGTTGAGGAGCAGAATATGGGAAAGTTGAGTGCTTTAGTAAACTTTTTTTTTAATGTCAGAAGGACAGGTATCTATTCTTCCCTGATCCTTTTTACAGACACCTAGAGAAAGAGTAAGTTCCCTATCTAAGGAGTATGTGAACAGCATTGGAGCATCCTATGGCAACAAGATTGTAGAGGAGGAAGGTGTTCTGACAGAGACTCCTAAGTTTGGTGCACCTTTGAAGTTTTCTGGAGCCAATCTGTCACTGACAGTTCAGGGAGGTAAATGGGACCCAGAACAGACAAAAGCAAGACCTAGAGTCTGCTGGCTCTGGACTCCTGCTCAGCCTCAGCCACTCTGACCAGACTCTTCCCAGGTTGAGGTTCTGTAGAGTATTGGGACTGACTACTTTGGTATGGGGTAAGGAGTAAGACCATAATTGGGGACCTGGGGAAGCATCTTACTCTGCAGGCAACCTCTGTTTGCAGTGCTCAAGGAAGCTGTGGGTTTGAAGTGGCCAGGAAGGCTGCTGGTTTGAAGTAAGGTGATACAATAGGTTGAGGAGTATTTATGGGGGCAACAGCATTGGAGATTAAGAAGCTGACAAAGATCAATTGGAGAGAAGAGTTTCATGGACTTTCCTGCCCATGCTGGCTTCACCATGATCCTCAGATCTCAGCCTCCTGAGTAGCTAGGATTACCCTGGCATCCAGCTATGTTTTTTGTTTGCTTTTTACTGCACTGTTTTGATTAGTATAGTTTTCTAATAAGTTTTGAAATGGGGAAATGTGATATTTCCAACTTTGTTTTTATTTAACAATATTGTGTTGGCTACTAAGGATGATTTGAGATTCTATATGAATTATAAGATAGGTTTAAAAATAATCTCTGCAAAACAAGATTTCATGAGATTCTACACATTTAATGGAATCCCTATCAAATATTGAAATACAAGAAATAGTAAGTAATATTGAAATATTAGCAGTAGTAAGTCTTCCAACCCATGAATGTGGGCTATTTATTTTAAATCATTTTTTTAAATACAGTTGCAGATTTTATTTGAATCAAATAAAAATCCATTTTGTCTTGAGAATTTGAAATGCATGGTATAAAATAAAATATGAAAAGAATGCATTATTAAAAATAAAATATGACATGACTGGAAAAAAAAGAAGCTGACAAATATACTACTACCCAATACTAGGTGTCTGACCTGATTAATATTGGCTAAGGATGGGAATAGAGTTGTCTGAAGAGAATTTGTGTGCTGTAATAGCAGCAAAGGATGTGAGATGCCTATGAGAGTGATGAACAAGGCCCAGGCATTGGTATATAATGTGTTTGCAGGTAAGGTCTTTAAGTAAAGCACTGCTCCCTGCCTCAGTCTCACAGTCTTGTTTTTGGACACAATTTCGCCTCCTCCTGTCTCCTTCCGTTCAGCTTCTGCTCTGAGGATACAGAAAGAAATGGCAGGGCAAAGTTTACTTCTGCAGAGGAGCATGTTACTGGCAGGGAACCAAGAACAAGCGTGCTGGGCAGACAGTCCACCCATGTTTTATCCCTAATGCCCTAAGGCTGAATGGATAAAGTGATAGCATTGAATTATCACCTGGGCATTAGAAGCCTGGGTAAAATGGGATAAGGAACCCTCTATTTATAGGTTGCTGTAAGTTATAGGAACCAGGACTATAAGACTTTTCAGATATAGTCAGTTTGATAGGGTTGAGGTATGGAATGACCAGACTTGACTAAGGGATACTGAGACCAGCCTCATTCCATCATTTGAACAACTGGCTCTGTTGTGAGCAGGACTTGATAGGCTCCCCAGGTGGATCACATTTATCTTCCTTCTAGGCATGAGTCTCCAGATTGGTGATAGTGAGCTGGAAACTCAAGGAATTTGACCAAGAAGGCCCTGCAACCTGGTTATTGGGGTGCCTTCTTGGCCCCTTTCCTGCATTGCTGATTGACTTTCCATTGAGGATCCACTGTCAGCTATAAGCCTGGAAGGTGAGCAAGAAAACAGTGTGGAGTGAGTTTTCGAGCAGGACAGTCAACTGTTTTCTATGTACCCATCCTGCCTTTCCACTCTGGGTATAACATCCTGGGCTATGGAGAGGCTTTCTATGCCAGACCTTGCAGCCACTGATCATCTCTGTAAGGGATGGCACACACCAACAGCCTGGACATGTGGGGATCCAAGCCAAGGGAAGGAGTGAGGTCAGGGTGCTAGTCTAACCCTCTTAGACTTTTCCCTGTGATCAAATGAGCCAACAAAATGTGGCTCGGTCAGATTTTTGTTTTTGAAAGTGCATTCTGAAGCCAGGCACCGGTGACTCATATCTGTCATCCTAGCTACTCAGGAGGCTGAGGTCTGAGGAATGCAGTTTGAAGCCATCCCAGGAAGGAAAGTCTGTGAGATTCTTACCTCCAGTTAAATCACAGGAAAAAGCCAGAAGTGGTGCTGTGGTTCAAGTGGTAGGGTACTGCCTTGAGCAGAAGCAGCTCAGGGACAGTGCCCCGAGTATAAGACTCAGGACTTGCAAAAGAAAAGGAAGGAAAAGAAAGAGAGTGGGGAAGAAAGAGAGGAAGGAAGGAAGGAAGGAAGGAGCACTCTGAAGGCTAGTGCAGAGAATGGGTTGTACAAGGGTCCAGTTGGAGAACTGAATTGAGAGCAGGTGAGGGAGATGCTTAGGGTCTGATCTGAATGTTGGCAGTGGGCTTGAAGAGGGATGGGTGAATGTAGGAGACATTCTGGAGGTGGTGACATTCTGGAGGTGGCAGCCATGGGACTTGAGGACCAATGGGACACAGGGAATGATAGGGGATGAGACAGAAACTAAGGAGTCTTCCTACTTCTCTCTGGTCTGGCTGAGTTGATCTCCCAGATACTATCAGCTTCACTCTCTCTCCTTCTCTCTTTCTCATTCTCTTACTCTTGTTCTCTATGTGTTTATTCATTGACATATATAATACATATAATTAAACTAAACCCAACACAAGATTCTTTTCCCTCATGATTTGCCTTTCGCCACCTAAAACTCAAAAGACAAAAGAACGTTGTGGTAAATTGAGGGCCCAGAGGAGTTGAGTTCTGGTTAGCTATGGTTTTGCTGTGCATGGGAAACTCTAATTACTGATCATGAATGAGATCCCTTTTCTCCCATACAGTTCTTCTCTGGATCTCAGTTTCCAAATCTGTAAGATGGAGGTGATGGATCGTTTCTACCCTATGCTTCTCACTGAGTCACCATGCGTCTCAAAGAGAATGAATGACAGGGTATTTTGTCAATAAGTCACAGTCCCAAATCTGAATCCTGTAAATTTGGCTCAAACAAAGGTGCATCATTATCTCTTATGAGATAATGATGGTGTTTCCTCTTCTTCCTCATGTGGGCTTTCTGTTTTCCATGCCTTGGAGTTGGGCGGCTTTTCCCCAGTTGCTTTGTATAGGCTTAGAAGAGTCAGGGAGGGGTGAGCCTGAGTGTCTTGATGTGAAGGACCTTGCTAAGAAACAGCATTTGAGGACTCACTTTGTTGGTTTGTAGACAACTGTCCCTGGTGACCTCAGCCTGTCCTCATCATTCAAGCAGGAGAAACACTCCTCAACATCAGATCTTGATGGAAAATCCCACTGCCTGGCTCTATGTGAAAAAACGAGAAGTGAGAAGTAGCAGTGTATTTTCCTAGTCTAGGTCCCAAGGTAGAATATTCTGACATCCTTGAACTGCTTCTTCCTAGGAATAAAGTGGCTTTTAAAGAAGATATTTTGATCTCTATTTTGTAACTAAGGAAACAGTCCTAGAGATGTGTGCTAACAGCTGAAGTCACAGAGCTGTGAAGTCAGAGCCAGGATTAACCAGCTGTCTCTACCACACCTTGATTTGTGACTTGTCAGGATGTTTGCTGTGTACCTTGACCTTGAATCCCAGGCTTGTGTACAGAAAGAAATGAAAAATGCAGCCAAACCAGGTATGAGCCATGCCTGTAATCCTAGTTACCCAGGAAGCTGAGATCTGAGGATTGCGATTGCAGTTTGAAGACAGTGTGGGCAGGAAAATCCATGAGGCTTATCTCTCCAATGAACTATCTATCAAAAGGTCAGAAGTGAAGCTGTAGCTCAAGAGGTGGAATGCTAGCCTTGAAACCAAAAAAAGGCTCAGGGACAAGTGCCCAAACCCTAAGTTCCAGCCCTAGGACTTGCATGCGGCAGTTAAGCTGAGTGCCAGTGGCTCACACCTGTAATACTAGCTACTTGAAAAGCTAGGATCTCAGGATTTCACTTCAAAGCCAGCCTGAGCAGAAAAGTTTGTGAGATTCTTATCTCCAATTAACCAGCAAAAAGCCAGAAGTGGAGGTGTGGCTCAAGTGGTAGAGCACAAGCCAGACGAGAGTGCAAGGCTTGAACACAGGTTCAAGCCCCAGTACTATCACCAAACATGCAGTTAATAGTTATTAAACATCTACATATGTTAGATCTTCCGTGGAATGATCTTTATGCCAAAATATCACTGACTTCTTGCAGCAAACCTGTAACCAGGACAATTTATTCCCATTTAGCATGTGTGGATACAGTCTTGAAGGTTTGGGAGAAATTTAATGCTTGATCCATAAGTTATAGAGCCAAGGTGATAAATCAATGTTTCTTCCAATACTCTGTGGCCTGAGATGGGGTGAGTGGGTAGTCAAAGAGCCATCTTGGACTATGGACAGACTGAGGGTAAAGTTAAAGTGAAAAGTAAACTTATTTCCCTGTCTAGGGTATCTGAAATCTGTCAAATTTTGTAGAGTCTGTAGACCAAAATTTATCTCCAAATACCTGGATGAATGAAAGAAATGTAAGTGGTTTACTAAGAAGAGGATACTGGGGCTGGGAAGGTGGCTCAGTGGTAGAGCGCTTGCATTGCATGCTCGAGGCCCTGGGTTCGATTCCTCAGCACCACATAAGAAAAAAGCCGGAAGTGGCGCTGTGGCTCAAGTGTAGAGCGCTAGCCTTGAGCTGAAGAGCTGAGGGACAGCGCCCAGGCCCAGAGTTCAGGCCCCACGACCGGACCCAAAAAAACAAAAAAAAACAAAAAAAGAAGAGGATATTAATTGGAATTAGCAATCAGTCTGCCCAGTGTTTTCATTTCATAGTTGAGGAAAACAGGTGGAGATGAGGAACTGCTGCTGGATTTGAGGCTGAGCCAATATTAGGTGTGAAGTTCTCCTTATAAATTTCTTGATAGTGGTACTAGATGCCAAGATCAGGTAAAAATGGGCTGTCTAATTGAGAGAAGTTATCATAATGTTTCACCATAAGTGGACACTGACCACCACCTGACCTTAATAGCAACCTCAGCTCTAGAGCATAACTTAGGTAGTTCATAGTCTGAATTAGTGCCTTTCTCTTTCATTGAGATGTAGAGCACAATGCAAGAGCCCAACCAGACTTTTGTGACAGAATTCATCCTTTTGGGCTTCTCTCTGAGTCCCACGACCACACCTCTGCTCTTCTCGGTCTTTCTGATGCTCTACTTGCTGATTCTTCTGGGCAATGGCTTGATCACCATCCTCATCTGTCTGGACTCACGTCTTCACACTCCCATGTACTTCTTCATTGGCACCCTTTCCATATTAGACCTGGGCTACACCACCACAACTGTGCCCCAGATGTTGGCACATCTGGCCAGCCAAAAGAAGAGCATCCCTTTTTCTAGCTGTGTGGCCCAAATGTACATTTTCTTGGTGCTAGGTGTCACAGAGTCTTGGCTGTTTGCCATTATGTCGATAGACAAGTATGTGGCCATCTGCCACCCACTCAGGTACAAGGTCATCATGAGCCCATGCCTGTGTGGGGCAATGGTAATTTTCTGTGGACTCTGGGGAGTCACCTCCGCTCTTATCTACACCATCTTTGCCATGCGTCTCCCCTACTGTGGCCCCAACAAAATCAATCACTTCTTCTGCGAAGTCCCTGCTGTCTTAAAGCTGGCTTGTGCTGACACCTCAGTCAATGACCATGTAGACTTCATCCTTGGTTTTAGTGTCATACTAATCCCACTGTCCCTTATCCTTGTCATTTATGTCAACATCTTCATGGCCATCTTGAAGATCCGTTCACCACAGGGACAAATGAAAGCCTTCTCCACCTGTGCCTCCCACGTTACCGTGGTCACTATGTTCTGTGTGCCAGCCATGGTCATGTACATGAAGCCAGGTTCTAAGGCCTCCCCAGAAGAGGACAAGAAGCTGGCTTTGCTCTACAATGTCATCTCTGCTTTCCTTAACCCCATCATCTACAGCCTCCGGAACAAGGATGTGAAGAGGGCTTTCTTCAAGGTGACAAGATTGGGAAGGGCTCCAGAATAAAGCCCTGAAAGGACAGAGAAACAAGACTCATGACAGATTGCCCTAAACACTCAATCATATGACTCGGCAGCACCAGTGCACAATCCCCTTCTGTTCCTCAACACAACTCTAAACACGTCTTTTTTCTGTTTTTGGTTGGTCATGGGGCTTGAACTCTGGGCCTGGGCGCTGTCCCTCAGCTCTTTAGTTGAAGGTGAACATTCTACCATTTGAGCCACAGTGCCACTTCTGGTTTTCTAGTGGTTAATCGGAGATAAGAGTACATAGACTTTCTTGCCCAGGCTGGTTTTGAACTGCAGCCCTCAGATCTCAGCTTCCTGAGTAGCTAGAATTACAGGCATGAGCCACCGGTGCCCAGCTTTCTAGACAAGTCTTTTGGGAATCACCCATTATTGAGTTGAAGGATCAGGACAGGAGGAAACGCCTTCTGGGCACATAAGTCCTTTTGTTGTCTTTTGTCCTAGGGTTTTGAACCTTGAAGGAGTTTGGTTTATGTCCTGTGGCTGAATCTTGAGAAAGATTCTCTACCCTCTGGAAACAACATATTATTAGACAAGCGAGATACAAGGACAGGGCACTGACTTGGAGAATTCCTTGCACAAAAGGAGGAATAAGTTTCAGATATGCTGATGACATAACTTGAGAGGGCTTAAGATAACTTGATGGCAATCCAGCTCCTCTGACTCACCTCAGGTTACCCCATCCCTTTTCTCCACATACACTTGACTTCTGCTGTTGCTTTTGTTATGGTGTGAATATGTAATGTCCCCTACATGTTCATGTATTTGGGACTTGGTTGCCAGCAGATGGGCATTTGGGAAGTGATTGGATTCTGAGGACTCTGACCAAATCAATGGATTAATACTTTGAAGGAGTCATAAAATGGTAGCATCATTGGGAGGTGGTGAAAAGTAGGAGAAGGGCCTCGTTGATGGAAGTAGGTCACTGTGGGTGTATTCTTGGGAGCTACATCTTGCCCTGGTCCTTTCCTGTGTTCCCTATAGTCTGTTTCCTGACTGCAGTGAGTTTCCAACTAGGACTCACTCCAGGAACTCAAGAAATAAAAGCAAGAATTGACAAATGGGATTTCATTGAGTTAAAAATCTTCTGCACAGCAAAGAAAACATCAGTGACATTACACAGAATTTTTCATCTGGCAAGGGACTGTCAAGTGGTAACAGAAAGGTGGACAACGGTAGGGAAGGGGGAAGGGGGGCTACAAGACAGGAGGATGGGAAGTAAATATAATGAAATACATCATATAAAGCATATAATGAAACATCATAATAGGGTCCACTCTTCTTTAAAATTAATAATAACTTATTTTTTTCAAAGAGCATAGGCACTAGATACTATCAAAAATGAACTGGATATCTTGTGAGTAGGAACGGGGGGAAGACAGAGAGAGCGACAGAAGGGGAGACATGGTTCAAAAAGAATTGTGCTCATTACTCATTGCCTGATACATGTGATTGTAACCCCTTGTGTATCAACTCTACAATAACAAAAGACAAAGTTTAAAAAACAAGAGTTAGGCAACAAAGCATGGGACCCGAGATTCCAAGACATAAGCTATAGGATACAAAGCTCTGATTCAAAGCACCTAGATCCTGTGCAGCACAGATATGTCCAGCTGTCTGTCAGCCCACTGTGCTACTTGTGATTCCTCCTAGTCTCTCTCCTTTAGCCCAAGTTCTAGTCCCACCTGCTCTGTCACCTACTGTCTGCCAAGGATGAGCCCTCCCTGGTCATAATGTCCTTGTCCTTGGAAAAATGCAAAGGACATCTCCACCTACCTCTTTTCATGCACCATCCTAAAGGATGGGAGAGGCCTTAGGAAAATATACTGGGGCATGGACTTCTTCCCCTTTCTCCCAGTTCCTGCCTCAGGCCATCTCTCCCAGGTCCCAAGCCCTTAGCTCTAGCCTGTCCTTTTGGCCAATGTTGGTCTACTGAGGGACAACACTGCATGCTGCCCCAAGGGGACAATGAACATTTACCGCCCACTCTTCTCTCAGCTCTTCCCATGGACTCTCTAAGGCTGGGCACTAGAGGGTGGGGGCCCGCTCACTGGACCCGAAGGGTGAGGTAGATGCTCATGATGGGCATGCACTCATGGATGATGCATGGGGTGATGTGTGAGACAGATGCTGGGCCAGGTCTGCCTCAAGCTCCCTCAGCTTGATTTGGGTGAAGCAAGAAGTTAGGACTTCTTTCAGAGGAAAAGATGGTCAAAAAGCCTGCTGGAATTGTCCCATCTCAACTCCATCCTCCTCCTCCCCCTCCTCTGTCATCTGATCTACCTTCCTCCCCTAATCCTCAAGTCTTCCAGGCAGAAGTCTAGACTCCAGTACAGCCTGCCCAACTGGCTTCTGCCATACTTCATTTCCTCCTCTAACCACTTCTGCCCGTTACCCCACCTTAAAGGTTGACTGGTCCAGTTCTTCCCAGGCTCCTTCCAGTTCATTTTGGTCCCCTTTCTTATTACTCCTCCATCTGTGTCATGACTCCTCCTTCCAGCCCTTCTGTCTAGTTCCCTGTTCTCCGCTCCCCACTGCAATCTGGCCACTCCTCCATCAGAATGGAAGAGACCACATCATTGGTGCCACCAGGATTTCCAGGACTGTAGGTTCCCCTCCCCTTGCTGGTACATGCAAAGACTGCAGGATGATGGAACCAACATTCAGCCTGAGGCATCTCTCTGGCTAGTTACAACACTCCTTCCCAGGGCCAGATCCTGGTTCTTATTACTGTATTTCCCTTCATCCTATATTGATAGTCCTTCAGGTGCCAGAGATACCTTTAACAATTTCCATGTTGCAATCTCTTCCTTTCCTCCCTGGCCTGATTCAGCCTGTAGAAGCCTAAAATTCACAACTGATTTCTCGGTGGAACTATAACTGAGAGAAAATTGCAGGACCAGTGACAGAGATAACGGGGGACTTAAGGGTGGGAGCTAAGTGAGAGCAGGAAAGGGTGCTCTGAGAACTCACACACAGGGCCTGAGGCCTCACTATGGACATATGAGGAGTAAGGTCTGTTTTGTTCTGTTCTGTGTTGCTCTCCTCTCTGACTCTACTTTTCCTCATCTTTGTCCTTCAGAACTAAGTAAAGAACTTTCTGTCCTTGGAAAACACCTCCTGACAGATAGGGATGGGGGCCTTCATTATGTTCTCATTAAACTTTCCAAAGGTTGAGTCCTTCAGTCAGCTACCTGGACTCTGGAATGTAAAAAGCAGCAGTGTCAGGGAGACAAGACTATGTCAGATCCAGTGATACCACTCTTGGGCATATAGTAAACCATGTTCATTGCTGCATTGTTCACCAGAGCCACATTATTATGGAAACAGCCCAGATGCCCTTTAATGGGCAAATGAATCAAGAATATATGGCATATATACATACAATGCAGTTTTACTTATCCATCAAGATGAAAAATATAATGTCATTTGCAAAAATCAGATATTTGGACCTGGGAAAAGTTCAGTAAAGTTAATTCAAGCCCAGAGAGACAAAGAACACATGTAGAAGTTAGATCTAATTTATAAACATATATGGAAACATATACAGGGTTGTATGTGTATGTACACAAACTATTAAAGTATGAGAAATGCAGGGGAGATTTCCAATGGTATAACTCCTTTGATCAACTAACTTATAGTCTAACAAAACTAATATCAAGAAGCTGGTACTGAAGGTAGAGGGTGAGATCAAAAGGAGGGGCTTGGTGAATGAAGGGAGGAAGGATCAGAGAATGCAGTCATAATAGGCACTGTGTGTATGTGAAAATTAAACTAGGAGAATTGAGGGAATTGGAGGGGAGAGATGGGGAGAATGGTGAGAGGGAATGGTCTTGATCACTATGCACTGCACTCATAAACTGATATGTTGAATTCAAACCCTTTTGTATAATTACTTTGAATGACTTGTTTCGAGAATAAAGGCCGTGGATCCACCATTGTGGAATAAGGCTTGGTGTAGGATGGAAGCCACTAGAGCAAGTTTCAGCCTAATAATCCCTCATCCGACTATTTTCATAACCTCCAACTGGCCTTCTTTCCAATGTTATTAGCAAACTAATCTTTTAAAAACACTCATGCTCACCTAAAGGTATATTGGCAAATATTTAACTATCATTCTAGACAAAATCTCTGACTTGTAGACTTTGCCAATTCTTTTTTTTTTTAGATGGACCAACACCATTTTATTAACTGAGACCTGAAGTCTCACACCTTGAAGGAGTGGATCTGATTTTTTTTATTTTATTGTAAAGATGCTGTACAGAGGGGTTATAGTTATATGAGTAATAATGAGTACATTCCTTGTCAAATGTTACTCACTCCTTTGTGGTTCTCCCATTATCCCTTTCCTCCCCACTCTCCCCTCCCCCCACCCCGTCCCCCACCAAGCCAAGTTGTAAAGTTCATTTCTGACATAGTGTCTTGTGAGTATCGTTGTTGCAATCCGTCATCCTTTGTCCTTCTTTCAGCATTTTGTTATTCTCCGCTCCTTCCCCAAATCAGATAAAGACCTATACATACAACATACACCTAGACATACACATACAACCCTGTATATATTTCCATATATGTTTCTAAATTAGATCTAACTTCTACACGTGTTCTTTGTCTCTCTGGGCTTGAATTAACTTCACTGAACTTTTCCCAGGTCCAAATATGTTTTTTGCAAATATGTTTTTGTAGGGTACCAGAATCAAAGACAAAAGGAAAAAAGAAATAAAATAAGAAGAAAGAACTAGGTTGATGGAACTATTCTCACCATGGTCAATTTCAAGCTGCCAATATGGTGTCACCAATCACAACACTGGAAAGACATAAGTACAATTGACTGTCGGGAGCCACTGTGATCCAGCTCCAGAATCTCAATGTGCCAAGTTACTTTCTTGAACAGTCTCCTTGATGCCCTTGATATTATAGACTTTGGGCTGGCCTACAAGATCCTCCATGCTCTGGTCCTGGTTATTTCTTCAACATCATCTCTTATCATTTGCTGACCCCACTCCTAATACCCACCTCACTTGTGTAATTTGTGTTTTACTCAATGAGGATGGAGAAGTGAAGACATTTTCCTAAGACGTATAAAAATGCTAAAAGTGGAAGGAGAGAAAGGGGAAGCGGCAAAGGCAAGGTTGAACCATCTTAGCCCTCAGTAGGATACACCAACAACTGGATAGGTAAGAAAACACCACAATCATGAGCAGAAGATGCCCAACTTCTAGGCCTAGTTCTGCTTGTGCAACTTTCTTTCATTGTTTCTGAACCCTGAACCTGTTTCCCTATCTCAAAAGTGTGATTTTGGGAAAGGAATTTCAGCCTTCTTTCTGTGCAAGACCTAGACAAGCCAGGCGAGCAGCTGCCACTTAGTTCCTGGGGTTGTCCTCCTTGATCTCATACCCTCCCTCCAGTGACAAAATGGAGGTCTGAAGTACAGGACCAATTTCCACACCCTTCTTGGAGTTCTAGTTACCTCCTATACAAACCATAGGTTTCCTTTTAGACACAAATAACTCTGTTCTGTGTCATGATTGCTCCCCTCGTGACTAAACCTTCTCTTGAGTAGTGGAATCCCTCAGGACTGGGAGACTCCCAAGGGTGACATTGGGATCCTATTTGGATGTACCCTGGAGGGACTCTTGGGTCCCTGATACCTATGAGTCTCACCAAGACATCCACCAGAGGATCTCCCAGGGAGCTGCCTCAGATGTAGCAGCTTCTAGAGAGAGGCTGAAGTAAGAGCCTCTTATAACTCAGGATCAGGATACTAAAACTGCGTAAGACACAGGTATGCAGGAGGGGTGTGTACAAGAGCTGGGAGCAGGCTGGCAGCATTGGTAAGATGATCCTGCTGAGAAGGTTGTGCCCACAGTACACTGCCAGTCATCACTGTGGTGTCACTCTGACCCTATAATACCTGTGCTGAATGGTGCTGGAATAGCAGGGCCCAGTGAAGAAAGGTCTTTGGCGAACAGCAGAACTGGAAAGTGTTTTTATTTTTAAAGCTGTGCAACAATCAGGCAAGTTACTCTCTCTGTCTCAAGTCCCTTTTATCTAAAAATTCCTAAATTTTAAAAGACTCATGAGGAGAAAACAATATAGCAGCAAAAAACTACTCTCTCTTTCTCTCTCTTCTTTAATCAGTCATGAGATTTAAACTTGGCCTGGATGCTATCCCTGAGCTCTTTTGCTCAAGGCTAGCACTCTACTACTTTGAGTTACAGCTCCAGTTCTGGCTTTCTAGTGGTCATTTGGAGACAAGAATCTCATGGACTTTCCTGCCTGGGCTGGCTTTGAATGGCAACCCTCAGATCTCAGCTTCCTGAGTAGCTAGGATAACAGGCATGAGCCACCAGCACCCAGATACTTCTTTTTTTGAACACTGTTATATGCAGAGAGTGAAGCAACTTTATATGTAATATTTCAGTGAACCATCCCAGCCACCTTTTGAGATGGGTGTTACTGGTATCACTGATTTCTAGAAGGTTATATAGATATACAGAGTTTGGCATCTTGTCCAGAGTCACTCTGCTAATTAGTGGTGAGAGCAGGCCTTGAATACAGGTCTAATCCTATTGCTGATGCTTTTATCCATTACCCTATTGACTGTCCCATGGTAAGTACTCAATGAAGATGTACCTCCCCAACTTAATTCCATCTCATACAACCCATACTTAGACTAGAAGAGCAGCTCATTGGAAAAAGATAAGAACTAACCATATGTTATTGATTTAATTTCTCCTAATTTCTACCTATTTGCTCATTTCAGTTAGCAAATCTCCAAGGAGAAGATTTTAGTTGTGATGGGTGTGACTAGGCTGGTAGAAATAAATGCACAAGGAACACTCTAAAGTAGTTTTGAAAGTGGAAGTGATGGGGAAATCACGAGGTGTCTGCCTTGTAGCCTCCTAGAGTCATTAATCCAATATGTACTAAGCCTAACCATTCCCTGTGCCTAGAAATGGAGATAGAAAGATGAAAATGTAAGGCTCTCCATCTGAAGGGCATTTTAGACTACAGTTTGTATTGGTAAAGGTGTGGGCTGTCACAGAAATATCTTCAAGGTACAAACAGAGACCATAGGAAGAAAAGAAATCACAGAGGACTTAGATGGTTTGAATTTTACCACAAGGAGAAACAAGGTAGGACATGTCAGTGAGAAGAATAACTTAATACTAGCACTGATGTTTATTGCTACAGTGTGGCAGGCATCTGAAATCCCATTTCATGTTCACAAAACCTTCCATATGTGCATCATTCTCTGTTTTATGGATGATGGAAAAGTGGTTTGCTGAGGTTAAGTGATTTTCTTTAGTTTGTGCTGTTGGTACATGGCTGGGTTAGGTTTCCAAACCTAATTGTTCTTTGACCTCAGAGCCTCTACTGAGGCTAGCCCAAGGCGAAAAACAGGAAACCTCTGGACACTGGTGGCTCATGCCTGTAATCCTAGCTACTCAGGAGGCTAAGATCTGAGGATCTTAGCCCAGGAAAGTCCATGAGATACTTACCTCCAATAAACCACCAGAAAACTGGAAGTAGCACTGTGGCTCAAGTGGTAGAGAAGCAGCCTTGAGCTGAAGAGCTGAGGGATAGCACTCAGGCCCAGAATTCAAGCTCCAGAACTGACAAAAACAAAAACAAAAACCAGTGAAATCCTATCCAAAAAGTTAATCAACGCAACATAAGGGCTGGTGGTATGGTTCATAGAGCCACAGTCATAGAGCACTTGTCTTAGTAAGTGAAAAACCTTCAGTTCTTCAAACAAAAAAAATGACAGGCAGACAGAGAGGGGAGGGGCGAGAGAGAGAAAAAGAGAGTGAGAGAGAGAGAGAGAGAGAGAGAGAGAGAGAGCACTCTGTTGAGAGCATTATAAATACAAGGAAAAGCCCCAGAACAGGTAAGCACAGTGGCTAGCTGTATAAGAAGCAAAGTTCAGTACCAAGGGGCTGGGAAGGTGGCTCAGTGGTAGATCGCTTGCTTTGCATGCATGAGGCCCTGGGTTCAATTCCTCAGTACCACATAAGCAAAAAAGAAAAAAAGGCGGAAGTGGCGCTGTGGCTCAAGTGGTAGAGCGCTAGCTTTGAGCTGAAGAGCTGAGGGACAGTGCCCAGGCCCAGAGTTCAGGCCCCATGACCGGACACCCCCCCCCCCAAAAAAAAGTTCAGTACCAAGGGTAGTTTCTTGGTACAAGGTAACTGACCACTGGGTGGCAGCCCTAAGACTCAGCTCATTTATACACACCTATGAAATACCAGTCACTGTTCTAAAGTCTAGTAACATGATGAATCAAAAAGACCAAAAGAATCCTGAATTCTTATGAGGTCAACTGAAAAGAATTTTAATTATATATTCCATTAGAAAGAAGCTGAATGGTAGAGGAAAAGAAAACAGGAGGCAGGGCTAGGGAGTATAGAGCTGTCCCATTTCAGACAAGATGGTCAAAAGACACAAGTCTTCCTTGGGAAGCTTACATCAGAGAGGACGTAGACCATAAAGAAATAGGGAGAAAGAATTTCCAACAGTGAACATAGAAAGCTCAAAAAGTTCTAAAGTAGGGGCATGCCTGGAGTGAGAGACAGCAAAAGGCTGTACAGCTGGAGCAGACAGAGAAGTAAGGAGCAGGAGTAAGGACCCCTTACAAGCCCGTCCTTGGCTTGTCTTCTGAATAGTACAAGAAGCCACTGGATTGGCATGATCAGTGATTGACACGATCACTCTACATGCTACTTAACATGATTGTGATTTCTCAAATCACTATAGTGACTACACTAAGGAAAGACTGTGAGGAAGGAGAGGAAGGTTAAGAATGTTATGATACTTCTGGAAAGAGAAAATGATGACCTGCAATTGAGGTAATGGTGGCGATGGTGAGAAGTGGTATTTTCTGATACATATGTATTTTCTGAGCGAGCTCAGAGAACAGAACATACATATCTTAGAAAATAGTACATATTTAGGAATATATATATGCATATATATGTGTATCTTTCAAAAGAACCATCAGTATCTACTGATCGATTATAAATGGGGGATGAGAAAAGGAAAAAAGTTGGAAAGACTTTGAGGTTCTTTTTCATGTTAGCCACCTCCCAGGACAAAATTGCAGTTAACTAAGTTAAGAAAGACTGGGAGGAATAGGTTTCCAGGAGACCAGAAGCTTGATGATAGAAAATGTTAAGTATAATTTGCTTGTTAGACAACATGGAGATAAATATCAAGCGTGCAATTAGATTAATTAAGAGATCTAGGAAGGAGCTAGATGCCAAGTTTCTTAGCATACAGTTAACACTGGAAGCCTAGGTTGAATTCACAATGAGAGTGAGGCTTCAAACTTAGATCCTTCTAACTTCTAGATTACAAAGTTTTTCTTCTAACAGGAACATTAATGTCAATTTTCTTATCCATATGAGGCCGAATCCTGTCCATGGTCTTATGTAGTATTTTTTACTTGAATTGGTAAATATCTCATATGTTGAAATCTGGATACAAGATTTAGGAAATTTTGGCCTGGGGATATGGCTTAGTGGTAGACTGCTTGCCTAGTATGCATGAGGACCTGGGTAGGATTCCTCAGTACCACATAAACAGAAAAAGCCGGAAGTGGTGCTGTGGCTCAAGTGGTAGAGAGCTAGCCCTGAGCACAGAGAGGCTCAGGGACAGAGTCCAGGTCTTGAGTTCAAACCCCAGGACTAGGGGACAAAAAAGATTTAGGAAATTTCAATGTTGTGAAATTGGTACTTTCCATCATCTAAAGTATCAATAGACCAAAGCACAACTTTATTTTCTTGCATAATGTCACCTAAAGGGGGCCTATGCAGTACCCAGCATCCTGCTAAACCCTTTATGAAATTTGGTGGTTTGGGAGACAAATTGTAGCTTAGTGTGGTAATACACACACACACACACACACACACACACAAGCAAAAAGCAAACAAAAAAAAAAACCATGAGCTTGAGTTCAAGTCCTGATTCTGTTACTTTTATTGATTTTCAACTTTGGATGCCTGGTTTTGCAGAAAGGAAAATTGGGTTGCTGAACTCACCGGATCACTTCATATAGCGCCATTTAATAAATGAGTGTTTCTTCTTTAGGGTCTGGAAAAGATCCACACCCAGGGGATGGTATTCAATAAAGAAAAAAGGACTGGTCAATAGCATGTTCTGTTATCTACACTGCTAACCTAGTAATGAAGTTGAGTCCAGACCAACATGAAGATCCATCCCCAATTTGCCACTCAACCTTCTCCTGTGAGCAGCGTAGCTGTGGATTCTGTCTGTATTGGTTTTTAAGAATTCTAGGACACATAGGCACTTCATTTCCAAGTAAATACATCCCATCCTTTGGATAAATGTTTGAGGCACATGCATGTGTTAAGACTACTACTCTAGATAATTCAAGTCACAGGAACCTTGGGAATTTTGCTAGGGCTAGACAAACCAACTCTTTGGTAGAATCCATCTGTAGCTATTCTACGCCAATTTGGACAGGATGCTTCCTGGGTGTGGAAATAGATAACTATTTTGGCTTCAGCCTCTGCATCTCTGGATCTTGTAGTCTTCTCCCACAGAGACTGCAAAAGCACTAGGATCATGGCCTCTTCTTTCCTCAGAAGGAAGGTTTTGCACAGTCGAGACTGGAAGAATCACAGCTCTGTAACTGAGTTTATCCTCTTGGGCTTCTCCAGAAATCCCAGGACCAACTGGATCCTTTTCTTCTTCTTCCTCTTCCTCTACTTATTTACAGTCCTGGGCAATGGGCTTATTGTTACCCTGATCAGAGTAGATGCACGACTCCACACACCCATGTACTTCTTCCTCAGTATCCTGTCCCTGCTGGATCTCAGCTATGCCACCACCACTGTGCCCCAGATGTTGGTCCACCTAGCAAGCAAGAGTAAGACCATCTCTTACGTCGGGTGTGTGGTTCAGATGTACGTTTTTCTGATGCTAGGCATCACTGAGACCTGGATCTTTACAGCTATGGCCTATGACAGGTATGTTGCCATATGCTATCCACTCCACTATGGAGTCCAGATGAGCCAAACTCTGTGTATCCTCCTGGCAGTCAGCTCAGCTCTTTGCGGTCTCATCTGTGCCCTTGTCTACACTGTCTTTGCCATGGATCTGCCCTACTGTGGCCCCAATGAGATCAATCACTTCTTCTGTGAAATTCCTGCTGTCTTGAAGTTGGCCTGTGCAGATACATCCCTCAATGACCAAGTGGACTTTATCTTGGGTTTCATCTTGCTTCTGATTCCATTATCCCTCATCCTGGCCTCGTACATCCGGATCTTCATGTCTATTCTAAGGATCCGTTCTACCCAAGGGCGAATAAAGGCCTTCTCCACCTGTGCCTCACACATCACTGTGGTCACTATGTTCTGTATTCCATGCATGATCATGTATATGAGGCCTGGTTCTGAGGCCTCCCCAGAAGATGACAAGAAGTTGGCCTTATTCTACAATGTCATCTCTGCCTTCCTTAACCCTATTATTTATAGCCTCCGGAATAAGGATGTGAAGAGGGCTTTCTTAAAATTGATTGGAGTGAGTGAGAATGTGCAATAGACCATAGACCATAAATGTCTTCGGTGCCTCTGGCCTATTATGTACATCATATACAATTTCACTCCTAAATAATAATGGCTAACTTTATTGTGCTCTTTCTCTATGACAGTCACTGTCTAAAGGCTTTCTATGTCCTTTATGAGAGGAGTCTTGCTATGTTGTTCAGGTGGATCTTGAATTCATGGGCTTAAGTAGTTCTTCTACGTTAACCTCCTGATTAGCTAAGGATATAGGTGTGTGACACCGTGTCTGGGTGATAATGTATTTATTATTATTTTAATTTGTACAGTACCTCTCAAGGTATTATCTCTTTTGTAGAGATAATCTGAAATGCCTATGTGTGATTGCTTTACTTTATATGCAAATGTAAAAATAAGACAATAAAATCTATCAAAATTACTCTAAGAAGAAGGGAAGAGGATGAAGGCGAGTGATGAAGATGAGTTTGATTGAGGTGCATTATACGCATTGTGGAAGCACCCCAACGAAACTCTTCCTTGTACAGCCAGTGTATATGAATAAAAATTAATTTTTATAAAAAGCTAAATAAAAAAGAGAGACACAAGGAAGTTAAATTTCCAAATGTCACTAAGGTAAAAAATAACCCAGCTGAGATTGAAACCCAGGGAGCCTAGTTGTAAAGCCCAGACTCGTAACTATCTTGTATGTCCTGTAACTCTCATGCAGCCAATGGAGAGTGAATGTGGTGGTATTGAGGAAAGTTAGAGAGATTTCGGACTCCAAGTAACAACCATGGGTTCAAATCCTTGAGGTCAAAGCCTTCTTGGGAGCTTTAGCTCTTCCTTACCAGGATTCTGAAGCCTAAGCAAACAGCATTGTACAATGCAATATTAACTTCTCAATAGATAGTTGTCGAGTGATTCCCCCGCCCCGCCCCTGCCCCCAACTTCAGCCTTATCCTTGAAGTCTGAAATCTTCCCCCACGTCAGCCTTCAGGCCTTCTTCACTTTCATGAACCCCTCTCCTATTTCTATCTGCCCCAACTGTGGCTCCAGGGTACCCAGACTTATTTACAAGGAGAGGTTTCCATAACTGACTTACTCTTAAATTTCCTTTGCTACCAAAGCCTTGGATCTTAGTCTTTGCTTAATTGAGATCTTGGGGTTGGCGAGCGGGGAATATCCAATGTGTCTGGAACTCAGTCTTCTATATAAAATGAAAAAAATGACTAGATTATTGGTTTTCCATAAAATTGTTTTTTTCTTTTAGAATGGCAGGTTTTCTTACTTTGAATTTATGATTATAACTGTGGTGTGCAGGGGGATTACAATTACACGAGTCAGGTAATGAGTACATTTCCCTTTGTCCAGTGTCTTCTATTCCTTCACTCTCACCCACTCCCTCCCTCCCACCTCCACCCATGAGTTGTATAGTTTACTTCCATCAGTGTCTAGTGAGCTCCACTGCTGAACTTTTTCACCCTTTTCTCTCGAGTTCTACACTCTCTCCCTCCCCATCCCAAAGATACACGTGTGAATACACCATACATAAAGAAAAAACACACAATCATCAAAAAATTAAAAAGAGATCTCTTACTTTCATATCTTGGAGTTCTTTTCACTATGTGTGTGTGTGTGTGTGTGTGTGTGTGTGTGTATAGTTTCATACAAATATAAAGAGGTACACAGGCATAATGCCTTTGTGTTTCTCTGCTAAGAGTGTCCTCTTTTGGTTTCACTGTGTGAGAGTATCTAGCACCCTGTATAATTTATCATATCCCGGTGTACTTTAATTCTAATTTCATAAAATTGTTGTTAACCTCAAATTAAAATGGACTTAAAACTTAAAATAATTGTACATATTACCATGAGAGTTATTGCCTTCAAAATAAGTACCTTACAAAATACTCATTCAATTATTAATAGTATAATTGTGATGATCAACTTTCATTTAGAAATTATGGCAAGATGGGGAATGAAGTCAGGGTCCTGCACTTGCTAGGCAAGTGCTCTACCGCTCAGCCATGCCTCTAGTGACTGTCAACTTCAAATGTTAAGGTCAGATTTATTATAAAGCTAGAAGGCATTGGAGGGATATTCATGGTGGCAACTGACTGCATGTAGAGAATTGTCTTCAGTCTACGGCCATATCACCTTCAACGTTTCTAATCTTGTCTGATCTCGAAAGCTAAGCAGGGTCGAGCCTGGTTAGTACTTAGATGGGAGAAATGTATTCAACACACACACACACACACACACACACACACACACACACACACACAATATTAGTGGGACACGATCATAGTATCAGTTGCCACATTAATTAGCAACAAAACAATTTCTAGTGTTATCAACACAGTTCAAATTTCTATGACTTCACATTTAATTTCAGACAATTATTAAATTGCTTTGGAAACAATGATACAAACCAGACCTTTTAAATAAGGTATGGTTTATTTAGAAAGGGTGTTGCAGGTAGCCCATCCTGACCTTGAACTTTTAATTCTCAGGACTTGGCCTCTCAGGTACTTTTTTTTATGACTTTCTGATAGGTTTTAATTAACAAAACATTCAAACTGATTTTAACTGATTTAAAAGAAGTCTTATTTGTAAACCAAGAATCATCTAAATGTGAAGAACCCCCCCACCAAAAAAAATAATAAATACTAGATCCATGCTTTGCTCATTAGCAACTTTCTCCAGAAGCTAAGCTTAGGTAGATTTCTGTCTAGAGTGCTCTTACAATTCCCCAAACATTGAAAGAATTTAAGTTCTAAGAACGTATGGGCCTGTGAGCTGAGAAGTTTCCAGTGGCAGGGTTTACTGTCTGGATGAAGAGCGCAGCCCCTAAGGAGGCAAGCCCTGGAGGAAGCGAAGCTTTGGGTTTCTGGAGACAGGAGTAGAATTGTCAGCAAGGCATGCTGATTGTGTTGCTTGGGGGATTGTTAAGAAAATTGTTTTGAGGTCACTAGATGGGAGCACCGGGCTCATTTGTTAGAACGAAAGGGGTTTTCTTGTGAGACTTCTCAAAGCACTAAACATTCACAGAGGGCCTACCCAACTCTACCAGCTCCTCTAGTCATTCTGTATTGGCTTCTTAGGTCTATTTGCATAGGCTAATTTTGTTTTTGTTTTGTTTTGTTTTTTGGGTCCGGTCGTGGGGCCTGAACTCTAGGCCTGGGCTCTGTCCCTCAGCTCTTCAGCTCAAGGCTACTACCACTTGAGCCACAGCGCCACTTCCGGCTTTTTTTTTTCTTTTTGCTTATGTGATGCTGAGGAATTGAACCCAGGGCCTCAGGCATGCAAGGCAAGTGCTCTACCACTGAGCCACCTTCCCAGCCCTGCATAGGCTAGTTTACCAAGAATACCTTCTTCTACCAGTCTCCAGATGTCTCCTCACTCAATTATGAAGGTTTTCCACAGGTCTCTTTTTTAGGGAGTTTCTTATTTTCAGTCCAGATGAAAGTTCCCCAGGAAATTGTTCTTTCAATGGCAGTGGGGTTTGAATTCAGGGACTTATACTTGCCAGGCAGATGCTCTACCACTTGAACCATGTTCCCAGCCCATTTGCTTTTCTTCTTTTTTTAGTTTATTTTTCAGCTAGGGTCTGGTCTCACTTTTGTCTGGGATTGGCCTTGGGCCCCAATCCTCTTACATCCACCTCCTGTGCTTCTGTTGTTTTTCAAATAGGGTCTCATACATTTGTTGGAACTTGGCTGTACTTTGGTTCTCCTATTTAACATTTCCTACATAGCTGGAATGATAGGCCACCACCATGCCTGGCTTTTTATTGGTTGAGATGAGGTCTCATGAAGATTTTCCCCACCATTGGCCTCAAACCACAATCTTCCCAATATCTGCCTTCTGATTAGTTAAGATTACAAGCATAAGCCACAGCTCCTCATGAACTCTGAACACCACCAACTTAAGCATTCAACAAAGCCTTACAAACAAATCCATACAAAGCTAAAACTTAACCTTGTGTCTCTTTAACAAAAAAATTACTAATCTGTCCTATAATACATCGTCATTAAGCTATTTTAAAAGTATTTTTATTATCTTTAAGTAGTTATACAAAGGAGTTGCCATTCAACAAAGCAGTTTATGAATACAGTGTGTCTTGATCAATGTTACCCCTTTCAATATTCTCACCCCACCCCTCCCACCCCTACCTCTTCCCTCACTTTTTGTAGTTGTTAGGATATGTATTTTTTTGTCATTTAACAAAGCAGTTTATGTATTCAATACATCTCGCTCTTTGTCATCCTTTCAACATCTTCACACCTCTTTGACCCACCCCTTCCCTCATTTCTCAGTTCTGTAGTATATAATAAATTCTCCCCCCTCTCCCCACTTCATTAGTCTACCCACCTCCCCTTCTTGCAAGTTTCCATTTCCTGGTAGTTATTTTGTTGGGCTTTGACTTAGTCTTTCTGAAGAATTATACTACTTGAAGTCTCTATAGAGTCTATTACATACTTCTGTTAATTCATTTGTAACTATTTCACTAAGCTATTTCAAGTGCAAAAAATAATAGAGACAAACAAACAAGAAAATCACCTGTACAAACTCAGCAAAAACTGAGAATAGAAGGCAACTTCTTCACTATGAGGAAGTTTTTGTAGATAAAACCTGCAAAATTCTTTGCAAATAATGATGAAGGACTTAGTGTTTTCCTACTAAATCTGAATAAAGTGAGGATGTTTGCTCCCACTGTTCCTATTTAAAGAAACTCTGGAGATCTTACTAAGACAAGGAAGGAGGAAAGAAAGAATAAAATTGTCTCTATTTGCTAACAGCCTGTCTCTGCAAAACTAAAGCCTACAAAGTTTCTACATAAAAACCTCATTAGTCTCAGCACTTGCAAGGCTAAAGCAAGAGGATCTCAAGTTTAAGGTCAGCCTAGCCTACATAGCAACTCTTAAGGCCAGACGGATAGGTATGATAAGACCTGTCTCAAAAAAAATTGGACTGAAGGAGCAAGCCAAAATTCTTGGCTGTTTATCCAATTTCTCTATGTTAAGAGTCCCCTAACCAATGTTTAAGAATAAAATGCCTGAAGGTCTTTCGTGCACATTTTATACATTAAAGTCATGTCATGGTGCTTTACATGTGAATGTAGCATGAGAAGAGCTTTGTATTGACAGATAGCATTTCTATTTCTCAGTGATGAAATGTGATAACACCTCTTCCATCTAACTAGAAGTCAAACTCATCAGATTTTATTTTTTTATAATTTATGGAAGGTGAAGTTTAGGTACTGGCAGACTTCTAATTGGCTTCTTCAGATCCAGTGATTTAAATGTAGCCAGTCTGTTGGAATTTCATTGTTGAAATTCTATTTGTATATATACCTGTTAGCTAATCTGTAAATTGTAATAAATAAATATATTTGTTACCATTAAGAAAAGAAAAAAACCTTATTAGAACTAATTAATGAGTTTAAGAATGCTTATACAAGTAAAACTCAAGGGATTTAACTAAAGCAATGTTGAGGAGTTACAGCTGTAAACACCTATATTTAATTTTTAAAAAATTTTCTTTAGTAAATGCTTATATATTAAAGAGCAGTATAAAGACTTCCGTTCAATAACCCTAAAAAAGTACATACAGAAAATCAAACTAAAAGTAAGTAAGCAAATGAAGGACATAAAGATCTGAGTGGAAATAAATAAAATAGAATTGAAAATATTTGAGAGTAGAAAAAAAACTTGAGAATATGAGTGAAATTTATTTAAAAGATGAGAAAAATTGACAACCTTATAGCTAGACCAGTCAAGAACAAAGGCAAGAGATAAACTACTAAAATTTGGAGTAAGAAAGGATATTACTATAAATTTTACCTCCTCCCCAGAAAAAGATAGTAAGAAGGGAAAGAGAATAATAAAATGAATAGTATCAAAATCTATGTATGAAGATGGCATAAGGAAGCTTACTAAAAACATCTCAACAATAAGAGGAGGATAAGGGAAGAGATAGGAATTGTTCTGATTAAAATATAACATGTACATGTGTGAAATACTGTGGTGAAACCCTTTAGTTCAATTGGATACACTAACAAAGTAAATGACAGGAGAGCAAAGCAGGTCTTGTTGGAGGAAGCAGGAATTAGAGGGAAAGGGGAGGTGAACAGAGAGAGTGAATGAAGATGAAGACTGTTAAAGTAATTTGCATGTACGTGTAAAAATAGAAAGAGACCTGTTGAAATTGTTCTAAGGATGAGGGGAAGATAAGGAAAAGCGTTAGAGGGGGTGCTATTGATAAGGGGTATATATCCTTTCATGCAACTAAAGTTTACTATTAAAAAATCTTAATTCAAAAAAAGACTATAGCCAAGTGCCAAAGGCTCATGCCTATAATCCTAGCTACTCTGTGGGCTGAGATTTAAGGATTGCAATGCGAAGCCAGCCAGGGCAGGAAAGTCCATGAGACTCTCCAATTAACCACCAGAAAACTGCAACTGGAGTTGTGGCTCAAAGTGGTAGAGTGGTAGTCTTGAGCAAAAGAGCTCAGGGACAGCACCCTAGCCCTGATTTCAAAACCTCCAACTGACAAAAAAGAAAAGAAAGAAAAAAAGAATTTTGAACACCAAAAACCAGTAAGCATTATGGAAATAAGTTAAAGGTACTCTAGAAGAATAGAAAACATTCCCTGTCTGCTGATTGAGTGGCTTGTTTTTTGGATTTGTTTTGTTTTTTTGTCGGTTGTGGGGCCTGAACTCTGGGCCTGGGCACTGTCCCTCAGCTCTTCAGCTCAAGGTTAGCTCTCTACCACTTGAGTCATAGCACTACTTCCAACCTTTTCTGCTGTGGTGCTGAGGCATCTAACCCAGGGCCTCATGCATGAAAGGTAAGCACTCTACCACTGAGCTACTTTCCCAGCTGATACTTCCTTTTTTTTCTAGGTCTTGGGGCTTGAGCTCAGGGCCTGGGTGCAGTCCCTGCAGGACTCAGCTTTTCAGCTCAAGGCTAGTGCTCTACCACATGAGCTACAGTGCCACACACTTCCAGCTTTTTCTGCTTATGTGGTGCTTAGGAATCGAAGCCATGGCCTCATACATGCAAGGCAAGCACTCTACCACTGAGCTACCTTCCCAGCCCCTGATTGGGTGGCTTAGTATTTTTTATGTGACAATACTCGCTAAAAATACATTGATTCAACATAGATCCCAATCAAAATCCCACTCCCTTTTCAGTCAATTTCTTCTGAAATTGACAGACTATTCACATGAGAATTAAGAGATCATTCTTTATGACCCTTGGTGGTCTCCTCTGACATGCCTCTCCAGCCCTTAGCATGCGTTTATTCCAATTGATGTTCACGCATCTTTTTTTTCTGGTCTGTGAAAGGGAACAGGCAGAAATTATAGGGATAAGGGGCCCTTGAATCAGGACAGGCAGGGGTCCTGGGTGTGAAGGTCTTTCTTGGGTATAAGGCTGCTGAGGTGACGTGTGTGCTCAGGGCTTGGGAGAGTTGTAGAGAGACTTGGAGAAGCCCATGACACAGAAGGCTCATTAAGAAGCTGTGTGATTTGTCCTCCCTGAGGACCAGGAGCAGAATGACAAAGGAAGACAGAGCAGGTTCTTGGTTCATCCTTCACACACAGTCCTGGGCCAGGTAAGGAGGGGAGAGGAAAGGGTAGAGGCCTGAGGAAGGCAGTCCTCACACCTGAGTAGTCCCCACCTGATCATCCCTAGCTAACACTGTCCTTGCTTTTCCTGCCTGGATTCCTGTTCTCTTCTAGCTCCCTTCTGTTCATATCAGGCTTTTCAGACCTGGCACCTGATCTTCTCCCTGATCCCTATCCTGCTCTGTTAATTGATTTCTCTCTGTGCAGCAATCTCTTTTTCTTTCTTTCTTTCTTTCTTTCTTTCTTTCTTTCTTTCTTTCTTTCTTTCTTTCTTTCTTTCTTTCTTTCTTTCTTTCTTTCTTTCTCTTTCTTCCTTCCTTCCTTTCTTTCTCTTTCTTTCTTTCTTTCTCTTTCTTCCTTCCTTCCTTTCTTTCTTTTTCTTTCTTTCTTTCTTCCTTCCTTCCTTCCTTCCTTTCTTTCTTTCTTTCTCTTTCTTTCTTCCTTTCTTCCTTTCTTTCTCTTTCCTTCCTTCTTTCCTTCCTTTCTTTCTTTCTTTCTTTCCTTCCTTCCTTCCTTCCTTTCTTTCTTCCTTTCTTTCTCTTTCTTCCTTCTTTCCTTCCTTTCTTTCTTTCTCTCTTTCTTTCTCTTTCTTTCTTTCTCTTTTTCTTCCTTCCTTTCTTTCTTTTTCTTTCTTTCTTTCTTCCTTCCTTTCTTTCTTTCTTTCTCTTTTTCCTTTCTTTCTTTCTTTCTTCTTTTCTTCCTTTCTTTCTTTCTCTTTTTCCTTTCTTTCTCTCTCTTTCCTTCTTTCTTTCTCTTTCTTTCTTCCTTTCTTTCTTTCTTTCTTTCTTTCTTTCCTTCCTTCCTTCCTTCCTTCCTTCCTTCCTTCCTTCCTTCCTTCCTTCCTTCCTTCCTTTCTTTCTTTCTTTCTTCCTTCCTTTCTTTCTTTCTTCCTTTCTTTCTTTCTGTGTCCCTTAGTTGAAAAGAAGAGAGTTAGAAGGAGACAAAGGCTAAGGCAGTTGGCTCTCCTCTGTATCCTAGTAATCAAGTTTTGATACTTGAATTGAAGATGCAGAACAAGACACTGGTGGGTGAGTTACATGCAGGAATTGTAGAAAGAGCCATTTCATGCTTCACGAGAGGCGAGGAACTGGGAAGAGACTTTGGAACTGGGAAGAACTAGGAGTGACAAAGGAGATATGATGATCATTCTGGAACTTCTCTCTGGACCAGCTGGGAGACAGGTCTTGAGATGGATGAAAAGGAGATCATAATGGAGTTGGAGTCTTCTTGTTTATCTGTTTTGTTTGTTTGTTTTGCCTTTCTACAACTACCTTGCATGTTTCTCTCCTCTCCTTCCATTCTGCATCCTGTTGTGATCAGTGATAGCAGCACTGACTGTGAGATGCCTACTGAGAGACCACTGGGCCCATCCAGGCATCAGGCCCAGGTGAAGCTCAAGGATGAGCTGGGAAGGGCATACCATGTCCTCAGCTCTTCTAGTCCAAGTGGCGCAGAGACTCTTTTGTTCTACCCTGTATGGAGCTGCTGAGTTGGCCAGAGGTTTCCCTACCCCACCATTTTCAGGACTTGTCCCAGTGCAACCTTGACATGGTTATGTAGTTTTTATTGGTCTTGGGATGGAGTCCAGAAGCTCACTACTCTCCATTTGTGGACTTGCCCTATTACTGTAATGTGATTTCATTGAGCCCAAACCTGACTTCTGGGGATAGCTCCCAACTTTATCTCTTAGAGCCTCCCAAGACAAAGCTCATCACCACCTACATGAAAGGACTTATCTGTGTCTCCATGTGATTTTCAGAGAGTTGGACCCCAGCCTCAGAGTGTCTTTCATTGTCTGGTTCTCTAGGAGAAATATTTCTGTTTGCTTCAACTTCACCTCACGCAATGTAGTTTCCAGCCTCTTCTTCATAACTTGCTTCAACTTGTCGATATTCTCCTTAAAACATGGCCCAGGAGGGAGAATGCCGTTCCTCCACATGATCTGGACACTGCAGACACATCCCCACCCACTCACTTGACCTGATAGGATCCTGTGCCCAATGATGAAGCTTCACATTGACTTCTTTTGATGTAAAGTTTCTTTACAACGATGACGTCAGGGCCTTACACATGTTACCTCGCCAGCTGTTTTGGTCCAAATCCATCAGTGGTCTACCACAAATTAAAAGACAATATTCTATACTCCTTAGAGAAGTATATGATCCCGTTTATACCCTTTTCCTTCTTCATCTCAGACTCATTTTCCCAAGGATCCCCTTTTCTACTACCTCAGTGTGTCCTTAGTGCTCTCTAGCTGTAGAACATTCTCTCTGGGTTATGTGACTGCACTGCTGCTCCATCTGTTGGCAAAACTCTTCTTTGTATTTTTTGCATGATCAACCCTACCTATCCTTTAAGATGTATATCTGTTTTGAGAAAAGAGAGCAAGTGATTTTTAATTTTCAAATACCTAGCACTTAGCACAGATCTATGACTGGTAGCCCACATTTTCATCACGGTGCTTAACACAAGGAAATGGCTTGGGTATCTATTTCTCAGGTTACCCACCAAACTGTAAGTTCCTTGGTGATTAGGAATATAGCATGTTTTACCCTTATTTGTCCTTGTCTGTCTACCTCCTGGAACAGGGTATGATGGGCAGAACATGCTCAATTAGTTGGTGTTGCCCATTCATTCAGTGACACTATGAGGAAGAGCAGTTGATGGGAACTGGCATTATTGAGCTCCCTCTCTGTGCTATTCACAATACTAGTTGCTTCATGCACATCATACATACTTCTCTCAGGCTACCTCTCTGATAGATAATATGTCCATTTCACAGAAAAGGAAACTAAGGCCAAAGGATATTAGCTTATAAGACCAGGATCCTAGTAGAAGCACCAAAACTTGAACTCAAGTGTTCTAATTCCAAATGCCATGTTTTACCACAAGACATCACCACCTCTTATGGCACCATGAACAAGTGTGCCAGCATTCATCTGTAAATGTATAAACTAACCCCAAGAACATTCTGTCTTGGGTTCCCTGCCAATCACAAGGCTCAAGGAAAGAAAAGGACTCTGAGGGTAGATTATCATTAGCAAGAGTATTTCTGTGGACTAGAGTGCTTCAGAGCTACCAAGAAAAGACAGGTATTGTTCTGCTTTATAATTGAGTCAAGCTAGGCCCTGGTGGTTCACTTCCATAATCCTAGCTACTCCGGAAGAGGCTGAGATTTAAGTATTAAGTTCAAAGCCAGCTTAAGCAGAAAATTCCATGAGATTTTAATCTCCAATTAGGCAGCAAAATGCCAGATGTGGATGTTTACTCAAGTGGTAGTGTACCTGCCTTGAACAAAAAAAGCTAAGTGAGAGCATAAAGCCCTGAGTTTAAGTGCAGTACTGGCAAAAAAAAAAAAAAAAAGGACCCTTCCCTCCAGAAGAAATAGGTCAGGATGGGAAGAATCACAATTGCTGAATAGCTTGATCCAAAAGAAAGAACCGGAAAGCTTCTAAAGGCTCAAAAGAGTAAAAAAAAAAAAAAAAAAAACCACTTTTCCCAAGAACTTTGTCATGTTTATGGAACCATATATCCTCCAATGTTTCTAACTCTTCCTGAAAATTTCTCCTCAGGAATCAAAAGGTTAAGGCACCTGAAGAAAGTGTCCTGGGCTCACGTTTTCAGAGAGGAGGGAGGGGAGTTCAAATAAGGAATAAGGAAGGAGCTGAACTCTGGTAGGTCCTGAAAGACTGGAAAATAGGCAGCCTCTCTGGAGCTAATCAAAGGGAAGGAAATGAGATCCTGGGGGCTCTCAGGAAAGATTTTTTTTTTTTGCCAGTCCTGGGGCTTGAACTCGGGGCCTGGGCGCTATCCCGGAGCTTCTTTTGCTCAAGGCTAGCACTCTACCACTTGAGCCACAGTGCCACTTCCAGCTCTTTTTGTTTATGTGGTACTGAGGAATCAAACCCAGGGCTCTATGCATGCTAGGTGAGCACTCTACCACTAAGCCACATTCCCAGCCCTCAGGAAAGATTTTTTTGGGGGGGGGGGGGGCCCGGTCGTGGGGCCTGAGCTCTAGGCCTGGGCACTGTCCCTCAGCTCTTCAGCCCAAGGCTAGCACTCTACCACTTGAACCACAGCGCCACGTCCGGCTTTTTTCTTTTTGCTTATGTGGTGCTGAGGAATCAAACCCAGGGCCTCATGCATGCAAGGCAAGCGCTCTACCACTGAGCCACCTTCCCAGCCCCCAGGAAAGATTTTTGAGAAAGTAAATAGTACATGAATTTAGCCTCACCTCAGGTAGACCTCTAAGTGTGAACTGACAGTCATCTCAAGTAGAACCAAATAACCACTGGCCTTTCCAGCAACAAATGGCTATGGTATCTGGTTGTAAATGCTAAGCTGGGACACTAGGTTCATTTTTCTCTCTGCAGATAAAGAAGAATGCAAGACTTACTCTGGAAGAACCATAGCTCCATCTCTGAGTTTATCCTTTTGGGCTTCTCCAGGAATTCCCAAACTAACATAATTCTCTTCAACATCTTCCTCTTCCTCTACCTCTCTACACTTGCGGGTAATGGGCTCATTGTGACTTTGATCTACTTGGATTCCCGCCTCCACACACCCATGTACTTCTTCCTCAGTGTCCTTTCCATGCTGGATATGAGCTATGTCACTACCACTGTACCCCAGATGTTGGTGCATCTTATCTGCCAGAAGAAAACAATCTCCTATGTTGGGTGTGTGGCCCAGATGTGCATCTTTCTCGTGTTGGGCATTACTGAGGGCTGGCTGTTTTCGATAATGGCCTACGATAGATATGTCGCCATTTGCTACCCACTCAGGTACAAGGTTATCATGAGCCCATGGCTATGTGTGGCATTGGTAGCCTTCTGTGGACTATGGGGTGTTAGTTGTTCCCTTGTGTATACTGTCTTTACCATGCGTCTTCCCTACTGTGGCCCCAATGAGATCAACCACTTCTTCTGTGAAGTCCCTGCTGTGCTGAAGCTTGCCTGTGCTGACACATCTCTCAATGATCGAGTAGATTTCATCCTGGGCTTCATCCTACTCCTGGTACCACTTTCCTTCATCCTGGCCTCGTACGTCCGCATCTTTGCGGCCATCCTGAGAATCCGCTCAGCCCAGGGTCGACTCAAGGCCTTCTCTACCTGTGCCTCCCACATCACTGTGGTCACCATGTTCTGTGGACCTGCCATGTTTATGTACATGAACCCTGGAGCCAATGCCTCTCCAGAACGGGACAAGAAACTGGCTCTGTTCTACAATGTTATTTCTGCCTTTCTCAACCCTATAATCTATAGTCTCCGAAACAAAGATGTGAAAAGGGCTTTCTTCAAAGCAACAGGCTTAGGCAAAACCCCTGAGTGAGGCCACTGGAACACAGAAGGCCATAACTATCCCTGAAAGAACAACATCTATGGCCCTTCTACATTATTCTTTTCCATCACAGGGTGTATAGGCTTGAATCACTGACTGACAGTCAGTGATAGAGATGATGGGCAAAGGTAGTCATATGGTTTTCACTTGCTGATGGTTCTAGAAACTAAGCTATCCCTGGATAGCAAGATATCTGTAATTGTAGACAGAGTACCAAGTAGGACTTCCATCTTTCTTCATTTCTACTTCCCAGGGGCCAACAAAGGGCCTGGCACAAAACAAAACATCATCATGACTGACGGATGAGGATTGGTGATTAATATCAACTTGGGGTAGCTAGGATAAGATGGCTCAGAGAAGCCAATAATTTTGTTTTACTTCAGTAAGAAGCAGGTCTTGAGGAAAAGTAATCTTAGGAATAGGGTGTGGGGATTAGCCACTGACTATCCAGCACTGTCCAGGGGAGAGTGGAGCCTAGACTACATGATCCACACGGCTCCTAAAGTAGGACCAGCTGTAGTATCTCTCAAGAACACAGACAAAACAGTGCCCAAACAGTATCGTGGTGGCTAAGAGCTGACTTGTTTATAGCTACCAGTTTCCTTATATGTCAAAATTAGGATGTTAGTAATTATGGCAAAACACCACCTTGTTGGATTGTTAAGAAAAATTAACAGAGATACAGTTCTTATAATAGTGGTTGGCATAGCGAGTGCTTTGTGTAAACATTCTTCTGTTCTTCTTTTCTAATACTAACTTATCAGACATCTGGAATGACTGCAGTCCAGAGAAAGGAGTAACTAACATTACAAATGAAAGCTAGCACTTGTTTACATTGTAGAGTTAGTTAACCTGGGTCTGTTATCATGAAACCCATGAACTCCATAAAACCCTAAAAAATTATCACAGTCCCTCAAGATGCTACATGAAAAGATTTTCACAATAACTAGCCAGCACCGCTCACAGATACCTTCACAGTTCTTCCATGTTATCAGCATCTAAAAAACATTTATTGAAATCTTAACAGTGGTCATGTTGAAACACCAGGCACCATGATAGATGCCTTAAATCCAAGCATTCAGGAGACCATGGCAAGAAGATTCCAAGCTTGACACCAGCCTGGGCCAATAGTAAGAGCTTAAATAAAAATAAAAACAATAACAAATAAACAAGGAGCTGTGACTCAAGTGGTAGAACTCCAGCCAATCAAACATGTCTTGCAAGTGTAAGTTCCTGATTTCAAACTCTGGTACTGGCACCTCCCCCCCCCCACAGATTGCTAATGATAGAATATTAAGAACACTTTAGTATCCACTTTTATAGACTCACTTCCAAATTTTACCTTTTACTTTTCACCAGTAAAATAGATTTTTTTAACTGTGTGTGTGGAATGATACTGGCTAATCTTTGAAATTCCATAGTCTCTACAACCATCCCACACTTTTCCTGCTCCAAATTTGTCTTTGACTTTTGAAAGTTCAAATCATCAGGTTATTCGAGGGCATACTTCTGTGGTGAGACTCTGTATCAGATTCTTACCTTGAGCACCAAGGAAGCTTACTATTTATAATTGGCTTCTTTAAGACAAGAATTAGTAGCTGGGACGACTATGTTTATTGCAGCATTATTTACCATAGCTAAGATATGGAACCAACCCAGATGCCCCTCAGTAGAATGGATCAAGAAAATGTATATATACACAATGGAATTCTATGCCTCCATCAGAAAGAATGGCATTGCCCCATTTGTTAGGAAATGGAAAGACTTGGAAAAAATTATATTAAGTGAAGTAAGTCAGGCCCAAAGAAACATATGTCCCATGGTTTCTCTTATTTGCAATAACTAGTATATGTCTGAGTCAAGCAGAAAAGGTCAGATAAGCTGATGTTAGGGAAATGAATCCTAAGATATGTATTCAAATGTTTTTTTTTTCATGCGATTGTTTCTAACACATTTATAAGATGATTTCTTTGTTGCTTTGTATGCCCCTCCCCCACAGTATAAACCCTGCTTTCACTGTATTTGATGTCGGTATAATTTGTGGAGGGGAAGGGGAAAAACAAATAGTTTAAATAGGGATACAGGTGGACCCATTGCAACAATGAGATGTACAAGTCGTTACGTCGAAAACGAACTTTACAACTTTGGTGGGGGGGAGAGGAGGAGTGAGGGGGCAAGGGAAGAATGGGAAGGGATGGGAAGGGGAAACAAAGGAGGAGGCTACAAGGCTTGATAAGAAATGTACTCTCATGGGCTGGGAAGGTGGCTCAGTGGTAGAGTGCTTACCTTGCATGCCTGAGGCCCTGGGTTCGATTCCTCAGCACCACATAAGCAAAAAGAAAAAAAAAAACTGGAAGTGACGCTGTGGCTCAAGTGGTAGAAGTGCTAGCCTTGAGCTGAAGAGCTGAGGGACAGCGCCCAGGCCCAGAGTTCAGGCCCCACGACCGGACCCAAAAAAAAAAAAATGTACTCATTATCTTGCCCATGTAATCGTAACCCCTCTGTACAGTATTTTCACAATAAAAAAAGATTAGTAGCTGGGCACCAGTGGCTCATGCTTGTAATCCTTGCTACTCAGAAGGCTGAGATCTGAGGATCATGATTCAAAGCCAGCCTAGGCAAGAAAGTTTGTAAGACTCTCATCTCCACTGAACTACCAAAAAAGACAGAAGTGGAATGTTGCTCAAGTGGTAGAGCATTAGCCTTGAACACAAAAGCTCAGGAACAACACCCAGATCTAGACCAGTGCACACCCCCACCCCCACAAACCCCTACCCCTACCCAAAAGATAAGAATAAATGAGCCTTCATTAACTAAGAACTGTCAAAAAACAGTGACAGTTCTGATGGAGATTATACTGATTTATTCCAACCACCTGATAGTGAAGACAGCTTGAACTCAGTAACAGAAGTCATGGCAGCCATGGTGTTGATGAGTTATGATTATTATTAATGAATAATTAGTATTATTATCCTTTCTTCCACCAGCAAGTTATAACTGGCAGAAGAAAGAATAGTATTTGGCTGTAGGTTTCATGGTGCATTTGCTGAGCATGTTTTGGAAAGGAGCTAGGAAGAGGGCTTGAAGACAGATGCCAAGAGCAACAAGAGGAGGCGGCATAAATTATATGGGAAGATTGGTTGATGTTAGTCAGCACCCAAACTACCAGGACTAGGGAAGAGTTGCTGAAATATTATAGATATAGATAGTGCTATGCAGCCTATATTAAGATAAAGGTGGTGTCCTGGGAGCAGATGGAGGATAACTGTATTTAATAGGCCAGAAAACACATACAGTAGGAGTAAGGATGGAAGAGGACTAGGGAAATTGCTGGAAGAACATGGATACACCAAGTTCAGATTGCAAAGTGGACATGTTTCTAAGCTCTTATGAAAAAGCTCATCCAAGAGTACAGTTCCTAGGGAAAATCTGATTTTGTCAAAGAGATGAAGGGAACATTAGTTACTAGACCCAAGTCCAAGAGCTTATTAAAAAAAAAATCAGTGTCCAAGAGATGAGTATTGGGAGAAATAAAGGCTTTATTCAGTGGCCGAAGAATGGAGAAGAGGACTGGGAATGTAGCTAGTGGTAGAGTACTTGCCTAGCATGCATGAAGCCCTGGGTTCGATTCTTCAATACCACATAAACAGAGAAGCCAAAAGTGGCGCTGTAGCTCAAGTGGTAGATTGCTAGCCTTGAGCAAAAGAAGCTCAGAAACAGTGCCCAGGCCCTGAGTTCAAGCCCCAGGACTGGTAACAAAAAAATGGAGAAGAGGTTCTTAACTCTAGGGTGTCCAATATAGAACTAATAGGGGCGACAAGGAAGGGAGGAGGGCGAGAGGCTAATAAAAGAGGAATACTCATGTCTTTTCTGGGTCTAGGTAGAGCTCTTCCAGGATATTCAGAGCTATCTCTTTTCCCTTCTTTCAAACTCTAGTGTCTCCAGTCACGGTAGCTGGTTGGTATCTTTAACCCTGAAGCAGGGAAAGAGACACTAGGCAAATCTATATCATTAACCTGTATTATAGTTCTGGACAAAGTACTTCTTAATTTTCCAACATATCTACATCAAAGGTGACTAGGATCTGACCCAAAAATTATAGCCACAAAGGAGACAGATTCAAATTAAGGCAGAGATGCCAAAACTTTCAACCCATTTCAGTTACACATCACACATCTACAGGCCATAAAAGTCTTCAAGACCCTGCAAAGTAAGACTGGGGATTTGACTCAAATGGTAGAGCACTTGCCTAGCAAGCTCAAGGCCCTAACAAAGTTCTCTCACCAGTATTTCCAAAAAAAGAGGAGCATGATGAGGAAGAAAAGAGGAAGAAGAGGAGGAAGAGGAGAAGGAGGGGGAAAGAATCCTTCAAAATAGGGGCTGGGAAGGTGGCTCAGTGGTAGTGCGCATGCCTTGCATGCCTGAGGCCCTGGGTTCGATTCCTCAGCACCACATAAGCAAAAAGAAAAAAGCCAGAAGTGGCACTGTGGCTCAAGTGGTAGAGCGCTAGCCTTGAGCTGAAGAGCTGAAGGACAGCGCCCAGGCCCAGAGTTTAGGCCCCATGACTGGACCAAAAAAAAAAAGAATCCTTCAAAATATTCTAGACAACTGTTACCATAACTCACATGGAGGAGGTATTATTTACTGCAAATTCATAGGGAAGCTAAATCTATATTAGTCAGATGTGTGACTTCCAAAATTAATGATCAGTCAACTATGACCTTGTGAGACCAGAGGGTTTATTTAGGTTTTCCCTTAGTAACACATTTAGTGAAGAAATCTTCAATGGGCCTGAATTCTAAGAAAAGGGATTTATAAAGATATTTCAAGGACAAGATTAAACTTAGTCTGGGAAATAATATATGGGATGGATGGATGGATGGATGGATGGATGGATGGATGGATGGATGGATGGATGGATGCCTTAGCAAACATTCTGGGTGGTAGTAGTAAGAGGTGGAGGAGATGGAGCAGGCTGAAACTTCATCACCTTCATTTACTAGACTTTGGATATGGCCCTTAAAAAGTCTGAGCACTAGTTTTCTGAGTTTCAGTTTTACTCTCCAGAGAAATAGAGATAATTTTACTAGAGAAACTATCTCTCTGTGTCTGATCAGCAGCTACCAAGGTTAAAGGTTAAACAAAATTTTTATCTTTTTTTTTTTTTTTGTCAGTTGTGGGGCTTGAACTCCAGGCCTGGGCACTGTCCCCGAACTCTTCAGCTCAAGGCAAGCACTCTACCACTTGAGCCACAGTGCCACTTCCAGTTTTCTGGTAGTTAATTGGAAATAAGAGTCTCACAAAGCCGGGTGCTGGTGGTTCATGCCTGTAATCCTAGCTACTCAGGAGGCTGAGATCTGAGGATCACTGTTCAAAGACAACCTGGGCAGGAAAGTCCATGAGACTCTTATCTCCAATAAACCACTAGAAAACCAGAAGTGGCGCTGTGGTTCAAGCGGTAGAGCGCTCGCCTTGAGCTGAAGAGCACAGGGACAGCCCAAGCCCAGAGTTCAAGCCCCATGACCAACCAAAAAAAAAAGTCTTGCAGACTTTCCTGCCTGGGCTGGCTTTGAAGCGTGATCCTCAGATCTCAGCCTCCTGAGTAGCTAGGATTATAGGCATGAGCCACTAGTGCCTGGCTTGTTTTGTTTTTTGCCAGTTCCAAGGCTTGAACTGAGGACCTGGATATTGTCCCTGAGCTTCTTTTGCACAAGCCTAGCACTTTCCCACTTGAGCTATAGCACCATTTCTGGCTTTTTCTGAGTAGTTTATTGGAGATAAGAGTCTCATGGACTTTTCTGCCTAGGCCTCAGATCTGAAGCCGCCTGAGTAGCTAGGATTACAGGCATGAGCCACCAGCTCCCAGCAACAAGAAATATTTTAAATAAACATTGACTGTGAATAAATGGTAGCCAAAGGCAAGAGATAGAAGTAAGTGAAAGAGGGCTGGGAAGGTGGCTCAGTGGTAGAGTGCTTGCCTTGCATGCATGAGGCCCCGGGTTCAATTCCTCAGCACCACATAAGCAAAAAGAAAAAAAGCCGAAGTGGCGCTGTGGCTCTGTGGCTCAAGTGGTAGAGCACTAGCCTTGAGCTGAAGAGCTGAGGGACAGCGCCCAGGCCCAGAGTTCAGGCCCCACAACCGGACCAAAAAAAAATTTAAAAAAAAAAAAAAAGAAGTAAGTGAAAGACAAGATTGAAAGGGTTTAAGGCTGCATTAGAGAAGGTGGGGTTCAAGTTACTGACTGAAAGAACTTGATCAAGCAATTGGTATTCAGTGGTGTGGATGTGCAGTTGGATGCTGGCTCCCACTGGGATTAGAAAGCATTTTCTTTTTTGCTGGTCGTGGAACTTGAACTCTGGGTCTGGGCACTGTCCCTGAGCTCTTCAGCTCAAGGCGAGCGCTCTACCTCTTGAGCCGCAGCTCTACTCCCAGTTTTCTAGTGGTTTATTGGAGATCAGAGTCTCACAGACTTTCCTGCCCGGGCTGGCTTTGAACCATGATCCTTAGATCTCAGCCTCCTGAGTAGCTAGGATTACAGGTGTGAGCCACCTGCGCCCAGCTTGGCCACCTTCTTATATTCTCACATGGTAAGGAAAAGGAGTGAAGCTTGTTCTCTGTTCACAAATTTATTGCATTTGGATTTTGTAGACTGGACACATTCTATTACCTATGTGGCAAAGAATTTTTGACTCCAAAGAGGCTTTGGAAACAACTCAAGATGTTAATTTTATTTTATTTATTTATTTTTTGTCGGATGTGGGGCCTGAACTCTGGGCCTGGGCGCTGTCCCCCAGCTCTTCAGCTGGTCTACCACTTGAGCCTCAGCCCCACTTCTGGCTTTTTCTGCTTATGTGGTGCTCAAGAATCTAACCAAGGGCCTCATGCATGCAAGGCAAGCACTCTACCACTGAGCCACCGTCTCAGCACCAAGATGTTAATTTTATAGATGAATAAACTGAGATCAGAGGGATGTAAATGGCCCAAAGTCACACAGCAAGGTATCAAGAATGGAATTAAGACCCCAAGTCCCATAGTATCCAGTTTTGTGTTCTTGCACAATACAATGCACACTATTCCATGTTAGCCCATAAACCACACTGATGTTAGGCACCAAGCCAGGTCTCTGTCTGTATTAGTTCCACATACTATGGATTAAGTTTCAGTGTTGCCAACCTGTATTGTTTATCTGTACCACTTTGCTTATATCACCTTATCCTCTTCTGTTCCCATTTCTGTCAGTTTCCATGTTTCATGTTGGTTATATCTATTCTACTGGTTTCTGTGATATTACAGTAAATTATATCATTCTCATTATTTGTTTCCCTCCCTTCAAAGGAGCTTTACCTACCTACTCATTGCCTTGTGACTTGCATTCCTTCTCTACAGGAAGAAAATACTTCCCTTGCCTTCACGTCAGGCTTGGCCATGCAACTTACTCTGAATACTGGAATTATGCAAAGAGATGTGTCTCACTTCTGGGAACCTTTGAGCCATTATTCCTTTCCCTCTGTCATAAGATGGCATATTCCAGATAAGGGCTCTTCTCTCAGGGTAGATCTAAGGCTAAACTTACAAATAACATGAAACGTGAACTATCAATGAACTTTTGCTGTTGTAAACCACTGAGATTACTGGGTGTACCATGATGTAGCAAGTAAATCGAGACAGCCATATTGACTTCATGAGCATATTTCATAAACGCTTGTCCCACTAACCAAGTACTGTGTGGTTCTGAATGTACAATATTAGCTATATACATAACAGATGTCCTTTTCTTCAATAAACATTTTCCCTTCTGTATTCCTGTTCACACGATTGCCCTACTATGTCCTATTATCTTGAGAAAAGCCCCCTTAATGTCCTTGTTCCTCAGACTGTAAACCACAGGATTGAGCAGAGCTGTGAAGACGTTGTAAAAGAGTGAGACTTTCTTGTCTTGTTCAGGGTTGTAGCTGGAGTTAGGTCTCATATAGATATAAGCTGCTGGAGCATAAAAGAATGTGACCACAGTCAGGTGTGAGAAGCAGGTAGAGAAAGCCTTGCAGCGGCTCCGGGTAGACTTGATCTTAAGAATGGCTAGGGCGATACGAATGTAGGAGGCCAGAATGAGGGAGAGTGGAATAACAACCACAAACACACTGAGGACCTGGTCTACCATCTCAATGAGCTGGGTATCCATGCAAGCCAAGCTCCGCACAGAGGGGCCTTCACAGAAGTAATGGTTGATAGTGTTAGGCCCACAGTATGGCAGACTCATGGTGAAGAAAGTATGGATCAGAGAGAAAAAAAACCCACAGGCCCATGTTCCAGCTGCCAACTGCATACACAAGCCCCAATTGAGGATGACAGTATAACGCAGCGGGTAGCAAATGGCTACATAGCGATCATAAGCCATGACTACAAAGAAGATACACTCTATCAGGCCCAGGGCACTAAACACATACATCTGCAGCCAACAGCCAGCAAAAGAGATAGTCTGAGAGTGAGTGAGAAGATGCACCAGCATCTGGGGCATGGTGGTGGTGACATAGCCCATATCGAGCAAGGACAGGATGCAGAGGAAAAAGTACATGGGGGTATGGAGATTTGAGTCTAGGCAGATCAGGGAGGCAATGAGTCCATTGGCCAGGACTGAGATCAAGTAGAGGAGAAGGAAGGCAATGAAGAGGATCTTGTTGGATGTAGGGTCACTGGAGAAGCCGAGCAAGATAAATTCAGAAACCCAACTTTGGTTTTGCCCTGGAAGCATCCACATGCTGGGGCCTGTAAGAGAATCACATTTGTTACATCTCATCTAAACTCTAGTGGCCTAGAGAGAAGTCCAGATATAGGATAGACAGGCTAGGGATTCAATTCTGGCCTCACTACTCAATTTCTATGTAATAGTGAACAAATTGCTTAACCACTCAGAATCTATATCTCTTCATCTATAAAATGTGGTTAGAGCCAAGCGCCAGTGGCTCATGCTTATAATCCTAGCTACTCAGAAGGCTGAGATCTGAGGATCACAGTTCAAAGCCAGCCCTGGAAGGAACGTCTGTGAGACTCTTATCTCCAATTAACCACCAGAAAACTGGAGGCGGAGCTGTGGCTCAAGTGGTAGAGTGCTAGCCTTGAGCTGAAGAGCTCAGGGACAGTGCCCAGGCAGAGTTCAAGCTCCACAACTGACCCCCCCCAAATGTGGCTACAGCTGGGCACTGAGGGCTCACTCTTATAATCCTAGCTACACAGTAGGCTGAGATCTGAAGGTCATGGTTCTGTTATAAGTCTGTAAGACTTATCCCCAAATAACCACTGAAACACTGGAAGTGGAGCTGTGGCTCAGGGAAAGTGTCCAGGCTCTGAATTCAAGCCCCAGGTCTGGCATACACACACACACACACACACACACACACACAAAAAAAATGTGGCTAATATTTCTCATCTCTCAAGATTTTTTATAAGGATTAGAGATGATGTATTTGAAGCATCTAATGTAATGTCTTGAAATATTAAACAGCACTCAATGAGTCCCTATGCTATCTGCTCACGCTCATTCCCCGCCTCCCACTTACAGCAATACCCAGTTTACATTATCTTAGTCCCAGCCTCCCAATCTCTTAGAAAATTCCTCCTTTGCTTCACAGAACGTATGTCTCAGTGGGCTAAACTATCACCCTCAACCCTCTGCCTGTGGCTGTCTGGTGCAATGTGAGGCTTTGTCACTAGAGGGTGATAGAGAATGCTGAATTACAATAGCAGCTGGAGGGTACTTCTGGTTGCTGCCTTTGTCCTCCTCCCTCCTTATTCAGCCAGAGAGCCAGTGGAGAGATGTGTGAACCAACACTGTGCATGCACACAGGCCATACCATCCTCATCAGAAGCTGAAGTCTTGATGGCTACAGCACGCTGAACTCAGGGCAGAACTCTCAGGCTCCTGGATACCTAGAGACCAGCTCTGACCACACCCTCAAACCACATTCCCCATCCAACATCAACTTGCACTCATTTGACCATCTCACAAGCAACATTTTCCCCTCACCATGGCCACTTCTGGGCAAACTCAGGTCAGTGCTGTACATCCCGGAGGCAGAAGCGAGGAAGGGGAGAGGAAGAAGAGAGGTTAAGAACAAGGAACAGAAGGAAGGTATCTCTGTAGTCCCTTCAATGTGTACTCTTTTTCAGTCTAGAAACAGGTGTTTTTTAGTTTTAGTTTTTCCCCTTGCTATTTCTGGAATTATTAGAGTTCTTCATCCATTTAGGGCTTTTGGGTTTTGTTGTTGTTGTTGTTTAAAACTGGTCAACAATTTGTTATATCAAGCCAGGAACCAGTATCTCATGCTTGAAATCATAGCTATTCAGGAATTCAGGAGGCTGAGATTTGATTATCACAGCTCGAAGCATCTCTGACAGACAAGTCTGAGAAATCCATATCTCTAATTAACAAAAAGCTGGAAGTAGAGGTGTATAGATAACCCAAGTGGTAGACGGCCAACCTTAAGTGAAAAAGGTGAGCCCGAGTGCAGGGAATGGGTCCAAGTCTTAGTACCAGCACATACAAATTTTTATTGTATTAGTTTTTTTCTTATTCTTATTACTGGTATGTTCTGTCTTCTGACTAAACCACTATTGATATAGACCCTAAATCTACATGGAATGAGTTTGATCAAGGAGCAGAACATTTGCATAGCTGGAAATATTCTTAACAATAGTACTTCTCAATTTAAAAATTAGAATAGTAAATATGCAGTAGGGAAACTAGACAACATCTTAACTGGAGTGATCATAACCAAGATCACCCATAGGAAGCAAACACACTCTTTCCCCAGATTGGAAATCCTAAGAATACACCATCTGTATCTTATTTGAGCCAAAAACATAAAGCTTGAACCTAAACATGAAGAAAGAATCAAACAAACCAAATCCAGGAACATCCCATAAAATAACTACTTTCTAATCTTACAAAAAAAGTCAATGAAAAACAGATAAATACTGACTTTATAACAGATACACAAATGAAAACAACAAATGTAATGTATAAATGGAAGAATGCTACTTAACATCAGACATAAATAGATTATATTAAATTCAATGTTGAATATCCTGAATTAATTCCTATATAAGAAAACATCCAGCTGGGCCCTGGTGGTTCATGCCTGTAATCCTAGCTACTCAGGAGGCTGAGATCTGAGGAATGCAGTTCAAAGCAGCCTGGGCAAGGAAGTCTGTGTGACTCTTATCTCCAATTATCCACCAGAAAAACAGAAGTGGCTCTGTGGCTGAAATGGTAGAGGGCTAGCCTTGAGCTGAAGAGCTCAGGGACACAGCCCCACAACTGACAAAACAAAAAACAACAACAAAAAACAATCCTTCTCTGTAGGAAATCATCAATGGAGTATTATGATCATAGCTAATGTCTAATAAGCAATTTATATCTGCCAGCCAGTGTTATACTAATTATAGCTTAACCTCACAATGGTTCACTGAGGAAAGTATTTTTCCTATATCCCAGAGGCTAAAAAGTTAAAACAGAGAGAGGCAGATTACATGGTCAGTATGACATTTGGGATTTGAATTGAGACAATCTGATTTTAATTGAGGCAGTCTGATTTCTGAGTCTACTCCTAAACATTAACTTCTACTTCTCTAGCAAACAGCTCTTACATGAGAGAGGTGATGAGCACAAATTTCCCCTTTCTGCACATGAACTTGAGCTTATTGAGGTTTAGCATGGACTACCACAGAATCATGGCTCACTTGGGAATCAGAGGAGGCAGTTAGGTCACATACACGATGAACCAGAAGCCTATAAGGAGAAAGGGCTGAGATGTGAGCCACCAAGGATTTCTCACTACAAGATTGTATCCATCTGCCCACATCCTTGGGAGGACCATGGGGTTGTACTGAAAGGCAGAGAGAATCAGTGGAAGAGGTATTTGGAAATTATGACTGTACTGGACATCAGAAATTTTTTTATATAAAAGCCTTTCTGTCTGAATCAAATTTTATTTCCATGGGAGGGGATACCAATTACTCAGAGTTCTCTAGATCAGCTGGCCCAGCAGTGTCTGTCTTCACTTTTAAGGTCCAGGCCCCTGGAGAGCATGGAGCTGAGTCTCAGTGCCAATGAGCAGCTCCATCTAGGAAATAGACTATCATGACTCTCCTCGCTTAGAGACATCTGAGCTCAGAATCTTCCATTAGCCTCTTCCTTGTTTCTCCTACCTAGCACATGGCTTGACTTAACGAATTATCCATAAACGTATTAAATAAAAGAAGAAAAGAGAGACCAAGAAGGAGAAAGGAATGAAAGGGAAGCCAAGGAGGAGGCTGGAGGTTCAACCTATAATCCTAGCTTCTCAGGAGGCTGAGATCTATGGATCACAGTTTGATACCAGCTTGAGCAGAAAAGTCTGTGAGATTCTTACCTCTAGTGAAGTAGCAAAAGGCTAGAAGTGGAAGTGTGGCTCAAGTGGTAGAGCACTAGCCTTGAACAAAAAAAGCCAAGTGAAAACATGAGGCCCTGCGTCCAAGCCCCAGTACCAACACCAAAAAAAAAAAAAAAAGATATGAGATAGTGAGGAAAGCTCAGTGAGAGATATTGGGGCTAGAGGGGTGTTGGGATGAAGCACAAAGAGGCCCTGGGGACAAGTGACCTTTCCACATCTGCCCTCCAACCTCACAGTCCCTAGAAGCACTGAACACTAAGGTGTTCCTTACTCTTAAGAGAAAGAAACGAAACAGAAAATCCTTAGACACCTGAATCCAGGGAGTCAGGATTGCAGGCCATCCAGACTCCAGAAAAGCCCTCTGAGAGGTCAGGGATTGTCACCCCAACCCTATGTCTTCTCTCCATGGTATGGCTCTCCGAACTTGGCTAAGCCAACCCTGGCTCCTGAAGACCTTGGCTGCTGGGTCCAGGGATCTCACCATCTCAGCACCTCCCAAGGAACCAAGCTGATGAAGTTTTATGGTCCTGCTTCCTCCACTGACCTTCCCAAGAGTCCTGAGGAAGGGCCGCCCACCTTCCCAGTGGGGATGCCAACGTGGAGTTCCACGAACGTTGTCAACAAGAACTCTACAAGGAAAAAGCCATTGGGGACAGAGCACAAGGAAATAACCCCTCAGGGGGAAAGGGAAGTAACCTATTTCCTTTTCCTGCCTTCTTGAACATGAGCAGCTCAAGTGAGCAGAGTAAAACTTCATTACCTGGTAGATGTGTGAAGAGCTGAAGTCTTCATTCCGATCCCATTCCCCAAACTGTTGGCACTTGACGTGACAGTGAGACCATGTTGTCACTCCCCTTCCTGAACTGCCTGGAGTAAATGGAAGCCTTCCTGTATTCTTTACCAAGGCTCCACCCTGGACAAGTTACCCAGGCTTTCTGGCGCTAATTTAGAATTGGCTATGGCACACCTGCGCTGCGCCAGATCTTGACCCAGGTTCTGACAAATGGTGTCTAAAAGTAACCAGTGTCATCCCCAGGCCACACACAAGGAGGTGAAGACCCAGCAGAGGAAGGAGCCTGGCCCAGGGGCTCACATGTTACAGGTGCAGAATCAGAATTTGAATCCAGGTCTGTCATGCTCTAATGCCTACTCTCTAACAATTGCTGTTATTCTGCCTTCTGAGGTTTCTGGGAGAATTAGATGAGATATTATGTAGTATCAACAACAATAAAAAAACCTGCCCACAAATTCTGGCCCAATTTCCATAACTATGAATACTAGGACGTGCCTTCTTTTTGGCTTTGGTTTCCTATTTAGGAGAAGATTGGACACTGAGGTCCTTCCTAAGCAGCCACAGGCCATCAGGTTAAATCAAGTGTTAAAGTTTCAGAAATAGTGTGACCTGGTTATTAAACAAACTATGTTTAAAACAAAGGCAATAGGACTGGGAATGTAACTCAGAGATAGAGTGCTTAACCTAGCATGCTCAAAACTTTGAGTACAATCCCTAGTACTGTAAAACAAAACAAATGAAAAACTAAAGCAAAACAAAAAAGAACAACACAAAAGCAGTAAATGCTCAAAACTTCACATCTTAATTTTTCTATACTTTACTGATGTTCTAAAGGGTTTTTCTGGCTAATTGATTTGGTTGATGGAAATAGTGATTTGCTACTCTGAACTCCCCACTCTAGTTGAATATAATATTTCTTTTTTTCTTTCTTTTTAACATTCTAGTTCTGGGGCTTGAAATCAGGGCCTCACACTCTTACTTGGCTTTGTCTCTCAAGACAGGTGCTTTACCACTTGAGCTATGCATTTATTTCTGGCTTTTTGCTGGTTCATTGGAGGTAAAAGTCACTCAGATTTGTCTGCCTATGTAGACTGTGAACCATGATCCCCAGCTTTCAGCCTCTTAAGTAACTAGTATTATAGGCATGAGCCACCAGCACCCAGCTGTTGAACATTACCTTGGCATTGGCTATGATAGCTATATCAATTCCCTACATATTGCAAATAATGCAAATCAGAGCTGCCCTCCCCAGCCCTGGGCCCCTTGTTGTACTGATTATTAACCATTTACAGTTCATCACTGGTCCTAACTCTCTCACTATGTCATTGACCTTCATTTCAGCCCAGAAGAGGTAGTCTATCCCAGGGGATTTATCTTGAATGGATGTGGAAACAGTCTCATGCAGTGACATGCCTGAGTGATCAGAATCAATCTAAGGTCATAGTGTCAAGCTCGGGTCACTGACTTAAAAAAATAACATAACTACTTAAAGCATATTCCTATTTCCCAGCTAACGCCAACCAGGATGATGCAAAAGATTTGGTAGAGCCAGCCCCAGGAGTTGGCACTTGCCTCTCTGTGTCTACATTCATGGCTATACCTGAACGGTAACTGAAAGCCCTCCTGGCCAGACTTGCCAGTGAGAAGGAGGCAGGTCTAGAGGTGGCCACAAGGGAGAACACAGCCTCTAAGGTCTGATTCTGAATGGGATAGGCCCATGGGCTTCAAGGAGAAGATAGTAGGCTAATGAGAAAGCTAGGGGTTGTGGCAGTCCCAACAACCTGGGACTCCTAATTGGCCCCAGGCTGAGAACGCCTCTGGAGGGACCCAGGGAGAATTGGCTCATTAAGATACTTATTCCCAGAAAGTTTTCTGGGTTTGTATCTAGAAAAAGAAAAAGAAGCTGGGTACCCGTAGCTCATGCCTGTAGTCTTAGCTACTCAGGAGGCTGAGATCTGAGGATCATGCTTCAAAACTAGCCCAGGCAAGACAGTCCATGAGATTCTTCTCCCTAATTAAACACCAGAAAACCAGAAGTGGCACTGTGGCTCAAGTGATAGAGCACTCGCCTTGAGCTGAAGAGCTGAGGGACAGCGCCCAGGCCCAGAGTTCAAGCCCCATGACCAACCAAAAGAAAAAAAGAAAAAGAAAAAAGCAGAAGCGAGTATTAGGAGGTAGTGAAAGTACCAATGATCAAGGGCATCTTAATAGTCCCTGGAGACATCTTCATAACTCTACAGCTTACTTACTCCATGCTCTCCTCTCTCCCTCTCTCCCTCTCTTTCTCTCCCTCTCTCTCCTTCTCCTTCAAAATCTCTCTCTCCCCCCCTCCTCTTTCTCAATTGCTGGTACTAGGGCTGATCTGATCCTGTATGCTCTCAGTATCTTGACTTCTAGTACTAGTTAGTATTCCCCAAGCCTATAAACAGAACCAAAAGAGGGACATATAGATCTAACAAGCTAATAGGATGATAATCATAATGATAATGATAACAACAATAACAATAAATATCATGATGATGATAATGATGATGATGATGATGGTGTTGACAACGACGATGATGATGATGATGATGATGATGATGATGATGCTAGCAAATCTTACAGGATGCTACTGTGTTCTGGTATTTTTCTAAGTGTTTACTTACAATAACTCTTTTAATACTTTAAGAATCTATGAAATACAGTTTTTCTTCAAAGAAACAGTGATGGAAGGGAATGTAGAAAAGTCTTGTAGCCATTTGCAATTGGCAGTTTAGGATTTAACAAGCAGTAAATGTTTAGCATCCAACACTCCAGAAAGAAAGGAGACAACAAAGAATAAAATTAAGTCTGCTTTTCTAGCCTGGTCATTCAAAGTCCCTGTTGCTGAGCCCAGTACAATCTCCAGCCTTGACAACTTGTCCAGCTTGTTCATGAACCCATTGAGTAGTGAGAGGAATGGCCAGGGAAAGAGACTGACCAGAATCCACAGAAGGATCACCAGCTCCACCTGGTTCTTAAAATCCTCTTCAGAGCTGGGTGCTGGTGGCTCACACCTGTAATCCTAACTTCTCAAGGAGGCTGAGATCTGAGGATTGCCATTTCAAGCTAGCTTGGGCAAGAAAGTCCATGAGACCCTTATCTTTAATTGAGCACCAAAAAGCCAGAAATAGAGCTGTGGATCAAGTGGTAGTGTACCTTGAGTGAATAAAACCAAGTGACAATGCCCCGGCGGGCCCTGAGCTCAAGCTCCAGTACCAGTACACACACACACACACACACACACACACACACACACACACACACACACACACACACACACACACACACACACACAGTTCCATTGAGGGCATTCACTTTGAGCATTTCCATATAACAGAGATGGCTTCACATTATGTTCCAGTTCAAAGAGGGCTGTTTCTCCCCATACTCACCAAGTCCCAACTATCAAACCAACCTATTGACTGGTGTCAAGTCTAATCTCTAAACCACTTCATCTTCCAAACAAGAATAACCATGTGTCCTGCCCCAAAAGGTTTCCTCTGTCCCAATGTTTTCAGGGCTACTCCAAGATGGAGCTGTGGTGCTATAGCTGTCCACTCTCACGAGGTGCCTCCATAACACACAGAACCATCTGTAGACCAGGCATGAGCTTTCCGGTCCTCATCCATCAGTCACTGGGGATTGGTTCCCAGGAGACAGTCGGCTGAGGATAAGAGAGCAGCAGCTGGCCACTTGGGCTCTTTCTTATGATTTCCAGGTCTTCCAGAACCCAGTTTTTTACATACCATTTCTCTTTAATGACATGAAACGACTGTGCCACCAACTTTATGACCTGGTAAGTCAAGTCACTCCATGCTCATGATTGGAGCTCAGGACATATGGTAATTTGGTGGCTCATATTTGGTGGTTCACATATCAGAAGATTTTGTATTGTTAACACATCTATCTTCAATTGGTCTGTGACTTCAGTGCATCTCTGTCATAATTCTGGCTGACATTTTTTCAGGAGTTGCTAAAGTATTCATAAAATTCATGAGAAAATTCAAGGGGTCCAGTATATGTGAAACAATCTTGAAAGGGAACAAAGTTAAGCCTCATGCTTTCCAATGTCAAAACCTACCACAAAGTTATAGTACTTAAAACAGTATGGTGGAGTTGGGATGTAGCAAAGCACTTGAATTTTGTGTGTGTGTGTATGTGTGTGTGTGTGTGTGTGTGTGTGTGTGTGTGTGTGTGTAAAAGAATGAAAGAGGGCTGGGATGGGAAGGTGGCTCAGTGGTAGAGCACTTGCCTTGCATGCCTGAGGCCCTGGGTTCGATTCCCCAACACCACATAAGCAAAAAGAAAAAAGCCGGAAGTGGCGCTGTGGCTCAAGTGGTAGAGCGCTAGCCTTGAGCTGAAGAGCTGAGGGACAGTGCCCAGGCCCAGAGTTCAAGCCCCACGACCGGACCCAAAAAAAAAAAAAAAAAAAGAATGAAAGAGGGGCCCTATCATATGTCATTTACAAAACTCACTTCAAAATGAATCAAAGAAAAACTGTTAAAATAAACCACAAGGGTGGATTTTTTTTATAACAGTGGGTTATATAATGGATCTTAGGTATATTCCAAAAGCCATAAAACAAAGCAAAAAAAGATAAATTAGAGTTTACTACAAAAGATACCACTGAAAAAGGCGAAAAAGAAACCACAGTGGAAAATATGTGCAAGTAATTTATCTGATAAAGCACATGCATCCACAGCATATTAAAGAAAACCTCTCACAAGTCAATAATTAAGGGAGGAACAACGTACTGGGGGAGGAAGAGAGAGAGAGAGAAGGAGAGAGAGAGAAAGGATCTAAAGAGACAGTTAGTTCTCCAAAGAGGATAGATGAAAAACCATGGAAAGATACTCAACATTAATAACAATCATCAGGAAAATAGAAATCAAAACCACAGTCAGATGCCACTCCCCACACATGAGAATGGCTATAATCAAAACACAAAGAATGGCAAATGATGCTGGGAGAGAGGAGACCTCTCACCTAGGGCTAATGGGAAGCAAAAATAGTATAGCCCCTTTTGAATCTGTTTGCCAATTCCTCCAAAGGTTAAATGGAGAGTTGTGTAACTCAGTAGCTATATTCCTAAGAATCATACTAAGAGAAATGAAAGCTGAAAGTCCACACAAAATCTTGTGCAGGAATATTTAGAGCAGCACTGTTCATAAAAGCCACAGTGGGAAAAAGACAAATAGTCCACAATGAAATCATGAATAAACAACATGCAGCATCTCCATGAAAGGAATGCTATTTAGCCATTAAAAAGAATGAGTACCAGTACAATACTACCACATAGATAAATCTTAAAGGCATTATGTTAATTGAAGGAAGCCAGTTATAGAAGATCATACATTTTTGTCATTCTGTTCATATAAATTTTCCAGAATTAGTAGATTCGGGGATAGAAAACAGATTATGGTGGTCTAGGATGGAGGGGATGAGGAGAGAGGAGGAAAGGTGTCTTAAGGATATCATATTTCTTCTTGGAGTGATTAAAAATGTTTTAAAACCATGGTGATGGTTGAACAACTTTGTGAATACACTTTAAATCATTGAGGTTTTTACTTTAAACGGATCAATTAAATCTCAATAAAGATTTCTGCCAAAACATAAAAGGAAGTAGGAAATAGAGGAGAGAAAGAAAGAGCCTGAGCTATATCCAATAACTGCAGTTTACACCTAAGTTTCCATGAGCCACCGCCTCAGAAGTCTTCTGGTAACAGAATTACTTCCCTTTTAAAGACATTATAGGTTTGTGCAGTCCTGTCTCAACCCAAATCCTAGCTCCAATAGTAAGATGAAAACTAGCTTGGGAAAATACCACACACTTCATGAATTTAGCCTTAAAATACCCAAGGAGGCTGAGTAGAGTGGTATACCCCTCTAATCCTTGTACTCAGAAGTCTGAGACTGGAGGATCATGTGTTCAAGGCCATCCTGAGCTATATTGTGATACCCTATCTCAAGGGAAGACAAATTAGAACGCTAGGAAGTTGGCATCATTGACCCCTTGTTTACAAAGTAATCACAGGCTCAATGAAGTAAAAATCATGTCTGTAGACACTTGGCCACGACAGGACAAAGGACAGGATTTGAGGTTAGTTGGGTGGATGCCATTGCTAGTGCCCTTTCCGTACGCCACTCCTGATGTGTCCCTCCATGCTTCCACCCCTGCCCCTCCTGAGCCCATGCTGCAGACTGGGTGAGTGCTTTCTGCCCAGTTCTCTTGCTAGCCATCCTGACTCTGTGCCCCCACTGTGCCCAGAGAATAAGAAGCCGCTCTTGGCACTGCAGCCAGCTGGCCCAGGTCCTCAGGGGAAGGAGCTCCAAAGCCAGAGAGCTTCACTGTGATTGGAACGCCAGCCAACCTCCCAGGGTTCTGGGGGCTGGGGCCCTGGAAAGATCCAGAAGTTTAGGCTGCATACAGAAGCTCAATAATACCCTAAGTGTGTTTAAGATGAGAGTCTGTTAACCATTGGAATGTGTATTGCTTCATTCAGCTTCCTAAAATAAGGAAGTCAGTTATCACTTGTAAGCAAACTTTGCCTCATGTTAATGGCTGTAATCCAAGCCTTTGCCCAATCTTCAGGCCTTTCCTCCAGTACTAAACTCAGTCAAAAATTCTTGTTAATGGAGTCTCAGGTGCCTCAGTTCCCCTGGTCACCCCCAACCCCCAAACCTCAGTTCTTCTTGTCATCGTGCTGCCCCGGTTGGGGTGCATTGCAACACCTAGCACCCAAAGTGGGGCACACGGACAGATTGTGGACTGAAGTATTTGGAAGTCAGTGGAAGAATGCTGAAGAGTTTGTGATCCAGAAAGCCGTGCTAGGACCACGCTTCAGGACTGCCCGGGTAGCAAAGGGGCAAGCTAAGAGCAAATAGGCTGTTTGGAGTCAATGAAGACACCGCTGGCAATGCTGGAACCAAACATAGAGAAAAGATTTTGAGAGTTTAGTCCGCCATGTGCAAAAGTATGGTTGTAAGCTGTCTCCACAGGGGAAGGCCACAAATGCAGCGACTGAAGGAGATTGTAAGGTCCTTTAAAGGGGCCCCAAACCAGGGAGGGAATAATACCATTAAAAATTTGGTCCTTATGCAATTTAATTATAATGGAGTTGCAGCCTTTCCATACTCCTCCACCATCAAGACTGTGGGTCTATTGTTGGGGGGGGAGAGGTGGAGATGGGACTCCCATGCCAAAAAAGGAAACCTGCATACCTAGCCAGTATCTGCCAATCAGAATGTGGTAGAATGAGGAAGAACACAGCCAAGCTTTAAGAAATCAGCGTGCTCCCCGCCCCCCCCCCATACAAACTCAGGTTGATGGATTTAGGTGGCAGGGAGCTTGGTAGGGAGCAGCTAGAACAAAGATCAAGTAACTAATCAGGTATGCAGGGAATGGGAAAGAGAGTTTACTCAGAATAATTATATTAAAGCTTTAAATCATGGTTACAGCCATAATTGGACTCAAAAGAAAAGGTTACAACATGTATTAGATGTGGGAAAATAGGATACATAAAATTCAAAAAATTTAACATAACTCCTAGCAAATTCAGAGCTTTGTGCATGCCTTACTAACAAGGTTGACTAAACATAGTGTTCTTTGCCATCTAGGTCTTAATTATCTGTGAAAAATGCTGTTTGTTGTTAGCAGAAGTTTTGTTTTGCGTTTTGTCATTTTGTCTCCTAGTTTGTTTTGTGTTGTTTTTCTAACTCTGACCACGTGATTCTACCATATATATATACCATAGTGCCATTTGACATTGGAATTCCAAAAGAATTTATGACCAATTCTCATTTTTAAAGCTGAAGTGTGCCTTAAAACTTTTTTGTGCACAAGTATGTGTGTGTAAACATGTTCAGGATAAGGCTATTAACACTGTACTCAAGGATTATCTGGCTTAGCAAAAATGTAAATCTCTTTAAAACTTAGGGTTTTTCTCCACTGTTAAAATTTGGGGCTAAATACCAAAAATTTTAATTATAAGGTGTATTTATCACTGTCCATTGTAAGGTATATTAAACAGGTAGGCTTCATTAGGTAGCCGATGAAGAGAAAACCACCAGCTGTTATTCAGGTAGGAAAAGTTTATTTACCAAACTGCTGCCCTCACTGCACATGGTGGAGGTGCCTAGCTGAAAAGGGGTCAACATACCCCTGGGCCAGGACTTATCTAGGCCAGGCACAGGAAGAGGTGTGGCCAGTGGGGGAAAGGTGTGGCCACATTCAATCTGGATAGGACCTCAGGGCCTGGGACCCTCCTATTGTCAGATGGGAGGTAGGACCAAAGCAGCCCAGGATGAGACCTAGCAGGAGGGGGAGGTGACTGCTTCCAGGTATGCTAGTTACCTAGGAAACATAGACACTGGGTGGAAACTTAGCCAAGAGCAAGGAAGGTGTCTGCACAGGGCTGGCTTGGCCCTAGTGCAGACCTTATATCCATCCTGTCTGTCTGGAACTGCTTTGGTTTTATCTCAGTCAAAAATCAAGAGAAAAGGACATGGAAAGGTCTAAGATGGACCAGCAGAGCCCATCTTCTAAATGGCGAGGGATCAGCACGCAGAAAAGGCGCTTCTCTTTAGATTCATTTTGTAACAAGCAAAAACTGCTCTGAGGTCCCTTAGGTCTGATAAGTCTGGATTCTTGGTGCAGTGATTCTTACATGTATAAAAACAAAAGAAAAAATTATGTCATTTAAGCTCAGAGGTTTTCTAAGAGTTAACTCTGGCTGCTGTGAACTCCAGGCAGCCAGGAGAGAAATGAGTGTTACCAAGTGGCTCAAGTTTTCTAAAGGGTTAATTTTAATGCAAAGTAAAGCAATAAGATTGCTAAAAAAAACAAAAAAAAAAACAACTCTAAAAAAGGCTTTAGAAACGATAAAGATAATGTAAAGTAAAAATTGTCCTAAATGTTTGTCTCAAAGTGGAGAAAAAGAAAATAGACTAACAACTAAAGCTCAAGTGAGTGACAAATAGTATAAATATGTCTTAAATTTATAAAATAAAACCTATCAGTAAAGTTAATAAAAGTTGGTATATTAAATTGGCTGTAATTTAAATAAGGTTAAGATTTGGGGCTGGGAAGGTGGCTCAGTGGTAGAGCGCTTGCCTTGCATGCATGAGGCCCTGGGTTCAATTCCTCAGCACCACATAAGCAGAAAAAAAAAGCTGGAGTGGTGCTATGGCTCAAGTGGTAGCGTGCTAGCCTTGAGCTGAAGAGCTGAGGGATAGCGCCCAGGTCCAGAGTTCAGGCCCCACGACCAGGCCCCCCTCCCCCCCCCAGAAAAATAAGGTTAAGATGAATATACTGTAAAGCCAACATCTCATTCTTTATGTCCATCCATAAAAGAAATTGTGAACTAGTAAGTTTTTATTAAGATGTAACTGAGAAGTACCTAAACAAAGTTCACTCAAGTGTTTATGTCAAGGTCCTTCAGATAAACAACTTGTCAGGGTGCTGGAGGAAGTAGGCAGCCAGGAAAAATGTCAGGCCGCAAGGGGAAAACAGGCTGCTGCTAAGAAAGACCATGTCCCTATTAAAAACACCATCTGAGTCAATCATTTTTTGGGTGCACTGGCCTAAGACCGCTCAAACTGGCAAAACAAGTTACCTGTCCCAAGTCCCCACTCACTACAATTTCCGCTTTTACCCCACTATAAAAGCTCTGCTACAACTACACTCAGGGCCACTTCTCTGATCCTGACCAGGGAGTTCACCCAGGATTGCACCCTAATAAACTTTCCTGTTAATCTTTTTATTCCTCTCTGCATGGCCCTTTTCTCGCCTAAAACCATACGCAACTTTTAACTAAACTGCTTTTACTTTTTAATATTGTTGTAAGGTAAATCATCCCAGAAGCCACATTTTAAAATATAGAATATTGGAGTCTTTATTATACAGTTAACAGGCTGTAGGCTGCCAGTTGTTACAAAGGCCTGTAGCACGCAAATACACATGACACAGCCAGGAAACATGCTAAAGAGGAAAGAAAGAACAAGAACAATATCAACAAGCCAATTCAGCTCCATGACAACTGGAGACAAGCCAGGACACAGGGCACAGGACACAGGGCACAGGACACAGGGCACAGGGCACAGGACACAGGACACAGGACACAGGACACGATCACAGAGACACACGTGGCATGGACTGCAGCAGCTAGGCTGGTCCGGGCCTAAATAGGTCAGCGTAGGGGGCAGATTCTCAGGAAATTCCCAGTCCCAGGCACTAGACTGACAGATTCAGTAACCTATCAGCCAAGTGCCTGCCCCTGCCTCCAGGGGTCCAGGCACGCCCATTACCTGGGAGGCAGGTGATGGGGGGGGGGGGTGGAGGGAGGGTTTCCTTCCCCCAGCATGAAGACAAAATGCCAGACCTACCATGCACCATGTGGCCAATATGGCGCCCGCCAGACCTGGCCTCCTTACTTCATTATGTCTGTTTCCAGACATATAAACCGCCTTAAACACAGAGCTTCTGCAACAAGCTCACAGAGAGACGGATAACTTTTACAAGTTTGTTAGATTTAACTTTAATTCTTAATAAGTGAAAGGTATTTCTTTTGAGCTCCTTGCTGTTTATTCTCACAGGACTTGTCAGTCACTCCCTTACTCTTACCTAAAAATCAAAATGTCAGTTAAGTCCTTCCTCAGAAATTCTAATCTATAAATTGCAGGGAGATAGTGATCTAAATAATCCTTGAGCATTAACTCCCACAGGCTAAAGAGAAGTTGCCACTGCTACAGCAGAATACTCAAAATATCCAGTTAAGGGCTGGGAAGGTGGCTCCGTGGTAGAGTGCTTGCCTTGCATGCATGAGACCCTGGCTTTGATTCCTCAGCACCATATAAGCAGAAAAAGCCAGAAATGGCGCTGTTGTTCAAGTGGTAGAGCGCTAGCCTTGAGCTGAAGAGATGAGGGAGGACAGCGCCCAGGCCCAGAGTTCAGGCCCCACAACAGGTCACATGGAGTCACGTGACCCCCAACCATAGAACCCCATGTCACATAATCCCTGGTCATGTGACATCCTGTCATGGGATTCCCAGTCAGGTGACCCTCTCTCAATCACGTGATCCCTGGTCATGTGACTCCCGGTTACTTGAGACCAGGTCATATGATACCTGGTCACAGGACCCCTGTGACACGTGACCCCATGTGATATAATCCCCGGTCATGACTCACAGGATACCCTGTCATGTGATCTTTGGTCACATGACCCCCTCCCATGCCACGTGACCTTCAGGTCACATGGTCCCCTTTCATGTGGTCTCCAGTCATGTGTGTCCTGGTCATGTGGCCCCTTGTCACATGATCCTGGGACATATGACCCGTGTCGCATGACCCCTTGTCATGTGACTCCAGGTTCAGTGACTCCCCTTGTCACATGATTCCTTTTCTTTGTAACAAAGTAAATGGCCAGCTGAGCTCAGTGGGTCCATCTCCCTCTACAGCTCCTGTTTCCCTCACTTTGTTAATGGTCCCCTTCCTGACCCTGGAAGGGTTTTAAGAGACAAATATCAAGTGATTTAAAAGGAAATGAGAGAGCCAGACTAGTTGCCCATGCATGTCATCCTAGGTACTCAGGAGCATGAGATTTGAGGATTAGTATTCAAAGCCCGCTGTGGCAGGAAAGTCCATGAGACTCTTTATCTCCAATAAACCACCAGAAAACCAGAAGTGGAGCTGAGGCTTAAAGTGATAGAGAACTAGCCTCAGGCAGAAATGCTTAGAGACAGTGCCCAGGCTTAGAGTTCAAGCCACATGTCTGACAAAAGAAAAAGAAAAGAGAGAATGAAAATTTTGTGGTGAGAGTAGTGTAAAGTGTATTAAGTAGGTAGGTTTCATTAGGTAGTCTATGAAAAGAACACCATGCAATATGCAGGCAGGAAAACAAGTTTATTTATGGAACTGCTGCCCTGCCATTGATGGTGGAGATGGCCTTAAAGGGGAGACCCACCCCAGGCCAGAACTTAATGAGGCCAGGAGCAGGAAGGGGTGCGGCCGATGTGGACACACTCAATCTGTATATTACCTCCGGGCCTGGGACCCTCCTAAGGTCAGATGGGAGGCATTACCAGAAGCAGCCCAGGATCTAGCAAGTGGAGTAGTTGACTGCTTCCAGGTGTGCCAGTTACCTAGGTAACACAGAAACTGGGCAGAAGTTAGCCAAGAGCTAGGAAGATGTCTGCCCAGGGCCTGCATGGCCCTGAGCAGACTTTACGAGAAGGAGGAGAGATTGTTGTGGAATGAGTTGAGGAACCTACAGGCCAAGCTGGTGGACATCCGGCCCCATGCCCACGATGGGATCTGAGTGGGCATCTAAGGGGATAGCCAATTGCACTGTGTGATCACAGGCTCCACTCTGAGTTCTCTGTCCTGCACTAGAGATTAGGGAAGTTCCAGCTCATGTGATCACTGTACCTCAGCTGCACACACAGGGAAGACCCCAGAGGGAACTGTTCTTAAGGAGACAGAAGGAAGCTGTCGGAGGAAAGTTGGCAGTTCCTGACACAAGCAGGATTATGGGGGCAAAGAGGGGGGCCTTTTCAGCCCAGCCCTTCTCCCCAGAAGAGCCTTTGGACTCTTGTCTGTAAAACAGAATTCGTGCTCACGTCGCTCCACCACCTGCCTGAGCTCCTCCTGGCTAAGTACAAAAGCCATCACAAGGGATGGACCCCTTTTCCCTGTTGGGGTAGTAGCTCAGGCTTCCGTGACCTTCCACTGGCTGAGTTACAGGCATCCTCAAATGGTTTGGTCCAGGAGAAGAATTGGATAGATTTATATTTGATTTCCAATTACATTCCAATATACATTTGATTTCCAGTTTGTTGGGTCAGTACTAAGACTTGAACTCAAAGCCTAGGCAACTGTGCTTTACCTTTGTCACTCAAGATTGGTGCTCTACCACTTGAGTAATACTCCACTTCTGGCTTCTAGATGATTACTTGGAGCTAAGTTCTCAAGAACTTTCCTGCCCGGGGTGGCTTTGAACAGTGATTCTCAGATCTCAGTCTCCTGAACAGCTAGGGTTACAGGCCTCATGAGTCACCAGTACCCAGCTAGATTTACATTTGAAATATAAGAGAAAACCCAGAATGGGGAAGTGAATTGTTAGTAAAATTGCAGTAAAATTAAAACCTTGGACTCCAGATTAAAGTTCAACCCTGCTTGTCATGCAGGAAAATCTGATTCTACTTCCATTCAGCTCTTAGAACAGATCCTTGAGCTCCCCTCACCATTGGCAAGGCTGGACTTGCTGTAACCTTACTGGACTGTGGGAAGGAGGGATGGCACTGATAAAGGCTTCCCCAGTAACAGGATTGATGGCCCAGAGAAATACCTAGCCAGCCTCTTGCTGACCCAGAGAACTAGCTCCTTTCCCCATGCCCCTGAATTTATTTGATCTCATTCCTACCTATATTCTGCCCTGCACTCTACCACACTAGCTCAGAGAAAGATTGTGTGTGTGTGTGTGTGTGTGTGTGTGTGTGTGTATGTTTATATGTATGTGTACCAGTCCTGGGGCTTTAAACTCAGGGCCTGGGCACTGTCTTTGAGATTTTGTGCTTAAAACTAACTCTCTCCTTCTCTACCACTTGAGCCACAGCTTTACTTCTGGCTTTTGGGTGGTTAATAGGAGATAAGAGTCTTAATGGACTTTCCTGATCAGACTTGCTTCAAACCACAATCCTCAGATCTCAGCCTCCGGAGTAGCTTGGATTACAGGCAAGAGACACTAGGCCTGGTTTACCGTGTGATTTTTAAGTCATTGTGCTTTGTGAACTTGGGCTAAGGACAGAGCAGACCCAAAAATATCTCAGGTCATTTCAACCAATAGCCGTGTCTTCCTTCTGAAGCCCCAATGGGCTTGGCTTGGCCAGTTGTTAAGGGTGTCATTTCCCCTTATTCCTAAAATAACAAGTGTGAACCCCCCTCTCATGAACACAGGAAGTCCATCTGTTCTTGGGTTTCCATTCCCAGAAGTTGCCCTGGCCAGCAACGGCCCATCCTCTGCAGGCTCAAGGCAGGGGCATCTGGTCAGTGGTGACTGGCTTTAAGCTTGGACACAGACTGAGTCATCGCTTTGAAATGCTGTTGGACATCTGCAAGAGACACAAGCCCTCCAGACACTGTCCTCTGCAGCGGCTCTCCCCGCACCTGCGAAGCCTGAACAAAATATAGCAATTTTAGGTTTGGATTCCATTTTATCCGGGGAATGTGACAGCAACTCCTCTTGATCCCCTGGAGCCCAAATTTTAGGAACAACCCTCTTTACGGTAAATTCCACTAACTACAGCGAATCAGCAGATAACAGGAAAACCCCAGAGTTCCAGATGTTCCCTCAAGTTAAAGACCACACGGTTGCGGCTCAGACCATCTGCTTTGGCCAATCATTTCGAAGAGCATCAACCCCATGAACCAGCCAATCCGCAGTACCTGCTCGGTTCCCGCCACTGGTGAGGCTAATTATCTTTCAGAATTATTTTATGATTTTCCCGTAGTGTAATATGATTTTGTAAGTGTTGCAATGACGCATAGAAGTCCTTAAAAACCCTATAAAAACCCTGCTAGAGGAAGGGTCGGGGCTCTCAACTCTGAACCGCTGTGTCGGGGACAGTTGTGAGTCCAGGCTCAAGCTTGCAATAAATGACTCTCATGTATTTACATCATGTACTTGGTGGTCTTTGGGGATCTTTATCTGGGCACAAGACACCCACCAGCTCAATGCCGTGCTAAGCCTCTCTAACTGAGCACCTGGAAATCTCCATGCTAGTGAGACCAACACAGAGATTTCCATATCAAGAAAATCATGGGAAAGAGGAGGTGAAGATTCAGACATCCACATTAGACTGCCTTTGCTTTAAGCCCCCCATCCCCTGAGCTGCAATATACAACACTCGCTAGTGTACTCTCTCTCTCTCTCTCCCTTACTCCCTCCCTCTCTCTCTCCCTCTTTCCCTCTCTCTCTCTCTCTCTCTCTCTGTCTCTCTCTCAGAGCTGAACAAGATTATGATAGAGATATTTTGACCATTGCTGGTAGCTAACGCCTATAATCCTAACTACTCTGGAGGCTGAGATCTGAGGATCTCAGTTCAAAGCCAACCTGGGCAGGAAAGTCTCTGTGAGATTCTTATCTCCATTTCCAAAACTGGAAGTGGCGCTGTGGCTCAAAGTGGTAGAGCAAAAGAGCTCAGGGACAGGCCCCCAGGCCCCAAGTTCAAGCCATATGACCAACAAAAAGAAAAATGTTTACCTTGGGAACAAAACATTTGGTAAAATGACTCATTTGCCCACAGATGGGATAAAAAAAAAATTCTTGGAAGTGGTGCTATTGAAGAGCTGAGGGACAGCACCCAGACCCAGAGTTCAAGCCCTACGACTGACAAAAACAAAACAAAACAAAAAAAATCTGGCTTAAAAGGAATAACGAGTAAAAGCCAAAGGCTGAATTTAGCCAAACCCCAACCTACAAATATTTTTACCTTAAATATCATGCTGTCAGAGCATCCAGGGCTCCTGTTACCCAGGGTGCTTGCACCCATTCTTTCTTGGTCTCTATCTTGATGTGTCCTAAAATTCTTTTTTTTTCCAGTTGTAGATAGGGCTTGAACTTGGGGCCTGGGTGCTGTCTTTGAGCTCTTTTGCTCAAGACTAGTGCTCTACAACTTTGAGCCACAGTGCCACTTCCAGTTTTTCAGTGGTTAATTGTGAGAAGCATGAGATGGGGACTTTTCTGCCTTGGGGTGACTTTGAACTATGATCCTCAGATCTTATTCTCCTGAGTACCTAGGATTACAGGTGTGGCCACTGCTGCCGGGCATGAAAATTCTTTTTGATGACAGTACCAGGACCAGTATCCAAGGGCCAGGTCTGGCCCTTCCCTTTGTAAGTGCACCTAGGAGCCTTGGTGATGGCAGTAGCAGGAAGAGAGTTGGCTGATTCTTGCACATGGTTTTCCCTGGCTCTCTGAACACCTTTTCTGCCTGAAGAGGAGGAACGAGCTGCCATTTTTTCTGCTCAATTCAGGGCAAGGTCAGCCATCACCATCCTTCAAGAGAAAATTCCAGTCATACTTCAGGCTGTGATCTGGCTCTGGTGGTCCACCTGCGGTTCATTGCTTATTCGTCCTTTGCTGTAAGTAATAGCTTGGGTAGAACAGAAGCGAGGTGCCCAGACTATGGCAGATGAGGCCCAATCCAGGGCTGTTCTTCAGCTGTTCCTCCATGGAGGGGAAGAGATGAGCTTCCTACTCCTCCGGCCCGAGCCTGGACTCTCTGTTCTTCTGCACATATTGTCTGGACCAAGTGTCGTGATCTGCAGACCTGGGACAGCCAGGAGTTAGAAAGCGTTTCTGTCATTTCTGCAGGGCACATTGCTATTCAGGAGACTCTTGGTTGCATTGCTGAGCCACACCTACAGCCCCTAGGCATGGATTCACAGTGGAGAACCAGAGCTTCTTTCAAAGCAATGGACAGGTAGGAGAATATGGGCATTGGATCCCACAGACCTATGTGAAAATGGAACCAGGTAACTTGGGAGTATGGAGGGGATAGGGGGAGAGATGGGGGAGGACGATGGAAGGGGTGGCATTGATCAAGATGCATTGTACCTACAAATGGACGTGTTGAGTTGGAACCTCTTTGTACAACTCCTTAAAAGACGACTAAAAAGACAGCCGCCAGTGACTCATGCCTCTAATAACTTTGGGGTTGATTCAGACCTGCAATGAATAAGATTAATATGCTATGAGAAGGGCCAGCTTAGGCAGAAAGCATTGTGTGCTTGTCAAGTGCGGTGCCAATGTGGTGGGTCGTCTGTCTGGAGGTTAGTTCCCTGCTGAAGCAAGTTGTGTCTAGAAAGTCCCTGGCTGGAAGCCACTTTGTGGCCCCAGCTTCTAGCAAGCCTTGCTGCCTGTGTGGAGCTTGGAATCCTTCCTGCCTGGGCCAACTCACTCACCGCCCTGCACCGGTCCTGGTCCAGCGCCGGTCCTGGTCCAGCACTTGCCCCAGGGCATTTTGCAAGTTAATATTATTATTATTTTTTCCTTTTTCCCAGAATTGAATGACAAATCTAAGAAATGGTAACCAGAGGTCAGCCAGAGAGGGCAGCGTGGGGGTCTAGTGTGGGAGAGGGATGGGGAAGAGGGAAGCTGCTGTCTAGGGTGGACTTGAAGTTCTTATTTAGAAGGAAAGGAAAGCCAGAGGGACAGCGGCCTCAAGACAGTATGGGTTCTCACCTCTCCCCCACATCTGTCTGTGGCAGCCTGGCCTTGGGGGGCAGAAGAACTTGCCAGTCACTCAGGTTCTTTTCACATTCTTTCTCCAAACTCTTTTTAAACCAGATGCCATCTGGGTGATTTTGAAGCAGGCTTCAGGAGTCTCTGCAGATAGCTCCCCTGCTTTCAGTCCTCTTCTTTTCTGAACTCAAAGAAGCCAAGGGCAAAATTCCCTGGGCTGGGGACAGAAAGCCATTATTTCTGCTGCTCAAGTCCTTGTGTTCAGTGAGGTTGCTTTTGCACTTTTTAAAACTTTGGAAAACAAGCATTGATAACCCAGAAGGAATTTTCTGATCAAGTAAATTCGTGTTCCGAAATCCGTGGAATTGCGATCAACAGTTGGCTGCATGGTATGAAGTTGCAGAGGGGTGGCTCCAGTGGCGTGCGAGGCATCGTGGAAATGCTGAACTGCCCTTGGGAAAGTAGAAGTCGGTGACTGTATGAGATTCAAGGTGTTCTTATGAACAGTCGCTCTGTGGGCCCCATTTATAAATCACAGAAGGGTTTCTGAGTATGTACACAACCCACTCTTATTCCTTAGACATGCTCCCTAGCCAGCCACTAGGGTGTAGGGTTTATCAAGGGGCCTGCCCTAGCTCAGGGCTGGGACTAGGCCTCTAAACTTCAGTTAACAACAACAGTAGCAATGTAAGAGTGGAGGGCAAGGCAGAGGTATTTTGGGAGGGAGAGTCATGATTCTGTTTGTTGAGGCAGTGGCTGAAGCATTTTCTACCTGGATGACTCAACTTCTGCTGCCCACTGTCTGTGTGACCCTGGGAAAATGACTTACCTCTCTGTGCTTGCTCAGGAGCTCTTAAATCCGGTTCCAGGGAACTAGACCACCTGAATGGGGGGACCCCATACAAGTCACAGCTCTCCAGGAGGAGGGAGAGAGAGAAGATGCATGTCCCTGGAGCATGGATGCATCTGACCTTCTTTCCTTTGAGAATGTTCAACACTGTCTACAGAGAATTCTCCTTGATTTACACTAGCCATTCTAATCTCCTAGAATGTTCTACATTTGTAAAGTGCTATTTTGATCAACAATTTTCATCTACATCATTGTTCATTGGCCACTATTGTTAGGTATCGCTACTTGGTGTGTGTGTGTGTGTGTGTGTGTGTGTGTGTGTGTGTGTGTGTGTGTGTGTGTGTGTGTGTGTGTGTGTGCTGGTCCTGGGGTTTGAACTCAGGGTCTGGGTACTGTCCCTGAGCTTTTGTGCTCAAGGCTAGCTTTCTATCACTCTAGCCACAGCTCCATTTCTGGCTTTTTTTGGTAGTTAGTTGGAGGTAAGAGTCTCATGGCTTTTTTTGCCAGATGACTTTGAACCAGGATCCTCTCAGCCTCAGTAATTAGGATTACAGGTGTGCACCATCAGTGCCTGGCTTGATTTTGTGTTTTTAAGTGAGAGTGGTTCTGGTCTTTCATCAAACCATCCATGTAAAAATGGCAAGATAGAGGCAGAGAACATGCCACTGACTTACTAGATTGTGTTTATTAAATTACTTCCTCTTTAGGCTCTGTGTCCACCATACACTGAGATATACTGCGCTGAATTCCTCTAGGGATTCTGGAAAATCCAGTAAGATCTGCATCATGGTGCCCTGCATGAAGCCTCGGGCTGGTGGTGAGGAGGGAAAACCTTGAGCAGTGAGTGGTTGAACTCTAGCCCTGGCGGCACCTTACCAAGTCCAGGATCCCTCCTCCAGAGGCTGCGGTGGGGACAGCGGGTTAACAGTCCAGAGTGGCCAGGGTTGGTTTTCTTCTCCATCCAGAGTGACTTTCGACTCTTTAGTGCACTTCCTGCCCTCTCACCTTTTTGCATCTGGGTGGGGGTTTTTGCTCAGGGTGTGAACCAGGACTGCTGAATGTCTCAGGCCCAGTGAAGTGGGAGCGTTGCAGTTATCCTGGGGTGGGAAGGGCACTTTGTGTGAGGGTGGAGGTGCTGTAGGGGATGCTATGATGCTCAGGGTCTTGCGGTCTGGGGCTGAGCGTTCAGGCACCAGTGGGAAATCCTGGGACTAGATTCTGGGTTGGGGGTCTGTAGACCCCCAGTGGCGATTCAAGAAGGCCCAGCAGGGAAGGGAGGAGGGGTGACCATGGAGATGGGTGGAGAAACGTGGTGAAGAAGAGGAAGTGAAGAAGAGCTCACATCAGCATCACATCTGGATGGACAAAGAGGCTCAGGAAATTCCCCCCAATCTTCATGGCATCTATGCAAGGCACCCACACAGATAAAATGGAGCTCACGGACATCTCTCAGCCTCAGTTTCTTTATGCATGAAATGGATGCAGTTGTACTGGCTTCACAGGGTTACTGCAAGGATTAGAGGAAATAAAAGAATGGAAGATGCTTAGCAACAATGCATGGGGGCAAGTAAGTGTCCAACAAAAAGAGTTAGGTACTGCTTTTTTAAAAAATCATCTGGAGGGCTGGGAACGTGGCTTGGTGGTAGAGGGCTTGCCTAGCATGCTTGAAGCCCTGGGTTCGATTCCTCAGTACCACATAAACAGAAAAAGCCAGAAGTGTTGCTGTGGCTCAAGGAGTAGAGTGCTAGCCTTGACCAAAGAAGCTCAGGGACAGTGCTCAGGTCCTGAGTTCAAGCCCCAGGCCTGGCAGAAAACAAAACAAAACAAAACAAAAATCATCTTGAGATGGTATCTTTGTTGGGGGAGGGTGGGCACTGTCCCTTAGCTCTTTTGCTCAAGGCTGGCACACTACCATTTGAGCCATTTACAGCGTTTTGGTGGTTAATTAGAAGTAAGAATCTCACAGAATATCCTGCCTGGGCTGGCTTTGAACCCTTGAGTCTCAGATCTCAGCCACCTGAGTAGCTAGGATTATAGGCATAAGACACTGGTTCCCAGCTATGTGTGTGTGTGTGTGTGTGTGTGTGTGTGTGTGTGTGTGTGTGTGTGTGTGTGTGTGTGTGTGTGGTATGTGTGTGTGTGGGTGTGGGTGGGTGTGGGTGTAGAATCTGTAGATCGATGGCATATCATTCAAACCTTGTACTGACAATTTGTGTTTCCTCTGGTTTTGTCCTAGTTAATATAGCTAGAGGTTTATCAAGTGTATTGCTCTTCTCCTAGGACCAACTTTTGGTATTATTTCCTGTTTGTTTTGACTTATTTTCTTTTCAATTTATCCTTTAATCTTTATTGTTTTCTTTGTTTAGGGTTAATTTTTTGTTCGTTCCCTTCCTCCCTTCTTCCTTCCTGCCTTCCTCTTTCCTTCATTCCTCCTCATTAATTCCTTTCTTCTTTCCTTCCTTTCTTTTTTCAAACTTCCTAAGGTGAAAGATGATTCTATCTGCTTAATAATTCTTCTGTAAGAAGAAACCCGGTACTCTGAATTTCCCCTAAACTTCTGCTTAGTAACAACCCACACATTCTCATATATGTTTTCATTTTCATTCAGTTCAAACTATTTTGTCATTTCCTTTATAGTTTCTTCGTTGACAAGGAGTTATATAGAAGTAGGGGCTTCAGGTTCTAGACATTTGGGGATTTCTTTTGAGCTAACTTTCTGATATTAATTTCTTGTTTTGTTCCACTGTGGTTGAAGAACCTATTTGCATGAATTGAATCCTTTGGAGTTTATTTAGACTGGTTTTATGGTTCAGGATATGGTATCACATGGTAAAGTCTCTGTGCACCTTCGAAAAGAAAGTATATTTTGCCATTAGGTGAAATGTTCTGTAAATGTCAATCAGGTATTGATTGATAACACCACTCAACTATGTGATTTCCTTTCCTCCCCCCCCCCCCCCTCTTCTTCTGGCTATACTGGGGTTTTAACTCAGGGCCTTGCATTTGTTAGGCAGGTGCTCTTCTGCTTAAGGCATGCTCCAGCCTTTTTCTGCTTTAGTTTTTTTTTTCAATTAGGATCTCATGTTTTTGTTCGGGACTGGCCTCAGACTGTGACTCTTCCGCAGATGGCTTCCTGCACTGCTGGGATCACAGACACACACTGCCATGTTCAGCTTATTGATTGACATGGGATTTTTCCTCATCTTTTCCCCAAGCTGACCTCCAACCACAATCCTCCCAATCTCTACCTCCCGAGTAGCTGGGATTACAAATATGAGTCACTGTGTCTCTAAACGTACTGCATTCTAATTGATTGCCCATCCATTTAGTCTATTCTTTATTGAAAGAAAGGTGTAAAGCTGGTTGTAAAGATAGATTGCCCTATGACTCCTTGCAGTTCATCAGCCTTGCCTTACACTTTTGAAAGTGTATAATATAAAGAATTGATCATTTGATGAGTTGATCCCTTTATTGTTATTGAAAGACTTTCTCTGTCTCTGATAATATATATTATATCTATTATTATATATATTATAAATATATATTATAAACATATACTATAAATACATATTATAAATATGTATAATATAATATATATATATTTACTCTCAAGTGTATCTTGTCTCATCTTACTATAGCAACTCTAATGTTCCCTTGATTGGTGTACGCATGGTCATCTTTCCCCATCCTTTTACTTTTGACCTATTTGTTTATAATGCATTCTTGTTAGTGGCCTATCTTACAATCACTGCTTTTTAAATTTGGGTATTTAGATCCTTTATATTTAAAGTGATAAATAATGAAGTTATGTTCAAGTCTGCCTTCTTGCTATTTCTTTTCTCTTTATCTCTTCTTCCCTGTGTTCCTTTTCCTGTCTTTTTTTCTTTTTGTCTGAGACCTGGACTCAAACTTGGTTCCCTGATGTTTTCAGTCATTGGCTGACCTTCTGCTGAGCCATGCCTCCAACCCCCTGTCTTATTTTTGATGATTTGAATGGTTTTTAAAAAATCACCTTATGCTGGGTGCTGGTTTCTCATCCCTGCAATCCTAGCTATTCAGGAGGCTGAAATCTGAGGATCATGGCTCAAAGCCAGCCAAAGAAGGAAAGTCTGTGAGACTATTATCTCCAATTAGCCGCCAGAAAACCAGAAGTAGCACTGTGGCTCAAAGTGGTAGAGCACTAGCCTTGAGCAAAAGAGCTCAGGGACAGTGCCCAAGCCCTGAGTTCAAGCCCCATCACTGACAAAAAAAAAATGACCTTTATTAGCTTATTAGCTAGAATTGTTTGTTGATGGGGTGATGTTTAGTGATTACTTTTGGGGTCGTGGTATGAAATAATGGTTGTTAATGGGTTTATGGTATGCAATGTTATCATCTCACAGCTTACTTTGTTAAGTCACTTAAAGCAAAGTACAAGGACTTTTACAATAGCACACTTGCATTTCTCCCCTCACAGCCTTTATGCTATTTTTTTGCCACACATTTTATGCACCTTCTGAACTCTACAATACATCAAATTTATCTTGTATTTGGCAATTCATACTCTTTTAAAGAGATTTAAATAAATTTTGAGAACATATACTAGTGTGGCCACTAACCTTTTGAGCATCCTTTATTCCTCTAGGCAGATATAGATTGCCATTGGTTTCCTTTTTCTTCTGCCTCTAGTTTGCCTTGACACTCCTAACAATGTGGCTCTGCTGGCTAAAGTTCTTTTAGCTTGAAGATGTCTTCACTGTACCTTTATTTTCTGAGAGGCATTTTTTTGGGAAACAATTCTAGCTTGTGTTTTCCTTTCAGTGCATTAAAGATGTGGCTCCATAGTTACCTTACTTTCTTTGTTCCTGCTGAAAAATCAGCTGTCATGTGAATTTGTCCCCTGTGTATGGAGTCTAACAGTTCAACACTAGCTCCAGAATGGTATCAGGGTGGAAGTGTGTGTGTGTGTGTGTGTGTGTGTGTGTGTGAAACACAGAGAGAGAGAGAGAGAGAGAGAGAGAGAGAGAGAGAGAGAGAGAGAGGGACTGGATGGGTTATCACAAATTCTTGTACCACCTGTTCAATGTTTCCAATGTTATTTCTAGAAACGCTATCATCTACCTGGGGACAATTCCTCTCATCCAACACTTTCATTTGCAACACTCTGATAAACATATTTTCAGGTGCTGGTGGCTCATGCCTGTAATCTTTTCTAAGCCTAGCCACCCAGGAGACTAAAATCTAGAGGATGGCAGTTTGAGGCCAGCAGAGGTGGAAAAGTCCTTGAGATTCTATCTACAAATTAAAGTGAAAAGCAGAGATAGAGGGTATGTCTGAAGTGGTTGACTGCCAAGCCTTGAGTGGAAAAAAAGCTAAGCAAGAGTAAGGCCCTGAGTTCAAACCCCATTACGAGCGCACACATACACACACACATACACACACACACACACTCTTTCATTGAGGGCACTCAATTTGAGCATTTCCATATAACAGAGATGGCTTCATATTATTTTCCAGTTCAAAGACAGTTGTTTCTCTCCACATTCACCAAGTCCCAATGATCAAACCAACCTATTGACTAGTGTCAAGTCTAATCTCTAAACCACTTCATCTTCCAAACAAAAAGAATAACCATGTGCCTTGCCCCAAAAGAAGGTTTCCTCTGTCCCAATGTTTTCAGGGCTACTCCAAGATAGAGCTGTCGTGCTATAGCTGTCCACTCTCACGAGGTGCCTCCATAACACACAGAACCATCTGTAGACCAGGCATGAGCTTTCCGGTCCTCATCCATCAGTCACTGGGGATTGGTTCCCAGGAGACAGTCGGCTGAGGATAAGAGAGCAGCAGCTGGCCACTTGGGCTCTTTCTTATGCTTTCCAGGTCTTCCAGAACCCAATTTTTTATATACCATTTCTCATTAATGACATGAAATGACTGTGCCACCAACTTTTTGACCTGGTAAGTCAAGTCACTCCATGCTCATGATTGGAGGTCAGGACATATGGTAATTTGGTGGCTCATATTTGGTGGTTCACATATCAGAAGATTTTGTATTGTTAACACATCTATCTTCAATTGGTCTGTGACTTCAGTGCATCTCTGTCATAATTCTGGCTGACATTTTTTCAGGAGTTGCTAAAGTATTCATAAAATTCATGAGAAAATTCAAGGGGTCCAGTATATGTGAAACAATCTTGAAAGGGAACAAAGTTAAGCCTCGTGCTTTCCAATGTCAAAACCTACCACAAAGTTATAGTACTTAAAACAGTATGGTGGAGTCGGGATGTAGCAAAGCACTTGAATTTTGTGTGTGTGTGTGTGTAAAAGAATGAAAGAGGGCTGGGATGGGAAGGTGGCTCAGTGGTAGAGCACTTGCCTTGCATGCCTGAGGCCCTGGGTTCGATTCCCCAGCACCACATAAGCAAAAAGAAAAAAGCCAGAAGTGGCGCTGTGGCTCAAGTGGTAGAGCACTAGCCTTGAGCTGAAGAGCTGAGGGACAGTGCCCAGGCCCAGAGTTCAGACCCCACGACCGGACCCAAAAAAAAAAAAAAAAAGAATGAAAGAGGGGCCCTATCATATGTCATTTACAAAACTCACTTCAAAATGAATCAAAGAAAAACTGTTAAAATAAACCACAAGGGTGGATTTTTTTTATAACAGTGGGTTATATAATGCATCCTTAGGTATATTACAAAAGCTGTAAAACAAAACAAAAAAGATAAATTAGAGATTATCAAAGTAAAACTTCTGTGCTACAAGAGATACCACTGAAAAAGGTGAAAAAGAAACCACAGTGGAAAAATATGTGCAAGTAATTTATCTTATAAAACACATGCATCCACAGCATATTAAAGAAAACCTCTCACAAGTCAATAATTAAGGGAGGAACAACCTATGGGGGGAGAGGAAGAGAGAGAGAGAGAGAGAGAGAGAGAGAGAGAGAGAGAGAGAGAGGAATCTGAAGAGAGTTCTCCAAAGAAGATAGATGAAAAACCATGGAAAGATGCTCAACATCAACAATCATCAGGAAAATAGAAATCAAAACCACAGTCAGATGCCACTCCCCAACCATGAGAATGGCTATAATCAAAACACAAAGAATGGCAAATGATGCTGGGAGAGAGGAGAACTCTTACCTAGGGCTAATGGGAAGCAAAAATAGTATAGCCCCTTTTGAATCTGTTTGGCAATTCCTCCAAAGGTTAAATGGAGAGTTGTGTAACTCAGTAGCTATATTCCTAAGAATCATACTAAGAGAAATGAAAGCTAAAAGTCCACACAAAATCTTGTGCAGGAATATTTAGAGCAGCACTGTTCATAAAAGCCACAGTGGAAAAAAGACAAATAGTCCATAATGAAATCATGAACAACAAGCAGCATCTCCATGAAAGGAATGCTATTTAGCCATTAAAAAGAATGAGTACCAGTACAATACTACCACATAGATAAACCTTAAAGGCATTATGTTAATTGAAGGAAGCCAGTTATAGAAGATCATACATTTTTGTTATTCTGCTCATATAAATTTCCCAGAATTAGTAGATTCGGAGGTAGAAAACAGATTATGGTGGTCTAGGATGGAGGGGATGAGGAGAGAGGGGGAAAGGTGTCTTAAGGATATCATATTTCTTCTTGGAGTGATTAAAAATGTTTTACTATGGTGATGGTTGAACAACTCTGTGAATACACTTTAAATCATTGAGGTGTTTACTTCAAATGAATGAATTGTAGGTAAGTTTCATTAGGTAGCTGATGAAGAGAACACCATGTGATATTCAGGTAGGAAAAGAAGTTTATTTACTGAACTGCTGACCCCCACAGTGCTTGGTGGAGAGGCATGGCTGAAAAGGGGAGACCCACCCCCAGACCAGGACTTATCTAGGCCAAGGACTGGAAGAGGTGAGGCCAGGTGGGGGAAAGGTGTGGCCATATAGGATCTGGATGTGACCTCAGGGCCTGGGATCCTCCCATGGTCAGATGGGAGGCATGACCAGAGGTGGCCCAGGATGTGACCTAGCAGGAGAAGGAGGGGAATGCTTCCAGGTGTGCCACTTATTGAGGTGCCACAAGTCCCCACTCACTACAATTTCTGCTCTTACCCCGCGTATAAAAGCTCTGCTACAAAATATCAGGTAAGTCCTTCCCCCAGAAATTTGAATCTATAAATTGCAGGGAGATAGTGATCTAAATAATCCTTAGCATTAACTCCCACAGGCACAAGAGAAGTTGCTACTGCTACAGTAGTATATTCAAAATGTCCAGTTTAGGGCTGGGAAGGTAGCTCTGTGGTAGAGTGCCTACCTTCCATGCATGAGGCCCTGGCTTTGATTCCTCAGCACCACATAAGCAGAAAAAGCTGAAGCAACACTGTGGCTCAAGTGGTAGAGTGTTAGCCTTGAGCTGAAGAGCTGATAGACAGCACTCAGGCCCAGAGTTCAGGCCCCCCAACTGACAAAAAACAAAGCAAAACAAAATATCCAATTAAAAAGAGTATAAGGAGATAAATAGCTCTTTCCAGTTACCTGAGACATCTGGACATCATCATCAAAAAGGTAAGGTCTTTTCATTTCTAAAATATACCCAATGAGTTTTGCCAAAAAAATTTTTAAAAACCATCCCATTTCAAAAACCTGTTTTGCTGATGAGAACAAAAAGGGGAAAGCATATTGCTCTATTAGTAATTAACTACCCTTAAGAGTCTTTACAGCAAAATAAACTGCTAGCAGTCATCCAATTGCTTAAAAATAAACCTTCTTTTAATCTCATTAGAACTCATTCCCAATTGTCCAGTTCTTTATCTCAAGGCAGTAAGTTGTTGATCATAAGTGTTCCTTCTACTATTAAAAAGGACAATGCTCTTACCAAACTTTCCAAATTAGGAACAAGGACAAGCCATTGTACAAGCCAGTAACCTTACACCCAAGTCTCATTCAAATAATAAAAAAGAGGAATTAGGTGTAAGTCATTGGACCCCCAAAGAACAGATATGGCATTACATAGCCTTAATTATGAAATTTTGAATTTTTCTATCCAATACTTTAGCAGCAGATAAGTATTGGGAGGATCTGAAAAAATTGCTATCTTTATATCAACCTCTATGGTGGAAGGATGACACTGATAACTACAAACACAGAACTGTCAGAGTATGGCGCCGTGGTTATGCTTGTGTGTCCACAGGTTCTGTAGACATCCTGCTACCAGCCCAGAAACTAAAACCCCAGGAATGAAAAGAAGAGCATCTAGATAAACCTCTGGAGGAATTCCTCAAGAGGATGAAGATAATTCAAGGCACTGGGAAAACAGCCTGAATCAGAGCAAGGGACCATTCCCACCTGGGGGAAAATGAAGTTGTTTTCTTAAGAAGCTGAGAGATGCTTACAGGACAATAGACAGGAAATTAATGCAATGTCTTTGTTTGTAATGATGATGGTGCTTATTCATACTGCTAGTGCCTTCTGCACAGTAGTAGCATTGGGGGGGGGGGTGGGTCTAATACTGGTTAAATCCTAGTACTTAAATTGTATTGTAATATGTAACAACTCAGAAATTCGACCTGTCCTTTGGTTTAAAGCCAGAGGTGAAATATTTAGTCAGAGAAAGCTTGAGTGGCTACCAATTAGTCTAAGAGAGATAATTTCCAGTTTGGTACAGTTAAACTTATGGCCTATCCCTAGGAGGAGGGAAAATTTAATTGTTCCAAAATACAGAAAGACCACTCATAATATGGTGTTCTTACAGGAAAAAAGTATCACTGTACATTTGGCCCCTGAGTCAGAATTGACCAGTTCTTCAAACTCATGGCTTCAATTGGCCACTAATACTACAAATAAAACTTCTTTTGCATCAAGGAAAACCCTCCTGTACAAAATATCCTATTGCAAAATTTAGTAGAACTTGCTGTCAGTTTAGAAGGGTATAAAAATATATCTTAAGATGAAATTAATCAGTAAGAAAATGAAATATTAGAGAATGAATTAACTTTGCACTTTGAGTTTATAGTCCACCATGAATGTTCAGGTTTCAACTGTGTAGATGACCTTAGTAACTGTTCCTCTGTAACAAGACTCAACTTGTCTAAAGGAAAAAACTTGGTATTGGCTAGTCTTTCTTCTGTAGGGGAAACGTTCATCATTATCTGAAGAAAATTTCTTCAGGACTCAAGTTATGTTGGGAGGATGGTGCCTCTGCTACTTAGCAATTTGGCCCATCAGAATAAGGAATGAATGAAATGTGATCTCCCCCCAAATTTGTGATGACAACCTGTGCTATTAAATACCGCTGATAAGGCTGTAGCTGCCCTTCCCTGGACTTGTAGTTGGTGTCCAAAAAGAACTTAGTAGATTAGCTTGTATTTTTAGCAAAGTGACAAATGTCAGGACATGAAGAAGTTGGGAACAGGAATTTTACAAAATCAAGCTGCCATAGATTATTTGCTATTAAAAAAATCACTTAGGATTTGAAGGATTGTGTTGCTTTAATATAACTGACAATTCTCAAAAGCTTCAGAACCAACTAGAATAGCTCAAAAAGAAATTTAGCAAGTTAAAAGTCAGTAATAACTGGAGACTCCCAGAATGGTTTTCCTGGTTTTGGCCCCTTCTGGGCCCAATAGCTTCTACCTTAGGGATCATTCTGCTAGCTCCCTGCCTGTCTCAGCGTTTATTTTCTAGCATCCAGCGTATGTTAGCTCAAGCAGAAATGAAATTTATACTGTCTCAGATAATAAAAAAAAAGGGGGGGGGGATTTTGAAGAGCCTTGTGGCCAAGCTGTGAGGTCTGAAAGGGCTGGATGGGAACACCAATCTCAGTAAAGCTCCCAGGACGTTGGAGTTGGGGCCCTGGCAAGACCAAGCAGTCTAGACCAAACAGAGGCTCAAATTATTACCCTAAGTGTGTGTTTAAGATGAAGGTCTGTTAACCATTGGAATGTTTATTGTTTTAGCTTCCTAAGATAAGGAAGTTAATTATCACTTGTATGCAAACTATGCCTCACATTAATGGGTAGCCCTAGCCTTTGCACCAAGCTTCAGTCCCCTCCTCCTGTGCAAAACTCAATTTAAAAAAATGCTTGTTAATGAGGAATCGGATCCCATGGCAGGAATCGCTTTGGGTCCTCTCGTGCCCCAAAATCTTGGTTCTTCAGCTCTGTCTCCCATCATTGTACTGTCTCCAGTCATGGCAGATTATGACAAGAAATGAGAGCCAAAAGTCCACACAAAATCTTGTTCAGGAATATTTAGAGCAGCATTGTTCATAAAAGTCACAGTGGGGAAAAGACAAATAGCCCACAATGAAACCATGAATAAATAAAATGCAGCATCTCCACGAAAGGAATACTGTTTAGCCATTAAAAGGAATGAGGACCAGTACAATACCACAACATAGATAAGCCTTAAAAGCATTATTTAACTAATTGAAAGAAGCCATTTATAATAGATCATATATTTTGTTATTCTGTTCATATAAAACTAGTTGATGCAGAGACAGAAAGCTGATGATGGTGGCCTAAGATGGAAGGGATAGGGAGAAAGGAGTAAAGATGACTTAAGGATATCATATTTTGGGTCTGGAAAGATGGCTCAGTGGTAGAGCACTTGCCTTGCATGTCTGAGGCCCTGGGTTCGATTCCTCAGCACCACATAAGAAAAAAGAAAAAAGCCGGAAGTGGCACTGTGGCTTAAGTGGTAGAGTGCTATCCTTGAGCTGAAGAGCTGAGGGACAGCACCCAGGCCCAGAGTTCAGGACCCATGACCGGACCCAAAAAAAAAAAAAAAAGGATATCATATTTCTTCTTGGAGTGATTAAAATGTTTTAAAACTATGGTGATGGTTGAGCAACTCTGAATACACTTTAAATCATTGAGGTGCTTACTTTAAATGGACCAATTGAATCTCAATAAAGATTTCTGCCAAAACAAAAGACAGTAGGAAACAGAGAAGGAAAGAAAGAGCCTGAACTACGTCCAATAGTTGCAATGTACACCTAGGTCTCCACGGGCCTTTGCATTTTTGTAATAGGTCCCCCAAGAAGCATTGTGGTAACAGAATTACCTCCCTTTTAAAGACATTATAGGAAGTGGTGCTGTGGGTCAAGCAGTAGAGCGCTCGCCTTGAGCTGAAGAATGTAAGGACAGCACCCAAGCCCAGAGTTCAAGTCCCATGACTGGCAAAAAAATAATAATAAAAAAATAAAGACATTATAGTTTTGTGCAGTCCTATCTCAACCTAAATCCTAGCTCCAATAGTAGGCTTGGGAGAATACCACAGGCAGGTGCTGTGCCAGGCTCTTCACACACATCATGAATTCACCATTAAGATACCTTAGGAGGCTGGGTAGAGTGGCATACCACTCTAATTCTTGTACACAGGAGTCTGAGATAGGAGGATCATGTGTTCAAGGCCATCCTGAGCTATATTGTGAGACCTCAAAAAAATACACCCAGAAAACCAGGAAGTTGGCAGCATTGGCCCCATGTTTACAGACAAGTAATCATAAGCTCAGAGAAGTATAAATCCTGTGTGAAAGACTGACCCCACCTTGTTTTCCCAGGTGCATACAGATACAGGAAAGTCGTATGTGCAGACTGCTTGACACAGGCAGGGCAAGCTACCTAAGCCTGGTTGTAAATAGCCTATTGTGGCTCCAACTGAGAGGGCCCCCCTCCCGCCCACCTAATAGCTTTTTCATTAACCTCTGCCTCCATGTTCAGACCTCATAAAAACCCAACTCCTGTCCTACCTCTTTGCACAGTCTCCAAGCCTGGGGGAAGGCTGTGCCACTTGCTGCTATATCTCAATACAGTCCTCCCCTGTGGAAGATCGGGTCTGGACAATTATGTTCCTTTCTCCTCCATTTTCTTAATACATGGTGCCAAAACCCAGGAAAGAAGTGCCAAGAATAACTGGGTCCCCTCTACCCGCCTCCTGGCCACCTCTTATCAAGCCTTTTACACTCACTCTTTCTGAGACCTCTCCCCACCAGGAGCACAGAGCCCCCTGTGCCTCTTCCTCCTCCATCTTCCTCTTCATTTTCCCTCTCTTCTGTCCCTCAACTCTGATCTCCAGGCACAAGGCTCTTTGCTGTTTGATGACGGACACCATCCACCACCGAAAAGCCTTCAGGACAAGGTAACCAGCCATGGAGGCACACTGACACAAATCAGAGAACTCCAAAAAGTCCCCCCACAAACCTGGGGACTCCAAGAAGTCCCCCACTCTTCTGTGGGGTCTCCAGAGTCTCCAGGAGTCTCTTTGCTCACCCCTGAAATCCTTTAATTGGGATGCTTTCTCCTAAATTATTGGAGCCCATTTATTTGCCTTGCCAAAGCTTCAGGGATGCCTGAAGCAACAAGACAGGTCATCCCATAGATCCTACGAAATTTTCCAAAATGGGTTCTCAATTGCAGCCCCTCAGAATTAATTCACTCATGTATATAAATCTGGCCTCAGAACAAGCTCCAGCCCAAGTCTGGTACTTTTGATTTTAACTGTCTGACATAAAATGCAATAGCAAGGGGTCCAAGGTCCCCAAACCCATGCCCACCTCTGCTCATCCTGCTTTGCTCACTAAGTACTTCTCTGACCTCTCTCTGCTTGAGAGAGGCCTATCCTGCCTTGTTCATCAAGCCCTTCTCTGCCATAAGCCAGCTATCTCCTCTAAAAAGGTAACTTCCTTGCCTTGTAGCAGCTCAATCTCTCTCTCTGTGTCTGTGTGTGTGTCTCTCTCTCTCCCTCTCCCTCTCCCTCTCCCCCTCTTTTTCAACTTTTGCTCTAGTAACTACATTCTTTCCTTCTGCAGTTGGTAAACTGTCTGTGTTAGCCTGACATGTAGTCTATCCTCTAAACAAACTCCCTCTGTGCCTGTCTACAGGCCTGTGTGGCTGACACAAGGTGGAGGTAGGCATAAGCCTCCAAAGGTAAAAACAAGCTAACAGCCCTTCTCTCTTTCTTACAAATCACTCTTTAACTCCACCAGACAGACAATCCCCCCAGTCCTCAGGAAAGTTGAAGAGAGCTAATAAAATCCTTAAGAAAATTTTAATCCAGCTAACCCTGGAGCTCAAACAAGGCTGGGTTAAACTTTTACCCCTATGGCTTCTTCCTCATAAACCTTGCCAAATAAGCCCCTTAAAACTTACACATTTCCCAACTCCCTTCTCTGGCAAATATACCTTCTTCCCTTCTAGACCCTAAATAAATGGGCCTCTGCTCTTGCTCTTTCACTAATCTATGATTAACAGTGGCTGGCTGGCTGGCTGACTAACACACTGGGGCCATCTTCTCTCTCTTACTTCTCTCTCTTTTTCCTACCCAAAAATCCCATCATAAAAACAAACAGTCCTTTTTTGTCTTTGGGACTCAGACAATAATCCAATCCTTTTCTCTTTCTTGAGTCCACTCACTTCAGAATCTGGGTTAAAAGAAAAACAAAGTAGTAAAAGAAATGAGACTCAGCCCTACTCCTATCCAGCTGTGATGGAGAACACCAGTGATGAGATAAGGAAATATAAAGAAAGAAGAAAGTTAGTAAAGAAAGTCTTGGGAAAGGAATTGAGAAAACAAAAAATGGATTCCTTTGGATTAAAAAAAAAAGGATTTGGGAAGAATTACTTTAAATGTTTGTTACAAAATGGAAAGACAAACCCCAGAAGGTTTGAGTATGTAGCAGATGATATGAGTATACCTTAAAAGATAGAGCTTATGAGTAAAGTTGTTATGTAATCAACTTGGCTGTGATTTAACTAAGGTCAAGATTAATACACTGATGTAAAACCAGCATCTCATTCTTTATGTCCATTTATGAAAGTAATTGTGCACTATTAAGTTTGTCACACAAAACTAAGTGACAACTAAACCAAAGTTCACTTCAGTGTTTGTTTATGTTACAGTCCTCAGTTGAACATCTTTTAACCCGAATGCCATTTTTCCCTGTTTAATGTCTGTTTCCCAAGTAATTAGTATCCTAAAGTGCTATGTTCAGTTAAAACCAAACTAGATTGTTTAATCAGTTGCTCTTTTAACTCTATTGTTTACTGAGTTTATTATTACAGATTTTATCCTATGTAGTATTTAGTCAGACTCACAGAGGAACAGGTGACTCTTACAAATTTGTCAGATTTAACTTTGATTCTTAGTAAGTTTCAGGTAAGCCCTACTTAAAAACTATTTATATTGAAAACCCAGAAATGAACCTACAGACCTATAGCCATCTAATCTTCGATAAGGGGGCTAAAACAATAGAATGGAAGACAGACAGCCTCTTCAGTAAATGGTGCTGGCAAAACTGGTTAACTACATGTAGAAAACTAAAGCTAGATCCTTATATATCACCCTGCACCAGAATCAACTCCAAATGGATCAAAGACCTTGAACTCAAAGCAGACACTCTGAAAACATTACAGGATGGAATAGGAGAAACCCTGGGTCTCCTTGGCTCAGGCCGAAATTTTCTGAATAGAGACCCGGAAACACAACAAATCAAAGAAAGGCTGGACAAATGGGATTGTATAAGGTTGCAGAGCTTCTGCAGGGCAAATGACATAGCTAGCAAGATCAATAGAAAGCCCACGGACTGGGAGAAGATCTTTACTAGCATACAACGGACAAGGGTCTCATATCTAAAATATACTTGGAACTCAAAAAATTAAACCACCCAACAACAAATCCTCAAAGAAACAACTGCCCAATAAGTAAGTGGGCGAAAGACTTAAAGAGAAGCTTCTCTGAAGAAGAAAGAAGGATGGCCAATAGACACATGAAGAAATGTTCAACATCCCTAGCCATAAAAGAAATGCAAATCAAAACAACATTGAGATATCACCTCACTCCAGTTAGAACAGCAAAAATCAAGAACTCTAACAACAACAGATGCTGGAGGGGATGTGGACAGAAAGGAACCTTACTTCATTGTTGGTGGGAATGTAAACTTGTTCAACCACTTTGGAAAGCAGTATGGAGGTTCCTCAAAAGACTCCACATAGAGCTCCCCAATGACCCAGCAATCCCACTTTTGGGCATTTACCCAAATGATCACAAACAAGGCCACACTAAAGCTACCAGCACAACTATGTTTATTGCAGCATTATTTACCATAGCTAAGACATGGAACCAACCCAGATGCCCCTCAGTAGATGAATGGATCAAGAAGATGTGGTATATATACACAATGGAATTCTATGCCTCCATCAGAAAGAATGACATTTCCCCATTTGTTAGGAAATGGAAAGGCTTGGAAAAAATTATATTAAGTGAAGTAAGCCAGGCCCAAAGAAACATAGGTCCCATGGTTTCCCTTATTTGCAATATCTAGTATAGGTATGAGTCAAGCGGAAAAAGTCAGATAATGGGATGTTAGGAAAACGAAACCTCAAATATGTATTTTAATGTTTTTGTTTCTTTCATGCATGTGTTTCTAACGCATTTATAAGATTATTTCTTTGTTGCTTTGTATGTCCCTCCCCCACAGTGTAACCCCCGCTTTCACTATATTTGATGTCAGTATAACATGTGGAGGAGATGGGGACAAACAAGTTGTTTAAGGATTCAGGTGGACCTGTTGCGACAATGAGAAGTACAAAATGTCATGTCAAAACCAGCTTTACAATGTCGGGGGGGGGTATGATTGGGTGGGAGGGAGGGGGGAGGCTGGGAAGGGAGGTGAAGGGTAAACAAAGGAGGAGGCTGCAATACTTGGTAAGAAATGTATGCATTATCCTGCCCATGTAATTGTAACCCCTCTGTACAGTATGTTCTCAAATAAAATAAAATAAAATTAAAAAAAAACTATTTATATTGATCTCCTTGTTGCTTAATTTGGGAATAACAGGGGCACAAGACTCCATAAACCCCTCCAATGTGGGATTCAGCCAACTGGGACAGTAATTAATGAGCAACACTAAATATCATCCCAGTAAGGAGGAGAGACCCTGCCCCCAGGACACACCTGGATGGTTCTGGAGACCAGGGACCACACAGAGGCAGTTGGGAAGAACTTCTTAGCTAAGAGGGGATGGTGTCAGATCCCAAATAGAGTCACTGGTGCTTGTCCTTTCAAAAGTGATCAAAAGCCAGGAAATCAAAAGAAAATAGTTCATAAGTATGCCTATCTAATATCCACACCTGTTTACCTTCTAACTGGAGAGGAACTTATATTCTTACCTTTGTTACTTGGTATTTCTATTTCCTTTCCATACTATACAGTCCAGACATCTATAGTCCAGTTATATGGAAGTTCCTCCTTCCCTAAAATAGGCTACAACTGGGATTATGCTCCAAATGGAACTTTTCTGGCATGTATCCTGGGTCTGTTTTCCTGTGTCATTCATACCAACTAGTCCTGCCACCTAGTCAGCCTTTTGCCTGATCTCACCTTTTTCAAAAGTTTCTCTTTAATAGGATAACAGCCCTCACTCAGGCAACTAGAGACTTCGATTCTGCTGTCCTGCCCTACCAGGCCCAGACCTGGACCTTGAAGACTCCAGTGACTCGGATGCCCCCATGTCAGCAGGAAGTAGCCAAAAAAGACCACAACACCCCTCAACTTTTTATACTCCTTCAGGGTTTCAAATGATGGGACTCTGCTTTGTTCCCATAACTCCATGTATACATCCAAAGACCTTATATGAAGGACTTGCTTCTCCCTTCTTGGCCCATTTTTCTATGTATCCAAAGATGGAATATGAAGGATTGCCCCCACTCTGTGTCTATGATAAACAGTCCTCCCCTATAGAGGATTGAATCTGGCCTTTTTCCTTCCTTTCTCCTCTATTTTCCCAACAGTATGTCTATAGACATATGGCTATGATAGCATAAAGAGTAGGATTTGAGGTTAGTTCAGTGGGTACCATTGCTATTTCCCTTTCCATTATGTTACTCCTGATGCCAGGATCCAAGATCTGGGCCCTGGAGTGTTCCTACTCCCACCCCTACCCACTTCTGAGTCCCATGATGCAGACTGGGTGGGTGATTTCTGCCCAGTTCTCTTACTGCCATCCTGACTCTGCTCCCACTGTGCCCAGAGAATAAAATCTGCTCTTGGCACTGCAACCAGCTGGCCCAGGTCCTCAGGGGAAGGAGCTCCAATGCCAGAGCACTTCACTGTGCCTAAAGAGGTCTTAGAGGGCTCAAAAGAAGGGGCTAAAGACACGCTACAAATAGGCCAGCCAGGCAGAAGGCCAGGAGGGCTTAGGCTGTAAGGAGCCCCGTAGCCAAGCTGTGAGGTCTGAAGGGACTGAGAGATTGGTGTTCCAATCTCTTCCGGGACGCTGGGGGTTGGGGCCCAGGAAACCAGCAGTCTATGCAATGCAGAGGCTCAAATTAGTACCCTAAGTGTGTTTAAGACAAGTTATGCCTCATGTTAATAGTTATAACCCTAGCCTTTGCACCTATCTTCAGTCTCCTCACCCTGTACTAAACTCAATAAAAAATGCTTATTAATGGAGTCATCAGGATTCCTGATGGGAGAAATTGCTTCAGGTCCCATCGTCTCTTAAAACCTCAGTTTTTGGCCTTGTCTCCCATCATTGTACTGCTCCTGGTTGGAAAATATTGGGACAATGTGCCCTTTCACGAAGCTACTGGACAGATTTCTGCTATGGACAGACTCACAGTAAAACAGAAGGATCCACAGTAGAGAGCAGTGGGAACAGGAAGATCCTCCATTGGGAGCTTTGGCCTACACTGGGAGCTCAAATGCTGAGTGTATAATCCAGCCTTCAGCATATCTGGGAGGTGATCACAGCTGCTGTTGGATGGCCCATGTGCTCCCATACCCCTTCTCCCCATTTAATGGGAGCTAAGGTCCGGGTTGGAAAAAGAAGCTTTACCTAGGAGGATCAGAAGGTGAGGCTGAGGGTGGAGTCAATTACTGCAGGCATCTCACCTGACAGACCAGGCCTTGAGGGCAGGGCTACTCGGCTTGATCCAGCCAATAGGACCAGGGGCAGATTGGTGGGATAAGGGCCAATTACTGCTGAAGTGGAGCTGGTTTCTCATAAATAGAGGGACAACTGTTTGGAGCTCAGCATGAGCTGCAGAGCCATGGCCAAGATGACCGGTAAGTGACAGCACTCCTCTAGATCTGAGCAAGAAGCTGAGGAAAGATATGTTGGATACCAAAATAAGGCAAGCAACCCAGTTAGGGAGAGGGATACAAGTCAAGAGGTTTGGGCTGGGTCTGAGGACAAGTCTTGAGTAGAGGGCCATGCCAGATGAGAACTGAGACTGGGTTGGATCTGGACTGAGGACCAGGGATGAGTTGGAGGTGTTAAAAATGACTTGATATCTGGGGACCAGTGGTTCATACCTGTAATCCTAACTACTCAAGGGTCTGAGATCTGAGGATCATAGTTCAGGAAAGTCCATAAGACTCTTATCTCCAATAAACTACTCAGAAAAAGCCTGAAATTTTACTGTAGCTTAAGTGGTAGAGCACTAGCCTTGAGCAGAGAGGGTCAGGGACAGCCCAGGCCCTGAGTTCATACCCTGGAACTAGCAAAAAAAAGTTACTTGATAGAATGGAGATGGTCTGGAAAATAAGTCTGGAGGTTAGGGCCATTCAAGGAGAAGGACTTGGAGGCTGAGATGGATATGGTGACCTCTCAAAGAAGTGGGAACATTTGTTGGGTGGAGGGTTGAAGTAGGTCTGGGGATGGAGAGTGAAATGTGGTTTGAGGAGTCATTTCTCCAGGCTTGGTCACCCCTCTCCTGGACATCCTCTTGGCATTGAGAAAGATTTGCACTGGGAGCCAGATGGATTTCCTGTATCTTTTCAGCAGGTGCCCCCTTCCTTCTGGAAGCTTCAGCTGTGCCACATGTACAAAGATCAGAATCCCCCCCATTCACCCCCCCTCCTAAAAAACTAGAGCTACTAGAAAGAGTACAGTGTATACAGTTTCTGCCCTTCCCACTTAGGGGCAGGTGACACTGTCAAACTCTCAGGTGAATTTGCACATCAGGATGTTTCATTGTATAGAAGATGATCAAGTGCCTTGGGACATGTTGCAAGGTAGTGATCAACAATAAGAGCAATGGTTTCTGATCTTAGTGTCATAGTCCAAACCTAGAAAGTTTGGGGGAGCACCAGGAGGCCAAAGAACAACAGGACTGCTCACTTACCACAGGTTACTCCCCCATTCCCCATCCTCCATGCAACTATGCCTTCCTCTCCCTTCTTCCCTTCTTCTCCCTCCCTCTCTCCCTCTCTCCCTCTCTCTCTTACACAAACACAGAACATAATATATATACATACATACATATATACATACATACCCCACATATCACACTCATCTCCACAAAGTCACAAATATACCCATCTGTAACCACATACTTGCAACACATAGCTCTAATGATTCACAGATGCATGCAGCTATACCCATCCTGCACAGAGAAGGCAGAGTCTAGAGCTTGGGCCCCAGAAAGGCTAACAACCATGATTTTGTCTGCCCCCAGGAATTCTGATCTTGGGGCTTCTTTTGGCCACCTCCAGCTGCCTGGCCTACTTTGAGGACCTGGCCAAGTGCTTTCAGGACCCGGAGTATGAGTCCTTATTAGCCACAGCCCGGGGCGGCCTTCACTCCTCCCCACTGCCCAAGCATGTGATTGTAGTGGGAGCTGGCATGTCAGGCCTGTCAGCAGCAAAGACCCTACAAGATGCTGGCCACCAGGTGAGACAGCCTTGAAGGGGTTCGAGTCATTTACTCCCATTTTCCTCCTTGTATTGAAAAAGAAAAAGTAGAGTGATAGTCAACTTTTGGCCAACTACAGATAACTCACTGGGCCTCCAATGCCCTTCAACCTTAAGTCATGGCCAACTGCTATTTGTGTCCTCACAAAGTGAAGAGCTGTGCTAGCAGGTAGGGCCAAGAAATGAGAGGTACCTTCTCCTGGCCCACCTGGAGCTCTCCTGGAAGCAACAGCCTCAGCAGTTATCCTGCATGACTGGGACCTGGTGATGGGGATTTCAGGCCAGAGCATGTGGCCATGTGGAGTTAAAGAGCAGAGGCTGGGGAGAAGGAATAGCAAGTCTCTGAGATGACAGCAGCTTCTCTGGCCTCTAGGTAACCATCTTAGAGACCAGTGACCGCATTGGGGGTCGAGTGTTCACATTCAGGAACAAGGAGGAGGGCTGGTACTATGATCTGGGGGCAATGAGAATTCCAAACTCCCACAGGTAAGTCTGAGAAGAGGGCTGGAGCAAAGGGCACATGGGAAGAGGAAGAAGTGGGAGGGTACCTGACACCATCATGTCAAAGCCCTTTCAGATTCCCTGCGTCAGGTGATTCCACTCGAAGTCAGGACTAATGCCTGATCCCCCACCTAACAGACGAGAACAAGGCCCGGGGCTCAGGATCTCATAGGAACTAACAACTATAATCATTACCATTAGCGCATCAAACAATGAGCAGTTTCTTATATGTCAGTTATTATTATTAATTATTATTTGTTGAGTGTTAACTTTCTGCTAGGCTCTGTACTAAGCATTAGATTTATATTATTTGTCATTTTATAGTAATTATAGGCTTGTTGATCTTCACAGCCTTATAAGCAGGTAGGCAGACAGACAGGTAGGCAGACAGACAGATGGACAGATAGGTAGGCAGCAGGCAGATAGACAGACAGACAGATAGATGATACTTTTTTTTTTTTTTGGGTCTGGTCGTGGGGCCTGAACTCTGGGCCTGGGTGCTGTCCCTCAGCTCTTCAGCTCAAGGCTAGCGCTCTACCACTTGAGCCACAATGCCACTTCCGGCTTTTTTCTTATGTGGTGCTGAGGAATCGAACCCAGGGCCTTGAGCATGCAAGGCAAGCGCTCTACCACTGAGCCACCTTCCCAGCCCCAGATGATACTATTTTTATGCCCACACTAGGGCTTGAACTTGAACTTGAACTCAGGACCTCAAGCTTTCCGTTTGCTTTTTCACTCAACGCTTGCACTCTACTACTTGAGCCAAACCTCCACTTTCAGCTTTTTTTGCTAGTTAATTGGAGAGAAAAATCTCATGCATTTGTCTACCTGGACTGGCTTTAAACCATAACCCTAAAATCTCAGCCTCTTGAGTAGCTAGGATTATAGGCGTGAGCTACAGGTATCTAACAACCATATATTTTGATTCTCCTCCTCTCGTTTATGAATCAAGAAACTGAGCTCAGAAATATTAAGTGGTTTACCCATGTTTCACCTAGGAGAAAGTGACAGAGCTTCTCCTTAAGATCAAATCATATGACCAGCCCCCAGCCATTTTTTGTCTGGTGTTCAGACTTCCAATCCAAAAAGATCTCCTGCCTGGTATCCTCTTTTTGTGTGTATGTGTGTTTTAATATAAATTAAACACAAGTTTCTCTCCAAATCACTGAAAGAAAAAACCAACCTAACTAGCCCAAACTAGAATCACTGAATGTGACCTCAAACTTCCTTAGAAACAGAAGGCCTGTATGTCTACTATCCATACTTATAAATTAGTATTTCCTAAAGGATCTTAATTCAGTGATGTGTGAACACCCCTCACCCTCTATGTCCCCCAGGACAAAACAGAAATTCAAAAAGGAAATAAATGCTTACTGCAAGAGGAAAAGGAGATCTGAGCTGCAAGAGTAATTAGTCTAAGTTCCCTGGGCACAAGAAGAAACTGGTTTCCTGGAAGTACATTCCACTGCAAAGCCAGCAGAAACAAGGAGGGGGAGGAGGGATGGAAAGGGCAGGCAACATTGTGTCTGTCTCTGCTCCAGGCTGGCCCATTTCTTCATCAAGAAGTTTGGCTTGAAGTTGAACAAGTTCATCCAATCTGACAACAACACTTGGTATCTTTTCAACGGACATCGCTATCGTGAATGGGAGGTCAAAGCCAATCCAGGGCTCTTGGGCTATTCCGTGAAAGCCACAGAGAAGGGCAAGAGTGCTTTGGATCTCTTCCACCAATCCATCATGAAGGTGCCTACTGCATTATCCCAGCTAGGACTAGAAGGAGGAGGGTCTGACCTAAAGTCCCCTGCCAACTGGTGAATGGATACAGGTCCCCTGCTTGGTGCTCTTCCTTCTAACATCCCATAACAATATTACTACCCTCAATCCCTTCTCCAGTCCCCTTCTCTTCTCCTGTCCCTGGGTGGACGAATGGCCTAGTACTTGATCAGAATTAGGGGCAAAGGGGAATAGTAGATCAGACAATCTTTTAGAATAACTCAGTCCTTCTGAGTCACATTGAAGATCTGCCGTGCCCTAAACTTAGTTTCTAAAAGGTCTTTGAATGAAAAAGAGATAATTGGGGGTGGGGAGGAGGGAGTAAGGGGCATGTAGAAATACCTGGAGTTAGGTTCTCCTAGTACTTCCTTGCTTCCAACTCTTCAAGAGACATCATCCAGAGAATCCAAGAGTCCTGGCCTGGAATCTAACCTGTTCCCTCTTCCATTCCCCGTGGCCTTGTCCACAGCAGCCTGGCTGCTCTTGGCAGTCTTCAGGCTCCACTTGATGGTAGTACCTGTCTTTCCCTTCTGCAGCTCAAGCGAGGTCTAAACACATTCAACTGCAGCCACCTGCTGTCCTTTTATGATTCCTACTCCACCAAGGTAAGACAAAGATGTCCCGAGATGGAGGTGGGCTGGTGGGTTCTGAGCAGTCTCCTGAGAGAGCAGGACACTCTCACTGCCAAAGCCTTTGTCTCCTGATGACCAGGAGGACTCCCCTGAAGGTGCTCACCCTCACCAGGCCCAGACCCCTACTAAAGCCCTTTCCTCTATCCCCACACTCCCACCTCGGGCACCCCTCTCCCACCCACAGGCTTACCTGCTGAAGGAAGGGATGCTGAGCGCAGAAGCAGTGAGACTGATCGGGGATCTGATGAATGAGAACGGTGGATACTACAAGTCCTTCCTGGAGTCCCTGCGGAGTGCTAGCATCTTCTCCAAAAGTGACGAGTGAGCTAACCTGGTGCCAGGATGATTCTTTTTCCCAACACTGATTTATCAGCTATGTATTGTGTGCCAAGCACTTAGCAGGAACTATCCCATTTAATCCTTTGGATCAATCCTTTCTATTATTCTGTGCCAGTTCTCCAGTAAAGGTATGAGGTGTTAACTCACCCATGTTCATACAACATGGGCTTGGACTGAGGTCTGACTCCAGACCTGGGGTTGTAAGACTCCTGAGAAGCAGAATTGCTGTATGACTGAGTGTGTGGGCTCCAATGCTAGAGACTGCCCATGTGATCTTGGGAAAGTTGCTTCTCTCTGAGTCATTAATTGAGAAGGCAGAACAGAGCTGGGCCCTGGTGGCTCACACCTGTAATTAGCTACTCAGGAGGCTGAGACCTGAGGATCATGGTTCAAAGCCAGTAGAGGCAGGAAAGTTTGTAAGACTCTTAACTTCATTTAACCACCAAAAAGCCAGAAGTGGATCTGTGGCTCAAATGCAAGAGCACTAGCTTTGAGTAAAACAAGCTCAGAGACAGCACCCAATCCCTGAGTTCAAGCCCAGGACTGCCCACACACACACCACACACACACACACACACACACACACACACACACACGGTAGCAATATAAGAAGTGTTCAGCCGAGCCTTCATCCACCTCTCCTCTTCTCTTCGCCCCTGCAGATTTTTCGAGATCACCGGTGGCTTAGACCAGCTCCCCAATGCCCTCAGTGCCAGCCTGAAGCCTGGCACCATCCATCTGGGGGCCAAGGTGGAAAGGGTGGTGAGGGCTGGGCCTGAGGTCCGAGTTTTGTACCGCACGGATGGGCCGAGTTCAGCGCTGCACAACCTCACCGCTGACTATGTCATCATCTCTGCCTCCGCCAAGGCCACGCGGCTCATCGACTTCCAGCCACCACTGTCCCCGGAGAAGAGAGACGCGCTGCGCTCCATACATTACACCAGCGCCAGCAAGGTGGTTTTGGCCTGCAGTGAGCGCTTCTGGGAACGCGATGGTATCCGGGGAGGAGCCTCCATCACCGACCGGCCCTCGCGTTACATCTACTACCCCAGCCACCGTTTCCCAGGGGGCAAGGGCGTCCTGCTGGCCTCCTACACGGTGGACGACGACTCCTCCTTCCTCACCGCCATGAAGCCCAAGCAGTTGGTAGACACTGTCCTGGACGATCTGGCGGCTGTGCACCAGATACCCAAGGAGGAGCTGCAGCGCCTGTGTCCTTCCTCGGTGATCAAGCACTGGTCGCTGGACCCCTTCTCCCTCGGTGCCTTTTCGGAGTTCACACCTTACCAGTTCGTGGACTATTCCAAGCCGCTCTTCCAGCCAGAAGGCCGCATCTACTTTGCGGGCGAGCATACCTCCATACCCCATGCCTGGATCGACTCTGCCATTAAGTCTGGCCTCAGGGCTGCCAGGAACATCCAAACCGCAGTGGACCAGGAGGTCGTAGGCGGGACAGGGGCCTCTGCAGAAGGCTCTCCCTAACATCCAGGAAAGCTTCTTCCCCAAGAGCAGTCTCTGAGGGAGTCTGGCAGGAGCAGGCAGGAGGGAGGGAGGAGAAGGCAGAGACTCAAGAGAGAGGTCACCTTTGGTCCCTTGGCCCACAAGCAGGAACCCAAAAAGTGCCAGGCAAGGAAGCCAGATGGCAAGTTAGCAAGAAACATCATCCCCTTTCTTGTGTTCCTCCCCTGCCAGCCCCTCTTCAGAAAGGAAGCAACAGAGCCCAGAGTGTATTATCTCCCCAACTACACTTGGGGCAACCTCACAGGCGCAGATTGTATCTTTTCGGTTGTCCTGAATTTTCCATGATAAACGCTATGCCCCTGCAATTTCCTTCTGCCTGTCAACATTTATTAAGCCTTTACCAAATGTCTGGCACTGTACTGAGCACAGAAAGATAGAGAATGAATAATGCTATGAATCAAACTTCCACTTCACCTTTATCCCTATAGGTGCAAAGGACAGCTCCAAATCTGGCTCTGTTTTTTTGTATCCCAAGTTCTTGGAGACCAAGGGATATTCCTGGATATTTTCATCCAATTAGGCAAAAGGGGAAAGTAAATCAAGTTTTTACTTCTTTGTCTCTCTCTGTCCCTCTGTCTCTCTGTCTGTCTCTGTCTCTGTCTGTGTCTCTCTGTCTCTGTCTCTCTCTGTCATTTCCTGTCTCTCTCTCCCTCTCTCTCTCCCCCCCTTTTTCTCTCTCAGAGAAGACCCTGTAGGTAACACAGTAAAATATTGATATTGAGTTGTGTTAATGATTATAGGAAGAGGAATAGAGAAAGATAATGTACATTTTCAGTTCTAAAGCCCTGGACTAATTTTTTTTCTGGTTTTAAATTCACTGCTCATTGATCAGGACTTTTTTCAGTTTTAATTGATAGAAACCAAACTCAAACGAATTTGAGGACAAAGGAAATGTTTGGGCTCCTATTTCTAGGAAGTTCAGGATGAATCTGAACTGTTTCCCTTCACCCAGAGTGACAGGACTCAGGGCAGAAAAGATGTCATGAAAATTTTCCCTCTTCCTGACTCAACATACTAGATTGAATAGAGTTTCCCAAATTCATGTCAGAGTGAGCAAATGTGACTGGATCTAGAAATATGACATTTGCAAATGTAATCAAGCTAAAGTGATATCAACTTAGAGTAGAGAGGCCCTAATCCAATGATTTATGTCCTGATAAGAAGAAGACAATCTGAGTCTCTACATGTAGAGGGAAAAGAGCCATGTGAATGGAGTCAGAAAGATGTATCTACAAAGCAAGTGACACTGAAGATTTCTAGAAACCATCTAAAGCTAGGAGACATACATAGAACCAATTCCTCCTCAGAAGCCCTAAAAGAGCCAGCCCTGCCAACACCTTGACCTTAAACTTCTTCTAGTCTATAGAATTATGAAAAATAAATTCCTGCTGTTTCATGTCATCCAAGATTGTGATACTTTGTTACGCCAACCCTAGGAAATTGATATAGCTTCCTTCTTTTCTCCTCCAGCAAACAGCATTGTCACAAGCAATTCAATGATTGTTTTTCCATATAAAGAAAAAGAAATAATTCCTCTTTCCTGTCTCTCTCTAATATATATACGTATATATATATTAGAGCCTGGGCACTGTCCCTGAGCCTCTCTGTGCTCAAGCTAGTACTCTACCACTGAGCCACAGAACCACTTCTGCCTTTTTCTGAGTAGTTTGTTGGAGACAAGTTTCACAGACTTTCCTGCCTGGCTGGTTTTGAACCACAATCCTCAGATCTCAGTTTCCTGAGTAGTTAGAATTAACAAACATGAGCAACTGGTGCCAGGCCATCACTACCTTCTTGATCAGGGGCATACACCTTAGTCTAGCTTAACAGCTCCAGTAGCCACTGCAAGCGAGGAAAGAGACAGGCTCTTAAGAGCCGAGCGCTGGTGGCTCACGCCTGTAATCCTAGCTACTCAGGAGGCTGAGATCTGAGGATCGCGGTTCAAAGCCAGCCCGGGCAGGAGAGACTGTGAGACTCCTATCTCCAATAAACCACAGAAAACCGGAAGTGGCGCTGTAGCTCAAGTGGTAGAGCGCTCACCTTGAGCTGAAGAGCTGAGGGACAGCGCCCAGGCCCAGAGTTCAAGCCCCACGACCGACAAAAAAAAAAAAAAAAAAAAAAAGAATCTTGGGCAGAAATTGGGTACTGGAATCCTAGCTACTAAGAAGGCTCCTGAGGATCGTGTCTTGAAGCCAGCCCAGGCAGGAAAGTCTATAAGATTCTTATCTCTAATTAACTACTGAAAAGCCAGAAGTGGAGTTGTGGCGTAGAGTGCCAGCCTTGAGCATAGAAGCTCAGGGGAGGAGGGAAGGGTGAGGAAGGAAAAAAGGAAGGAGGAAGGAAAGAAAGAAAGAAAGAGAGAGAGAAAGAGAGGAAGAAAGAAAGAAAGCACCCAGGTCTTGAGTTCAAACTCCAGGACCAACACACACACACACACACACACACACACACACACACACACACACACACACACACAAGAATTAGAAAAACCAGGTGCCAGTGACTCATGGTGTCATCAGAAATCTGTGTGTACGGTGTTGCACTGCGAGGACTGTGGTTCAAAGCCAGACATGAAAGTCTGTGAGTCCCTAATCTCAATTAGCCACTAAGACAAACAAAACAAAACAAAAAAGCCAGAAGTGGAGCTGCGGTTCAAGTAGTAGAATGCTAGTCTTAAGTATAAAAACCCAGTGACATGGACTAGAAAGGTGGCTCAGTGATAGAGTGCTTGTCTTGCATGCATGAGGTCCTGGGTTCAATTCCTCAGCACCACATAAACAGAGAAAGCCAGAAGTGGAGCTATGGCTCAATTGGTAGAGCGCTAGCCTTGAGCTGAAGAACTGAGGGACAGCGCCCAGGCCCAGAGTTGAAGCCCCACGACCGACCAAAAAAACAAACAAACCAGAGACAGTGACCAGGCCCTGAGTTCAAGCCCCAGGACCAGCCCTGCCCTGCCCCCCCCCCAAAAAAAAAGAATTAGAAGAGTTGTTTTGCTTTAAGATAAATAAAAAAAGATTTCCTATAGAGTCTGTAATGTCTGCGTGGGTTAATTATTTAGTCTAATTTACAAATTAAAAATATCACATAGATCTTTTGTAGTAAAATGTGTGCCAAGGCTATTTTGAGTGTTATCTCAGTGCCTAGTATGTGTGAGATCCTGGGATTAGTCTCAACAAAGAAAAAGCAAGGAAGGAAGGAAGGAAGGAAGGGAGGGAGGGAGGGAGGGAGGGAGGGAGGGAGGGAGGGATAGAAAAGGGTGGAAGGAGAAAGGGAAGGTGGAAGGGGAGGAGGGAAGGGTGAGGAAGGAAAAAAGGAAGGAGGAAGGAAAGAAAGAAAGAAAGAAAGAAAGAAAGAAGGAAAGAAAGAAAGAAAGAAAGAAAGAAAGAAAGAAAGAAAGAAAGAAAGAAAGAAAAAAGAAAGAAAGAAAGGAAGGAAGGAAGGAGAAAGAAAAAGAAAGGAAGGAAGGAAGGAAGAAAGGAAGGAAGGAAGAGAGGGGGAGGGAGAGAGAGGAAGGGAGGGAGGAAGGGAGGGAGGAAGGAAGGAAGGAAGGAAGGAAGAAGAGGGAGGGAGGGAGGGAGGGAGAGAAGGAGGAAGGGACCACAGTTAGATCTAATATCTTCAAAATTGCCTAACTCAGAAGAACTGAAAAGCTCACTCCCTTGAACCTGCGATCGTCTGATTGCCCTACTTCACACTAGGGTTCTGGCTCTTACCTGTCTCACCAGGGCTAAAAAACAAGAAGTAAATAAACTTGTGAGAACCCCTGGAGCCGAGCTGTAAGGCCTAGAAAGGGTTAAGAGATCCGAATGCCATCTCTGACAGCATTCAGAAGGCTGAGAACTGTGCCCAGGAAAGGTCAGACAAACAGAAGTAAAAATTACTGCCCTAAGTGTGTGTTTTAGTTACAGCTGTTTGGACACTAATAGCTTAAACCTTGGAGGTAAGATGAGAATCTGTACTAAGGCTAGAATATTTATTGCTTCCCTCCACTTCGTAAGATAGGGAAGTCAGTTGTCACTTGTATACAAACTATGCCTCATGTTTATGATTATAACCCTAGCCTTTGCACGTATCTTTAGTCTCCTTGCCCTGTACTAAACTCAATAAAAATACTCATTATTGGGATTCCAGGATCTGACAGTAGGAATCACATTGGGTCTCCTGGTCCCCTAAAATCTCGCTTCTTCATCCCAGTCTCCCATTACGGTATTGCTCCTGGTCATGGTGGGTTGTTACAAAACTGGTGATGCTGTAGGAAGATGAAAAGGAAAAGGACTACAGTTCCTGGGAAGATTAGGAAATTGCTTTCTGTGGAAATGGTCCCACGGTAAGGTGGCATGGATGTGGGAGGTGAGAGGCTGCCTCTCCCGGTCCCCCAGGCTGCTCTGCCATTGGCAAGCATCTGATACTGAAGATCTCCCAGCTCAAGTACAATGGGAATGTTGGCATCACTCTGGGACTTCTCGATCAACTTGAGCTCCCAGGCCTACTCACAAGAGGAGCGCAAGGCAAGACAGTTCTCTTTTAAAAGCCTGCATGCCTGTCTTTTCCTCCAAGAGAAAGACAGAGGGCACCCACCTCGGAGAATGTGGAGCCCAGCCGCCATTTTGGAAAATAGGAAAAAAACTAACAGTAGGAACAAACCCAGAGGCAGATCACAAAGCCGGTCAACATCAATGCCTGGACAGAGTCTGACTGTCTCTGCTGTTTGTCTGTCAAGTTCCCCTTTCCTCCCTGATTAACTCAAGGTCTAGGGCAGAGTTTCCTCTGTTTGGGCCTCCTCTTCAGGCCCCTTTCTGTGCTATGGCCCCATCTGTTCAGTTACATAGAAAAGAGCGTACTCCCCCAGTAATTCACCAACCCTCCAGAGGAGCAACACATGCTTACATCAAACCAAACAGACTTTAGAAAGCCTGGGGGGGTACCAAGTCAAGGGGAACACTCAGGTGCTCCTGACCTACCTGTTCCTGGCCTTCCCATTACTCCTGTCCATTCCCCCACCACCCACTGTAATCCTAACTGCTTAGGAAACTGAGATCTGAGGACTGCAGTTCCCAGTCATCCCAGCAGCAAAGTCCCCTTCAATCCTACTCTACTGGTGGTGGGAAAAAAAGCAGAAAAAAAAGGAAATATGTCATTGCATATTACATTTGAGAACAAATTAATACTATTTATTTTAATACGATTTAATATATTTTAATACTATTCATTTTAATATTTGATTTTAAACTATATAAACACAGGCAGAAGAGTACACACTGACTTGAGAATAGGGCTTCCATTTAGGGAAGGAGGGCTGCAGACAAATATAGAAAAAGCTAAAATGTGTTAAGTATGCCGGAGGGGGCAGGGGTGGGCATAGAATGATGATTATATTCTTTTTGTTTTCAATTCCATATTTTTAAGCATTAAAAAATTGCAGCACTGTCCAAAATGCACTATACTCATAAATCAACATGTTGGATTAAAACCACTTTGTACAACTATTTAAATAAAAATTAATGATATATTATATATACACATATATATTCCATTGTTTTTAAATTAAATATATACACAGAAAAGAGGAAAAACTGCCCACTTAAAGTAAAACAACCCTCCAAACTTCCTTCAATACTCTATCCTTCCAAAATTGAATCTCAGAGCCTGGTTCATATTTTTTTATTTCAGTTCTTGGGAGAACTAAGTATAGAAAGTCCTTTGGGATTCTGGGAAATGCTACACAAAACAGTGAGCCTTGCCCCCAGGAAATTCTTGAACAAGGAAGACTCCGGAAGTTTCTTCAACTTACTAATAATTAGATCAATAAAAATATTGACGTGAAACACGATGTATCCAAACAGGTATACCGTACAAATAAGGAAGTGGAAGGGAAGGGCAATCACATTGATTTTACACAATAGAGTTCACTGTCCAAACCCTGCCTGCTTTTCTCAGGACCCAGCCATCAGGATCTTCAAGTGGTGCTGAGAAAGCTGAGCTTTTTCTCAGACTTCATTTTTTATTCCAGTCCTCTCTGAGCTTCCAGGGCACCAACGGATCACTGGATCAAAAGGGTGTAAAAACATGGAAAGCAAGTAACATTTATTTTTTTTTAATTTTATAATTTTTATTTTTACCTTTAAGTAGTTGTACAAAGGACTTGCCATTCAACAAAGTAGTATATTAATACAATGAACCAATCTGTGTTACCCTTTCCATCATTCTCCTCTATCCATCCCTACCCTCAATTTTCTTAATTTTGTAGAATACGCAAGTAACATTTATTGGCAGCATCCTGTTTTCCAGTCACTTTTCTAAGTTTTCTACATAAATACACATAATCTTCAAAACATCTCCAAGAAGGCAATATTTACTTTGCCCTTCATCTGACTGATAAAGAAATTGAGACAAAGAGCCAGGCCAAGCCTATACTTCTAGCTACTCAGGAGGCTGAGATCTGAGGATAAAGATTAGTAGCCAGCTGGGGCAGAAAACAAATGAAGACAACTTAAAACAGCTCTAATCTGTGAGAAATCCACCACAAACATCATACTCAATGGTGTAGGTTTTTTCTTCAGACCTTGTGCACTGTGGTTAGGAATGTGAGTCAATCACCATGGAAATTAGTGTGGAGATTCCTCAAAACACTAAAGCATGGATCTTCTGTATAATCCAGGTCCTGAGTTCAAGCCCCAGGACAAAAAAGAAAGAAAGAGAGAAAGAAAGAAAGAGAAAGGATTTTCATACTCTAAGAATTTTTCTTTTATACTCTGTAACTTTTTTTCCTACTTCTACCACAAGAAGGACATAAAAAGTTTTCAAAGAAAGAAAGAGAAATATGTCCCTTCTTAAAAGATGAGAAGGCCCTGGGTTCAAATTTACACTCAGGGGTCTAACATCACATCAAACAAACATAGACAATCCAAGATAAAGTAAATAAGCAAAGAAAAAGGCCCTGTTTCACATACTCTGAGCCTACAGAAAAAGAGAGACAAAAATAGGAAAAAAAAAAAACCACTTAGGCTCAAATGCACAGAAATAGGATAAGTGGGACTGGAAACTAAATCAGACATTATATGTGGGAAAATTCTAGAATTTAGTTCATTGCGAGTTCAATATAGGCCCAGAGTTGTCTAATAGTAGACAACTATTGGGAATCTCCAGATAGGAGAAAGTCCTGAGCATCCTGAGACAGCGATGAAACTCAAATGAGAAAGAAGACTGGTGATTTAAGACGTACCATTTTAAGAAGGGATCTTTACTGCCTAAAATATAAAGGATGGAGATAGCAACAATAACTAGGAAAAATAGAGTAATATCCAGTTATCTTGAAGTAGACCAATGAGCAAAAGTTCAAAGGAGACATATTTCAGCTTTTTTAAAAAGATTATTTGCATGCATGTGTGTGTGTGTGTGTGTGTGTGTGTGTGTGTGTGTGTGTGTGTGTGTGTGTGTGTATTTGTGTGTGCCAGATCTGGAACTTGAACTCAGAGCCTGGGCATTATCCCCAAGCTTTAGTGCTCAAGGCTAGTAGTGCTCTACCACTGAGCCATAGCTCCACTTCCAGCTTTTTGGTGGTTAATTGAGACTTATGACTCAATTTATTGGTTCAAGAGTCTCATGAAGTTTTCTTTTTCTCTTTCTTTCTTTCTTTCTTCCTTCCTTCCTTCCTTCCTTCCTTGCTTGCTTTCTTTCCTTCTCTTTTTTTTTTTTGTCAGTCATAGGGCTTGAACTCTGGGCCTGAATGCTGTCCCTCAGCTCTTCAGCTCAAGGCTAGTGTTCTACCACTTAAGCCACTGCACCACTTTCGGCTTTCTGAGTGGCTTATTGGAGATTGGACTTTCCTACCTGGGCTGGCTTTGAACTTTGATCCTCAGACCTCAGCCTCTTGAGTAGTTAGGATTACAGGCATGAGACACCAGCACCTGGCTCATGCACTTTTCTACTAGGCTGTCTTAAAACCTTGATCCTCAGATACTCAGCTTCCTGAGTATCTAGGATTATAGGCATGAACCACCAGTGTCCAGCTAAGATTTTGTTTTTAATATGATTTTATAGTATTGTATAGAGGGGTTACTATTTCATAAGTCACATGATGAGTACATTTAAGATTTTTTTTTTAGAAAATTCAAGTCCATACTTGAATGGAGAAGATTACACCACTGAAGATCCATTAATGTCCCAGGTAACTGAGAACTGGGAATGAGGGAGAAAGGATTTGAATGTAAAGTTCAAAGATGAAGAAAATGATGACTAAGATCTCTTCCAGCAAAGATGTTTTACACAGTGGAAAGAACAAGGGTATGTTGGTCTGGCCAGTTTCCATTCAACTCCATTACTTAATTACTGTTATTTGACTATGTCTGAAGATTAATCAATAAATCACTTTGAACAAGTCACTTAGCTGGGTGTAGTAGTATACACTTCTACAATCACAGGACTCAGGAGGTTGAGGCAAGAGAAAAGCATGAGTTTGAAGTCAGCTTGGGCTACATAATGGATTTGAGTTCAGCCTGAACAATATAGTGAGACCATGCCTCAAAGAAAAAGTCATTTCTCTAAGTACCCAAATCCACATCAATAACTGCAGACTATGATAGTGTCATTATAAAAACAATAAGTATAAAAACAGTACTTAGCAAAAGGCTTGACACAGCCCTCCACAAATAAGTCATTATGATAATTAAATCACTTATTTGCATAGCTTGCTTTGAAAACAACATCTTTGTATATAATGAGTAAGAAAGTTTCTGCTTAGATTTCACAGCTCCACAGAAGGTTCTATTTTTGTAGCGCTTTGTCTTTCTAATGAATGGAATCTTTGTGGCAGCTGTGAGATCTTTTGTACAGTTCAGCTCGAGGCACACTGATGACACCTGCTGGTAGCTATCAACACAGCACAAGCAAATACTGAAAGATTTTAAAGAACAGAAATGTCCTTTGAGACAATAATCCTTGGGCACAATGATGAATCACAAGAGTGTGTTTGTCACTGGAATGGGCAGATGTCCTTGTATAGATGCTTTCTGTGGAAGGTTCTAGTGATCTGTCGGCAAACTTGTGATCTAAGGGAGTCTTTTGTGATAGTTACTACCAGACAATGATGGGTAAAAATCCACCCTTTATACTTTCCAGCTTCATTTTCTTTTCCTTCCTTCCTTCCTTTTTTTCCTGCTCTTTTCCTTCATGCATTCCCTCCTTTCTCTTTCTTTCTTCCTTCTTTCCTCCCTCCTTTTCTTTCTTTTTTCTTTCTTTCCTTCCTCTCTCTCCCTCTTTCCCTATCTCCCTCTCTCCCTCCTTCCCTTGCTCCCTGCCTCCCTTCCTTGCTTCCTTCCTTTTCTTCTTTCTTTTCTTTCTTTCTTCCTATTTTCTTTGTCTCCATTATAATTTTTCTAGGAAGAGAATGGTACAGATGGTTAGCCAACAACACAGTCTGAAATATGACAGCAGGATTCAAAACCAGCCCCCAAATCATAAGCTATGTAGCCTTGAAGAAATCACTTACCTGATTTCCTAGTCTATAAAATGAAGATAACGTTGGCCTTGTAAGGTTGTAGAGAGCAATAAACTATGTCCATAAAATCTTAGCTAACACCTGAGAATTATTGATAAACACAAATCTATTGACTCTCTTTCCTAGGCGACTGAAATAGCCTTACATTTGCCTTCTTCCACCCACATTTACTCTCCTGGACATTCCACACTATTACCAAAGGGGTTTTTGTGGAATCCGACTCTCTCCTGATTTAAAAATCTTTCTATGGGCTCTATTCCCGTCAGGATAAGCCCCATGGGGATATAAAACCTTTGATCCTGCTTACCCCCCTCGCCAGCTCTGCCAGGCCATGAGAACCAGTGATAGCAGGAAGGCAACAAGGTTCATGCACATGCATTTGAAAGTCCAAAACCCTCCAGAGGAAAGAGACGGATGCACAGAGAAAGCCTTGAAGCTGAACTCAGCCACATCAAAGAATTCAACTCTTAATACCAATCTTCGATTATTTCTGTGTATTTTATTTATTTTTTTTTGGGGGGGGGGTCTGGTCAGGCTCTGGGCCTGGGCAGTGTCCCTCAGTTCTTCAGCTCAAGGCTAGCACTCTATCACTCGAGCCACAGAGCCACTTCCGGCTTTTTTTTTTTCTGCTTATGTGGTGCTGAGGAATTGAACCCAGGGCCTCATGCATGCAAGGCAAGCACTCTACCACTGAGCCAGCCCTCTGTGTATTTTAATATTAGATGACACTCTTATTAAATAAACATATTTAGTAAAAAATATAAAGAGCTTATTTATATGAGTTATCCAAGTGAAATAATAGACCAAAAAATATATAAACCTGTAACTCAGCCAGGCATGGTGGCTCACATCTGTAATCCTAGCTACTCAGGAGGCTGAGATCTGAGGACTGCGGTTCAAAGCCAGTCTGGGCAAGAAAGTCCATGAAACTGGAAGTGATGCTGTGGCTCAAGAAGTAGAGCCCTTGCCTTGAGCTGAAGAGCTCAGGGACAGCACCCAAGCCCAGAGTTCAAGCCCCAAAACCAACTGAAAAAGAAAGAAAGAAAGAAACCCAAGACCCAGCCTATTTATTACACACACACACACACACACACACACACACACACACACACCATACATGGAGAATATGTATATGTATGTGTGCACATGTACATGTGCTTGCTGGTACAGGGCTTGAACTCAAGTCCTGGACCCTGTCCCTTAGCTGTTTCACTCAAAGCTGGTCCTCTACCACTTGAGCCAGAGTTACACTTCTGGCGTTTGAGTGGTTAAGAATCTCAAAGACTAGCTTTGAACCATGATCCTCAGCACTCAGCCTCCTGAGTAGCTAGGATTATAGGTGTGAGCCATATGCATCTGATTTGATAGCACTTCTTAGACTAGAACAAGGACAACACGATTTTCCTCACCCTCCTTTATCAGGCTTTTTCCTAACACTGACTTTTTAAATGTGTTTCCTACAGCTTTTCTAAAGTTTGATAGTAGAGATTATGGTAAGGAATATTACATGTTAACTCTAATTTATCAGCCTCAATAATAATGTGAGTAATAGCTCGCGATCACATGCTGTCAGGGCTGTTCTAAGCATTTCATATTATTCCTCCTTTCAACAACTATAAGCGGTAGAGGTTCTGTTATCTTCATTTTGCAATAAGGAAACCATGGGAGAAAGCTTAGGTTCTTAATCCAAAGGTACACAGACAGAAATGCTGAGTTTGAAAACTTTCCAAAGAGAAAATGCTGGCTTTCCTGTTCTATAACAGAGATCAGTTATATTTCTTTTAGACTGAAAAAGTCAAAATTTGCATTTCCTAATCTTAATGGAGAAATGAACCTTCACTATGAATTTCTAGAATGTGTCCATTTATGAACATTTGGGCTTCTTACTGTTTTCACAACTGGTTTAGAAATAGCCAGTTCTAGTCTGTGGCTCATGCCTGTAACCCTAGCTACTCAGAAGGCTAGGATCTGAGGATCGCAGTTTGAAGCCAATCCAGATAGGAAAGTCTGTGAGACTCTTATCTTCCATCAGCCACCAAAAAGCCAGAAGTGGAGTTGTGGCTTAAGTGGTAGAGTGCTAGCCTTGAGCACAAAAGCTCAGGGACAGCACCTAGGCCTTGAGTTTAAGCCCTCAAACCAGCATGTGAACATGCACATGCACACATACACACACACACACACACACACACACACACACACACACACACACACACACACACACACACACACAGTCCTTCCCTGCACCAGCTGGAAAAGGTGGGTCAAACCTTCATTTCCCACTTGCTGTACATAGAGATGCCCTCCCTTCTCTGAACATTCATGGGAAAGGAAATGTTTTCAGAAGGCTCTGGAAATGGACATTCCAATATTCTCTAATGCCAATTCTGGAGTCACACATCCTGCTCCTAATGCATGTTAGGGTTAATGGCATACATGCCTTTCCTGTTTGTCTTGACCTACGTGGAAAAGTGACCTCTCTTGCTTATCATTACTAACTGAGCCTTTGCTAATGAAATGATTGTTTGTCCTTACATAATGAACTTTTTGGGGGAGGGAGGGTCTGGTCATGGGGCCTGAACTCTGGGCCTGGGCACTGTCCCTCAGCTCTTCAGCTCAAGGCTAGCGCTCTACCACTTGAGCCACAGCGCCACTTCCGGCTTTTTTCTTTTTGCTTATGTGGTGCTGAGGAATCGAACCCAGGGCCTCAGGCATGCAAGGCAAGCACCCTACCACTGAGCCAACTTCCCAGCCCCCACATAATGAACTTTCATACTAATAATTTCTAATAAAGCAAATCAAACTAGCAAATAAACAAGTAGAAAAAATTAACAGTGGTAATCCAAGAAAAACAAATGACAATAACAATTCTCCCCTAGTTTGTGTCCCTTTCTCTTGGAGAGCAATTTGGCCTTCTCTCTCAACTGAAATGCAAAACTATTGCCATCTCTCCTAGCAAGTTATCCCATCACAGCAATCCAAAATCATAGAAAACATATTCGCACAAGTCAGATACTTCATGCCCAGTCTACAAATGAAAAGTTGAAAACTTCCTAGATGAAAGCCACAGAAAAATGTCCATTCTGTGGCATGTTAAGCACTATTGAAAATGAAAATTTAAGACTGTGAAACAATATAGAAAACTGTTATGAAACATTAAATAAGAATGCAATCTTTAAAAATTACATCTAATCTTAACTGCAACACACTCTTTTATGTACCAAATATTGTCTACAAATAATTAGCATTCAAACAAAAGAGTTACTTCAACCTTACTAAAATCCATTCATTCTTTAAAGTTGGAAATCATCCTGGAATCCTTGAACTTTGGGGAACGTGGGAAATACTGGAGTTTGTGTTTTTCTGAGGAAAAGGTCAAGTATTTTCAACATATTCTTGTATATACTAGATTTTCTTTTCTTTCTTTTTTTTTTTTTTGCCAGTCCTGGGGCTTGAACTCAGGGACATGGCATTGTCCCTGAGCTTCTTTTGCTCAAAGTTAGCACTCTACCACTTGAGCCAGAACACCATTTTCAACTTTTTCTGTTTATGAGGTACTGAGGAATCAAACCCAGGGCTTCATGCATGCTCGGCAAGCACTCTACCACTAAGCCACATTCCCAGGCTTACACTAGCTTTTTAATTAATTAATTAGTACTAAGGATTGAATTTAGGGCCTCAATCTTGATAGGTAAATGTTATACCACTTGAGCCAGAATTCATGCTCAGTATATTCTCATCTGTCTGTCTGTCTGTCTGTCTGTCTCAATCAACCTTTTTTTTCTTCATACGTATTTGGGGAGGGTGGCATTTTTGGACTAATCAAGAAGGACACCTGAAATGCACTCCACTCACTATCCCCACCTGAGCATAGCCTAGACCTGAAGCCCCCACAGAGTTCATGTTGAACGTGGGAACTGAGGCCTGGGCACAGAAAGCTGGAACACAAAGGGGAGGACAAGAAATTGTTGATGATTACAGGATTGGAAAGTAGCCACTGAGCCCCTGACCATGGAGAAACCTGCAAAGAGGGTAAGAGAATTGGATCAGAAAGCTAGTGTTTCCATGTCTACTGCCCAACCAAGCTGGCTTTAGAAATCATGGAAATACACACACTTAGGTATCTTTTTTATTTATTTCTCCTGCTTAGTTGCTCTGCCTCTGGTTTCCAGTTGCATACTGAATATAAATGGTAGGAGTGGACATTTTGCCTTGTTGCTGATTTCAGAGGAGACACTTTCTTTTTTTTTTTGTCAGTTGTGGGGCTTGAACTCTGGGCCTGGGCGCTGTCCCTGCACTCTTCAGCTCAAGGAGAGTGCTCTACTGCTTGAGCAACAGTGCCTCTTCCAGTTTTCTAGTGGTTTATTGGAGATAGGAGTCTCACGGACTTGCCTGCCCCAGCTGACTTTGAACCATGATCCTTAGATCTCAGCCTCCTGAGTAGCTAGGATTACAGGCGTAAGCCACCAGTACTTGGCTTCTATTTTTTTTTTTATTTTTTCTTTTTTGTGTGCCAATCCTACAACTCAAACTCCTGGGTGCTTTCCCTGAGCTTTTTTTTTTCCTCTCAAGGCTAGGACTCTACCTCTTGAGCCACAGCTACAGTTCTGGCTTTTTTGGTGGTTAATTGGAAAGAAGAGTTTCATGGACTTCCCTGCCAGGGCTGGCTTCCAACTACAATGCTCAGACCTCAGCCTCCTGAGTAGCTAGGATTACAGGTATGAGCCACCAGTGCCAGACTCAAATCTGATGTGAGTTAAGAGCTTGCTGTATATGGCTTTGAGTATATTGAGTTAGATTCCTTCTATACCTACTCTGCTTTTTCTCATCAACAGATGCTAGAGTTTGTCAAATTTTTCTGCCTCTGTTTAAGTAATCATATGATTTTTATCCTTTAGTTAGTGAATATACATTATATTTGGAAATTTTCCTATATTAAATCATCCTGATACCCTGTCAGATTAAACCCTACTTGATTCTGGTGAATAATCTTTTTAATGTGATATTTTATTTGTTTCTGTAGTGTTTTGTTGGGGTTTCTTGACTGTGTGTTCTTGAGGAATTTTGACCTGTACTTTTCTTTCTTTTTTCTTTCCTCATAATGTTCTTGTCTAGGGTTTTGGCATCAAGCGAATACCAACCTCATAAGATTGGGAGTAGTGCTTCTTCTTTGAGTTTGAGAAGAGATCGAGCAGGATGAATATTAATTTATCTTCCAATGTTTGGTAATAATCAGTAGTAGCATCATTGGTAACTGCTAGGAGACTTATAATTGATTCTATCTCTTTACTAGTTGCTGATCTGTTTAAATCTTCTTTTTCTTAATCACTCAGTTTTGATAAACTATATGTACCTAAGAATTTGTTTCTTATAGATTCTCTCATTTGTCAGATATCTAGTTAGGCTCTTTTGATCTCTGTATTCCTGTTGTGTACATTGTAATGTCCTTTCTTTCATTCCTGATTTTATTGGACTTGAGTCTTTTTTTGCTTAGTCTAAAGATTTATTGACTTTACCTTGTTTTGTCAAAAGCCAACTATTAGTTTTGTTGATCTTTTCTATTGTTTTTCTAGTTTATTGTTTATTTCTGCTCTGATCTTTATTTCTGATCTTTATTATTTCCTTCCTTCTATTAACTTGGGGCTTAGTTTGTTCTTTGCCTAAAAACATTAGGCTGTTTTTTTTTAGGATCGTCTTTCTTTTTGATGTAGGTATTTATTGCCATAAACTTCCCTCTTAAAACTACTTTTATTGCATTCCATAAGCTTTGGTATGTTGCACATCCATTTTCATCTTTCTCAAGGTATTTTTAAATTTCTCTTTTAATTTCCACCTAGCCCCACTGAATGTTCATGAGCAGATTGCTTAGCTTGTATATATTTGTGAATTTTTCAAAATTCCTACTGCTATTGGTCTCTACTTTCATAGCAGGTTGTTGTTAAATTTGTTCAGACTATAAAACAGGAATTTCTGATCAACCTAATAGACGTCAACAATATGTCTCATATCCTATTTGCTAATATCTCTTTTCCCTTTCCATGTTAGAATTTTTATGCCACTCATGTTTGGATTTATTTTTTTCCACTGCCAATGACCAGAATTGCCCTGCTTGGCCTTCAAACTACATGTCCTTTTGACTACTGGTGAAAACTCAGCCAGATAAGAAGAAAAGTTCCTTCTCCACAGCTGTTGCTCAGCAAGAAGTATTGCGCATCAAACAATGATTAATTGTACATGTGCCTTCTAAGAAGGTAGCTACCATTAGTCATTTTCTATCATTTTGACAAATATCTGGCTCCCTGAAACAAACAAATCAGAGTGGGAAATGTTTATTTTAGCTCACCGTCTCAGGGATTTCAGTTCACAGTCACTTGACCCTATTTTTCTGAGTCTTGATGGTGCATGTACATTGAAGCGGGGGCATGTGGCAGAGGATGCTACTCAGCTCACGGATGCCAGGATGAATGTGAAGACGTAATCAGGATTCCCATATCCCCTCTGACGGCATTTCCTCAATGTCCTTCCTTCCTTCCACTAGTCTTTACCGTCCAAAAGTTCCACCATCTTCCATATCTCTCCAGTGACCAAGCCTTCAACACCTGGGCCTTTTTAGGATGCTTCCGTATCATAGCATTAAGCCATGGAAAACATCAGCACTGGGGGGATTACTGCTCTATGTCCTATGCAAGTAATCTTTTCTCCCTAAAAATGATTTTCATGTTTGTCTTCCTTAGTAGTTGTTGATATAGCTAGTATCTGGAAGGCAGAAATATCTGTGACATGTCCTTGGTAAGTCATGCAAGGATCATGGACACTTTCCTCTTCTAAATACATAGGTGCGAAAATGAATGCTAGGAAGTAGAAACATGTATTGGGGGTGGGCAAAGTGAGGAACTCAGAAATGCAAGGAGGAAGGGTGAACCAGTATAGTCATTATATTCCATGTACATTATGTAAAAAATGAACTATGTAACTTAAGGGGAGGGATAGAGGGGAAAATGGAGGAAAACAAATGAAGGGGTGACATTGACCAAGAAATTATAACCTCATTGTACATCTACTTAATAATAAACAAACAAACAGAGGCAGAAACAGGTACCATGGTGCTATGAAATTTCCGATTTAAACAACTTGAGCACCTGCATCTCATTTAAATTAAGCAACGTATTAATCCCTGAGATTGGAGTGAGCATAGAGCACCTCTGGAGCCCCAAAGAATATTCAGCCCCTGTGCTGTGTTCAGAGACTGTGTCCTTCTTAGAGTTGAAAATACTTGCACTGAATGAAATAAAACAGCAGCCAACTAGTGGAACAGCATTCTAGGCAAGGAACAGAATGTGTAAAGGCACAGAACAGAGAGTAGTATGTCTTTGAATAACAAGAAATAATTATGCTTGGAGGGAAAGTTTGATGATTGGTTTTAACATAAATTTGGAAGGGGGGGAGGTAAGATTATGAGCCTCTCTTTTGCTCTGGCTAGTTAAGAACACAATTCTTTACCCCAGCCTCTTGAGAGATCATCAGAAATTGTCTTAAAGGTGGCTCTTACCCTTGCTTTGGCTTGTTTTCCAACAGATATGTGCTAATCAGTACTTGAAGACTTCACAGAGATGCTCACAGATTTTTCTCTGGGCAAATCTCTTCTCTGATTTTTTTCTCTTGGTACATAAGTACATAGAAACATTAATGTAAGACTTAAAAAATAATTACAAACAGACACTGGTGGCTTGTGCCTATAATCTTAGCTACTCAGGAGGCTCAGGATCATGGTTCAAAACAAGCCCAGTCAAAAAAAGTCCATGAGATTATTATGTCTAGTTAACCATCAAAGAGCTAAAAATGGAACTGTGGCTCAAGTGGTCGTGTACAAGTCTTGAGTGAAAAAGCTAAGGACAGCACTCAGACTCTGAGTTTAAGCCCCAGTAAAGGCACTAAGATAACGATGATGATGATGATGATGATGATGATGATGATGATAACTACAATGTAAAACTCGTCTAAGCATTTGACTCAGAACATTAGTAGAGTGAACACTAACCCTGTGCTGGGACACCCAGTTGAGGAGCAAATGGGGCCTGAAATCTATGAAGAATCCGGTTAGAACTGTCAGATGAGATGTACACTAGCTCTCCTCTGACTCTGAAAGGACAAATGCTAGTCCCCTCTTGGTGAAGATTGCTACTTTCTTCCCTTCCAGGGTACATCACATACCTGTGGTCTGGTGGTCTATCACCAGCAGAGGGCAACAGTTGCCTGCAGGTAGGGCTAACACAAGGCTCTGTGCCTTTTGTACCAAGGAGACCTGAGCAAGCTTGAATCTCAACTCTATACTTAGTACTTCAGAGCTTGAATAAATGATTTCATCTCTTCAAGCTATGATTTTCTTATCTGGAAAAATAGAATGCACAATGGAACCCACACCATAAGTTTGTTGAAAATGATGGAATGAAATAATGTATATAAATGGCAAAATATTTTCCATCTATTCATTGTTCTAAGGCCTTCAAATAATGAATCTAACAGGAATGGTGCTACAATGATTGTAATACCAGCACATGGGAAATAGAAGCAGGAAGATGGCAAGTTCAAGGCCATCCTGATAGATCTAGTCAGACCCTGCCTCAAAAAACTAATAATGAACCTAATGTGGTTCTCACCAGTCGTGGCAGACAGGAAATATAAACATGATTGCCATTTTTCAGATGAAAAAACAAGATGCAAAGGAGTTCTGTACCCTCCCAAGTCAGGTTGAGAACAGTAGCTTCCTTTTCCAAATCTCTACATTTTACAGTAAGGGCAGCTAGCCATGAGAAAACTCATCAGTAATCCCGTTAGATTCCAGGCCACAAGGCAAAGAGAGAGCATGCATCTTACCCAAGGCCATACATCATGTCAGTGGACAAGTCAGGACCTAAGGAGTCAGCCTCCTGCGTCCCCAGTGGTCCACCACTGTCCTGGCATTGCCAGCCCCACCATCACCCCCTACTTTCGCCTGTGTGTTGTAGGGTCCCATCTGTGGGTGTTGTTTCCCTGATTCCTCTGTGAGATTAAAGAGGGGAAATTTTTGCCAGGCTCCAGTGGCTCACACCTGTAATCCTAGCTACTCAGGAGGCTGAGATCTGAGGATCATGGTTCAAAGCCAGCCTGGGCAAGAAAGTCCATGAAACTCTTATCTCCAGTAAACCACTAGAAAACCAGAAGTGGTGCTGTGGCTCAAGTGGTAAAGCGCTCGCCTTGAGCTGAAGAGCTGAGGGACAGTGCCCAAGCCCAGAGTTCAAGCCCTACTACCGACAAAAAATATAAAATAAAATAAAATAAAAAATTAAATAAAAAAATAAAAAGAGAAGAAACATTTCCAGGAACATTTATAACTATGGAAAAGCATTTGTAATGTTTCTAAATGAAACAGGCTCTTCAAAGCAGCAGGTACAGCAGAATCCCAGTATGTGCTTATTATGTATTCTGTTAGCAGAAGAGAGAGTGACACTCTTGACCTAAAATGGAGAAAGAAAGAAAGAAAGAAGGAAGGAAGGAAGGAAGGAAGGGAGGGAGGGAGGGAGGGAGGGAGGGAAGGAGGGAGGGAGGGAGGAAGGAAAAGAAAAGGATATCTCTGTCAGGTAAGCTTTGTTTTTTCCCTTAATTTTTTGTGTTTCTAGATTTTTCCAGTGAACGCTTTAATTCTATGACTAGAAAGAGCAATATGTGTGTACACATGTACATATATTATATTATTTCAATTGTTCATTTAAAATGTCATTAAAAATCAGGACTCTCCAGGTGCTAGTGGCTCACACTTGTAATCCTAGCTATTCAGGAGGCTGAGATCTGAGGATTGTAGTTAGAAGCCAGCTGGGGCAGAAAAGTCCCCGTGAGACTCTTATCTCCGATTAACCACTCAAGAACTGGGAAGTGGAGCTGTAGCTCAAAGTGGTAGAGTGCTAACTTTGAGCAAAAGAGCCCAGGGACAATGCCCAGGTCCTGAGTTCAAGTCTCCTGATAGAAAAAAAAAAATCAGGAATCATAGGCTGCCTCCTCATGAATATATTGTGACTTTGCACAAGTCCTTTGCCGCTGTGAGCCTCGGTTTCTCTACCTGAACTATAAGGAAACCAAGCCCTATGCCCATCTTCATCTGGAGGCTCAGAACCTTCCCTGTCTGTCTCCAGTACTCCCTTGGTTCAGTCAAGTTTCTGGGTGGTCATAGAAGACTCTGCCTCACTTCCCTATGCCATTTAGTGCCCCCCCCCATGCTGCCATCTTGGGTTTTGTCCCTCATCTGCAAACTGGATTCCACAGAGGTCAGTGGCCTCTCCCACCAACGAGGCTAAAACCAGTGGCCTCTACCCTGTCTTCCTTCTGTCCCCATTCCCTCTCGGTATCCCTCATGATCTCCCAGCATACTTGTCTGAGTGTTCCCACTTCTTGATGCACTCTCTTCCTGCATTGTTAGCCAAACGAGCTCCCTTCCCATAGCTTAGTCCACTCCTTTCCTTCTCCTAGGCAACACTAGGCCCATACAGTAAAGGCAGTAAATAATCAGCCTCCAACCTCCTTTACCTTGGGATGGCACTTCTCTGGGGCAGCTATCACCATATAAGGCAGCAAGAGCCCCTTAGAGTGACCTTCAGGTCTGGGCAGCTGCAGGGCTCCTTATCTACTATTTGGATAGCAGCCATAAATCCTAGTCGCCATGATGAAGCCCCTGGCCCACACCTCCACACTAGGGTCTCCGCCTCCTAGCCCCTTCTAGCCCCTCCTAAACACCCTAGGTTATATAGGCCACCTCAGACAATAGCAGGTGCTTCTTCTTCTCACTTCTCCCTTGTGAGAAGGGGCCTTGCCGGCCCTCTTTCCTGGCAATAAACCTTTCTTTGTTCTCTGTACCGGGATGTCTGTGTGGTTCTCTGGCAAAGTCTAATTAATTTTTTTTTAACTTTCAGGCATGTTTCTGTATTACTCCCATCTTGGTTTCCTCCTCTCTTCTGCCTGCTGCTTCTCCCGGGCTTCTGGCCTTGCACAAGATGGCTTCTGGGTTCTAGGGCCTTTTCCTCTCTCTTGAGTCTTGTTGGGATGATCTCACCCACATCAACTACTTGTAGCACCACATACTTCAAGGGGATCCTACTCTCCTGTCAAGTCAAAATCTGCTTTTGCAGCCCCAGACCTGGTGGGAAATCCACGAGGCCTATCTTGCACTAAGTTCATAGAGAACTGAGCCCCTTTTCTCCCCCACCAATCCTCCACTATCCACTCCAAGCATGGCTTTCCAGGTGTTGACAACCAGGACCAAAATCCTCAGCCACTCAGTGAGGCGGTTCTTCCTGCAACACTCAAGCCTTTCTGAGGACTCCCCTTATTCATCAAGGGATATCCTCATGGACCAGTAGGGCTCATATGGCTTCCATGGACTCCCCACAGATCTCCTTGCCTTTACTCCTTCCTTCAGGCTGGCCTCAAATATGGGTTGCAACATCAGGATCATCATTAGTATCATTGAGCAGTTACCATGTGTCAAGCCTGGGGCACTTTAGCTAGATCTTCACTTACGCATGTCTTCCTCACAATCACCATGTGAAAAAAAGTATTATTTCCATATCACAACTGAGGAAAGCAAGGTGTAGCATTGAAGTGATCCCCTTGCAGTTATGCAGTTCCACAGTTACCAAAATCTTAGAGCTGGGATTTGCATGCATGGTCTGGTGGCAGCTACAGAGCACTCTGCCACATTGCTATTTTGGCTCTGAGCAGAACTGCCCATAGGATGAAGTCCTTACCTCTCACCTAGCCTGTGAGGACTCTGCAGTATACCTCAGACACATCTTTTTGGTCCTATCACCCCCACAGACCCACCCACCCCCTTCTGCTTCTCTGCCCTCCCCTGCCCACTTCCATACTTTAGCCAATACCAGCTCAAATGCCCATCAGCTCAACCCAACTTCCTCAAGTCCACATGCTCCCATCTTTCAAGCAATCTCCAGTGCCTTGTCCTTCAGGCAGAGCAGATGGTGCTATAAGCAGCCACTATGGGAGATGGACCCAGGACTAGAAGACAGGGAATCTGAGAACTTGGTTCTTGCCTTTCTGGAAGGGAAGAAGGGGATCCGGACCTCTCACTGTGAGCCTCAGGTTTGCCATGAGTAAGATGGAGGAGAAAGGATCAGATCATTTGGAGGAGACTTTCTTGCCCTAAAAGTCAAGGGACCCTGTGTTTTCAAGAGGCCCTGAAATGGAGGTGAAATTGCCCTTTCAGGAATCCCTTTAACATTTACAGAATGAAGAGAATGTCAGGTCTGGGAAGAACTTCAGAGTGAGAAAACAAAATAAAACAAAAAACCCCAAAACAAAACAAAACAAAAAAAAACTTGCCTTGCCCCCAGGGATGGCAACACCCAGAGAGGAGCAGAGGCCTGGCCAACAGCTGGGGAGGGGGAAGGCCACCTCTCTGCCCAGTGGAGGTCCCATCTCAGCAGGTCCCCAGCCTACAGAGAATAGAGTAGGAGGAGCCTAGAAGGGCAAAAGCTGCAGAGCCTGGCTCTGGGCCTGGCTTGGCCTGTTCAGCTCAGGGAGGCCTCAGTAGTTTTCCATCACCAGCAGGCCAGCAGTCCAGGACATGTGCTCATGTCTCCTCTTGCCCTCCACATTCCTCTGCACATTCAGGCAGCAAAGTGGCATTCAGGGGCCCAATTGGAGGGTGGAAAGAGATGAGGGCATAGGGGCAGAGACCCAGATAAACACAAAGACTTCCAGATAAGGGTCCCACCACAAATACACAGACCTGGAGAGATGATACAGATCCAGATAAAATGAAGGATCCCAGACCACAACCACACAGATACAATACCGCCACACTGCCAGAGAGATCCCAGAGACCTCAGAGGAATGCACACATTCCATAGACAGAGATAGCCACCTATACACAGACACACAAGCACATTCTCACCTCCTGGTCTGGGTGAGCAACCAGCAGCTCCTTCTCAGCCCCCGCCGCCTCCCCCCTCCCTACCCCCTCCTGCCCCTGAGTTCCTGCACTACTGGTCTATAGCAATGGTTGATCAGGGAATGGGGAAAAGTCCTCAGACAACACCAGGAGCCAGCCAAGTTCTCCCAGCACCAAAGAATTCACTGGACAATCCTCACTCTATTTCCAGGAGGCCAGGAGCATATTTTCCCTTCCACTCCCCCCTCCCCACGCACAGACCCTTTCTCCAGTGTTGTTCAGGCAGAGTAGAGGGGCATCTATGAAGTCATCTCCTTCATTTATGGCCCTTCCAGTCCACAGTCCACCTCACCTAAGCCCTCTGCCCACTTGTCACCTCTGACCTCACCCTCTTCCATTGCCTCCCTTCAGCCATACAGTTGTCATCCAAGAGACGGATGGGCCTATTTTCTGGGTCCACCATCCTTAGCTGGAGCACCAGACACAAACCCTGAGCACAGGAATCCTGTGCCCATGCAGGAGCACCGGTTGTGGGAGGCAGGTGGCAGGGGAAGGCTGCTAGATGATTGCATGCACATGGCTCTAGGGTGCCAGTGGGCTCCAGGTCCCCTGTCCCCCACCAACCTTGCTGGCTCCCTGCCTGGAGCAAGGTGGCTTCAACTCATTGAGTCTCAGATCCCTACTTTATACTTTGGAGTGACCGTCCTGGTGAAAGTGGCTTCTGGTGATTCTGCTTTTCCTAGCCTCCATTTTCATCTTGAAAACCAGGGATGCTGAAACATCCCAGCAGAGCAAAGGCCTCTCAAGGGGGCACCCCCCCCCCCAGGGCTATCCCTCCTCAGTGCCCACCTTGCTCCCAGTACCACTACCAGTTCCCACGCTGTCGGGCCCAGAGGCAGGGCTGTCAGCCGGAAGGGATTTGCCGCCCGATGGGATCAGCTGGGTGGACACAGAGGCCGCCTTGTCCCCGTGGGGCCCCCGCAGTCACGTTGCTTGGGGAGCCGCCACGGTGCCAGCACCCACCCCGCCCGACACGCCGCTTCAAGGGCCGGCTCCGGATTTCCTGGCCCCACACCCAGCGCCCCACAGGCTGTCTGGGGGTGCGCAGTGCGGGCGCTGCGGGGTCTCCCAGGCACCGGGGAATGCCCAGTTCCACACTTTTCGCTGCCACTCCCACCTCAACCCTCCAAACTGGACCACCCTACTCCCCTAACAGCAATGTCTTGGCCGTCTGCTCTCTCCTTACCAGTCCTGGGTATCCTGATAGATGGCAACTGATCTCTCCATAAAAGGCCTTGGGACTTCGGAGATCTCTGTCTGGATGAGCTCATCTGGCGGGGGGGGGGGGGGGGGGGGGGGGGGGGGGGGGGGGAACGGGGGGGGGCGCAGAGGGGAAGATGAGAGGGGCGTGTCCTGGCCCCTGGGTGTCTGGGTCCCCGCTGAGAAGCAGTCCAGGTGGACCCGGAGCAGGTGTTGGGATGACCATTCCGTCCTCGGGGTGTGAGAGTTGGGTATTGGGATCTGACTATTGGGATCTTCCGCTCTAGGGATCCACAAGTGGGTTGGATCTGACCCTGGCCTGGCTCCGTTCTCCTTGTGCACAGGCCAGGCACTGAGTTCTCTCCACCAGGAGTTGGGGATCTTTGTGGGACAGGGGGTAAGGCCCAGCCAGTGCATATGGTCCGAGGTTGCTATCTTCTGTGGGCCTCTGGGATCTGGGTTTGGATCTGCCCTGGCCCAGAGATGGGCAACCATTACTCTGGGATGATTTGGGAATCACTAGACAGAAATGTGGTGTCCACTTCGCTCCCTTACAATAGCTACTGTCAGTCCCCTGCTCTAGTTCCTAAGCCCCTCTGGACTAACAAAGGGAGGGACCATGGCAGCTCAGATTGTTACGATTCAACCCAGGCATAGGGGACAGACTTTTTACTTAAGCTGTGAATCCCTTATGACCTCATTCTTACTTGGACTTTAGTCAAAAGTTCGAGAAGTGACAGTCATGACTACCCTCTGACCACAGTGTACCCCCAGTCTCCTTACCAAAATGATGTAAGAGTTGGATCTAACATTCACCAAGAATTCTGTTGCCGTTTTCTCCGTCTCCGTCTCTCTCCCTTTCTGTCTCTCCCCACCCCCTCTCTCACACACGCACTGCACGCCGTTCTCTCCAGCCTTCCCACTTTTGCCCAATGCTGATCCTCCCGCCTGGAATGCTCTCGCCTCTCCTTTCTCTTCCATGTCTCCACAAGTCCTGCAAGCTCTTCCGCCTCCCCCTCTTTCAGGTCAGGGTTTGAGCTGTTCCTGCCCAGAGGCCATAGGCAGCCGCGGCACCAGCCTGACTGTCCATGGCTGGAAACTCTCTGAGGTCAGGCTCCTGTGTACTCGTGGCTCCTACTCTGAGGCCTCATTGTGAAAGGACATTGGGTTCCATGTTTGGCTCACCTACCATCCCATGCTGGCAGGTGACCCTTTAAGAAGAATCACTTTAGGCTCTAATGCCCCGGATGTGGGGTGGGTACTAATCGGATTTGGGGGCCTGTCTCCTGCTCACACCAATCCTCCTTTCCAGGCCACTGCACCCATGTGACAGCCAGTCTGGAACAGCAGGGCGTCTTCAGGACCACATGGGCCCTGGGCAGCAGCTGGGAGGCCGTTTGCCCAATTCTACCTCTTCTGGTACCCAGCACAGACACAAATCAGAGGCCCCCAAGGAGCAGGAATGATCTAGGCAGGCACCTCCCTCCTCTCTGAGTCACCCAGTCCAGTCAAGCATGTGAGCATGACTGCCCACACGCAGGAATGCACACATACACATATACACATGCACCTCTGCAGACAGGATCTGATGCAGATTCTGAGCAGGGCAGTTTACAAACAGTATTGCAAAGGCCTTCAAAACAGCCTCGTAGGAACCATTAGTGCCCTCTGATAAAAGAGGAAACGGAGACTCAGACAGATGAAGAGGGCTGATGAGACACCACACAGCTGTTAAGTATGAAATCAGAATTCTGGATCATGCTTTTTACACAGAACCATGCTGGTGCTGGGCACTAGTGGTTCATGCCTGTAATCCTAGCTACTCAGGAGGCTGAGATCTGAGTGCAGTGCAAAGCCAATTCAGGCAGACAAATCTGAGAGACTCATCTCAAATTAACCACCAAAAAGCTGGAAATGGAGATGTGGTTCAAGTAGAAGAGGGTCAGCCTTGTAGAGAAAAGCTAAGGGACAGCACAAGGCCCTGAATTCAGGCACTAGTACTGGCACAAAACTAAATAAATAGGTAGGTAGGTAGGCAGGTAGGTAGGTAGATGATAGATAGATAGATAGATAGATAGATAGATAGATAGATAGATAGATAGATAGACAGATAGATAGATAGATAGATCACCACGGTGCTCACAAACAGCCACACCTACAGGACAACACAACTTTCATACACTTGTGCTCAACACCTAAACTAGTCTTTAAATTCCAAAACTAGAAGGGAAATGAAGGAGTCATGTGGTCCTGAGCACCATTTTACAGAAAGAGAGTGGGGAAGGGCGTTCTCAACAATTAACCAAGAGTAGCATCCATACCTCATAGTCACACAGTCACAAACACACAATAGACACACATAATCATACATGATGCCCCTCTGTGTACACTCATTCACACACAATCCTGCCTATTCTCCCACACACGCAGAGTGCAGCCCTGGGTTCATTCACTCCATGTTACTCACCCTCCTGTTGCAGAGATGACAAGCCCATCACCTGGACAGCCAATGCTGGTAGAAGCTAGATCCTGATCCTTTAAGAGGGGGTGCCCTAGAACCAGCTTGGCACTGCGTGGGTGCACCCTGGCATTGCCATCGGCAGCCATGGGGAATGTGTTCTGCCATCAGTTCCTCACAGGCCCAAGCAACTTGCCCCACATTGTCTTGGCTAAGCCCAGCAGGTAGCCCCTGCCAAGTCATGGGCCAGGAGTAGCCAGGCCAGGATGGCAGCAGGGCTGGTCCCAGCTTGTTCACCATGTGTCTTCTACCTGTGATTCTACCCAGGGATTCCTTTTCCCCCAGCAAGCCAGACCCTGAGTCATGAGACCTCTTTCTATTCCCACTAAAGATGCGGGTCCAGATTCTAGGATTTGGAGACAAAGCACCAAGACCAACTAGTGGGATTTACCAAAGTTTTCCAGTCTGCTAAATCAGGCTTTGAGATGTGGGTCAATGAAGCCAAGTAAGTTTTTCCCAGTGACTGAAACACTGTTGGTGTACACCCATGATTCTCAAAACTTAGCCATAGAATAGTGATGCCTTTTGGTGTGCTAACAGATGAGTGTGAGACAGACAACAATCAGATTGAACGATAGATAGGGTCCCTCTGTTACAGTCTTGAGTAGTAAGAAGCTCTTTGAGAAGCTTTCCAGGCAAAGGGAAAATTGTTTCAAGAAATTGGGAACAGCTTAGGTGTGGGATGAAGTCTACGGTGGACTGAATGTGTGGAAGTTGAGACCAACAAACATTTGTCAGCCATGTCTGTCAAGGAGCTCAAGTTCAAGGCCTTAAAGTCATGTACTTTAGCCAGACATCAGTGGCTCATACCTGTAATACTAGCTACTCAGGAGGCTGAGATCTGAGGATCGAGGTTCAAAGCCAGCCCAGGCAAGAAAGTCTGTGAGATTCTTTTTGTTTGGTTTTGGTTTTTGGTTTTTGGTCAGTCATGGGGCTTGAACTCAGGATCTGGGCACTGTCTCTAAGATCTTTTGCTCAAGGCCAGTGATCTATCTCCTTGAGCCACAGTACCACTTTTGGTTTTCTGGTGGTTAATGGGAGATAAGAACTTCTCATGGACTTTCCTGCCCAGGATGGCTTCAAATCGTGATTCTCAGATCTCAGCCTCCTGAGGAGCTAGGATTATAGATGTAAGCCACTGGTGCTTGGCTTTCTGTGAGATTCTTATATGCACTACCAAATAAAAAGCTGAAAGTGGAGTGGCTGAAGTGGAAGAGCGCTAGCTTTCAGCAAAGCAGAGCTCCAGGATGGCACCTAGGCCCTGAGTTAAAGCCCTAGGACTGGCACACATACACACACACACACACACACACACACACACACATTCAAATACTTCAGTTGTGAGGCAAGTGATGCCAATTAGTGAAAAGAGAAGACGTAAGGAGTCTTGGGTCTAATAGGATGCTCCTAAAGCATTTAACTTCTAGAACACAGTCAGTCTTTTGGCAGGCAAGAAATCATTTCAATACAAGACTGAATTTGCAAGCCTAGGTTCTGTACTCTAGAATCAGGAGGAAGCCAGATTTTGTGTGGAGGTAAGGACTGTTAGCTGTGACCCTGTGGATGGGCCTGAGACCTGTGGGAAGCTCTTGTCATGAATGGGTATTGGTCACTGGAGCCTCCCAGGACAAATCTTTCACTCTGCAGTCATTGCACCACAGAGCTTATCCTAGCCCTGCAATCCCTCATGCTTCTCTCCCTTTCCCTTCTCTTACCCGTGCTCCCCAGTGCTCCTTTACCTACCCACAGCTGACACCAAAACTGGCTAGATTGGATCCCTCTATATTTCCCTCTCTGACACCATAACCACTACACACACACACACACACACACACACACACACACACACACACACACACTTCTATATAGGGGAGATGAAGAGATGCTCTATTCAGTCTTTGTTCCTGGCCTGCCTTGTATGTCCCTTGGAAGGCTGGGCTCCATGGAAGCAGCCTCCATTCCACAGAGGTGGGGAATCTAGGAAGAAGGGAATCACCTGGGCTCAGAAGTGAAGGTCTCAAATGAACAACTTTGCCATTTGCTGATGCTTATGGAGTTGGTCCTGACCTTAAATTGGAAAGGTTCCTGGATTGGGATTCGAGACCTCGAGACTCTAAGCCTGGTTCAGCCTCCACTTTCACTGGTGACCTTAGGAAGTTCCCCGCCCTTCTATGGGTCTCAGTTTTGCTCTGTAAGGTGAGTGAGGTAGGCTGGCTGGTCCAGACTGCTTCTGGGCCTTCCATCTTGTGGATATATCATAAGAGTCTTAAGGACCAGGCTAGTATTTGGGCAGAGATGGGCCATTCCCGGGTTCTGTCGTTGTCCCATTGCATGGGACATGAAGGGGTCATGGCCAGGTATCCAGGCCAGCTAGACTTCTCCCCTCCCCAACAGACACACAGCCTTAGATGCCAGGCCATGGAGCCTGGGCTGACACCCCTTTCCACCTCCCAGCAGCCAAGCCTTCCTCCTGGATTCTCATTAAATTATTCTACCCCACTGGTCCTGGGTTCAGGCTGCCTTTGATGTGTGCCCATCTAGCTTCTGCCGCCAAGACAGGCCCCTCACACCAGGCTAGGCTGATGGGTTCTGACAGCTTCCCCAGGGCCCCATGGATTCAGGAATAGCAAAGGCTCACACTCACATGCTCAGCTCCTCTCCCTCACTCTGACCCTTTTCTCCCCCTTCCCCCCCCCCCACCATGGGTGCACACAAGCACAACCCATCCAGTTTCACAAAGACACACGGGGTCATCTACTCTGCAGCATGAACACTCATGCACACCCTGGCATACTCTGCACTCAAGACTACTCAGGAACACACTCAGATTTACCTAGCAGCAAAGCACCCTCATAACTCATAGTCCTCCAAACTCACTGCCACGTAAGCTTTTCTATGGGACCCCTTTGTTGCCTTTTCCCTGCCCCTCCATTGTCACCCCTGACCTCCTCACCTTTCTTGTCCTTTCTCACATTTGTATCTTTATGATCTTTAAGTAATTGTACAAAAAGGTTACCATTTGACAAGTCAGTTTATAATTTCAATGTATCTTGATCGATATTACCCCTTCCATCGTCTTCCCAGTTCTCATCTTTTAAAGGTCTTAATTTGTTATTATGAGCACACACAGGCCAATTCAGTTATTGAGTATCCTATTTGTAAGCTGTGTGTCTGTGGACAAGTTACTAACCTCTCTGGGGTGCTTGTTGCCTTGCAACAAGAAATGGTAACAGCACTCTCTTAAGGTTGTGCTGTGGCTTCAAAGGGGCTCAGTACTGAGTCACATAAAACGGTGCCTGAAACATAGTAAGAACTCAACAAACATTGGCAGTTGGCATGGAGAGTGGTGGTACACACCTGTAATCCCAGGCTTCCGGAAGCTGGTGCAGAAGGATCACAAGCTGAGGCCAGGCTGGGCCATAAGGTAGTGAGACACTGTATCCAAGAAGAGAAAAGAAAAAAACATAAGGCTGTTGTCTCTGGTCTCTTCCTTTTTTGTGTTTTTGTTTTTGTTATTGTTGTTTTGGGGTTTTTTTGGAGGGTGGGGGGTTGTCAGTCATGAGGCTTGAACTCTATGCCTGGGCACTGTCCCTGAGCAATTCAGCTCAAGGTGAGCACTCTACCACTTGAACTACAATGCCACTTCTGGTTTTCTGGTGGTTAATTGGAGTTAAGAGTCTCCCAGACTTATGATCCTCAGATCTCACCTCCTGAGTAGCTAGGATTACAGGCATGAGCCACCAGCACCCAGCTGGTCTCTTCCTTTTTATACCTTTTGCCTCTGCCTTATGGAATCTTTAAGTTTCCTAAGGATGCTAGACTGCTACACACTTCTAAACCTTTGCATATGGTACTGCCTCTGTTTGAAACATCTCCCACTTCCCTGTTCTGCTATCTACCTGGCGAACTCTCATTCTTCTTTTTTCTTTTCTGTTCTTTTTCTTTTCCTTTTTCTTTTTTTTCTTTTTTTCTTTTTTTTTTTGGTGCTTGTACCAGGGATTGAATTTAGGATCTGGGCACTGTCCCTGAGATTTTGTGTTTCAGGCTAGCGATAGAACTCTACCACTTGAGCCATAGCTCTACTTATGGCTTGTTTTTTTGTTTTTTTTTTTTTTTTTGGGGGGGGGGGCCGGTCATGGGGCCTGAACTCTGGGCCTGGGCGCTGTCCCTCAGCTCTTCAACTCAAGGCTAGCGCTCTACCGCTTGAGCCACAGCGCCACTTCCAGCTTTTTTCTTTTTGCTTTATGTGGTGCTGAGGAATCGAACCCAGGGCCTCATGCATGCAAGGCAAGTGCTCTACCTTGTTTTTGGTTTTTTTTGTAGTTAATTGGAGATAAGAGTCACATGGACCAAAATCCTCACATCTCATTCTCCTAAGTATCTAGAATTACAGGCATGAGCCACTAGTACCCAGACCATTCCAGCTTTTTGACAGTTAATTAGAAACAACAGTTTCACAGACTTTCCTGCCTGGAATGGGTTCGAACTGTGATCCTCAGATATCAGCCTCTTGAGTAGCTAGGATTACAAGCATGAGCCTCTGGAACCTGGCTTCCCTTTTTTTGGGGGTGGGGGGTTCCGGTCATGGGGCCTGAACTCTGGGCCTGGGCGCTGTCCCTCAGCTCTTCACCTCAAGGCTGGCGCTCTACCACTTGAGCCACAGCGCCACTTCCGGCTTTTTTCTTTTTTGCTTATGTGGTGCTGAGGACTTGAACCCAGGGCCTCATGCATGCCAGGGCCTCATGCATGCAGGGCAAGCGCTCTACCACTGAGCCACCTTCCCAACCCCTGGCTTCCCATTCTTTAAAAACCCAGATAGCCCTGCCCTTGGGCAGCCTTCCCTGCTACCCACCAGGCTGAACCCATCACTGATCCACTGAGTCAACCCTTGTTGTGAAGTATCTGAGTCTTCAGGCTGTGAGCTCATCCAGGACATGGGCCTTGTAAAATTCATCTCTTGAACCCTGTACACAGGCTAGGCATGGGTCACAGGGAACACCAGTGGTCTGTGAAAGGGTAAATTGTGCTGATCGTGTTGGGTATAACAAGAGAACTCACGCAACCGATTGCTAACTGTTATGGAAACAGCAGAGCTTAGAGGGCAGATATAAACAATAATCATGTGCCAGTAACGACAGCTGACTTTATTGAATGGGAACTCTGGGCCGGCTCTGGATTAAGGGCTCTCTGTATAATGCTCTCAGTAATTCTGTCAGATTGTAGTAGAGATGTGTCTATCACTTAGGGAAATGAATTTGTGCAGTGTGCTGGATGCTTATGATAAAATACCATGCTGCAGCAGTAAGAAGTAGATCTACACCCAGCAACATGGGTGGATCTGAAAATCATGGCGTTAAGAAAAGTGTAGAGTAGAAAACTGGTAGCAGAAATAACTTATTGTTTTTTTGCAAATTAACCCCATCAATGCACATTTTTTAAAGATTTTCTGATTTTTTTGCGGGGTGTGTGCCTGGTTATTTAGCTCTCAGGAGTTCTTAAGCACCTGTGTGCCTTAATCCATCTTTCCTCATGGCTGTCTGTGAGCAGCACAGCTCACCAATGGCCCAAGATACACAGCTCGCTGTGGTGCAATCTGGAAATTTAGATTCAACGGTCTGACTTGAGCTTATTAGCTTTACCTCAGGGCTGCCTTTTCCAAAGGAGAGCTGGGATGTGAACGTAACGTAAACCAGCCATGTAGTATGGGCTCAGTTGGGGATGGGGGAGGGCAGCTACATCCTTCATATTTGAGGAGTAGGGCCCCTGCCAGCCAGATGGGGACCTGTTGAGAATGACATCAAGGGCGCATGGGGCCCATTCTACCTTCTAGGCTCTGTGGTTTGTTTGGAGCTTTCCCAGGTGCCCCTAAGCCTGGAGAGATGGGAGAGGCCACCTCCCTCCCCCTTTCCCAGCCAGAACCCTGTGAGCTAATCTGGGGAGAAGACAGGAGAATTGGTCCCAGCCTGCTCCGCTGAGTCAGCAGGAAGTGCAGTCCCTGCTTTGCCAGCTACGTGAGCCCCTGCACACCACCCGCCACCAGCCTCCCTGCCGCCCCGTGTAGCCCCCACCCCTGACATGCCCTCACGAGCCTCTCTGCACTGACCTGCCCTCCCAACACTCTCCAGCTCAGCAATCCTGAGCTCCCTGCCTGTCCATCTCCCCAGGCACAGGCCTGCTTCTCATCATCATCCCCACTGAGCCCCCTCAAAACAGACAGCTCTCCTGCACAGAGAAAGAATCCCAGCTAGGACTGCAGCAAGGGGGAAGCAGAGCTTGGGAGCCATCTTCTCCCCATTCAGCTTAAGAGGACAGCTACTGTGATCACTGCCACTAGCACTGACAGGATCTTCACCACCATCCTGCTCGCAATTCCTGGCTCTACCACATCTGCCACCCCTCTGCCACCACGCTCCCTATTGCTGCCACCATTGCCCTAGCCACCACCCAATGGCACCACTACTACCATCAGCTAACCAAAAAGGCTACAATCAAGATCGTCATACCACCACCCGGTCCACTTGTGCCCCTAGGTTCCTCTTCTGTGGATGTAACCAAATACTCAAAGCTGGGAAACGTATAAAGAAGTTTATGAAGCATTGAAGTTTATTTGGCTCCCAGCTCAAGAGACTGGGGAGCTCAGAGCAGAGCACTGACATCCACTGGGCATCTGGTGACAGCCTTGTCGGCTTCACAGCACAGAGAGCATCGTGTGGCAAGCCCCAGAGGATGTGCTTGCTCAGATCTCCTCTCTTCTGACAAAGCCACAATGCCACCACAGGGGTCCTGCCCTAATGATCTCATCTAATCTTAATTACCTCCTGAAGGCCCCACATCCAACGGCCATTAAAGTATGGTTTGAGGATTTCTTGTGGGTTTTTTTTTTTTTTTGAGGATTAAGTTTCTAGCACATGACCTTTGGGGAAACACATCCAAACCATAGCAGTCACAGCTAAGACAGACAAGTGTCACCAACGCCATCAAAAACAGAATCACCACTTGCTGGACACCAATACCACCATCATCATTGCCAAGAAAAAAATACCATTGAAATCATTTTGATGGACACCAAGGGCCATCTTTTTTTTAGGGGGGGGCGGTCGTGGGGCCCCAACTCTGGGCCTGGGCACTGTCCCTCAGCTCTTCAGCTCAAGGCTAGCACTCTACCACTTGAGCCACTTCCGGCTTTTTTCTTTTTGCTTATGTGGTGCTGAAGAATCGAACCCAGGGCCTCAGGCATGCAAGGCAAGTGCTCTACCACTGAGCCACTTTCCCAGCCCCCAAGGGCCATCTTTACTCTCAGATTCCACAACCCTGTCACCACCAGCCAAAAGCATTGTCATTTTACCACCAAAAGAGATGTCATTTTACAATACCAACACTATCATCTTTACCATTATCACCGGTACCAAAATCATTATGTGCATCATGGTATCACAATCAGTACCACCATCACGTTACCTCTACTGCTTTCCTGGCTTCCTTCTCTTCTTACCATAGCTACAATCATCTTTGGCTACACAAGTACCCATCATCATCAGCCAAAACTACTGCCACCAGTTGTAACCAACACTCATGTCATAAGTAAGGTCAACAACCACCTCAATATAACCACCATGTAATTGTAACCAGTCCCTTCACCCCTATGAATACCCCAGTATCTCCATGTTGTCACCACTACTATTAGAATGAGAAACTTACGGATTATCTGTATCTATTTCTATGCTATGTAGCATATGAACACAACAGTTGGAGAAAAGTAAAGTTAGTCTAAGCTGTTGCACAACATTATGCCTACTCACTCCTCATCAATGTCCCCTCTTAACACTCACGTCAGCTTCACTAAATTGGTCCATTTAGCAATTCACAGATGAACAGCCATGCATATCTGGAAAACATGGGAGAGGTATGGACTCACCCCAACTGCTTGTGACATTGAGAAGCCCAGGTCCCAACCCTACATACTCTTCTCCCTCCCACTTCCTTCCAGACAATCTGGGCCCCTGTAGATTTATCTGTAGAGTTTTCTCCCTTTGCTCCCCAAACTTTACCAAGAGTCTGAGTCAGAGCAGAATCCTAGTGTTGGTCCCACCACTAACCCTCAGTGTGCCTTTGGAAAACTCACTTTCTCCTCCACCTGTTTCCCCAGCTATCATCAAGAAACAGCCTTCTGACTGTGGTGCTTTAAAGATTCTGAGGATTGAAATACTCTCAAGACAGTCCTTTTTTCCAGAAGGTTCTTCCAAATGGGAAAACAGAAGTCAAATTGGCTTTCACATGCCATCAACCTGATGCCCCTGCTCAACATATCCCGGGATCTCCACAAAAGTCTCCAGGATCCTTGAGATGCCATCTCTTGGGCAGGGTGGAGTCTGAAGGGTTAAACCAGGCAGGGTTTTGTGTGAGCAAGTATCTCAGATGAAAGGTTGGTCAGAGAGAGAACGCCATGTGGCTGTTGTGGTTGGCAGGTCAGGGGCAGTGGGACCAGGCTAGGTCCCGAAGGAAAGCCCCTCCTGCTCACCCCAGAACAAAGTGGTGTTTTGCAAAAATGCCATTGTTCTTGGGCAAGTCTTTCCCATCTCAACATAAACCAGGAAGCAGTGCTTCCTTTCTTGGGCGAGACCCCAAGGTTCCCCCCCCCCATACCAGTGGAGTGGGGGGAGAAGAACAGAGTTTTTCCTGGCTTGAATAATCAGCCACAAAGGTCTGGCTAAAGAGCAGTAGCCCCTACCTGGCCAAATCCAAGCCTCCCGGTGTTAGGGTGTGTGTGTGTGTATGTGTGTGTGTGTGTGTGTGTGTGTGTGTGTGTGTGTGTGTGTGTGTCCTTCCCCCTCAAAGACCAGAGACAGCCACCTACTCTGGTCTCTTGCCACCAAATGGGACTCTATAATCTAGGATGTCCTGCCCAAACTTCCTCTGTCTCCTAAACATGGTGGTCCACCTATGGCCTTGCACATGCCCTTCACATGTAGGCTCCTTCTTGCTATTTGGCCTCTGTTCTAACCTCAAACGAGGCATTTACTGTTTGGTTGTTTATTCAGTGTGAACCCATGCTGACATTCTGTTGGCTCCACAGAAGGAGGACTAAGAACTCTGTTACTCACGGCTATATTTCTAGAACCTGGCACAGATTGTGTGTGTGTGTGTGTGTGTGTGTGTGTGTGTCTGTCTGTCTGTCTGTCTGTCTATCTGTCTGTCTGTCTGTCTGTCTGTCTGTGTATCTATGTGTCTATGTGTTTATGTGTTTGTGTGTTTTTCACCTTATACCCTATCAGGTAAATAGGTCATAGTCTCCAAGGAAAGAAAGTGCAATTTCCTTTTCAAGTATGAATCAGAGCAGTTTCAGACCTCCAGCCAATCCACTTTCGAAAAGGAGAAAATGAGGCTTAAAGCATGGAAGATTCTGGTCAAAGGCAACCTTTAGTTGGTCAGTAGAAGAGCTGAAGAGCTGAGCGAGAAGCAAGTTTCCTGACACCAAGGCATCTGGACAAGCCCCATCACCTAGTTTCAACACTGAGGCACAATCTAGCTCTAACATTTCACCCTGCACGTACAGGACACAGCACATCCAGGCTCCTGCCTCTGGCAGTATCCAGAAATTCATCTAAGCCACATTCCCTGCCACTTCTGCCCTTTCCTATCCCTGTTGGTCACGTCATCCCACCCCATAGATGCTGGTGGGGGTCAGACATCCCTCTGGGGCATCCACAATGGGCTAAGGGAGCCAGAGGCCCAGTATTTTTGCCATGAACTCCATTTTTCCTTTCTTGGAGTCAACATGTTTACAGCTTTTGCTTATACCAGGAAGACTGGTTTACTTAAATATTTGTAGGTGAACAAACAGACAAAGGATAGCAATACTTCCTCAAAGGGGCTATTAGGAGGGTTATATGAATTGCGCCCCTAAACAAAGGAGGTGCTTACTTAATGTAGGATCCCTTTGAAAGTATCAATTGCTATACAAATTCAAGCCTAGATAATAGATTTTCACATGGCTTCACTTATACATGTTTTTAGTTATACTGTAGAAAGGAGGTAGAGCCCCATGCAAAGTTTATTTGCTTATAAATTCAGTGGTAGAGGCCTTGCCTAGCATGAGCAAGGCCCTAGATTTGGTCCCTAACATTGCCCAAAAGGAAAGAAAAGGAAAGAAAAGAAATGTTTGGGGGCAAATGTACTAACTAGGAAGAACAGGCTGAGGAAAGGGTGGTATTTTTTGTTGTTTGATTGATTTTTTTTCTATCCTTTACAAAATAATATGTACTTGCAGGTAAAACATGTTAAGCAAGGCAAAGAAGGAGAGATAACCAAGTTGATACCAACTTTGTTTGAAAAAGGAGGGAACCTCCTGGGAGATAGAACAGTGCATTTTCACCCTTTCTGGTTTTATCTCTTATCTGGGGCTGAGGTGGGTCTTGAAAGACTACCTAAAGGGGGAATTTTGTGCCCCTAGACAAGAAAAAAGATACGGAGCAGATGAAATTCCAGCCCAAGAAAGCAAGATAAACAACTAGTTAAAGGGATGTAAATCAGGAGACGAGGCCTCAAACCCCCAGTCCAGACCCTCTCAGAAGGTTCTAAACAATGGATATGATGCACAGGAATTTCTCACGTCCTGGCAAAAGGAGAACAGATGGATTCCACTTGGTAAATCCATCCCCAAACAAGAGGAGGGTCAGTAACCCTTGGATTCCCATAAAGAAGACTCTTAACCTGGGCAGCCTTTATGACTTTATAATAAATAACTCAAGTGTGCTGACCCTTCCAGATAAAATGAAAACTGATGGGGCATCCCTTCACTCTGGGCTCATGGAAATTCCAGTTCTGTTGTTCTTGGGAGGGTCCCTGCTCTATGAAGGCCAGAATTCAGATAGCCCACATTGCACACTCTTCACTACTGAAAGTATGTTCTGAAGACCAGACACATCAGAGTCCCTGGGATCTTGTAAAAATGCAGAATCTCAGGACTCCAACCAGGCCCCCCAAACCATACATACCCTGCATTTTATCAGAATTCTCAGGGTTGTTTGTGTGTCCTTTAATGTTTGAGAAACATAGTACACTTCAAATCATAATAGTCCTCTGTAAACCTCAAATTCCTCCCATCTCCAACCCCTGGGCTGACAACACTGTGACATTTGAAGATCAAAGGGAGGATCAAAAGAACCTGGGTGCCTGGGGTCCCTCCTCCCCAAAGGGAACCCAATAGATAGATACCACCCTCTGGCATTCTTCCAGGACCCACCCATTCTACCCAACTCATTCCTTTTTCCTTTCTCCCAGCACAATCCCCTCAATAAACTCAAACCATCCATCAACATAAGCCTGAAAAACCAGTTGTCTACTAGAGATTTCTGATCAGCACCCCAAAGGCAGATCCCAAAGGCATGGCTCTCTGCTTGGAATGAAGGACAAAAACCACCATAAAAAACAGCATCTCATTCTCTATCCATTATCCTGCCACCCTCGACCTTCTTTAAATCTTGCTCTCAATTATGTCTGGATTTAAGAGTGCAAAACAAAGGCTTAGGCTGTGATTTTAATGGACTTGTTTTTTATAGAGAGAAAAAATGAGTCTCAGAATCCTAGAAATGATCGCTTCTGAGACTCACAGGGACTTAATGAGCTCCTACTTTAGGGATTATTTTCTTTCAATGACAATGGAAAATGTTCTCTGAAGTGGGGAGGTCTCTGTCCAAACCCAAATTAAACCAAACACATGGAGAATCCCATCCATTGTACAAAATTGTTAAGAGTTGATTTGATTGGAAAGTGGGGGCACAGAAAATTACAATTGGATGGTTTCCTCTCCATCCCCTTAGCAGGCCAGGTAGTAATTCAATTATCCCACCACCACAACCATTTATCCCCAGCTCAATGGAGTTGAGAGTGAAGGATCAGCCTCAATTGGCCATCCACCCAATACCCAAAGCCTTCTCTTGACCCCCAGTCTTCCACTACTGATCACAACTCTTGAAAGAGAGGCTTTGTAAAGCAACTAGATTCATGACCCTGGGTCTGGAAGATTCTTCCAATTCATCTGTCACTTGCACCCATTTCTGTCCAAGAACTGTCAGTAAGGAACAAGCATATTTCTTCTTTCTCTTGTTCTACAGAGCGTGATCCTTTCAGGAATCTCTTTTCCAGGTGAAACAGGAACTTTAACCTGTGGAAAATGGCTAAGTGATGAATGAAGTGAGAGTGAGAGAAAAGGCAGAGAAGAAAGAATGGAATAGACTCTGGTCATACTCTTCCAGACATGTTCTAGTTTGAAAATGTTCACTTTAATTATGACAGGTGAAATGGGGCACTGGTGGATCACACCTGTAATCCTAGCTACTCAGGAGGCTGAGATCTGAGCATCACGGTTCCATGTGAGCCTCTGTGGCTCAAAGTAGAGAGAGAAAAAGTTCAGGGACAGCACCCAGGCCCTGAGTTCAAACCCCACAAAAATAAATAAATAAATAAGTGTGACAGGTGAAATAAAATTGTAAGCATTTGAAACTGAACTTGGTGCTCCAGCAAGACATTAATTTAGTGTTTCATAAATTGTGGGCAGGGCGAGGAAGGTGGCTCAGTTGTAGAGCGCTTGCCTTGTATGCACGAGGCCTTGGGTTCGATTCCTCAATACCACATAAGCAAAAAAAGCTGGAAGTGAGTGGTACTGTAGCTCATGTGGTAGAGCACTAGCCTTGAGCTGAAAAGCTGAGGGACAGTGCTCAGACTCAGAGTTCAGGCTCCAGGACTGAAAAAAAAAAAAAAAATAGTGTGAGCAATGACCTATCAGTGTAGTAAAATCAATTTAAGAACTCTCAATCAGCATTTTGTTTCATGAAAGAAAGAATAGATCATAGATCGTCAACTATCACTAAGATAGGAATTTCTTGACATTCTTTTCAGTTATACATACAATTATGTGTATATATTTATATATACAGCCACATATCTATATGTATATAGAGTATGTGTGTATATGAATAATATGTACGTGTGTGTGCTAGGTCTTGATGCAAAATGTATTTCTTACTGTAGGTCACAATTTTTTTTTTGGGTCCGGTCGTGGGGCCTGAACTCTGGGCCTGGGCGCTGTCCCTCAGCTCTTCAGCTCAAGGCTAGCACTCTACCTCTTGAGCCACAGCGCCACTTCCATCTTTTTTCTTTTTGCTTATGTGGTGCTGAGGAATCGAACCTAGGGCCTCAGGCATGCAAGGCAAACACTCTACCACTGAGCCACCTTCCCAGCCCCAGGTCACAATTTTTTTAATGGCTATTATTTCCATTTTGAAATATAGATCAATTCACTTGCTCAAGGTCATTCAACTAGTACTTGGAAGAGCTGAGCCCAGAACTTTCAACCTTTCTACTCCATGGCTCCAACAGAAATGGCTATGGCCAGGCACCAAAGGCTCATACCTATAATCCTAGCTACTCAGCAGACTGAGATAGGATTGCTGTTCAAAGCCAACCCAGGCAGGAAAGTCCACAAGACTCTTATCCGTAATTAACCACCAGAAAACTGGAAGTGGTGCTATGGCTAAAAGTGGTAGAGTGCTAAACTTGAACAAAAAAAACTCAGGGATAGCACTCAGGCACTGAGTTCAAGTCCCATGATCGATCAATCAATCAATCAATCAATAGCTACTTTACCAGACATGGTAGCATTCTCTAGGCTGAGGCAAGAGGAATCCAAGTTCAAGACAAGCCTGGACTACATAGAGAGATTCTGTCTCAAAAGTCAAAACAAAGAAATGGCTATGTCACAGCAGCATACACAAGCCCAGTCTGGAGACCAGAGGGGCATGAAGCGGGGTTTCCTCTTACATGTTCAACACACATTCTCCTCCTCTGTATCCAGCCACGCACTCAGGGCACACCCAGAGCAGACACCAGTGGAGGTTAGTGGAAGGCTCTTGTGACATATGTTTTGCCATGTTGGGATTCTTGTAAATCTAAGTAAGTTGGTATTTTAATAATCATTGATGTGACTGTACTTGAACAATACTAACTCTACTTCAAGCTTTTTTTTTTTTTTGTAAGATAGCTACAGCTGAGCCAAGTGGCTGGCTGGTAGCCACCTGTACAACTATACACCAATGTACAGACAAGATAGTTGGTATCTGGGACCTTCTGCCTCTCCACTGACAGGAGGAAGCTGAGATAGTAACCATCTGGACCTGGAACTAACAGTCAGTGCAGATTAACCTGGGAGGCACCTCTTGCTGTGACTCCGCCCTTCGCTGCTACTCACTCAGAAACAGCACTGGTTTCCGGAGGCCCAGCCCAAGTCAACAGTCCTTTGCTTCCCTTTGGACGATCTGATGGCATTCCAACATCCAAACTGTCACTTTAGAGGAGCTGGCCTCCCGCTCCATGTACACAGCTTTTCTGTAGATGCATGGTGTTTGATTCTTAACCAGCACTCTGCGATCAAGTGCTCTTGTTTTATTTATTAGTGTCTTTTCCATATTTTTTTCATTATTGTGTTTATTCATCAGTCTTGTCCTATACAGATTAACTCAGGAACCAAGTCTTGGTACTGAGTTGTTTTTGGGTGAGGAGGAACTGGGCCATCTTTATCCATCCAGCATAAGGAATGGCTGCACAAGTTGGGGCTCTGGTTCTGAAGGCCGTAGAGCTCCACCTCACCTACAATCAGTTCCCTGGACTCATGGCAAGCAGCCACAAAGGGGCTGAGCCGCCTGAAGATTTTGCCCTCAAAGATATGTGGGAGAAACACTTCAAAAACCTTATCAATAGCCAAGCTAACCACAATATCAATGGTCCTGACAAAGCCACCAGCAATCCTCAAACTTCAGATCTTCGTGTAATGGATTCTAATTGATTTTTTTTTTGAGGTAGAGTCTCACTAGGTAGTGCAGGCTGGCCTCCAAGTTAAGATGTTCCATGTTGGGCACTGGTGGCTCACACCTGTAATACTAGCTACTTTAGAGGCCGAGATCTGAGGATCATGGTTTGAAGCCAGTCCAGGAAGACAAATCCAAGAGTCTCTTCTATCCAATTAACCAGCAGAAAGCTGGAATTGGAGGTGTGGCTCTTGTGCTAGTGTTAAGAGAAAAAAGTACAAGTAAGAATATGAGGCCCTGGGGGAGCAGGGGGAGGATGGGAAGGGATGGGAAGGGGAAACAAAGGAGGAGGCTACAATGCTTGATAAGAAATGTTCTCATTATCTTGCCCTTGTAATTATAACCCCTCTGTACAGTATTTTCACAATAAAAAAGAAAAGAAAAGAATATGAGGCCCTCAGTTCAAGCCCCAGTACCAGCATACACACACACACACACACACACACACACACACACACACACACACACTATCTTGCCTCATCTTTGTGAGTGCTGGGTTTAGAGCCTCCAAGTCGGGCCTCTAAAAGGCAAACTGGAAAGCCCAGTTCAAGATCCTAAATACTTTATTGAACGAATACTACCAACCCCAGTAATCACCATCCCAGAGAGCTTCATCTTCCTGGGGTGTCCCCCAGGCCCCTCCTCCATTACTGACCACAAGCAACTTTTAGCAGCACTCTGGTTCACTCTGCTATAAAAGGAAGCATATAATTTGGATCTAGATCCTGGCTGCTGAGTGCTTTCCCTTATTCCTCAATGCTGTTCTTATAATGCCACCCTCTTACTTTTAAATTCTAACTCTGTGGTCCTTTCCCACAACATACTTCAATTAGCCCTTCTACAAGAGAAATCTGGGCAGTCTTAGTCTTGCCTTGACCTAAGAAAACACATCTTGGCTTCCAATAATCCCTGCTTAGAAAAGGAATTTCTGGAATTTTGCCTAAGATTGTCATAAGCTTACTGGGCCATAATTTTTCCCATGCTTAAATCAAGGCAACATTTTTCTGGCTTGGCCTTCTGGCAATTCTCATCTCCCATCCCTGCCAGGAGGTACCTTGAATGGAACAAAGGTAATTCGGGCAGCCATGACCCAGCCCTGCCTAGCCTTCTGTTTCCTGTGAGCTGGAATTCTGCTATGTCTCTAGCTTAAAAGCACTTTCTTCTGGATAGAGAAATTAGGGTTTTTTGAGTATGTTCTGTTTTCTGTAAACATTAGCTTCCCCCCCCCCCCCTTCCCCCATTCTAAGTAAAGTTCAGAAAGCCTTCTCCGTCTTCTTGAAGTCTCCGTATTTCAGGGAAGAAGAGTCCTGCTGCCTCTAGAGAAAACTTAAAATCTCAACATTCCAGGGCTGGGGAGTGCCAGTGGCACACACCTGTAATCCTAGCTCTCTGGAGGCTGAGATGTAAGGATCTGCATTCAAAGCCAGCACTGGCAACAAAGTCTGTGATACCCTTATCTCCAATTAACCACCAAAAAGCCAGAAGTGGGGGGCAGGGAGTAGGGCTCAAGTTAGTGTCAGCCTGAGCAAAAAAGCTGAGGCACAGAATCCAGGTCCTGAGGGCTGGGAAGATGGCTCAGTGATAGAGTACTTGCCTTGCATGCCTGAGGCCCTGGGTTCAATTCCTCAGCACCACATAAGCAAAAAGAAAAAAGCCGGAAGTGGCACTGTGGCTCAAGTGGTAGAGCGCTAGCCTTGAGTTGAAGAGCTGAGGGACAGCACCCAGGCCCAGAGTTCAGGCCCCATGACCGGACCCCACCCCCCCCCCCCAAAAAAAAAAAAGAATCCAAGTCCTGAATTCAAACTACAGTACTGACACCAAAAAGAAAACAAAAACTAAAATCAAACCTAAAGTATGGGGCAGAACTCTGAGGAGCTAGATCAAGGGAGGGGGCGTGGGTAGGGCCCAGTGGCCTGATTAAGATAAGACCTGCACCGGGCACCCGGTGGCTCCCGCCTATGTCCTAGCCACTCAGGAGGCTGAGATCTGAGGACCATGGTTCAAAGCCAGCCCAGGCAGGAAAGTCCGTGAAACTCTTATCTCCAATAAACCACCAGAAAACCAAAAGTGGCGCTGTAGCTCAAGTGGTAGAGCACTCGCCTTGACCTGAAGAGCTGAGGGACAGCACTCAGGCCCAGAGTTCAAGCCCCATGACGGACAAAAAAAAAAAAAAAAAGACAAGACCTGCTAGGCTGAGGGCCCAGTGGGGCATCATCAGTCATTTGCAGGGAGATGGACTTATTTGCATCAAGAGAGAAAGGAGAGAGTTTAGAGTCACAATGACCTGGACAGGGAATTCTGGCAATTCCTCCCTTTGCTGGATTAAATAAAATCTGTCACATCATAAGGATTTAACAAACTGCAGCTGACCATTATCTTGGCTTCTGCTATCCAGTGAGTTCTGTGCATCCCAAGCTTTCCAGGGAACAGTCAGCCTCCCACAATTTCCGTGACTCTACAAACTCCTAATGTGGCACACAGACATCATAATCCGGCTTTGCTGTGGTTCCCGCTCCCCAGCTCTCAGGTGTAGGTCAGGCTCCTCTGATTTCCATTCCCATTCTGCAGATCTGGGCAGTGAGCACACCCTATTGTACTGCACAGAAAGGGAATATGAACTTGGAGATCCAAGGGTTAGAGTCCAATACCAGCTCTTCCAATACTTCAATGTGTTCATTTGTCCCATAGTGCCCAACATGGAACCTAGTACAAAGTAGGAACTCAAAAAAGCTTGCTTAATTTTATCTTGGGTACCTGGCCTCCTTCTGAGAATGATAGGAGACAGAGAACCCAAATGAAAGAGTAAGAGGCCAGGGGGAGGGTAGGTGAAGTTGGAAATGAAGACCTTTTCTTAACAGTGCATTGACAGTTCCTAGCAGAAGATCTGCCCTTCTGGGATTCTGGCTAGACATATGCTGTGAATGGGGAAGGGGAGAGATTTAAAAAAAAAAAGATGGCTCTTTAGAAAAACAGGACTCTTTAGAAAGCAAGAGATAAAGCTCCATGGCCAGCCAATCAAGATAGGGCCCCATGTTCATCTCACCTGGAAAGAAGCCTTTACCTTTCCAGAGGCTATCCTGGCAGAAGCGGTGCCTTCCAAAGGGGCTTGTGAATGACTCCCCTGTGACCCTGGTCCACCACATAGGCTTCAGAAGTCCAGGTCATCTGTGTAACCTCAGACCCCTCAAAACTGCCTGTGATGTACAAATGTCCACTGGTCTGCTGTTGTATGTCTTTGTAGTGGGGAATACAAAGTCACTGAGCAGGATTTTAAGAATCCCCTTCAAATCCTTCCCTATGACTTGCTGAGGACTGATTCCCTCCTAATAGCTGCCTACCACAAGACAAGGTGGTCTGAGTTCAAGTCCTAGCTACATCACTTGAATTGCTCTGTGACTTGGAACAAATCACATCACCTCTCTGAACCTCAGGTTTTTTCATTTAGGAAGTGTAGACCATTATGTCTGCTCCCTAGCTTCATGAATGAGCTTTATTTCTCTCCTATGAGCCAAGGTCATAGCTGAAACCCATATACACAACAACTATGAACAAATAAATAACTCTGCCATTTATTAAGTGCTTCCCAGGTGTCAAGCAGTGTAGTGGTCACATTGTATGCATACTTTCATTAAACTTTCACAAGTTTAGCACTGGCTGGCTTTGTAACATCTTTATTTTACAGTTGGAGAACCTGATACATAGTTCAAGTCACTTACTCAAGATAAAGGGTTAGTAGCAAAATAAAGATCTAGCCAGGTGCCAGTGGCTTACACCTGCAATCCTACTCAGGAGGCTGAGATATAAGGATCACTATTCTAAGTCAGCCTGGGCAGGAAAGTGAGACACTTCAATAAACTACTCAGAAAAGGCCAGAAGTGGGGCTGGGAAGGTGGCTTGCTTTGCATGCATGAGGCCCTGGGTTCAAGTCCTCAGCACCACATAAGCAGAAAAAAGCTGGAAGTGGCACTCTGGCTCAAGTGGTAGAGTGCTAGCCTTGAGCTGAAGAGCTGAGGGACAGCACCCAGGCCCAGAGTTCAGGTCCCACGACTGACAAAAAAAAGAAAAGAAAAGGCTAGAAGTGGTGTTGTGGCTCAACTTGTAGAGTGTTAGCCTTGAACACAAAGAGGTTCAAGGACAGCACTCAGGCCCTGAATTAAAGCCCCAGGATGGGGGGAAAAAATCCAAATCTAAGTCCTTGCCATTCTAGAGGTGGAGAGAACCCAGAAGACACAGACCTCCAGCGACCCCTACCTGGGCAGCAGGAGCCTCTGCCAGGTGTTCAGCAGAACCAGCCACTTCAGACAGGCCTGCTAAGATGGTCAGCTCAGCTCAAGAAGCACCCACCAGTGCCAGCCATTTACATGCAGCCTCTCATCTTACCCTCTCAACAAGGCTAAGAGTGGCATCATCCCTTCCAGGAGACAATGAGGAAAGAGACCCAGGAAGATGAAGACTAACTCAGGTTTATACAGCTGAGAGGGAGAGGAAGTATAATTTAAACTCTCTGAGTCCTCTAGTAAACTGGAGCTGTGCTAGAACATGGAGAGCCAAAAGTGGAGCACAAGTAATCTCTGAAAGAGCAAGTTGGGGGAGACAGGATCTGGCAAAGAGAAGCCTTCCGACAACGAAGAGAAAAGTACCAAAGTCCTAGCAAATCCACAGCAACCACCCAAACAGAGAGTGCCTGCCATCAAAGTCCCACAGTGGGCAGAAATGGCTAGGCTCTGGTTCCCACATCCTTCTCATTGGTTTGGAACTTTCTCCAGAGAGCTTAACCTTATCCTGCAACTGGAGGCAATGGCAAGATTCAGCCAGCCGTGGTCCACTTCTATCTCCTCACAGCTAAATGGTGAGTTCTTTATCAAAGGGAAATCTGAGTTGTATACCTATATGGCTCAACTGCCCGTCCACCTGCATACTGAAGAAATGCACTTCTCCAAGTTTCACAGATGAGACAATGAAAAGGAAGGGTAGTGGGACAAATGAGTCCCCAGAACTGCAGCTGATCTCAGTGCTCTGACTGATGCTCACTGTCTCCCAGCCTCCAGGGATTCCTCACACAGTCAGCTAGCACTTGGTCAGATGGTGCATCTCAAACCCGCTCTCCTGCTAATCACTGCTCTGTGGTTGCCTGCAGACACAAATGGACAAGAGAGTAGAAAGAAGCCCTAAGTGGGTCATCTTGGTTCCACAGACATTTCCAAAGAACATCCACTCGCTCTTGAAGCTAAGAGCCAAGATGGCAAGGGACTATTCTTGTGTCATGACTTCTGGAATCTAAGTGCCCTGGCAGTATCGACAGTTGATAGCAGCACGTGTGGTGTGTGTGTATTTTCTTTTCAAGAACTGTCCCTTTTAGGAGTCAGAATCTCTAACTTTGCAGATCACAGAGTTATGGGGATGGGAAATAAAAAGTTACCCACCCTCAAGTCAGGCACTGGCAGCTCATGCCTATAATCCTATACTCAGGAGCCTATACTCAGGAGGCTGAGATCTGAGGATCGGGGTTCAAATCTAGCCCAGGAAGGTAAGTTCATAAAGTTCTTCTCTCCAGTTAACCATCAGAAAACCAGAAGTAGCTCTGTGGCTCAAAGGGGTAGAGTGCTGGCCTCGAGCAAAATTGCCCAGGGAAAGCACCCAGGCCCTGAGTTCAGCTTCATCAGCTGCCAATAAAAATGGGACAAAGGAAATGGTGCAAATGGGACCTACTTCCATCTTTGGTTCCCACATGGAAACCATGAAACTCCATGAGGAGTGTTCTGTATGTATTCTTCACTCCACCTTCATAGAGTCTTGCCACAAACCATCTCAGGCATTTCCTGCCTCTTACAGGAGCACCCACAGAGCCAGAGAGGGATATGGGTGTAGCTATTACATATCACAATGGGGCCACGGACACTTGTTCATGCAGCTGACATGTGCCCTAAGATCCCAATTTGGATGTACCATTTCTGTCTTGTGATGATTACAGCTGGATTGTCTGAATTCAGGACACATGGTCATAAATTCTAGACACATGGTCATTTGGTGTATCATAGTCAAGACCACCTTCCTGAACAAGGTAGCCTATGCCTAAAATCTCAGCATTTGGGTGTAAGAAATAGGTGGATCATGAGTTCAAGGTCAGCTTGGGCTATATAGTGACTTTCAGGCCATTCTCAGCTACTCAGGGAGATCTTTTTTAAATAAATAAATAGTTCTATCTGTTGCAGACAGAGGTTGTTTTGTGTGTTTTTTTCCCAAGGAGTTTATAATTCTCTTTTGTGAGTAGCATAACCTAGCCCCAGAATTTTGATTTTTCTATCGAACTTAGATTTTCCATAAAGTTCACTGTAACAACTCCTAAGTCACCTAATGAATGAAGACTCCAGGATCCAAGTGGCAGGACTACTTGCACTGCAGCCTGGATCTTCAGATTCTTTCCTCTTTGAGGCCCCATCCACAGTCCGGAGCCCTCCCATGTCTCCCCAAGCATGGACTGGAGCAACATTCTCAGAGTTGGAATGTGAGCTGCCAGAATCCAGTCTGGCCTGCCATAGTGCCTTCTTCATAGTGGCTGAAGCAGCATATGGCCACTTGTCACTTGCTTTGGATTGAGTGCTCCAACACGACCCTGACTGGCAGGCTCTTAAAGTATTTATGGCTATGGCTGTCTATGGCTGTCTTGAGAATCTTCATAAGGCTCGTCTCCCAGCCTATGGAGTGCACACATCTTATCAAGGGTTCTACTGTTAGGACCTCCAATTACTTATCTTCCTGATTAGCATAATGCTATCCAGGTGATAAATGAATGTCACTGTCAAGTGTGACAGGAAGCAAGTGAATTAACACAGCCCTGGAGTAAAAACAAAACAAAAAACAGTGGATGTATATTGTTGTTCATGCTACTTGAATGTAATTGCTGTGTTTTTTTTTTAATCTTCTTTCTTGAGGTAGAAAAATAATACATTTACTAAGCTACTAGCTGCTTTCCCAGTACCTGAAGCCATGGTAGTTCTGGTGAAGATAGAAAAACAGACTGTAGAGCAGAAGCCAGTAGCTCATGGCTATAATCCTGCTACTCAGGAGGCTGAGATCTGAAGACCGAAATTCGAAGCCAGCCTGGGCAGGAAAGTCCATGAGACTCTTATCTCCAATAAACTACTCAGAAAAAGCTGGAAGTAGTGCTTTGGGCTCAAGTGGTAGAGCACTAGATTTGGGCAAAAAGGAACTTAGGGACAGCACCTAGGCCCAGAGTTTGAGCTCAAAGACCAGCAAAACAACAATAACAACAACAGCAACAAAATAGACTGTGCTGAGTGCTGTTATTCATTTTGTTGGTTGTGGGGCTTGAACTCAGGGCCTGGGCACTGTCACTGAGCTTTTCAGCTCAAGGTTAGTTCTCTACCACTTGCTACTGCACCACTTCTGGTTTTCTGCATCTTCACTCAAGGATAGTGCTTTACCACTTGAGCCACACCTTTACTTCCAGCTTTTTGGTGGTTAATTGGAGAAAAGAGTCTCATGGACTTTCCTGCTTTGGCTGGCTTTGAACTGTGATTCTTAGATCTCAGCCTCCTGAGTAGCTAGGATTACAGGTGAGAGTCACAGGCAACCAACCCAACCTTTTTTTTAAGTCGTTTATTAGAGATAAGAGTCTCATGGAATTTCCTGTCCTGGCTGGCTTTGAACCACAATACTCAAATGTCAACCTCTTGAGTTATTTCAACCTCCCGAGTTCCCAATGAAAGCTATTACTTCATAGAGCTCTTACTTGTCTTCAGCTACACATTAAGATCCACTTGGTTTAGTTAGGAACCACTTGGTTTCATTTGTCAGTCTGGCCCCTGTGAAACCAGGTGGACCACTGACTACCATGCCTCCTTCTCTCCCGGCCCCCTCTCCCTCCCTCCAGACCCTCCTCCTTTTTCTGCTTTCCCTTTGTGCTGATTACTAGAGTTTGAACTCAGGGCCTGGGCGCTATTCCTTAGCACCTTCACTCAAGGCTAGTGCTTTCCCACTCGAGCCAGAGCTTCAGTTCCAGCTTTTTGGTGGTTAATTAGAGATAAGCATCTCATGGACTGCAGTCCTTGGCAGGCTTCAAACTCTGATCCATAGGTCTCAGCCCCCTGAGTGGCTAGAATTACAGATGTGAGCCACCAGTGTCTTGCTTGTTGAATTTCTTAGTGACATTGGGGTCTCTCTTCCATCTACTTTTTCTTTCTTTTCCTTCCTTCCTTTTTTTCTTTCTTTTTTTTTTTTTTTTTTTTGCCAGCCTTAGGACTTGAACTCAGGGTCTGGGCACTGTCCCCGAGCTTCTTTTGCTCAAGGTTAGCACTCTATCACTTGAGCCAAAGTGCCACTTCTGGCTTTTTCTGTTTACTGAGGAATCGAACCCAGGGTTTTATGCATGCTAGGCAAGCACTCTACTGCTAAGCGACATTCCCAGCCCTCTTCCACACTCTTGATGAATTGGTGAATGACTCTCTCAGACCTTCCATGGACTATAGTCTGTGACCTGCCTTCAGGCCTTACATGATATATCCATTCTAGCATGTCCACTTCCCTGAACCTTTTAATCCCTTTCTCCACCATTTGCCAAACCAAGTCAGGAGTTTCAACTTTGCTTGGCATAGGCTACCACTCTCTCTCCTGCCTTCTAGGAACCTCCTAAGCAGCAAGCTTATACTATTCCTGGGGTCCTTCAAAGTTAAATCCCAGTCTTGCTGAATGTGATGACTCACGCCTTTAATCCCAACTACTCAGGAGATAGAGATCAAGAGGATCACAGTTCCAGGCCAGCCCAGAGAAAAAGTTAGTGAGACTCTTCATCTCAACATGCCAGACGTGTTGGCGCAGAGCTGTGATCTCAGCTACTTAGGAAGCATAGGTAGGAAGATTGCAATCCAGGCTGGCCCAGGCCAAAAAAATAAAGTACAATGCTGTCAGAAAAAAAAAAAACTAAAGCAAAAAGGGATTGCAGCATGGCAATCCTCCCTAGCAAGCATTAAGGCCTGAGTACAAACCTCATTCCTAGAAGTAAAAAAGAAATCCCAGTCTTATGTTCAAGACCTCTTAATCTAACACCCAAAAATATACTCTACTGCCCATGCATGCTGCCTAACTCGTGCTGTGCCTATGAAATCTCGTCAGTTTCCTTCCAGATAAGACCTTAGTTGAGTCACGTCACACTTTAACTCCAGCTGTTGTCTGGCAGCTAGGGAAGGAGATAGGTAGGGGGCCTCTTGAAAGAGGCCTCTCTTGGGACCCCTGTTGCCTGCTTGGGGGAAGAGTTTCTCCAGTATCTTCTGCATGGAGGTGGTGGTGGATGCCATCTGTTACTAGGGAGAGGTGAACCACTTCTGCATTTTCTGATAGCATTGAGGAGTCTGGGGAGCCAAAATAGAAAGTGTCTCCATTCCACGGGCCGCCGTGCCATGGATCAGCTCTCAGAGGTTTTGTTGTTTTGTTGGTTATGTGGTAGCATTGCTCCAAATCAGGCACTGGACTGCATATATGTTAAGTAAGTGCTCTGCCACCAAGTTACAACCCCAACTTCCATGTCTTCAACACCAGTACCCTGACCTTGTATCACCTAAGCATTCCATCAGCTGATCCTCCACACCATCAAGTCCTAACTTGCACATGAAACTTTGCCTGTTCTCCTTCTGCAGCCATTTTATGAGTTTTTGAGCCACCCAAGAGTCCTTTCACTCTCTAAGTGTCCTCATTTTTTGCTTTTGAATTTGTGTGGTACTGGGAATTGTGCTAAGCAAGTACTCTACCACTTAAGCTATGCCCCCCTCCCTGAGCCTTTTGCTTTGAATTTATTACTTATAAATAAAATATTTAAATGAGTATTTTTTGAGGTAGCATCTTGTTAACTTTGCCTAGGTTGGTCTCAAACCCATGAACTTTCTACCTCTGCTTGCAAAATAGCTGGGATTATAGGAACTTCTGGCTTTTTTTTTTTAATTAAATGTCCTTAGCTTTCATGATCTCTCCATTAATCATTGTGTGGCTAGAGCATTCTCTCCACAGAAACCGTCTCTAAGTCATTACAAATGAAAGTTTCTAGCGACAGAGTCACTACCTCATGCCAAGCACCGCCTGTGCCCCGAGGGCCATGCTTTACATATCCTTGAGGATGAAGTCATGATGGACGGCAAGGAATCCAGTAAAGAAACTCATCCTGCTTTCTCTGCCAGTTGTAATCCTTCAGAAAGCAGACACAGTGACCCAGTAAGGAGTGCAAATTGCTTATTGAGAAATAATGCCCATGAAGAGTAAAGAGGGAGGAACAGGACAGGGGAGGAAGAGCCTTTAGACTATGAGACAGACCCAACAAAGCTCCATCATACCACGGAAGCTCAGACAATGGTGGACTATTCAAGGAGTGCACACTGAGCATAAATGACCAACCTTAACTCTCTGCTTGTGCCCAGTCACTAGATGAGTGCTGTCTGGAGAGAGTTTGGCCACTCAAAGGTAGCTGGAGGAGGTCCCTTAAAGTACTCCTGTGACACAATATGAGTTATGTCCCCTCCAAAAGATATATACTGAAGTCCTAACCCCCAGTACCCGTATGACTTTATCATGCAGATATATTTAGTTAAAATGAAGTTATATTCCAGTAGAACAGGTCCACCATCCAATATGTTCAATGTCCTTGTATGATGTCCATACGAGGCGAGGCACTTGTGGCTCACACCTGTAACCCTAGCTACTCAAGAGGCTGAGATCTGAGGAGAGCGGTTTGAAGCCAGCTTGGGCAGGAAAGCCTGTGAGACTCTTCTCTCCACTAAACACTGTGATAGAGTGTTAGCCTTGAGCAAAGAAGCTTAGGGACAGTGCCCAGGCCCTGAGTTCAAGCCCCAGGACCAGCACAAAATAATAATAATAAGTAAAAATGAAAGAAGACAGCCATATGAAGACACAGACACAGGAAGAACCCCATGTGAAGATCAGAGTGCTGCATCTGTAAGCCAGGAACACTGGAGCCTACTCGGTACTAGCAGAGAAGCAGAGAACAGATTCTTCCCTAGCATGACCCTGGCCCTGCTGCTGTACTTTCAGACTCCTGGTTTCCAGACTGTAAATCAATGGATTTCTGTTATCTTAAGTTCTGGGTAGTTGAAACCACAGCCTTGGTGACTGAGGGACACTGGTGTGCCTTAGGAATCCCTGAGAATGGTTTTCAAGCAGAGAGAAAGAGCATTCCTATATCTTGACTTCTCTGAAGGACACTGGTGTGCCTTAGGAATCCCTGAGAACGGTTTTCAAGCCGAGAGAAAGAGTATTCCTGTATCTTGAGTTCTCTGCGGATTGTTTCTCATTGTCATTGACCCCAAGTTTTAAGTCCATGGGCTCAGAGGAAAATGAATGGTAAAGCCAAACTTGAACCAGGTTACTTAGCGTGGCCATATGTATTCAAGGATAAAACTCCTCAGTGGTTAATCTACCATGCAATTAAACTCAAATCAGGTTTAATGAAGATCTTTGGTTATATTTCCCAACTTACTTTTCTACCATCAGGAAAAAATTGTGAAGACTGTGAAGATATTAAAGATTACAGGGTGTCCTGTCTACAGTTTTCTTTCAGCTTATTTCCAAGTTTTATCTTTGAGATATTTTACAATATTCTTAATTGTAGAATATTGATAAAATGAAAATTGTTTTTTTCCAAAGAAATGCATGTAAATTGTGTCTATGGCTAGATCAGTTTTATAAATACCTTTGAATCTACCAATATTCTTTTTTGTTGTTGTTGTTGGTCATGGGGTTTGAACTCTGGGCTTGGGCGCTGTCCCTGCGCTCTTCAGCTCAAGGTAAGCGTTCTACTGCTTGAGCCACAGCTCCACTTCCAGTTTTCTAGTGATTTATTGGAGATAAGAGTCTCACGGACTTTTCTGCCCGGGCTGGCTTTGAACCATGATCCTCAGATCTCAGCCTCCTGAGTAGCTAGGATTACAGGTGTGAGCCACTAGCGCCCGGCTTACCAGCATTCTTATAGCCTATGTATGTGCCTAATTCTGCTTTGAACTAGTTATAACATCCTATAGATTCCTTCAATTAATGTTAGATGACACATTATATGTGTATAGATAAGACAGACAGACAGACAGACAGACAGACAGACAGACAGACAGACAGATAGATAGATAGATAGATAGATAGATAGATAGATAGATAGATAGATGACTGGGAAATCCAAATTGCTGGGTGACTGCTTTTGACCCAAATGTCCTACTCATGACAAATTTTTGTATGATTTACTTTGCTTGTGCCAGTACTGGGGCTTGAACTCAGAACCTGGGCACTGTCCCTTAGCTTTTTCACTCAAGGTTGGTACTTATCCATTTGGGTGATAGCTCTACTTCTGGATTTTTGGTGGTTAATTAGAGATAAGAATCACACAGACTTTCCTGCCCTGACTGGCTTTATACCACAGTCCTCAGATCTCAGCCTCCTCAATTAGCTAGGATTATGGGCGTGACCTCAGCATCCGTTTGAAAGCTCTGTCTGGAACAAGACTTTCTATTACTGAGATCTAGGTTTTTTAAGACCTTCAGAGTCCATTCCCCCCCTCCTTTTATCATTTGCATTACCATGTCCTGTCTTCTTAATATTTATTCATGTGTATGTGCATGCATGCATGTGTGCATGAGTGTACATGCGCACACGCATTGCAGCAAGGGCCATCAGCATGAACGCACCTATGTCTCTTAGTGGAAAGGCCTACAAGCTAGCCAAAGCCACACGGGAGACATTTATTGACACTGTCACCTCCTCTGTTTACTCTCTCTCTAAGGACACACTGTAACCCAGCAGGATGGGAAGGGGCAGGAGGTTCAGGCTCTTCCGTGAACACTTGGGCTCTGATAACAGGAAAGGCTGTAGGAGGCTCCAGTACCCCTAACCTCCTGGGCCAGTGTGAGCCAGACAGTCTGGCAGCTGGGGAGAGAGGACAGCTCTTATGAGGCTGAGGGTCCATCAATATCTGGAAGATAATGCTATTGCTCCATGTTGGTTCCCTGCAGGGACCCAGCTGGAGCTGAGCCCCAGCTGAAGGAAGGAAGTCATCCTGAAAGCTGAAGTGCAGGATGGTTCTCGGAGCTGGGTTCTCTTTGATGTCATACCATTCTTGGCTAAAAATAATCTGAGAGCTGGGCGTCAGTGATTCCTGCCTATAATCCTGGCCATTCAGGAGGCTGGGATCTAAGGATCGTGGTTCCAAATCAGCCTGAGCAGGGAAGTCGGTAAGATTCTTATCTCCAATTAACCAACACAAAACTGGAAGTGGAGCTGTGTCTCAAGTGGTAATGTGCTAGCCTCAAGTGATAAGCTAAGGAACAGACCCTGAGTTCAAGCACAAAAACTTGCACAAAAACAAAACAAAACAAAAATGTGAGCATGCAGTACATTTTTCTTTCTAAATATTTTAGTATATTCATCTCTATTTTAACTAGTAAAAATTAAAATAAAGCATAATAATTTTATAGACAGGCACCTGTGGCTCATGCCTGTAATCCTAGTCACAGAAGACAGAGATATGAGGGTTGCCAGCTTAGATAGAAAAGTGTGAGACTCTTACCTTCAATTAATCACCAAAAAGCTGGAAGTGGAGCTGTGGCTCAAGTGGTAGAGTACTAACCTGGAGCAGAAAAGCTCAGGGACAGTGCCCAGGCCATGGAGGAGGAGGAGGAGGAAGAGGAGGAGAAGGAGGAGGAGAAGGAGGAGGAGGAGGAGGAGGAGGAGGAAGAGGAAGAGGAAGATGAGGAGGAGGAGGAAGACGAAGGAAGGAAGGAAGGAAGGAAGGAAGGAAGGAAGGAAGGAAGGAAGGAAGGAAACACACATATAACACATATAGAAATAAGTTTTTTTCTGAAATTTACAGAATTGTCTTATACCTATACTTTGAAAACCACTTTGCCTGGAAATAAGCTGTCTTCACAGCTCCTTCGGACAGGTGCTTCACTGTTGACTTCCTACAAGCTGGCCTGAGTTTTCTCTGTCCATTTAAAATTGGATTAGAGCATGTTACCTTCATACCTCCTTTTCAGTTTTAGCATGAATACCAGGTTATGTGGGAAAACACAGAGTATTATAGTTATTTCCTATGGAGTGTAATTTCCAGGCACTTGAAATGGTGGTGTGTTTGGTGTTTTGTCTTTGTTTATTAACAGTAGACAAAGCCCTTGGGGCCAGAATAAAAGTTGAGCTCTAAACAAGGAGCATCCCCTGAGGTTAACACCTGGATAGTATAACTCACCACAGCAAAGCCCAGGAAATTACTGCAATCAGACCCTCTTCCAAGGAGACATCTACTGAGAGTGAAAGAATCTTGGTAAGAACAAAGGATATAATTTGGGCTCCAAAATAAATGTCACCTTCTCTCCTTGCCTCCAGCAAATACCAAAAAAAAAAAAAAAAAAAAAAAAAAAACTTCTGTAGTGATATTATTCACAAGAAGTGCGTGACTAACTACTACCCCTTATGAGCACTCAGGATTCAGAGTAGATGACACACATATTTCATTTCAGAGCTCACCCAAGGGCAAACCAATTTTTTTTCCAGTCTTGGGGCTTGAACTCAGGTCCTGGGCACTGTCCCTGAGCTTCTTTTGCTCAAGGCTATCATTCTACCACTTGAGCCACAGCACCACTTCTGGCTTTTCGTGTTTATGTGGTACTGAGGAATTGAACCCAGCGTTTTATGCATGCTAGGCAAGTACCCTACCAATAAGCCACATTCCCAGACCAAGGGCAAATGATTTTAACTCATTTCTCATAAAGTGATTCTAAGATTTAGAGAGGTTAAATCATTTGACCAAAGTCACCTGGCCACAAAGTGCAAAGTTTCACAACCCATGTCCACTACCTCAATGCCAACTCTCCCCCAGATTCCATTGGCCTTTGACCTCTCTCTGCATCTTCAGACTTTGATGAGTCCAAGAGGCAAAGGCCTTCTGTCCACCCCCATATCAGGACTCCTTAGGGCTGGGGAGGGCTGGAGAGGGTTGTGGGGGAGGGTGGAAACATGGGAGTGTCAACTAGACAGTCAGCTAGATGGAAAGCCCAAGGATGTCCACCATCAGCCTGAGGCACACTCAGATGAAGGCCACTGAGGTCAGCAGTCATTTGCTTGACAGATTCAGACCTTGTGAAGAAAGCATTTAGACTTGTCCAGATTTTAACTACTATTTCATTAACTTTTCAATGCACTTACAAAGGTGAACCTCTAAGGGTTAGTTTTTGCTAAACTTTGAATCCTAGGTCCGCAGTGTATTCGTTGTGCATTTTTCATGGTTTTTCTATTTATTTATTTATTTAATGCTGGTTCTGGGATTTGAAATCTGGGCCTGGGTACTGTCCCTGAGCATCTTTTGCTCAAGGCTAGCACTCTACCACTTGAGCCACAGCACCACTTCCAGCTTTTTCTGAGTAGTTTATTGGAGATAAGAGTCTCATGGACTTTCCTTCCCAGGCTGGCTAGCTTCGACCCACAGTCCTCAGCCTCCTAAGTAGCTAGGATTACAGGTGTGAGTCACAGGTGGCAGGTACTGTGTCTATTATTATTATTGTTGTTGTTGTTGTTGTTGTGAAAATACCGTACAGAGGGGTTACAATTACATGGGCAAGATAATGAGTACATTTCTTATCAAGCATTGTTGCCTCCTCCTTTGTTTCCCCTTACCATCCCTTTCCATACCCCCCACCCCTTCTACCCGATTACTGTGTCTTTTTTAAGCAAGCAGCTTTACTTCTCTAAGTCTTGATGTCCTTTTCAGTAAGAGAATATGTACCTTATAAAGGCTTTCAGGTCTATCAGTATATTCATTCTACAAATATTAGGTTGAACTATATGAAATTGCCAGTATCTGCACACAATTTAATCACAAAAATAGCAATTTTCTATAGTTCAAGTCTATTATTCTTTGGGTGCTTTCTCCGTTAGGTTCTTCAGAGACATAGAACCAATGAAAGAGGGGGGGGGGGTAGGCCTGCAGCCTAGAAATTCAGATAAGAATTGATATTACAGAGCTAGTAGCCAGAGGCTCACACCTGTAATCTTAGCTACTCAGGAGGCTGAAAGGATGGTGGCTCAAAGTTAGTCCATGCAGAAAAGTCTTTGAGACTCTTACCTCTTGAACTTCTAAAATGTTAGAAGTGGAGCTGTGGTTCTAGTGGTAGAGTGTTAGCCTTGAGCAAAAAAGCTCAGGAATAGCACCCAAAGCCTGAGCTCAAGCTCTAGGACAGGATCACCACAAAAGAAAACAAGCAAGGAAGGAAGGAAGGAGGGAAAGAAGGAAGGGAGGAAGGAAGGAAGGAAGGAAGGAAGGAAGGAAGGAAGGAAGGAAGGAAGGAAGGAAGGAAGGAAGGAAGGAAGGAAGGAAGGAAGGAAAGAAGAAAAAAGGGACGAGGGAGAGAGGGAGGGAAAAAAAGAATTGATATTACAGCCTTGAATCTGAGAACTACAGGGCAGGCCAGTGTGTGAGGACACAGACAGGGTTTCCATACTGCACTGTTGAGTCAAAATTGCTACATATATAAATATATATATAATTTTTTACAATCATATATATATATATTCTTTATTTTATTTTTTACCAGTCCTGGCAGTTTGAAATCAGGGCTTGGACACTGTCCCTGAGCTTCTTTTCTCAAGGCTAGCACTCTACCACTTGAGGCACAGTGCCACTTCTGGCTTTTTCTATTTATGTGATACTAGAGGAACCCAGGGCTTCGTGCATGCTAGGCAAGTACTCTACCACTAAGCCACACACCCAGCCCCTTATTTATTTTTTCTCTAAAGGCTTTGAACTGATTGTAAAAGATAATCAGTTTTATGTAGTCAATTGATTATAAATGTTAATCATATCCATAAGTACCTTCACAGCAAAAATCTACATAGTTGAGTGTCTTCCCAAATAGCCAAAATATCATAAAAATAGCATTGCAAGTAGTAGGCACTGAAGGATCCATCACATCCATCCTAGGGGACCATGCAGAGGCAGGCAAGCACCGGAGAAAGATTATCATAATAAGGTTTATTAGAGGAGCCATATTTCCCTGGAGAGGGAGCACATGGCACTCTTCACTATCTAGGTAGCAGGAGGATGTAGAGGCAGGAAGTGAGGTAGGTGGGAGCTCAGGTGGGTCTGGGCAGAGAGAGGGGTTGTCCAGCTGGAACTCCAGGGCTGGGAGGAGCTCAGGGCTGGGTGGAGCTGAGGACCAAAGGTGGGGATAATACTAACAAGCACTGTTCTGGGTGTTTGGATAATATGAGTGAGAAAACTGGCAAAGGTGCCCTGGCCTAGTATAACTTACATTTTCATTGAGAAACAGAAGCCTTACTAGGTAACTACTCTATGTTACAAGGGAAAGGAAAATAAAAACAAAACACTGGGGAAAAAAAAAATTGGGCTACAAGGGGATTAAATTCAGGAAATTCGGGCTAAGGCCCTTAAGAATGGAAGATCTAAGCCATGGCTTGAAGGAGGTGAGCAGGTCAGCAGCTATTTGGCAGAGGGTCCCACCCAGAGGCATGTGTCTGATGGGTTCTGGAACACTGTGGAGGCCAGGGTGTCTGAGAGGAGTCAGCAAAGGGGAAAGTGGTGAGAGATGTGTTCAGAGAGGTCTTGTGGAGTCTTCAGACCAGTTGCCAAATAAGAAAACCAGAAAGGCAGGGTTAACTCAGAGACCTGCCCACCTAGTGTCTAGGGTAGGTATTAGCACAAACTAGGAACCATCATATCACCACTCCTTGTAGTACTCTAAGTCCTAAGCCCAACACAGGGACTGTGCGTTCTAGGTTATTTCCTCCTTGCTTCTTGGATTCTGAATCCTTGATTCCAGTTTTACCCGCTTCATTCCCAGATGGAAAATTTTTGCAGCCCCTGGACCATCAGGACAGCGTGATCTCCCACAGTGTGTGTTGAATACATGAGACAGCCATGGGAAATGACTCCAAGACTGCCCTGGGTGCACCGGGCTGGGGAGGGGGTAGCCAGAGACACACAGACCTCGGCCCCCACCATCACCTCAGCACTGACCATATGCCCAGGCGAACCGCAGCCCCATCCAGCTCTGTCCCAGGCTTTGTTCCTGACTCTCCAAGGCCCCTCTTCCTGCCAAACAAAGCCCCCAGCTCCCGCCTGCCGCCCAACAGGCACCTGGGGCCTTCCAGCCTGGGAATCAAAGCCTGTTTTGCAAAGGAGGCCCTGTGTTTGGAGAAACACCCATCCCCTGCTGCCCAGTCCTTCAAAGAACCGGCATTGTTCTGTGCTGAGAAGGCGCCTCTTGACGCGGGCAGGGCCCTGGCTGACGCGGGCGGACCTCTGATCTCAGGCCAGGCCCCCACGCCACTTGGGAGGGGACAAAGGGGCTAAGGGGGGAGCTGTCTGTCCTTGTGGCGCTGTGCCCCCTTCCCGTACTCTGCCTACCTGGCTTTCCAACCCCTTGTATTCTCACTGAGACCTAGGCCTAGGGAACCAGCACTTCCACCTGTGCCCACTGCCAAACAAGATGGCCTTAGGAGGCACCAGAACGAGAGCTGAAGTAGAGATGAGACTTGAATGACTACAAAGGGGATTTTACAGTGCCAGAGAAACTATGTTTTTAAAAAATACCCTTATTTTACAGATCACAAGACTGAGGCCAAACAAAAATTGGAACTGGGCCTCGAGCCCAGCTCAGGCTGAGTGCTGACTACAATTTCATTCCCTAGGCTTTCTTCTTTCTTACCTAGTATAGTTTCTTTCTCTTTTTCCTTCTCTTTTTCTTTCTTTCTTTCTCTTTTTCTTTCTCTTTTTTCTTTCTTTTTTCTTTCTCTTTCTTTCTTTTCCTTCCTTCCTTCCCTCTTTCCTTCCTTTCTTTCTTCCTTTTTCTTTCTCCTTCCTTCCTTCCTTCCTTTCTTCTTTCCTTTCTTCCTTCCTGCCTTTCTTGCTTGCTTTCTTGCTTTTTCTTGCTTTTTGGTGCTGGTCCTGGGGCTTGAATTCAGGGCCTGAGTGCTGTTCCTGAGCTTTTCTGCTCAAGGCTAGCAGTCTACCACTTGAGCCACAACATCACTTCCAGTTTTCTGGAAGTTCATTGGAGATAAGAGTCTCATGGACTTTCCTGCTCAGGCTGGCTTTGAACCACTGTGGTCTCCCGATCTCAACCTCCTGAGTAGCTAGGATGACAGGTGTGAGCCACTGACACCCAGCTTAATTTTTCTTTCTTAAAGAAATATTTTCAGCTGGGCACCAGTGGCCTTTCATCTTAGCTACTCAGGAAACTGAAATCTGAGGATCATGGTTCAAAGCCAGATGGGGCAGAAAGTCCACGAGACTCTTACCTCCAGTGAATCACCAGAAAACCGGAAGTGACGCTGTGGCTCAAGTGGTAGAGTGCTTGCCTTGAGTTGATGAGCTCAGAGATAGCGTCCAGGCCCAGAGTTCAAGCCCTACAACCAAGAACAGCAACAAAAAATTCCGTATATTTCCTCCATACACCTCCCTCCAGTATTGTTTCCATTGTATCTTAAATTTGGGCAGAGGTAAAGGTCATAAATCCTCTCAGCAGAAAGCTGAGACCACAGATCTGGCTGTAGAGCCCTGCTGGGTCCTACTGGCTCATACAGCTCTAGGAGCCACCTCTGCTGCTTGATTTCCTTCTGCCTACTACTGGGGGGAGGGAGGGTGGGGTAGAGGCAGAAGAGAGATGGGAGGGCTCTTCACTTCACCTCTACTGTTCAAAGTCTCTCCAAGGCACAGAGAGGGTGTATTATCAGCTTGAAGTCACCTAGGAGATCAAGGACAAATGACAACTCAGAATCACACTTTAGGTACTACTTCCAGCCCCTGAACAAGCCTGAACAAGGTCCCTGTGCCTATGGTGTTCCCAGTGCCGACATTTAGTGCACAGTCTGGAAGAGTAAATTAAGAACGGGAGTTCTACAAGCAGATAGATTAGGATCCAGTCCAGGTCCCTGTTACATACTATATGACTTTAAGCAGACTGCTCACCCATTCTGAGCCTCAGTTTCCTTCAAACAGGATCAATGACTACACCTGATTTTAGAGGCTACTGGGGAGATTAACTTGGCAGAAGACAGCCAAGCACATAACAGCATGTAGTAATAAACCCTTAATAAGTATTGCCATGATAATTAGCAGATGATATCTGCAAAGTCCTTAGTGCATAATAATAAACACACAGTAAGTATTATTTATTACTCCACTTTCACTGGGAAAGGAGAGGCTGGGGTAAGGTGTGGACTGGTCTGTTTGTGCCAGCACTTCCCGAAGCAGACAGCAACATAGCTCCTTCCTGTAGGGCTTATAGGAGAAGGAAGGGGCAGGAAGGGATGTGCCTGGGATTTGGAGGCAGGGTTGTACACAGAGAGAGAGACTTGTAATCTACAGCCTGGGTTCTTGCATTTTACCTACTTGGCCTCTGTGGCATTGAGTGTGAGTCTTGACAGTCAGGATGTTGTTGTCTTCGTCATCTCCGTCAAACATCTAAGGACCACAGAGGTCATATCCAGCTCCAGAATCATGGAAAATTCCACAAGGCTGACTAGGAAGGTAGTATGGCAGGGGGGGAAAACTGTGCTGACTCCTTAAATTAGCCACTTAGCTTCTCTGAGTCTTAGTTAAGAGACAGGTGGGCACTGTGGTCCAAGATTGCAATCCCAGCCCTACCATTGGCCAATTGTGTGAGTGTTGAACAGTCTCTTCACCCTGGAACATCTCAATTTTCCTTTCACTCAACAAGGCTGGTCGTAACCATGCAATATGAGTATTGAAGCTATGTTATATGCCATGCTTGCCAGAGCCCTCATGATGCTCACGGTATCACTGCCCAAAAACAGACCAGCTGCCTGCACAGCCAATTTATAGCAGGTAGTGTTTTCACATAGTTAACAAGTAGCTCCCTTTGAAGCAAAACAGAGTGTAAACTCATGGGAAAGTCACTATTGTTATTCATTATAAGATTCCTCATCTGGAAGTTAGGAATTAAGTTCTTTTTCTTTATTGTTTTAGTAATAGCAGCTTGCCTTTGTTGAACATTCTTTGTACGCATTGGCTCATTAATTCATCTTTTTAACAGTTCTATAAAGAGGCATTTTTATGCCCATTTTACAGATAGGGAAACTAAGGTACAAAGAGGTACCAAAAATTCTGAGACTAAATGGCAGAGCTCAGCATCCAATCACAGGTAGCTGACACCACAGCTCTACTTCTTCCCAGCATTCACTGCTGACCACTCAGCTTCTGCAGGCCAAGCAACAACACGTGCCCTTCAACAAGTATTCATGCCCTTCCAGCCTTGCTTAAGGAGACATTTCAAATACTGGGAAACAGAATTGTAGAGACAACTACCAAGATGGATTTTTAAATGTTTGCTCTATGTGTGTGTGTGTGTGTGTGTGTGTGTGTGTGTGTGCGCATGCGTGCACGTGTGCGGATGTGGGTGTGCACTCACAGGCACATGTGTGCAAGTGTCAATACCAGGGTTTGAACTCAGAGCATCAAGCTCTCACTTTCTTGTTCATGGATGGCACACTCTACTACTTGAGCCACTCCACTTCTGACATTTTGCTGGTGATCTAGAGTCTCAAGGACTTTTTTCTTGGTTTGGCCTCCCCTCTCAGTCCTCCAGGTCTCAGCCTCCTGAATAGCTAGGATTCTAGGTATGAGTTACTAGCATCCAGCTATGCCTGTTTTTGTGTTGTTGTTGGTTTGTTGTTTTTTTAAATCCTGATATACTGCTCAAAGTACAGGAAAACTGCAAAAGAGTACAAATCTCTCCATCTCACCGCCCCACTAGAGTCAACCATGAGCACTTTGGTATAAGGGAAGAGGAAATATTTGGATATGAATTGAGTATCCATCAGCACAAGAGAGAAGATATGCAGCCATCAGATAGCCATCAGAAGTCCTCTGGCAGAAGAGTATGGAACATGGAAGGGGGGGGGGGGAGGGAGGGGGAGACGTGTGTGGAGCTTCTGAGCTTTGAGTAACAAAAGGCCACCTATCAAGTGGGAATTCTGCAGTAAGAAAGCAGATCTGCTTTAAAATTGTGCATCCAGTCAGGCAAGGTGGCACATATATGTATTCCCATTGCTCAGCAAAGTGAGACAGAAGGATCTCAAGTCTGGTCTATGTAATGAAACACTGTCACAATAAACCAAAGACAAACAAACAAATATATGGTAAAATTTAGATGTTTGAGGAGGAATAAAAGTGGGATTCCCAAAGAGACTCATTCAGTGAGCAAATGCTTATTTAAATTATATTAAATATTACTTCTTGCCAGGTGCTGGTGCTCACACCGTAATCCCAGCTACTCAGGAGGCTGAAATCCGAGGATCAAGGTACGAAGCCATCCCAAGCAGGAATCTCTGTGAGATTCTTATCTCCAGTGAAGCACTAGAAAACCAGAAGTGGTGCTATGGCTCAAAGTGGTAGAGAGCTAGCCTTCAGTGAAAAAGCTCAGGGACAGTGCTTGGGCCTGACAAAATAATAATAATACCAAGTACTTGTTATGAGACACATGCAATATGAAGTATGAAGGAAAGGGAATGACATGGAGTGGCCAACAACATTGATGTTGTGACCCGTTTGTCCTCGTACATGCATTCCCACTTACCAACTCATTCCTCTATTGAGAGATGCTGCCACAACTCTATCATGCCACCCCAAGCCTGCACTGGGACCCTATCCAGATGCCTTGGACCCAGACCCCACTTCCAAGGAGTTCACAGTATTGGACACAGACAATCACAGTCCAGACAGACAGATCAAAGCCGCAGCAGAGGATGCAAGCACTGAGGAGGTGTCACTCTCCCCAGAGATCATGAAGGCCTTCTGGAGGAGGGGACAGACAAGCCCAAGATGCAGAACATTCCTTCAGAATGCTGGGGAATTTCCTCATTACCGAGATTCTTGGCTGTGGTAGGTCTTGCTGCTCAGCAGAGGAGACAGTGAGAGATGAGTTAGAGCTCAAGAAGCAGAAACAAGTTGTAACAATGTGTATTAAAAACTGACAAATGTGCTTGTCCTTTGACCCAGTCATTCTACATGTAGGCATTCATAGCAAGAAATGACTAATGACAAAGGATCTACCAGAGGTATGTGCGTTTGAGTGTAGAGATAGGAGAATGAACAAGTAAAGCTCACAGACTGCATAGATTTCAAGTAGGTCCCATCACTAGCTGTGGGACCTTAGACAAACCACTTACTCCTCTCTGTGCATGTATCTCTGTGTGTGTGTGTGTGTGTGTGTTTACATGTCTCAGTTTATAAAATGGGGGTAGTGATAGTATTCAATTCCTAAGATCTCATTAGAGGTCAAATGTATTTTTAAAAATTTATTTATTTATTTATTGCCGGTTGTGGAGCCTGAACTCTGGGCCTGGGCGCTGTCCCTCAGCTCTTTCAGCTCAAGGCTAGTGCTCTACCACTAGAGCCACAGCACCACTTCCAGCTTGTTCTGCTTTATGAGGTGCTGAGGAATCGAACCCAGGGCCTCATGCATACAAATCAAGCACTCTACCACTGAGCCACCTTTCCAGCCCAGATCAAATGTATTAACACATCTAATTCACTGAGAACAGTAGAATGGTAAGCATTAAAAGATATTAGAAACTAGGAACCTAGGGGGCTGGGAAGGTGGCTCAGTGGTAGAGTGCTTGCCTTGCATGCACGAGGCCCTGGGTTCGATTCCTCAGCACCACATGAGCAGAAAAAGCCAGAGTGGCACTGTGGCTCAAATGGTAGAGCGCTGGCCTTGAGCTGAAGAGCTGAGGGACAGTGCCCAGGCCCAGAGTTCAAGCCCCAAGAACGACAAAAAAAAAAAAAAAGGGCAGACAGGGTGATCCAACCTCACCCAGAAAAAAAAAAAAAAAAAACTAGGAACCTAAATATTCAATATTATTGATTTGTTTATTGTCATTCATACAATACCATACAACTATTTTTTTCAAAAACCTAAAAATGTCTTTTTCACCAGCATGAAGAGAATCTAGAATATTATTAAGCCAAGAAAAAGAAATGAATAAATCCAAATCTCCAAACTACTCCTCAACTGCTAGTTAAGAGAATTTGCTTAGAACCAGATCTGGAAAGATCTAGGCAGCAAGTTATTAACACAGTGATTAAGATGGAAGAGTATTGATGAGAATGCTATTGATTTCCTTTTGACCCACTCTATTTTCTAATTGTCTTTTTTTTTTCAGAATTAGCATGAATTTATTTTATAATTTTAAACGAGCTTTGTCAGTTAAAGGTGGGGGTGACTTTTATTATATCTGACATTCTTTTATTTACACAATAAATATTCATGTACTTGGCTGTATACCAGGTGCTCCACTCCATTCTTGGAGCTTGTCAGCAGCGAGTTTATGACGTCCAAATCACCATCACCAGGAAAAGGGGTAGAGGATGGGGGAGGGACGTATTTGGGAGGGGGTCACATTTCACCTGGGGACCCACCTCTTGCTGGAAAGTACACAAGCCTTGTGTCACAGTTCAGCATATTGGGTCTTTTCTCTCCATAGTTATATGGCTAAGTGCCCTTCCACAGGAACCAGCCTGTCCTTCCAAATGACTCACGGAGAGAGCTCACGCCACCTGTGGTGGGACAGAGAGCAAATCTGTTGAAGGATCTGTACCCATGCTGGGAAACTTTTGCGCTGCCCACTCAACAAATCCACCCAAGGCAGCTAGCTCATCACCACCATTGTCTAAGATAAGGCCCTGCCTGGACTGGGAGGTTCAGAGAAGGAGAGACACTTGTATAAAGTGATGCAGCCAGCCAGGACAAGCTGGGGCTTGAGCCTGGCTCCTCTGACAGAGATTGTCTTCTCTGCCAACTGCAGGAACCCTCACCTCTCTTCATACTTCAATTTCAGTTTTCCAAAGCCCTCTGTGCAGGACACATGGCTAAGGACAGTGTCCAGGTCTTCTCTTAGTCGTCACCAGGAGGTGAAGGTCTGAACTGGGTATTATTTACCAAGGAGGAGACACTCAAAGAAGTCACAATCTGCCCCAGGCCACACCAGCCCTGGAGTGGTGGGGCTGAGACAACCTGCCCTACTGGTTCCAGAGTCTGCTCCTCGCTGCCCTGCCCTCCTCCTGTCCTCATGTACCTCCTCTAAAGGTGCTTAGAGCACCTTTGGGATAGACATTAAGAAGCCATAGCTTGTCTTTCCTTTTTGGGGGGGATACCAGTACTGGGGCTTGATCTCAGGGCCTGGGCACCATCCCTTAGCTTTTTAAAATTTTTCTTTATTTTTTTAATCAAGGCTGGCTCTCTACCACTTGAGCCATAGCTTCACTTCCAGCTTGTTAGTGCTTGGAGTCTCACAGATGTTCCTTGCTTAGACTGGCCTCAAACTACAATCCTGGGGTCTCAAACTCTAGAGAAGCTAGTATTACAAGCGTAGCCTAGCCTTTTCTTGTTTTTGTTTTTTCTTTTTGGTGGTGGTGGTGGTGGTGGTGGTGGTGGTGGTGGTGGTGGTGGTGTGTGTGTGTGCGTGTTTTACAACATTCCTTGTCCTCCAGCAGGGAAGAGTCAAAATAATTATAGAGAGAAGAATAAAAAAGAATACAGAGAAGAATACAATCAATATAATAAGAATACAGAAAGAAGACAGGAATACAAGAAAAAAGAAGGAGGAGGAATGTCTGTCGATTTATCAAGCTATAGCACAAACTGTTTATTCACAGGAAGTAGAATTCTGCTTCTGAAAACTGAGCATAGGGAAAGAACTTGGAGAATGGTGTTTTGGAACCAAGTTGTTGGAGGTACAGTTAAAGAAAGTAAGCACATTTCACCTTAGAGCAAAGTCATTTTGTTCATTCAAACACAAATCGTATAAGGCTTTACCTCTAGAGCAAGTGCTAAGCAAGTGTGGGAACACAGAAACAAATCAGAGACAGCTATTGCCTCTGTCCCCATGGAACCTAAAATAGGATGATCACCATCTCTGCCTGAAAATCCCTGAAAGGGTTGGGGAGGAGAATGTGGCCTTGTTCTGTACAAATCCAGAACACAGAGCGGGATTGTTAGGTAGATGCCACCATGAGTGGGTTTCCTCCCCAAAAGGAGGAAGAACATCTCTTCCAAGATGGATAGGATCCCTCAGGGAAGTAGTAAGCTCTCTGTCAGGAGAGGAAGGCAAAAATGAGGCCTTTGAGTAGATATGGAAGGGCTGTATAAGTCAGCTTGGCTGCCATAGCCTGGTTGGTTTTTTTCAGTGTTTCATCCATATTAGGCCAACACTGTAGCACTGAGCTCTACCCTGAAGCCCCTAAATAATAAGGATTTATTTTTTGTTATAAGATCTGGGAAGATCAAGAAGCTGGTGGTTCCAATTCTTGCTGAAGACCCTCTTCCTTTCTCCCAGTGTTCTTTCTCCCATGGCCTTCCTCGGTATGTGAGCTTGGATAAGTAGAAGCATGTTCTGGTGGCTCTTCTTATAAAGACACGAATATAAAGTCCATCCCCATGATCTCATGTAACCTAATTATCCCCCAAAGTCTCACCTCCAAATACCACCACATGGGGTTCTGGCTTAAAGAGAACTTTGAGGGGACACAAAAATCCTGTCTGTAAAAGGGGCTGGAATATGCTACTGCGGGCTGTGTGGCTGCTGAGGACCAGATGTGGCTTGGGCAGCTGAACTGAACTGGGTGAAGAGTTGGGAAATAGATGAAACTCCTGGGCAGTTTATCCCTTACTCCTCTCTGCTCTAGACTCCACATGCAAAGATGAATGAAACTAGTCTTGGGTTCTACAACTCATGTTACTCACCCTTCTAGTTTTAATTTCATCTGGAGAAGAAGGAGGAGGAGGAGGAGGGAGAGGAGGAGGAGGAGGAGGGAGGGGGGAGGAAGAAGAAGAAGAGAGGAGGAGGAGGAGGAGGAATAGTTCTACTCATTCCTAAGATGTTTGTGAGGATGAAATGGGAGAAATGGGGGGGGGGGATCAAATCTCAGCCTAGAGCCAGACATACGCTGAGCACTCAGTGGATGAGAGCTCTGCTGAAGAAGGCTAATATCTGTCACAACCTGTGCCTGCCATGTGACCCAACCATGGTGTAGCATGTGTGGCCAAGGAAAGGGGATAGTTGAGCAAGAATGAAGTTCATGAGTCCTGACCTCAGGGATACTGAATTCTCACAAGGTTCAATCTTGGTACAGCAGTGGGGGAAAGCTGCTTAGTAGAAGGGAAACATAAAGCTGAGAAACCTAAAGAAGTTGAGGGGGTCTGAGCCAAGCTTGCCAAACCACCAAAGGATGAAAAAGGCTCTGTTGGGCAAGCTAGAGAAGGAAAATGGCTTCTCTTTTCCACCCATTCGCCCAGGCAGCCTTTTACCACTTCCCACAGCTCCATCCTGACTATAAGTAGTCTAATGCTAAGCTCACAACTCAGCCAGTTGATTACACCTGTTATCCTAGCTACTCAGAAGGCTGAGATCTGAAAATTGAGGTTCAAAGCCAACCCAGACGGAAAGTCTGTGAGACTCTTATCTCCAATTAACCACCAAAAAGCTGTGAAGAAGTGAAGCTGTGGCATAAGTGGTAGGGTACTAGCCTTGAGCAAAAAAGCTCAAGTCCCAGTATCTGCACCAAAAATATACATACATAAATTAAGTCCATAACTCAAATGTTACAGATCCTTGACTCTTCCATCTCATGAACTGCACGAGTCCCACTCTGACAGCTCATGGATGCCACCGGCACCTCAAGCTTCCGTCTTCCTCGTGTGCCCTCCTGGTTACTGCTCAGAGTCAAGGTCCAGTGATCCTGTAACAGCCTGTGGATGGTCCCATCACATTGGCCCAGCAAGCCGTCCCTGTCCACTTTCTTCATACCAAGGCAAACACCACTGAGCGCTTCATGACATGAGGAAGCCTCTTCCCCATCACTCTGTGACCTTCATCTCAAATGGGCCCTGGACATGGCCTAGCACCCAACCACTCTCTCCAGAGACTCCTTTAAGCTTCCACTCTCTCCTCATACCTGCCCTCCTCTGTCTTTGATCTCTGTGGTGTATCCACCTTCAACTTCCTTATCAATTCCCACTCACGCACACCCACACCCATATGCACATATGCATTCATGTGCACACATGCAGACAGGTGCAAACAAGCACAACCTCCATGCACACATAAGCACACCTATATACACGCATGCTCTCTCCTTTCTCCCTTCTGTTTTACCATGGGAACTATGGATTTTAGCATCCTCCTTTCTTGTTTTTTTTGTTTCTGATTGCTTTTATTTTATTAATGAGACAGAGTCTGGTTATATAGTCCACACTGCCCTGGAACTTACCATCCTCCTGCTTTTACCTCCCAAGAGCTGGAATTACAGGCCTACACAATCATGACTGGCTTTGTACTTATAGCTTTCTCTTAGATCTGTCTCTACTTCTTAGTCAAATCCTTCCTATTGACCTTTGGTTAAATTATCTTGATAACAAAAGCAATAAATTGGGATCTCAAATCATAGAATTTTACAGATATACTTTATCTGGAATGCTCTTCCCACTCAAGCTTCAGATATTGGCTCAATTACCACTTCCTCAGGGAAGACCTCCTTGACTTCCCCAAGTTAGTCAAATTATCTTGTCCCATTCTTGCTTATTATTTTATACCTCGTTTGTAATATATGCTACAGGTATGATTTGATTTATCTATATGCTTATTGGTTTCCCTCATAATTCTGGGGGGGGGGTGTGCATGTGTACACACTAGGTACTGGGTACTGGGACTTGAATTCAGAGCCTTGGCTTTTCTGCTCAAGGCTAGTGCTCTACCACATGGGCCACACCTCCTCTACCAGCTTTTTAGTGGCTAATTGAAGAGTTTCATGAACCTTCCTGCACATTTGGCTTCAAACCTTGGTTCTCAAGATCTCAGTCTGCTGAGTAGCTAGGATTACATGCAGGAGCTATCAGCACCCCGCTATTCCTCATAATTCATTTCCCTTACTGAATTCTTAGGGAAGGAATCAAGTTCTCTCACCATATGCTATCTCCAAGGTACCTAGAGGACCTAGCCTCTGGTATTAGCCATAGCTATGTGTAAATTTAATGAGTATATAATGAATGTCCGCTGAAGGTGATGTTTTTCTGTATATTTGGTTGCGTTTATTCCTCATTGTCAGTTTTGCCCAGAGGGAAGGAGAGAAATTTTGCTCTTTATAAATGGGATCATCTACGTTCAGAGAAGCTGAGAAACCTAAATATGGTCATACAGCTGAAAAGAACCAAAGCAGCATTCTTATCAGCTTCCAGTGCTGTCTGGAAGAGGCAGAAGCAATCTTCCATGCACTCCAGTGCTCTTTAGGCTTGTGCCTATGAGCTGTTTTACAGCACTGTGCCAGTGCCCTAAGTTCAGTCTGTGAGGTGCTGTCTGTACTTTCCCAAATGCCATAATCTGGACAGAGGGTCATATAAACAATCCAAAGTCACTCAACAGAGCTGGGTAGCTCACCTAGGACATCAGAGCTTGTGTGTGTGTGTGTGTGTGTGTGTGTGTGTGTGTGTGTGTGTGTGTGTGTGTGTGTGTGTGTGTGTATGTGTGTGTGTGCTGTGTGCCAGACCTAGAGCTTGAACTTAGGGTCTGGGGTCCTATCCCTGAACTTTTGTGTTTGAGGCTAGAGATCCAACATTTGAGCCACAGCTCCACGTTGGCTTTTTTCTTGGTATTTTTCATTAGAGATGAGTCTCACGGCCTTTTCTTGCCCATTCTGGCTTTAAATGGTGATCCTCAGACCCCAGCTTCCTAAGTAACTAGGATTATAGATGTGAGCCACCAGTGCCCAGCTGGCACGGGAGCTTGAACTTTTTGCATGGTGCCAGGCACAGTAGAACAGGACAGGAAACGCATATCCAGGATAATGTGGAATCATAAACCTCCCCAAAGGACTAGTTTTCTGGGCTTATTTTTGGTTCACACTTGCCATCCTAAGTCATCTTGGCTGGAGAAATCCTGGTGCCTGGAACTGTTCTGTTATCCCATGAGCCTGGCATCGGGGAGTATCCAACTGAAGTAGAAGCTGGGGCAGGAGCCATGCCACGTCCCTAGGGCCAATTTGAGGAGGCTCAAGGAGTTGACAGCCTGTTCCTGGAGCTGATCTTTTACCTCAGCTCAAACTGTCTGGTGCTTAGGCTTTTTCAAGATCAGCTTGTCAGCCATCATTGTCTCTCCAGGGCATGATCTGGAAACATGGGGGAAGGCACTGGTGAAGGAGAGTGCTAGGTGCCCACAGGCTCTGGGCAGAATCAGCCAGTATCCAGCTGGACTACAACCAAGAACCCTAAGGCATTGGAGCTGCACAGGCTTGAGCCTTCCTACCTGCCTCTCTGGTAGGTAGGAGAGGCATGTTAGCTAGAACAGCCTCTACTGAGGGTGGGGCTCCAAGGAAGGCTTCTCTTGGTTGGCCAAGGGACAAAAACCACTCTGACTAGTGGGATAGATACTCTGCCCTCCTGGGCCTCTGTGTAGATGATACACTCAAGATACCTCAGTTTCCTTTGCAAGCCCAGCAGTCTTCATGCTTTCCCCCTAGTAATTGTCAGAAAAATGTGCCCCAAATTATTTACAACTTATCTCAGACCCAACTTTTTCTATCATATCATTGGGATATCATGGCAATGCTAAATGACTACAGTATGTTTCTAAAAATTGCTATGATTTTGGTATTGAATTCATTATGGGCAAAGAACAAAGCCCTTACAGAGCAGTATAACCCAGGGACCACATTTTGAGTAGCACTGGATTAGAGGACCCATAATGGAAAAAATCCTGTCTGCTGCCCTAGAAAAACAAAGCCTCCTGAGAAAGATATCTGAATTTAAATCCTGCTGTCCTACCAACTAGGTATGTAACCTTCAGTAAAGCCAGGTGCTGGTGGCTCAGGCCTGTAATATTAGCAGCTCAGGAGGCTGAGATCTGAGGATCAGGGTTTAAAACCAGCCCAGGCAGGAAAGTTTGTGAGACTCTTATCTCCAGCTAACCATCAGAAAACTGAAATTGGTGCTGTGGCTCAAAGTGATAGAGTGCTAGCCTTGAGCAGAATTGCTCAGGGACAGCTCTCAGGCCCTGAGTGCAAACCCCACAACAGACAAAACAAAAACAAAAACACTCAGCACTTCTAATTACTGGCTCTCAGTTTCCTTATCTGGAAAAATGGGGTACTTATTATAAAAGATGGTTTTTATATATGCCTTGTTTGTTGTTGTTGTTGTTATTTTTGCCAGTCATGAGGTCTGAACTCTGGGCCTAGGCGTTGTCCCTCAGCTCTTCAGCTCAAGGCTAGCGTTCTACCACTTGAGCTCCAGCCCCACTTCCAGGTTTTTCTGCTTATGTGGTGCTGAGGAATTGAACCCAGGGCCTCATGCATGCAAGGCAAGCACTCTACCACTAAGTCACCTTCCCAGCCCCTTTATCTCTGTTTTATAGAAATCATATTATCTAAAATCTTGTTTCTTTCTGCCAAGTGTCTGACTTATTTAACCTATCTGTAGCCAGTGAAAGGGTCCGAATATTTTGACTGGTCAAGAGAGACACCTGTCAAGCTGCATGGGAGGTAGCCACAGACCTCTTGATAGATATATACTGGGAAGGGATACTCTTTTCGGCTGAGATGGTAACACAAGAAGCATCTTCCCAAATGCAATGTCCATAGAAAGGATACTGAGCCAAAAGAGGGAGAGAAACAATGTTTGAACCAGATGAGCTCGGAGCTGGAATGGCTTGTGGAGTTTTCAGTTGGGTACTATACATCTTTTTAAAATATTTGTTTATTATTGGTGCCAGTCCTGGGGCTTGAACTTAAAGCCTAGGTGTTGTCCCATAGCTTTTGGTGGTCTACCACTTAAGCCACAGTTCCACTTTCAGAATTTTGCTGGTTAATTGAAAATAAGAGTCTGATGGACTTTTCTGCCCAAGCTGGCTTCAAACCATGATCCTCACAGATCTTAGCCTCCTGAATAGCTAGGATTACAGCAATGTGGCTGGATTTATTTTTATCTTTTTTTTTAATGTCAGTACTGGGCTTAAACTCAGGGTTTTACGCTGTGGCTGGGCTTGTTCACTCAGTGCTGGTCTTCTACCACTTGAGCTAGGCCTCCAAGCTTTTAATTTTTTTTCTGTTCCTGGGGTTTGAACTCAGGGCCTGGGTGCTATCCCTGAGCTTTTGTGCTTAAAAGGATAGCACTCGATCACTTGAGCCACAGCTCCACTGTCTGCTTTTTGTAGTTAATTGGAGATAAGAATCTCACAGCTGGGTGACTAGCTACTCAGGAGGCTGAGATTTGAGGATCAAGGTTCAAAGCCAGTCTGGGTAGGAAAAAGTCCATGAGATTATTATCTCCAGTTAACCACCAGAAAACTAGAAGTGGCACTGTGGCTCAAGTGGTAGAGTGCTCGCCTTGAGCTCAATAGCACCCAGGCCCAGAGTTCAAGCCCCATGCTAGACCAAAAGCAAACAAAATAATCTCACAGACTTCCCTGCCCTGGTTGGCTTCTAACAGTGATCCTCAGATATCAGCCTCCTGAGTAGCTAGGGTTCCAGGCATGAGGTACCCGGTGTCGTCGTCGTCATCGTCGTCGTCGTCGTCGTCGTCGTCGTCGTCGTCGTCGTCCTCCTCCTCCCCCTCCCCCTCCTCCCCCCCTCCTCCCCCCCCTCCTCCCCCTCCCCCTCCCCCTCCTCCTCCCCCCCTCCTCCTCCACCTCCCCCTCCTCCTCCCCCTCCTCCCCCTCTCCCTCCTCCCCCTCCCCCTCCTCCCCCTCCCCCTCCTCCTCCCCCTCCCCCTCCTCCCCCTCCCCCTCCTCCTCCCCCTCCCCCCCTCCCCCTCCTCCCCCTCCCCCTCCTCCTCCCCCTCCCCCTCCTCCCCCTCCTCCTCCCCCCCTCCTCCTCCTCCCCCCCTCCTCCTCCCCCTCCTCCTCCCCCCCTTCCTCCTCTTCTCCTTCTTCTCCTTTTTCCTCTTTCTGCTTCCTCCTCCTCCTCTTCTTCCTCCTCCCCCCCTCCTTCTCCTTTTCTTTCCATTTGAATTTAATTTTGTCACCTGCAACTCGTTTCTACCCACCTATGCTGAGACAAGGTCATACACGAAGAGGGCTCCCCATCACGTCTGACACAGAGGAAACACCCAATAATCGGACATTGTCTTCATCACACCCATCACCAGGATTCCCCGTGGGCGTCTTCTTGGCTGCGGACTAGAGCTATGCAGGTAAATCAAGTAACATCCTAGTCCTCAAGCTCACCTGAACACCTCGTCGTTCCCTGCGGTTGGTGGGCCGGCCCCCACCCCCACCCCCACCCCGCGCTTCGGCTTCTCCGCCAGGCCCAGCGAGGGGGGAGACCGGCCTGGAGACCCCATGCCTCCCGCGCTACTGCGAGAGAGAAAGCAGTGGACCGGAGCCAGGGCCGAGGGAGGCAGGAGAGCTGCGGGACCCTCTGCGGGAGGCTTTGGAGCCAGGCTCCACTCTGGCCGCTGGGCCTGGGGGGCAAACTGCCACCGAAGCCGCCTCACAACCGCTTGGTCCTGCATCTCTCGTCAGGGGATTCAACCAAATAGCAGCTAGCCTCTCTCCTGAGCCATCCTGCCCTGGAGCTGCTACCACGCTTAAGAACAGAGAGGCTCTGGGGGAAAGGGATGCCCGGCCAGCTATGATGCGGCTCCAGGTGGCCCTATTCCTGAGCATTATCTTCCTCTATTACCATTTTATCCTCTTCTGTATAATCTGGGGTACCCACTATTATTGGGTGTCCCTCAAGGAAATCAAGCACAGACAATCTTTCCAGACTTGTTCATCAAAGCCAGCGTTTGCATCCCTCCTGACGTTTCCACAGGTATATCCCTTTCTCTGTAAAGACGATTTTAAACACACTGTTTCCGCCTTTGAAGAGGATCAGTTTGATTTGCCCTATGGGGTAAGAACAGCAAAGGCCTATTTTGGATACCTTCTTGCCAAACTTAAGAATTGTGAGATCTTTGATGAGTCGAACAACGTGACTTGTAAAAAGTGTGTGGTGGTGGGTAATGGAGGAGTTTTGAAGAATAAGAAGTTAAGAGAAACTATCGACTCGTATGATGTTGTCATAAGAATGAATAATGGTCCTGTTTTAGGACATGAAGAGGAAGTTGGGACACGCACAACCTTCCGACTTTTTTATCCAGAATCTGTTTTTACAGATAGCAGTCATAATGATCCTAACACAATAGCCATTTTTGTTGCTTTTAAGAAAAATGATTTGGACTGGATGCTGAAATTGCTGGTCAATGGTCGTATATTCCTCAAGAATTTTTGGAAGAAACCAGCCTTAAAGTTGATCTATAAACCACATCAAATCAGAATATTAGATCCTTTCCTTATCAGGACAACAGCTTATGAACTGCTTCATTTTCGAAAAAATCTTCCCAAATTTAAGAAACAAAAACACCCAACAATGGGAATAATTGCCATTGTATTGGCATTTCACATCTGTCATGAAGTTCACATAGCTGGTTTTAAATACAACTTTTCTGACCTCATGAGCCCTTTGCACTACTATGGGAATGCCACTATGTCTTCAATGAAGAAGAACACAAATCACAATGTGGCTGCAGAACAAGTCTTTTTGAACTACATTACAGAAAAAAACTTTGTCATTAACTTGACTGAAGATTGACCATAGAGACTCAAAAGATGATGATAACAGTATTAATTTTTACTTTTGTATGGTAATTTTTAAATGTGTGTGTTTGTATGTGTGTGTGTGTGTACACATGTACTGGTACTGGGGCTTAAACTCAGGGCCTTGATATTGTCCTTTAGCTTTTTTACTCACTGCTGGTACTCTACCACTTGAGCCACACTCTCACTTCTGGCTTTTGGTTGATTAATTGGAGATGAGTATCATGGACTTTCCTGACCAGGCTGATTTTGAACCACCTTGATTGCCAGATCTAAAGTCTCCTAAGTAACTAGTATTACAGGCATAAGCCATCAGTGCTGGCCTTTATTTTAAAATATATTTAATTCATCAAGTAATTCTGTATATTGTATATCATAACCACCAGCTTAATCTCCATGGGGAGTTAGTACTGGGGCTTGAATTCAGGGCACCTGGCGCTCTATAAGCTCAGCTCCACCTCCGCTTTCAGCTTCTTTCTGGTTAATTGGAAATAAGAGTCTTTCAGATTTGTCTGTCTGGGGTTGTTTTCTCAGTCCTTAGGTCTTGACCTCCTAAATAGCTAGTATTATAGGTGTAAACCACCAGCACCTGGCTCTGCAGGTAAAGACCAAGAAACCTTTAGATAAAAGAATAGGGAAACAAAGCTTGGGTTGTGTTGCGTTTTTAAAATAAGCTAGTTCTTTGAAATGCCTTTACACACATCTTTTTTACTTCATGTTTGACTTTTGAGGATGTGATGATCTAGAGGGGGATTTAATTTATCACAGGTTTGACTATTATGTCATTTTTTTTTTTTTGGTCTGGTCATGAGGCCTGAACTCTGGGCCTGGGTGCTGTTCCTCAGCTCTTCAGCTCAAAGCTAGTACTCTACCACTTGAGCCACAGCGCTACTTCCGGTTTGTTCCTTTTTTGCTTATGTGGTGCTGAGGAATCGAACCCAGGGCCTCATGCATGCAAAGCAAGTACTCTACCACTGAGCCACCTTCCCAGCCCCTATTATGTCATTTTTTGGGTTTTTTTTTGGTTTTTTTTTTGTTGTTGGTTTTGGGTCCGGTCATGGGGCCTGAACTCTGGGCCTGGGAGCTGTCCCTCAGCTCTTCAGCTCAAGGCTAGCACTCTACCACTTGAGCCACAACGCCACTTCCGGCTTTTTTCTTATGTGGTGCTGAGGAATCGAACTCAGGGCCTCGAGCATGCAAGGCAAGTGCTCTACCACTGAGCCACCTTCCCAGCCCTATTATGTCATTTTTGAGACTACTGTTGTACCTGGCAGGTGACAAATTGGCATGTGATTGTACCTGGATTTAGCGAAATGGAACCACTCAGCTGTGGAATCTAAGTTCATACTGGCCTTAATTAAGCTTCTTCCTCCTACAATTAATTAAACCATGGTTATAATGAGTAATTTAAAAAACTAAAAGCAGCTCCCAGTTTATGAAGGGATGAGTTCCCATAGGAACCAGCAGAAAAGTCATCAGGTTCAACAGCTATGGGACATTGTTTTGGGGGATTTTGTTTGTGTGGCTTTGTTGTGCCAGTACTGGAGCTTGAACTCAGGGTGGAAGCTCCTGCAGTACCCTTGATGCGATGTCCTTCTGCAGTCTCATGGCGCTTCTACCGTCCTGCTACCTTCTCCCAATCAACTGTCCCAGGCCAGATTCAATCAGTCCTCCCCTCCTGTCTGATCTCTCTGCTGACATATGCACTCTGCACAGGTAAGGTCCAGGAACACAATTTAAGGTTAAGAGATAGGAGGGACTAGATATGGGACATTGATTTTTTGGTAGGGGGAGGGTTGTTTGTATGGCTGTGCTGTGCCAGTACTGGAGCTTGAACTCAGGGCTTTTATGCTCTTCCCCTGCTTTTTTTACTCAAGGCTGAAACTCTACCACTTGAGCCACCCCTTTACTTCTGGCTTTTTGATGATTAGTTAGAGATAATTTTTTTTTTCAGATTAGTCTGCCCAGGCTGGCTTTGAACCACAATCCTCAGATCTCAGCCTCCTGAGTAGCTAGGATTACAGGCATGAGCCAAATGTGAAATGAAGATGCTGTCTGTCTCTGACCCTCAAGGACTCTGCATAGTCATAAGCAAACATGATTTAGAAAGTTATAGTACTAGGCATTTACCCAGATCTGTTACTGATAGTTTACTATTTTTCCTGAGGCCATGTAACCAGTTCAAGCAGAGAAAGGGCTTTGTCAAAATGAGCTCCACTTACCAGCCAGGTGACATTTAGCCCATAGTTTATTCTCTGAGTTTTTATTTCCCCACTTACAAAGTGAGGATAGCTCAATGAAAGAGTGCTTATCTGGCAAATAAATGCAAGATCCTGAGTTCTGTCCTTAACACCCCCCCACACACACAGTCAACAAAGTGAGAGTGGTAACAGTATCCAATAGCCAATATGGTTATGAAAGCACAACAATAATGTAAGTAGAGCATATGGCACTTAGTAGGTGCTTGGAAATGGACTTTATCATTTTTAAGGGGGTTACAGGTAGAGAAAAAGTCAGCTGATAGTGCTAAGAGTTTCTGGTCTGTCCAGTATGTAGCATTTCTCACTAGCTTTACTGGTTTGGAGTGTCCGTAATAAGCTGTATCCTGGAGCTGTTAGTCACGTCTGTCAGGTATGCACCATCCTCTTTCCCCAGAGCACCTCCCTCCCACACATCCAATCAATTGCCAAATCCCGTCCACACACACTGCAACAGACTTTCCCCAAGCCATTCAATCATCCCTCGTCCCACTCCCTGCCTGCTGCACATCCTTCACCCCATAGGCCCTAGGTCTCCTCTGTGGTACCTTCAGCTTTCCATTGCTGACAATAAATCTCTGGTAAGGGCTGATTCATTCTTGTGAATCCTACTCCGATTTCCCTTTTCTGACAAGTATGCCATCCATAATCCCTTACCGCTTTCTAAGTATCAACAGGTTTGGGGGGGAATTAGGCCATGGTGGGGGGGTGCCTGTTTTCCCACTTTTTTTTTTTTTTTTTTTGGTCATGGGGCATGAACTCAGGGCCTAGACACTGTCCCTGAACTTTTCTGTTCAAGGCTAGCTCTCTACTACTTTCAGCCACACCTCCACTTCTGGTTTTCTGGTGGTTAATTAGAGCTAAAGGTCTCACCAACTTTCCTGCCTGGGCTGGCTTCAGCCAGATCTCAGCCTCCTGAGTAGCTAAGATTATAGGCAGGAGCCACCAGCATCCAGCTAGGGTATACATTTCTTTGCACAAGGAATTTGCTTATCCACTTAGGAAGGGATGACTAGCCAGAGAGTTTAATGCCCATATGAGCAATCTTCAACCACTATTGGACTCACAAGAGTTGGTGAGCAAGTACCCCAATTTCCTTTCCCTTCTGTGGGACAGTTTTGAAATGTGCTCTATGTAGTCCAAGCTCCAGTTCTCTCAGGGGTGCCTCTTTCACTGAGCTTTCTGAGAACAGCCTCTCAAATGAAGCCTAAATCAGCATCTGCAAAGTACCCAAATCGGTACACATGCTCTCACATACCTTTAGTATAGTCAGCCTGAAACCATATATACACAGTGCTATTGCCCTTCCTGCCTTTGATCTTCCTGTATCCTTCAACTGGAATGCCTTCCTACCTCACATCTCTCATCTGTTTTTTTGAGACTCGATTTGTGTTCCTTTTGTTTTGTTTTTGTTTTTCCTGATAAGGACAAGAACTCATTGCTCAACTCTAAACTCCCCAAAGCAGTTTATGCCTTCCTTTGGGATGACCATTGGCCTCCCGGTCCCTTGCCTAGCACAGTCTGTTGACAACACTCATCCCCTTCCCATGGTCACAATTTGACCTGATTACTCAGAATTGCTCTAGTTCCAGAACCTTAGACTCTAGTGATCCCTAGGTGACCACAGCTGTCTTTAGCTCTCATGTACTCAATGAGGTCAGCAAGGGGTCTATATTCTTCCTCCCTCTCTTAGCCCATCCTACACTCAGCCTACACCATCTACTCCATATTGGAGGATCTTCTTCCATAAACCACTAGTCTCTTGGCCACCTTCTCTCCCTTCAACTATACAAGCCCACCCCTTGGTCCGTTCACCCATCTGCCTTGGAGCCAGAGATGTGAAGCAGTTAAAGTTACCAGGGTTGGAATCCTGACTCCACTACTATTCACTATATGACCCTGGGCAAAATGACGCAAGTTGGTAGCCTTCAGGCTCCTGTAAGAGAGGAAAATAATAAGGCATGTTGCTCATGCTGAGGGTTCAATGTTTAAATGCCAATGACAGAGCAACCCCGCAATAACTTATTTTGTTGATATTCTTTTTCATGCGTGGTCTACTTCACTTGGCTGTTGGGGAAGAAACAAAGTAATGCATAGAAGATACAACATTATGCCTGGCCCAAGGCGTGATTATTAGTTATTATAGCTATTACCACATTAATTTCCTCGGGTTATCATGGCAAATTACCACAAATTAGGTGGCTTAAAACAAGAGAAAGAAATTTCCTCACAGTTTAGAAGAAGAGACGTTTGAAATCAAGATATTAGCAGGATTGGTTCTTTCTGAGGCTCTGAGAGAAAAAAAATCCTGGTCCCTGCCTCTCTCCTGGTTTCTGGTGGCTGCTAACAGTCTTTGGTGGCCTGGTCTATTGCTGTATAACTCCATAACATAACATAATCAGGCTATACATACACAGCCTGGCTTCTAGTTACTGACTAGAGTCTCCAGTCTCCTGCTGACTTTCTATTATAAGGACCTCTGTCACAAACTAGAATCATCTCTACTTGAAGTCCTTAATTATATCCATAAGTACTCTTTTTAAAAATAAGCTCATATTTGCAGGTTCCACAGGTTAGGACTTGTGTGTGTCATTTTCAGAGCTACTATTCAACCTACTATAATTTTCTTTTAAATTATTATAAAGGTGATGCACAGAAGGGTTGCAGTTACATAAGTCAGGTAAAGAGTACATTTTTTTAGACAATGTCACCTCTTCCCTTACTCTCTCTGTTTTTCCCTCCTGTCACAAGTTATACACTTCATTTTTAACAGCATGTCTAGTGAGTACAACTGCTGTATTTGTCCACATTTGCCCCTCCATTTCTGTGTCCCCCACCTTGACCCTCCCAAAGACAGATAAACAATACAGAAAGAAAATAAAATTAAAACAACAACCACAAAGAAAAAAGCTTTTCATTTTTCTGGAGTTCATTTCGATAAATATTATATGCTCAGAGGCACATAGGCATGGCTCCTTTGTGTTCCTCCCCTGAGGATCCTCCTTTGTCCATCTACTACAATTTTTAATTGTGAAGAATTTCAGTGAAGAAATGATAAGGGAAGCCAGATTGCCGAGAATGGAAAGACAAAGGGGAGGTAAGGAAATATGGATGATTATCGAGAGAATTTGTTTAAGAAGGAATCCAGATGGAAGGAGCTTAGGGAAAGGCAGAAGAGTGCTTTTCGTCATCGTAGTTCCTGTTTTAAAAGATGGTAGACTTGTTGAGTCTTGTGCAAAGAACAGAGAGAAGAAGATGGTAAAGACAAGGAAAAACTTTAAAATCTTAAAGATTTATGGGGAATGGAGGCATTGGTCCCAGAACAGAGTCACCATCAATAAATTAGAGCTGAATGAGTGACTCAATAAACCCCAGAATGGGCCAGTCATAGATTAACAGTGGGCCAGGAAACAAGTCAGAATGGAGAGAGGGCTGGAGGAGAGAAATGAGAGCCAAGGAAAAGAAAAAGAAAAGAAATCACCAACCCAGCCTGTAGAGGAAGAGCCCGAGACTTATAAGAGCTGAATGAGAGCCAGGTGCCAAGTGCTGGTGGCCCATGCCTGTCATCCTAGTTACTCAAAAGGCTGAGATCTGAGGATCACAGTTCAAAGTTAATCCATGAGACTCATCTCCAATTACTCACCAGAAAACCTGGAAGTGGAGCTGTGGCTCAAGAAGCCAAAAATCCTTGAGCTAAAAAAGCTAAGGCCTAAAAAGCGCGTAGGCCTATAGTTAAAGTCCCAGGATCAGCATTAAAAAAAAAAAAATCTAAAAGAAAAGAACTAGATCAGAGCTCACTCATTGGGCCACTGGGCAACTCCTCTGAAGTACCAAGTGCTGCTGAAGGGCAGATGGAATTATGAGGCCCCAGAAAGACCTGTGGTCTCTGAAGAATACATAGGTAGTTATGTTCATCATAGGCTCCAGATAAGGAGGTTGGGAGCACTAAGGGGTCCTCTGTCTGGCAGCAAGTGGTACACTTCTGGAGATACCCCCTTTCCCCAAGAAATGAGCACTGTTAATGGCTGTTCCTTGTGTTTCTTTTCCTCTCTCTCCTTTTTGGGTTGCTATGAGGTGAATCTCCTTGCTAGAACAAATCCTAGATTTTCCTAGTAGCCTCTCCACAATGCCTATTGCTCCTCTAGCCCTTTCTCTCCAAGTAAACTCTTCACTGGGGTAGATGCCCCAACCTCTAATTGGCATCACTAGCCTTACAGGCATCTCTCCTGAACTTCAGATCGACATATCCCAGCCAGCCACCACACTGTGCATCTGATGTTCAACAGTACTAAAGAGCCAACAGATCCCCAAACTAGGTTTACTTGTTTCCTCCTAGATTTGCTCCTTCTCCTCAGTTTCCTGGAGATGGGCACCAACAGCCAGAAAACTGCCTCTCCCTCTTCCGTACTGACTAAGAACTATCTGTCCCTTTAGAATCATAAGTACTTATAACCTTGCTTCTTCTAATTTTACATCCCAGGTCTTAAGATAGCTTACTTAGATCCTACAACAGGTATCCATCATTTTGTTGTCTGCTGGCCTCCCCATTAGAGCCTGTAAACTTTGACACCATGGTGTGTGTGTGTGTGTGTGTGTGTGTGTGTGTGTGTGTGTGTGTGTGTGTGTGTGTGTGTGTGTGTGTGTGTGTGTGTGTGTACATAAGTACATGCTGGTACTATGACTTGAACTCAGGGCCTGGGAGCTGTCCCTTAGTGTTTTTGTTCAAGGCTAGCATTCCACCACTTGAGCCACACTCCCATTTCCTGATTTATGCTTGTTAACTGGAGATAAGAATCTCAGTCTTTTCTGTCAGAGCTAGTTCTAACCTTGATCCTCAGATCTCAGCCTCTTGATCATCTATGATTACAAATGTGTGCCACAGGCATATTGTTCATGGTCTTCTTAAGTTACAAAGATAATTTTCTTGCTTAGCTCCCTAAGGATCTTGGCTCCTTTCCCATCTCTGCCGAGTAAATCAGAACTGGCTATCAAAGACTTCAATCTGGGGTTGGAGGTGTGGCTCAGTTGGTAGAGTGCCAGCCACTGAGCAAAAGTGTCAAGGTATCAAGTTTGAGTCCTAGTCTTTGATGAAAGAAAGAAAGGAAAGAAGGAAGGAAGGAAGGAAGGAAGAAGAAAGAAAGAAAGAAAGAAAGAAAGAAAGAAAGAAAGAAAGAAAGAAAGAAAGAAAGAAAGAAAGAAAGAAAGAAAGAAAGAAAGAAAGGGAAGGAAGGAGGGAGGGAGGGAGGGAGGGAGGGAAAAGCTGTCGCAAGCTCTATTCTCCAGCCTTATAGCAACCTCACATACCTTCCATCTTGCAGGCACACACACAATTTGCTATCCAAATGTTCCCCATCCTTGACTAGGTTAGCCTAAAGCCAGCACAGGTATCTATTCCTTAAAGAATCTTACCTAAGAGCTTGCCACAGGGTTAACCCTTCCATGAGCACCTTTCCCACTTCTCTGCTACTACTTATGCTATATGATGATGGTGGTTTATCTGTCTGTTTACCCACTAGGCCATGCAGAGATCGGTCTAGGTCCCTCAGGAAGGATTCCAGGAGCTGACACAGGCCCTGCCCTCAATTAATGTGTGTTGGACTGTGCTGAATTGTGAACATGGATACCAATCTGCTATGGTTTGCAGTTTACTTATTCAACACACCCTTATTATTTCCCCTCTTCTTTATGGCATTGTTGGCTCAAAATACCTTCCTACAAATAAGCTTTTTTTGTTTTTGTTTTTCACCTTTGTGTTATTTACTTGGAGTCTACTTCCCAAACTGGTTTCACTTAGTCAAAGGTTAGACTTAAGTATGTGACTATTATTAGGCATTGCCAAATAGTTCTCTAGGAAGACTGTGTTGATCCCTATCACATGTTTGATTGCATGGTTCTCTGCAACACTACCAGCACTAGGTTTCACTATTTCTATGCATCTATTCCTTTTTCTATTTCAAGAGACATGATGGTCTCCTCTTTCAGAGTCTTCTCTGGTCCTACTGAGGTATTTGTCATGGAGAGTAATGCGTACTACAACAGGGTAGCAGAGGGGTCTGTGAAGCCCAGGTTGGGGAGAGGAGTCCAATTCAGGCTAAACATTCAATTTTGACAAACTTAACTAGATTTAAAACAAACTACAGTATTACAAAATTTACAAATCTTGATCAAATTATTTATCCTTGGTAAACAAAAATAAAAATAAACATCATTGAATAAAGAATCAACAGAGATATTTTAGTTTTTCTCCTAAAGGAAAAAAGAAACTTTTGGTTTTTTTCCTTAGAAAAACTACGTAGGTCAAGAGAATTCACAATAACAGCTATCCTAGATTAATATGTACAGTGGTTATATTATACCAAACTACTTACTACTTGAATTGGATTAAAATGTCAATTAAAATGTCTCTTTCTTTTTTTAATTTTTTTCCTATTTTGATTTCTCCCCTCTCTCTCTCTCCCCTCTCTCTCTCTCTCTCTCTCTCTCTCTCTCTCTCTCTCTCTCTCTCTCTCTCCCTCCTTAAAAAATAAGCCTCAAAAAAAACTAATGAGTTGTTAGGGCAACTCAGTACTTTCGATGACACAGAAACTACATGACTAACCTGATTCATATTGTGTCAAAAAAGGCACAGCTTAAATTCACTTTGTGTGCATTGTCTTTGCTCTGATGATGCCTAACTCAGATCCAACAAGTTGATATTTTTAGTTGCCTCCTGCCTTCTGTAACTCTCTTAGCCTAAACTGGGTTCTACAGTGTTATCTTTCCACCTCCCAGCTAGTCTGCCTTCATCTCCTACAGTGACATTCCCAAGACCCAGGGATAGTAAACCACAACGAGCCAAAGGGAAGGGAACAGTTTCCCATCTCACAAAACAGGAAACTGCAGCTCACAGGGGACCCTCAGCTACAGATAGAACTACAATTTGCATCCTGGTCTCTATGATTGTCCCTGAGCCAGTGCTCCCCCTGCTAAGCCCCCGGAGAAAGGTACAGGGAGAAAGACACTTCCTGAGAAAGAAATGCTACCCCAAGTTCCCCCCAACTTTACCATCCCTGAATGTGCTATAATCTACTTACCCAATTCCCTTTCTTGGAACATTGATGCAATCACCAGTGAGTGATTCCTAGTTATAAGTAAGACTGTGCAGGATACTAAACAGAGTTGCTAACTCAAAGCAGATCTTTCTCCCCAAACCCTAGAATGTCAGTAAACAGCAGCCTCAGTTTCCAAAGAGAGAAAGAATAGCTCAGAGTCTGGACAATCTCTGCAAGGGCACATAGTAGGGCAACTCCAGGGAGACCCAGAGTGTCCAACAACAGAGACTTGGCTGTGTAAGAGGGCTTCCTACCCCTACCTCCATGCCACACTCATCTCTGAAGGCACATACCGATTCAGCCATATTAGGGGTGAACCTGCATCCCCCCATTCCAATTCATATGTTGAACTCCCAATCCCTTCCTTATATATACTTCAGAATATGATCTTATTTGGGGATGAGGTCATTATAGGAGTAAGCAAGTTAAAATGAGATCATTAGGGTGAGCCCCGATCCAATGATTAGTGTCCTTATAAAAAAAGGAAAATTTGGACACAGAGAAACATGCATAGAGCAGAGAAGGTGTGCAGATACAAGAAGAAACAAGATGAAGGAAGCCTGAGGCTACCAGAAGGTAGGAGAGAAGCCAGAGCAAAGCCTTCTCCCACAGCTTCAGAAAGAACAACCCTGCCAACTCCTTGATCTCAAGGCTGCAGCCTCCAGAGCTGTGAGAACACGAATTTCTGTTGGTTTGTTAAAGTGACCCAGTTTGTGGCACTTGGTTCTGGAAGTCCCAGCAAATGAAAACTGCTACCCACTCCCAAAACAGAAGCTCCTGAAAAACATTTTTGAAGAAATTATTTTTGTGATTTCAAAATTTCTAAATGCTTTTATTGAATTGAGAAAAAATTACAAAAGATAAGAAAATTCAGAACACATGCCCACTTGGTTCAATATTAGCATGTTAGTGGATTTCTTTACAGTTTGTTTCTGGTTTTGTTTTTGCAGTTGCTAGAATCTTCCTTTCAAGGTTGTTGGGAAGCTTGAATGAAAGCCTAAGTAAAGTTCTTAGCACACAATCCGGCACCTAACTCAGCACTAATATGGCCGAAAATTACACATATTTATATAGACATTGTATAAAATGAGAGTCATGCTGTTTTATAACTTCCTCTTTTCACCTACCAGCTTATCTTGAGTGTTTGCCCATATAATTAATAAATATTCTTCCCCAGCATGACATTTCATGTCTGAACAGCCTTCCATCTCTGAATGTGGTATACTTACCCAATTCCCTTGCATTGAACACTTACACAATCTCCAATTTTTCCCAGTTACAAATAAGGCTGAGATTAATCATCTTTGATTTTAGGGTACTTTAAAAAAAAAAGAGTTGCTAAATCAAAGCATAACTCTTACAAAGCTTTTTTTTGTACAGACTGAAAATGGTCCTGGGGAGAGGCCGTGCAATTTACCTCCTCAGGGGTGAGTAAAGGACTCACTTCCTTCCCAACATCTTACCCTTACCAACATGTGCTGTGTTTTCTGTTATTGTTTGGACGAAGTCTAGAGAGAGGAAAACCCAGAATCTCCTTTTCATTTGTACTTTGGAACCTCTGATGTTTTTACAACGTTTTTGTATTTCTTCAGTGAACTACGTTAATCATCCTCTGTCCGTTTTTTTGTCCACTGGTCAGTTCCTCTCATTGTTAGGGGTTTATGGGACTTGAAAGAACAGCTGCAGATGGGCGCCCACAGTAGCTTCCTTCCCGCCCTCCTGACCCTCCTCCTCCCGCTTTCCCATCCTCCAGAGCCTTCCTTTGCTCTCCAGGGAACCTTTGTCATTCATACTGGCCCCTTCTTCCCAGGACCCTGGGAAAGTCATCTCTCTCCGCCCTCCTCACCTTTTGCTACTTTCCCTCTAGAGCCTTCAGCATTCTTTCTGCTCTCCCCACCTCTTCCTCACACCCTGCACGTCTTGCCTCGAAATTCTTCAAGGAGGCTCAAAACCACTGGGGATGCAGACTGACCTAGCCCTAGAGCAGGAATCCCACCCCACCCAGCTCTGACTGGAAAGGTGGAAAGGTTCAGAGGAGCGGTTAGCCCCCGTCTTACCACACCCTCTAGGCTTGGGAGAGAAAGGCTACAGTGGTAGAAAAAGAACCTGAGTTGTTTTTTGACATTTGATGTCTTTCAAGAATAGAGCTCAATCCTAGGTCAGCTGCGCGTTCATACTGGGGAGGGGGGGCAGGGGAGGGTTGCAATATTCTATGTAAAGGTAACGAAGTCAGATGCACCTGGGCACTGATGGCTCCTGGCTGGAATCCTCACCACTCAGGAGGGTGACATTCAACGACCCGCATTCAAAGCCAGCTGTGGCAGATAAATCCCTAGACCTTATCTCCAGTTCACCAACAAAAAATGCAAAAAGCTGGAAATGGAGGTAGGGCGTAAGTGGTAGAGCATCACTCTTGGGAAGAACAGGAGAAACTAAGCAAGAACTTAGCCTGAGTTTAAGCTCCAGTTCTCTCTGTCTCTGTCTCTCTCTCTGTCTCTCTGTCTGTCTCTGTCTCTCTCTCTCACACACACACACACACGTGTATAGGGTCCCCACAGAGCCCCACAGACTCGGCTTGTGCAGGAGAGCTGAGCCTTGGGCAGGTCAGGTGTACACTTGGGGCCTGGGAGAGTGTAGTTGGTAGAAGGAACAGCTTGAGTAAGTCTTGGGGAGAGGTACGAGTGCGAAATGAAGGGTCTCAGTACACACCAGATGTCCCAAAGGTCAGTGCTTGAGAGTGAAAAGCTTGGACTCCAAGCTGGACTGAGTTTTAATTTGTGCACCTCCATTCTGCGACCCCCTGAAGACTGTCCTGTGCCAGCGAGCGGGCCCTGCCCTCAGTCCTGGGGCGGGGGGAGGAGGGGAGCGAGACAAGCCCGTACCAGAGGACGCCCCAAGGAGAGTGACTAAAAAGTGGGAGTCAAAGGCGGCTTCCCACAAATAGCCTTTGGGGCCAGGGGGTGCGGAATCGGTCAGGCGAGGGAGAATGCAGAAAGCGGGTGCTGCAGTGGGAGGGTGGCTAGACCCAGAAAGGGGCGAGGTGAGGCTCTTCGTGAGGGTGGAGGAGACGTCCCAGCGGGGGGCACACGAAGGAATCGGGCGAGGGGCACCAAGGCCTGGACCCCCCAATTGAAGTTGGGTGAGATTTGCAAAGATGGCTGGGGTGGTTGGCAGCTAGCGAAGAGGAGGTAGGGAAGCGGGCGGGGGACCCCTCCCCCCTCGCCCCCCCTGCCCCCCTGCCCCCCGCCCGCCCCCGTCCCGGCCCCCGCCCCGCCCCCGCGGGGCTGCACGTAGCCCTCGTAGGCCCTGCGCGCCCGGGCAGGTAACAAAGCGGCCAGTGTGGGGCGGGCGGGCGCCGGGGCGGGTCCTGCCCGCAACCTGCTGGTGGGGGCCGGGGCCCCCGGGGGAGGCTGGGGGTGGGGGAGAGCCAGGGGGAGGGGGGGAGGGGGGACCTGACGACAGGATCTGCGCGCCAGGGCTGTGTCCTCCACCCGAGGAAGGCGCCACAGTCCCTGTCTCACAGACGGGGTGGCTGAGGCCCGGACACATGAAAGGGACTGACCCCTGATCCGGGGGGGGGGGGGGGGGGTTCGACGGAGGGAGGTGCTCAGTCTTGTCCCCAGAGATATTTCCCCCCACCCCAGGTGTGTGAGCGGGCAGAATTCAGCTTCTCTGGGAGGAGGGAGGGTGTCCACCTGGATGGGCCGGTTTCCCAGCTCGGATTTAAACGGTCTTAATGGAAGGGGGAAGGGTGGCCCGGGAGGTTAGCGGGCGCCGCGAGCCCTGCGGGTCCCGTGGAGTGGCTTGGAGAGGCCCACGGGGCCCCACGCGCACTGTTACCTCCCCTGTGGGGACTCTGCGGACTCCGGGCGTGTCCCGCACGCCTGATCCCGCACACGTGCAGGCCTGACCGTGCTCCCCAGCGGTCACCTAAAAGATCCTGGCCGTCCAGAAGGGCCGAGGAATACACTAGAATGGTCTTTGCGGCCTTCATTATCCCCACCCCTCATGCTGCTCCCGTGGGCCTGAGCCCTTTGTCCTTTATTGGGGGCAATCCTGGGGCAGATGGGGAAGGAGAACAAAGACACTTGAGGGAACGTCCTCGGAGTGGAAGAAAGGGGCGGCCTGGCCCCCACCACAGCTGCGCAAAGGACCACCCAGGATCGGCTCGCTGGTCCTGGGAGAGGCCCGGCTGAGGTGGCCTCCGCTCCCAGCTGGGGAGGGCAGGAATGGGAAGAGGGTAGTGGCTGACTTGATTTCCTCATTCGTGAATACGCTGGAGGATCATAGCTGTGATCTGCGCCCCTCCAGTTCTGCCCCTCTGGATTGCTTTGGAGCTCAGAGAAGCTCTGAAGATAGAGCTGCCAACGGAACCTGTTGCAGGCCCCTCTTGGTCAGCTAGAAGTCTTGGAAGAGAAGGAAACACTGTCACCACTTGCTTTTCAACCTTCTAACCTTCAGAAATGTGAGAGAACGGGCTGGGAAGGTGGCTCAGTGGTAGACCACTTGTCTTGCACGCCTGAGGCCCTGGGTTCGATTCCTCAGCACCACATAAGCAAAAAGAAAAAAGCTGGAAGTGGCGCTGTGGCTCAAGTGGTAGAGCGCTAGCCTTGAGCTGAAGAGCTGAGGGACAGCGTCCAGGCCCAGAGTTCAGGCCCAGGACCGGACCTTCCCCCCCACCACCACCAAAAAAAAAAAACAAAAAAACGTGAGAGTACATGTTTCTGTTGTTTTAATCGGTGGCCTCGTTTATAGTAATTTGCTTCAGCAGCGACAGGACACCAATACAGATCTCTGGGTCTGAATCACCCAGTCCCTGTCTCTGTACCCCATCTGCTCATTGAACTGGACCTAGTGTCTTGGCACTCAGCTACTAAACCCTGAAGCCTGATCCTGGTAGAGTAGAGTGGAATGGGGGGGGGGGGGGGGGAATGCAAAGATTTTGCCACTCTCCAAATTTCTTTTCTTGAATAAGGCTGGGTGTTGGTAGCTCACACATGTAATCCCATCTATGTAGAAGGCTGAGATCTGAATCTCAGTTCAAAGCCAGCCTGGACAGGAAAGTCCGTGAGACTCTTATTTCCAGTTATCTACTCAACAGGTAGAAGTACAGCTGTGGCTCAGTGGTAAAGTGCCAGCCTCGAGCAAAAAAAAGCTTAGGGACAGCACCCCAGCCCATAATTCAAGTCTCAGGACCAGTACACATGCATGTGCACACAAAAACACATCCAAAAAGAGAAAAGGTATATAAATTTATTAAGTGAAGAAAAGAAAAGAAAAGAAAAAAAAACACAACATGGGAGCAAACCATGGGAGTAGGACTGCCCACTAACTAATGTGATTTAAAAACTTACATTAAAAGTTCCCTTTCCCATAGAGGAGGAAGGAAGGGGAATGTAGACAAAGTTTAGGAGAATCGTAAATATTTTTTTTTTATGAGAGAACATACAATGGCCTGGGACAAAGTCTGCTGGATCTGAAAAACAGACAATGGATTGTAAAAGATCCTCTTTGGGACCAAAATAGAGGACAATAGAGTGTGACAGAAGTCTGTCCTACAGTGTTGACAGACTTCAGTCTTTCTTCCTGCAGATATGAACCTAGTCCCCTCAGGTTAATAAAATTTCAGTAAGAAAACCAAAGGCAATTGTGTTTCTCTTTTTGTGGATCTGCAGAAATCCACTCCCAGTGCTGGCCCGGGAGAAACAAGCAAGGTCAGAGGGCCGGTGATTAGGGGCTAGAATCTAAGGCCTCTTAGCATCAGTTTTTTGAGTGCTCGAGTGTGTGTGTGTGTGTGTGTGTGTGTCTGTCTGTCTGTCTGTCTGTCTATCTGTCTGCCAGAACTTGGGCTTGAACTCAGAACCTTGTGCTCCCACATGGCTTTTTTCCCATAAGGATGGTTTGCTCCACCACTTAAGTCACAGCCCCACTTCCAACTTTTTGCTGGCTAACCGGAGATAAGCGTTTCACAAATTTTCCTGTCCATACTGGCTTTGAACCCCAAGTCTCAGTTCTCAGTCACCTGGTAGCTAGGATTACAGTCATGAGCTATCAGCACCTGGATTTGGAGTAGTCTTTTCTATGTCCTGCTATACATACTGTTCCTAGACTAGTCTGGGCTATCTTTACCACCTGCTTCAGGCCCTTCGTGCCTCTACTGGCCTTGTAACACCAGTTTCCCTGCCCACAGACCCTAGTGGAAGAGAGAGTGGGTTTTACCAACTGTGGCCAAGTGCTGGTTAGAAGGGAAAACCACTAATGAGGAGATCAAGAGGCCTATATTTAAATTTTGCCTCAGCATTGACTCATTATATTAACTTGGCCAAGTTGATTAGTGTCTCTAGGGCACAATCTTCTTTCTCACTTGCCAAAGACCCAGATCACAGTGCATGTTTGGTTTTTTTTTTCCTAGCTCTTTTAGTTCTGACTTTTAATGACCAGATGAAGAATAGGAGAGCTGAAGAGGAAGAAAGATGATCATCAATGCTTAGAGGTATAAATGCTTGGTCTTATAAGTGGGGCTTGGATTTTTCTCATAGATTGTGTGAAGAGTAGTGTGCTAGGTACCAAAGCAAACCTCAAGCCAGGTGCTGGTGGCTCACGCCTGTAATCTTAGCTACTCAGGAGGCTGAGATCTGAGGATCGTGGTTCAAAGCCAGCCTGGTCATGAAAGTCTGTGAGACTCTTATCTTCAACAAACTGCTCAGGAAACCGGAAGTGGCACTGTGGCTCAAGTGGTAGAGCCTTGAGCTGAGGGACAGCGCCCAGGCCTGGAGTTCAAGTCCCAAACCTGCCAGAAACAAAAAACAGAAACAAAACCAAAAAAACAACAAAGCAAACCTCAAAGTCTGAGAGGAGTAAGAGATGAGGGTTGGAGGTATGCATGAGAGGGTTCCATCAGAGCCTGCCCCCATGATACCCCTTTCAAGATGGTTCAGTCCATAACCCCCACCACCAGTGTGGGTACATTTGGGCTGTGGGATCTTTTCTTCCACTGTAGTCTGAATTACTTGTGTCCCAAATTCATATATTGGAATCCTAATCACCTTGTGATAGGATTAGTTGGTGGTAGTACTTTGAGGAAGTGATGAGACCATGAGAATGTGCCTGGGATCCATTCCTTTAAAAGAGAGTCCAGAATGCTAGCTGCCTCTTTCTGCAACAGGAAAGAATAGCAACAGGAATCAGCCCCAGACTAGACGCTCCATCAGCCAACTGCCATCCTCTTGGACTTCTCAAATTCTGGAACTATGAATGGTAAAATTCTGTTGTTTATTAGCCACTTAGTCTAGCAGTGTGAACCAACTGATCTTCTGTGGACTAAAATAATTAGATGAAGGGGAACATTACTCACAAACTTTCTGACAACCAATGGCATGGAAGGAAAGGATAAGTAGATCCTACTCCTTTGGAATATGAATTGAGAAAGATGGCAGGAAAATAGAGGCCAAGAAGTCACAATATGGAGAGAAGTCCAGAAATCTAAGCCTGTTCAAGATATTGACTGAGCAGGGAAATTAAAGGAAAGTGAATCAATGCATGAAATGAAACAAAGTCAGATATTAGGAGCTGTATTAAGGTTGGGCTATGAAAGTGAAAATCTATACACTGTTGCTGGTGATAGTCCTAAAAGTTGTTGAGCATTGGAAGAGAGAGAAAAGAAAATAAGAATTTCCAAGAACTTTTTTTTTTCATTCATTTAGTATTTGGGGGTGGGGGAGATGGTACTGGAGTTTGAACTCACAACTTCACACTTGCTAAGCAGGTACTTTCTGCCATCAGAACCACACACCTAACACCCCTCCACCACCACCACCCTTTTTTTAAAGTTAGTTTTTCAGATAGGATCTGACACATTTTGCCCATGGCCAGCCTCAGACAAGATCCTCTTACCTCCATCTCCTAAGTAGCCATGATTACAGGTGTGAGACCCCATACCTGGCCCGGAATTCTGGTTTTAAAAGTTCATCACAGGAAAGAAGGAAAACATTTAGTGGTCAGGGTTTGGAAATTATCACACCAGTTTTTTTTTTAACATGATAAAATTATAGATTTCTAAGCTTCTATAAGAGTTAGTGAAAAGTAATAAGTGAATTTAGCAAGGCTATAGGATCTGAAGTTGACATTTTTCTAATTATATTTCTATATAATAGCAACATACAATTCGAACTTGAAATTTAAAAATAACACCTTTAAAATAACATTTAAGGGGCTGGGAAGGTGGCTCAGTGGTAGAGTGCTTGCCTTGCATGCATGAAGCCCTGGGTTCGATTCCTCAGAACCACATAAGCAAAAAGAAAAAAGCCAGAAGTGGCACTGTGGCTCAAGTGGTAGAGCACTAGCCTTGAGCTGAAGAGCTGAGGGACAGTACCCAGGCCCAGAGTTCAGGCCCCACGACCGGACCCAAAAAATAAATAAATAAATAAATAAATAACATTTAAAAATGTTTATTATTATTATAAAGGTTATTTACGTAGGTGTTACAGTTAATGAGCACATTTCTTCTTGGATGTCACCCTTTCCTTCACACTCTCCCAGTTTTTCCCTCCCATTTCCACCCACAAGTTGTACAGTTCATTTTCAACATAGTATCTAGTGATTACCACTGCTGCATTTGTTTACCTTTTGTCCCTCCATTTCTGCATCCCCTTTACCCTCCCAAAGACAGATAAATGAACAAATAAGACAAAACAAAAACAAAAATAGCAACATTTAAAATCACACTTTAAAAGCACTTAAAAAACTTAGAGATATGTTTAACAAAAAAATCTATGAGGTGTTATCTATTGTTGTGTAGTAAATTATTCCAAACTTAGCAGTTTTTTGTTTTTGTTTTTTTTTGGGGGGGGTCCAGTCATGGACCTGAACTCTGGGCCTGGGCGCTGTCCCTCAGCTCTTCAGCTCAAGGCTAGCGTTCTACCACTTGAGCCACAGTACCACTTCCGGCTTTTTTCTTTTTGCTTATGTGGTGCTGAGGAATCAAACCCAGGGCCTCAGGCATGCAAGGCAAGGGCTCCACCACTGAGCCACCTTCCCAGCCCTCCAAACTTAGCAGTTTTAAACAAGTGCTTACTACCTCATTTTCCATAGATCAGAATTCAGGGATGGTTTCTCAGCATGGTTGGTCCTGGCTTAGGATCTATGGGGAACCTACAATCCAGATGTTGACTCAGAGTTTAGTCAGCCACGCCTTCAGATGGCCTGAGCTCCTCACTACATAGGCCTCTCTTTTCACAGGGCTGTTCCCAGATAAGAGTCTGTTAAACATTCTAAAATACAAGTGGTCCTCCATAGGTACATGTTTCATACCACAAATTCAGCCATCCATGAATTCAATCATCCAGGAATAAAAAAAATATATTTAGGGAGAAAATCATTGAACATGTAAGACTTTTAGTATAACTCTAAGCATTTACATTGTACTACGTATTCTAGATAGTCTAGAGATAATTAAAAGTATATGGGAAAAGCTAGGCACTGGTAGCTTATGCCTGTAATCCTAGCTACTCAGGAGGCTGAGATCTGAGGATTGCGGTTCAAAGCCAGCCCAGGCAGAAAAGTACCTGTGAGACTCTTCTCCAATTAACCACTCAAAAGCCAGAAGTGGTGCTGTGGTTCAAAGTGGTAGAGTGCTAGCCTTGAGCAAAATAGTTCAAGACAGTGCCCAGGCCCTGAGCTTAAGCTCCACAACCAACAAAAAAAATAAAAATGAAATAAAACAAAGTATATGGGAAGATGTGTATTGGTCATATATAAATACTGTACCAGAAGGTTTTATGGAAGGGATTTGAATACCTGTGGATTTGAGTATCCAAGGGAGTCCTAGAGCCAATTACCATGGATACTGGAAGACAACTATAATACATAATAACTTCCCACACACCCACACATACACATTGTCTGGACCAAGTCACAATAGTGCTAAGATTGAGAAACCCCAGGACAAACAAAGAAAAGACACAAAAGGCAGAAACCATAAAAGAAAAAAAAAGTGATAAATCAGACATGTCAAACTGAAAAACTGCTCTTTGAAAGACATCATTTTAAAAAATGGTTCTTGGTGCCCTACAATGACAAGAAAGAAAGACGAAAGGAGAAGAAAGGAGAGGAGAGGAGAGCAGAGCAGAGCAGAGCAGAGGAGAAAGAAAGAAGGAAGGAAGGAAGGAAGGAAGGAAGGAAGGAAGGAAGGAAGGAAGGAAGGAAGGAAGGAAGGAAGGAAAGGAAGGAGGGAGGGAAGGAGGGAGGGAGGGAGAGAAGGAAGGAAGGAAGGAGAGAGAGAGAATGGGTAAATCACAGATGGTGTAAGAACATTTGTAAAATACATAGTAGATAAAGTACTTTGTGTGTATGTGTGCTGTGTGCTGGTCCTACTAGGGTTTAAACTCAGGATCTGGGCACTGTCCCTGAAATTTTTCTCTCAAACTAACACCCTACCATTTGAGCCACAGCTCCACTTCTGGGTTTTGATGGCTAATTGAAGATAAGAGTCACTCAGATTTGTCTTCCTGGGCTAACTTTGTTTTTTTTTTTTTTTAATTTTATTTTATTTTATTTGAGAACATACTGTACAGAGGGGTTACAATTACATGGGCAGGATAATGCATACATTTCTTACCAAGCATTGCAGCCTCCTCCTTTGTTTACCCTTCACCTCCCTTCCCAGCCTCCCCCCTCCCTCCCACCCAATCATACCCCCCCACCTCCCCCACCACACCGACATTGTAAAGCTGGTTTTGACATGACATTTTGTACTTCTCATTGTTGCAACAGGTCCACCTGAATCCTTAAACGACTTGTTTGTCCCCGTCTCCTCCACATGTTATACTGACATCAAATATAGTGAAAGCGGGGGTTACACTGTGGGGGAGGGACATACAAAGCAACAAAGAAATAATCTTATAAATGCGTTAGAAACACATGCATAAAAGAAACAAAAACATTAAAATACATATTTGAGGGTTCGTTTTCCTAACATCACATTATCTGACTTTTTCTGCTTGACTCATACATATACTAGATATTGCAAATAAGGGAAACCATGGGACCTATGTTTCTTTGGGCCTGGCTTACTTCTCTTAATATAATTTTTTCCAAGCCTTTCCATTTCCTAACAAATGGGGGAAATGTCATTCTTTCTGATGGAGGCATAGAATTCCATTGTGTATATATACCCACATTTTCTTGATCCATTCATCTACTGAGGGGCATCTGGGTTGGTTCCATGTCTTAGCTATGGTAAATAATGCTGCAATAAACATAGTTGTGCTGGTAGCTTTAGTGTGGTCTTGTTTGTGATCATTTGGGTAAATGCCCAAAAGTGGGATTGCTGGGTCATAGGGGAGTTCTATGTGAAGCCTTTTGAGGAACCTCCATACTGCTTTCCAAAGTGGTTGAACAAGTTTACATTCCCACCAACAATGAAGTAAGGTTCCTTTCTGTCCACATCCCCTCCAGCATCTGTTGTTGTTAGAGTTCTTGATTTTTGCTGTTCTAACTGGAGTGAGGTGATATCTCAATGTTGTTTTGATTTGCATTTCTTTTATGGCTAGGGATGTTGAACATTTCTTCATGTGTCTATTGGCCATCCTTCTTTCTTCTTCAGAGAAGCTTCTCTTTAAGTCTTTCGCCCACTTACTTATTGGGCAGTTGTTTCTTTGAGGATTTGTTGTTGGGTGGTTTAATTTTTTGAGTTCCAAGTATATTTTAGATATGAGACCCTTGTCCGTTGTATGGCTAGTAAAGATCTTCTCCCAATCCGTGGGCTTTCTATTGATCTTGCTAGCTATGTCATTTGCCCTGCAGAAGCTCTGCAACCTTATGCAATCCCATTTGTCCAACCTTTCTTTGATTTGTTGTGTTTCCGGGTCTCTATTCAGAAAATTTCGGCCTGAGCCAAGGAGACCCAGGGTTTCTCCTATTCCATCCTGTAATGTTTTCAGAGTGTCTGCTTTGACTTCAAGGTCTTTGATCCATTTGGAGTTGATTCTGGTGCAGGGTGATATATAAGGATCTAGCTTTAGTTTTCTACATGTAGTTAACCAATTTTGCCAACACCATTTACTGAAGAGGCTGTCTGTCTTCCATTCTATTGTTTTAGCTCCCTTATCGAAGATTAGATGGCTATAGGTCTGTAGGTTCATTTCTGGGTTTTCAATTCTATTCCATTGGTCCTGAGGTCTGTTCTTATGCCAATACCAAGCTGTTTTGATTACTATGGCTTTATAGTAGAGTTTGAAATTTGGTATTGATATTCCTCCAGCAGTGTTCTTTCCGTTGAGGAGCGTTTTTGCTATTCGGGGTCTTTTATTGTTCCATATGAATTTTTGGATTGCCTCTTCTATTTCCTTGAAGAATGAGGGTGGAATTTTGATAGGTATTGCGTTGAATTTGTAGATAGCCTTGGGAAGTATTGCCATTTTCACGATGTTAATCTTTCCAATCCAGGACCTGGTCTAACTTTGAAATGCAGTCTTCAGCATACAGCCTCTTATGTAACTAGAATTACAAGACTGAGCCACCAGTGCTCAGTGATAAAAAAAATTTTTTATCCAGAATATATAAAGAATGATTGCGGGCTGGGAAGGTGGCTCAGTGGTAGAGCGCTTGCCTTGCATGCATAAGGCCCTGGGTTCGATTCCTCAGCACCACATAAGCAAAAAAAGCCAGAAGTGTGCTGTGGTTCAAGTGGTAGAGTGCTAGCCTTGAACTGAAGAGCTGAGGGACTGTGAGCAGGCCCAGAGTTCAAGCCCCATGACCGACAAAAAAACAAAAAGAAAAAGAAAAAAAATCTTAAAATCAGTCCTTAGAGAAATGCTAACTTAAACCACATGAAATACTTTTAGACAACTGATGGATGGCTCACAGGACAATGTGGACCTTGAGAAGTTCAGCCAACAAGTAGAAAATACACAAAGCACTTTAAATTGGCAATTTTTGTTAAATAAACAAATGAGTTGTAATACATTTAAATGAGTTGTATACATTTAAAAGCTTTTTACTGTAGTTATCCAATGAAGTATTTAGGCTCTATATATGGGTTACGGTATTTGTCTTGTAGAGAATACCTATTAAAGATATAAAGGTAATTACAGAGTTTGTCCAGGGAATACATCATTTAAGGATCTTTGTGTTATTTGGGACTTTTGATTGACATATTGAACCCATGACATTAGTTCATAGACACCACAGACATCTGCTGATTAGGGAGAGATTGAATCGTTCCACATTAGGGGCCTTTCTATCCATCCTTCATGGGGCCCATTGTGAATAGCTCTTCATAATAGCTCTGGGATTTGACTTGGAGCTCTATGCATATTTTATACTAATCCTCCTTTGACTGAGTCAGGGTGAATGCTCAGTCCTTTGTTTCTTGCCATTAGAACAGGGTCTCTTGCACAGAGTCTAGTTTATGGCTAAGGATTAGGAAAAGGAAGCTTGAGTGGTAATACACATCTGTAATCCCAGCACTCAGCGTGAGAGAGGTAGACGCAGGAGAATTTCATTCCAGGCCAGACTAGGTTACAGAGTAAGGCCCACAAAAGGCTCATGCTTGTAATCCTAGCTACTTGAGGAGGCTGAGATCTGAGGATCATAGTTCAAAGCTAGCCTGGGCAGGAAAGTCTATAAGACTCATCTCCAATTAACCACCAAAAATATCAGAAGTGGAAATGTGGTTCAAGTGGTAGAGCACCTGTCTTAAGTGAAAAAGCTAAGGGACAACATGTAGAACCTGAGTTCAGGGACAACATGCAGAACTTGAGTTTAGGACCAACACACACAAACACAGAGAGACACACACATAGAGGCACACACACACACACACACACACACAGGAGGAGAGAAGAAAAGAGGAGAGGAGAGGAGAGGAGAGGAGAAAAGAAAAGAGGAGAGGAGAGGAGAGAAGAGAAGAGGAGAGAAGAGAAGAGGAGAGAGGAAAAGAAAAGAGATGCTGAGGATTGCAGTTCAAAGCCAGCCTGGGCAGAAAAGTCCCTAAGACTCTTACTCCAGTTAACCATTAAAAAAAATGGAAGTGGAGCTATGTCTCAAGTAGTAGTGAGCCAGCTTTGAGAAAAAAGCTAAGAGACTACCCAGGACCTGAGTTCAAGCCTCAGTACCAGAACATCCCCTCCCCGCAACACAACACAGATTATGGAAAATCTAGTTCAAATTACTCCCCAGATGTGTCTAACAGATACATAGTAAGTGGTCAGCATGCATTGGTCAAAACAATGAATGAAAACTGGTTTAAACAAAAGGAATGTGCTCTTTGGATTCAGGTGGCTCAGGAATGTCACCAAGAATGTTTGGTGAGGCCATAAAATGGTATTGTTTTAAAGTTGTCCTGTGATTCTTGCATATTGACAGGTAAAAATTCCCAGCTAAGCACTCCCAAAGCAAGGCATCCCCAGCCCTTTGAGATCCAGTCCCAGCCTGCCCTCTGACCCCCCACCCCCACGCAGCCTTGTACTATACTCCTTCCCCTAGATACACAGCCACAGGTCACTGCTGGGTGCTGCTGGAACATACTCAGGTTCCCTCACATCCCAGTCTTCACTCAAGCTCATCTTTCTGTCTCCCCTCTCCCCTCCCAGGGAATACCATCATAACCTAAAAGGCCCAAATGAAAGGTTGTTGCTCCTAGGAAGCCTTCCTCACCCCTTCCACACAGCCAGGCTGAATTCCCTGGGTCTCCTTGCCCAGTACCTTCCATCACACTGCAGCACAGCACCTGCCACTCTGCCCTATAATTCTTAAGTACTACGTGCACCAGACAATTTGTACAAGCTGTATTGTCTAAGCCTCCCTAGAATCTATTGGGGGTAGGTGATGATGATGATGATAATAGCAAAGATGTATCAGAGCAAGTCAGCACTAAGCTTCTATGTTGCTAGACCCTTTTGTCTTCACCGCAGTCCTGTGAGGTAGTAATGATTATCATTATTTTTTTAAAGCTTTGGAAAATCTTATTCATGATATTTTCTTTGCTAATTGTTATTATCAGACTCTGTGTGTGTGTGTGTATGTGTGTGCGCGCACACACACACTGGGGCTTGAACTCAGGGACTGTTCTTGAGCTGTTTCACTCAAGGCTGGCCATCTACCACTTGAACCATACCTCAGCTTCCAGAGTTTTGGCAATTGATTAGAGATAAGAGCCTCTGAACTTTCCTGCCCTGGCTGGTTTCAAATCATGATCCTCAGAGCTCAAGTCTCCTAAGTAGCTAGGATTCCAGGTATGAGTCACAGGCACTAGGCTATAAGGTACTCTCATAGACGAGGACACGGTGGCTCAGGGAAATCATTTGTGTAAATTCACCCTACTAGTCAGTAGCAGAGTCACAAGCTGCACCCAGAGCCTTTGACTCCAGGGCTCCACGTATACTCCCACATGGCCCCAGTTCAACCTTTGCTACTAATCCCTTATCCTTTTTCCACAGCCTTAGGATCTGGCTTGTTTACAGATTTTAGTAATTGCAAATAAAGTTAAGTTGTTATAAATATTTGTGTATACGTTTTTGTAATGCTTTCATTTCCTTTGGGCAAATACTTAGTCATGGAATAGCTAGCTGGGTCATATGATAGATGTATGTTTAACACTGAAGAAACTATCACCTTTTCCAAAGTAGTTAATTGAAAATAAGCATCTCAGATCTCATTCAACCTTCTGAGTAGCTAGGATTATAGGTGTGAGCCACCAGCACCGGCTCACTTGTGAATTTTAACTTGTGTACTCTACATTTATTTATTTTTATTTTTTGTCAGTCATAGCCTGAACTCTGGGCCTGGGTGCTGTCCCTCAGCTCTTCAGCTCAAAGCTAGTGCTCTACCACTTGAGCCACAGTGCCACTTCCAGCCTTTTCTGCTTATGTGGTGCTGAGGAATCAAACTCAGGGCCTCATGCATGCAAGGCAAGCACTCTACCACTGAGCACCTTCCCAACCCATTGTACTGATTTTTTTCTTTTCTTCTTTTTTTTTTTTTTTTTTTGTCAGTCATGGGGCCTGAACTCTGGGCCTGGGCACTGTCCCTCAGCTCTTCAGCTCAAGGCTAGCTCTACCTTTTTGTATTTCTATAAAGAGTATTCCATTTTGTTCTGAAAAGTAACAAAGTTAAGAAATTGTTTAGATTTCTAAAATATTTTCCTAATCTTTGGTTAGGTGGGATCCAAACTACATTTAACATAGAGTTCTTTTTATAATCCCCTCTCACCCCCAATACCTTTGGGTACCATTAGAAAGGAAAGCCATTACCAGATGCTGGTAGCTTGGTGCCTGTAATCCTAGCTACTCAGGAGGCTGAGACCTACAACACTGTGGTCCAAAGCCAACCCAGGCAGAAAAGTCTGAGAGGCTCCATCCCAAATTAACTAACAAAAAGCCAGAGTAGAAGCATGATTCATATGGTAGAGTGTCTGATGTGAGCAAGGAAGCCGAGTGCAAGGCCCTGAGTTCAAGCTGTGGTACCGGCACAAAATAAACAATGTCTCATGTTATCCTCACATCAACCACATGAAGTAACATCATTATCTCATTCTACAGAAGTGATTCTTGTGGTTGAGCAAGAATTAAGTGATTCATTCAAGATCACACAGTTGGAAAAGAGGACTCAAACTTAGGTCTGTCTGTTTACAAGGACTACGTGCATCCTACCTACCTTGCTAAGCAGATTGCAGATTGAGCTTCAGGCCCAGAGGCAGATGCAAGTCAGATAGATGGTCAGCAGACCAAGCCAAAATGGAGGAAGAGATCCAAAGGTTAAAAAAGTTCCCAGGATTTCATTCTTGACAAGCCATCCATCAGATGGCTAAATGTCAGTCCTAAATCCTGATTTTCCCCTTTCCAACTGTAGGATAAGCCATGGTTAACTCTACTAGACTCAGATTCATAGTAGGCAATTTGGACCTAGAAAATGATAACTGCTGCAAAAAAAAATCCATTTTACTGTTTTGGGTAGGTGATGGTTAATGTTTCAACTGGGAGGCTGCTCATTCACCTCAAGCCCTGGCCAGGTAAGGTCAATAAGTGGGGAAGAGGTCAGAGGTCAGAGCTGTCAGAGAACAGCTCCCTGATCACAGCTAAGGGAGGAATTGGCTGGGAGAGGCTGAGGCCTTAGAACCTCTGTGAGGAATCATCCTCTGACATTATTAAGAGATAAACCAGTTTGGGCTGGCTTCCTCGGGGGCAGGCTGGTTATATCCTTTCCCTGACATCTGAGCTGGTCAGCGCTGGGTTGGGAGAACCTGAGAGCACAGAGTCTATTGATTGATTGTCCATTAGAGCCAGGTTTGCTAGCTATTGTGAAGGAGGAAAAAAACCTAACAGCTCTAGCTTAGAGCCAGCCCTGGAACTTCCTAATACGATCTGAACTCAAAAATAGCTATATTTTCAGGGTCAGATTTTCCAGGGAGGGGGTGGAGGGGTGCTTTATAAGACCCTGATCGGCCTAGTGGAAGAAAAGTATCTGACTCCAAACTCTGGACTCACATTTTAGAGACAGGAATATGCAACTCCAGCCCCCTCTAGCCATCCTGTCCCGCCTAAGAGGAGAAAAAACCCAGGACACACAGCCAAAGCACTAAAACCACATCATAGAACACATTCTCCTTCATCCACACCTTATCCCTACATTACTGAAGACCTATTTTACCATAATTCCTTTTATGAAGCATATCATGCATGTTTCAATATAAAAATCACCAGGCATGGTTAAATACAAAAGTCAGTTCGGAGAAACAGCAAGCATCAGAGTGAGCAAGGACAGGAGACTGGAAGTACTGGACTGAGATTTAAAACTACAATCAATACATTAAGGGCTCCAATGGAGAACAGCAGAACCCATGCAACAACAAATGGGCAATGAATATAAGCAGGAAAGGAAATTCTAAGACTGTTATGTATATATGTTTGTCTGTCTGTCTGTATACCTTGTTGGTACTGGGGCTTGAATTCAAAGCCTGGGAACTGTCCTTTAACTTTTTAACTCAAAGCTAGTTCTCTACCACTTAAACCATAGCTCTGCTCCAGCTTTGTGGTGGTTAATTGGAGATCAGAGTCTCACAGATTTCCTGCCCAGGCTGGCTTCAAATTGTGGTCTTGTGATTCAGCCTCCTGAGTAGTTAGGATTACCGGTGTGCGCCACCAGTACCTGGCCTAATCTTATTATGTTAATAATCACTTTAAATATTAATGCTCTAGATATGCCAATTAAAAATAGATTCTAAAATCAAAATTATAATTAATGTATAAATATAATTACCTTACATTAAAATAGTGATAGAGAAGGTGAATATGATCAAAGTATATTATTATTTGAACGTGTGGAAATATCACAATGAATATGTTCACACTGCAATTAATATGAGCTATAAAAATAAGGAAAAAGGAAAAACTAAATTTCCTTTTACAATAAAAAATAAAGCACTCGGGCTGGGAAGGTGGCTCAGTGGTAGAGCGCTTGCCTTGCATGCCTGAGGCCCTGGGTTCGATTCCTCAGCACCACATAAGCAAAAAGAAAAAAGCCAGAAGTGGCGCTGTAGCTCAAGTGGTAGAGCGCTAGCCTTGGGCTTAAGAGCTGAGGGACAGCACCCAGTCCCAGAGTTCAGGCCCCACGACCGGACCCAAAAAAATAAAATAAAATAAAATAAAGCACTCAATTATAGGTTTTCTTCGCAGCACCCAACTTAAAATGTAAAGACACTTAATAGCGAAAGATAAACCAGGCTAACACTTATCAAAAGAAAGTAGAATGGCTACATTAATTTCAAAGCAAAGATAATTATTAGGGATGAAAAAAGACAATATATAATGATAAAGTGGTTAATTCTACAAAATGAAACAAAACAAAAATCCACTCAATATATATGTTCCTCACAATGGAACCTCTGACTGAAGCAAATACTGAGAGAACTCCAAGGAGAACTATTACCTATGGAGACTGCAACCCGCCCTCTGTCTGAAATGGACAGGTTCAGAAAACAAAAACTGAGTAACAGCGCAGTTGAACTCAACAGCTTTATAAATCGACTGGCAATAATGGCAGGTTATAAAACAGTCCATCCAAGCACAGCACACATTCTTGCCAAGCTCACATGGAACAGTCACTAAGATATACCACATTCTGAACCATAAAACATAACAAATTTATAATAGAAATCCAATGTTCTCAGACCACAGTGGAATTAAACTAAGATTGTAATAACAGAAAGATAGCTGGGGGGAAAAAATCCCCAAATACTTAGAGATTAGACAACACATGTGAAAGCTCAAGAAAAATGTTACTATATTTTGAATTAATTAAAAAAATACAAGCCGTGGATACATGGTAGCCACCACCATCATCTCTAGAATTAGGATACTTTATTCTGAGCACACCCTAAATTACTAACAGCTTGGAGGGCCCAGGTCCGAGCTCTTATCTAGCTAGGTTATAGAATCTTGGCCTTCTGAACTGTCATTATTCTGAAATCTATTCACACCTCAGGCTGGAGTCCGTCAACCTGAGTTATCATAGGTGCCGAAGAAAGTTAAGGACCTTCTTATCTCAAGCATTTCCACAAGGAGCTGATTTCATAATCCCACAGTGGAACCAATCACCTATAAGTGTAGTCACTTTTAAACAAAAGCAGTAGGAGCTAGCAGCCAGCAAAGTTGTTAGGGAGATATCTCTGGGCAACCAGATGAAGACTCAGTGATCCCTCAAGGATTGTTTCAGATGTTGAGATTGAGGAGATTCTAAAATTCTCCAAAATCTTAGGACTAAGTTTCCTTAGATGAAATGATTCCAAAATTCCTAGTTCTAAGTTTATTTTTTAAATTAGTGTTGGTGGTGGTGGTGGTAGTGGTGATAGAGTTTGAACTCAGGGTGTGGATGGCTATCCCTGATCTTTTTGCTCAAGGCTGGTGTGCTACCACTTTGAGCCACAGCTCCACTTCTGGTTTTCAGGTGGCTAATTGGAGATACGAGTCTCATGAGGACTTTTCTGCCCGGGCTGGCTTTGAACTGTAATCCTCAGATCTCAGCCTCCTGAGCAGCTAGGATTAAAGGTGTGAGCCACCAGTGCCCAGCTATTTATTTTATTTTAATGTTCTGTCAGCCTCAGGCTTTTTGGTTTTCTGGGTTGTTTTTTTTTTTTTTTTAAGATGAATTCTCTTTATATAGCCCAGGCCAGCCTCTAACTCTTGATCCTCCTGCCTCAGGATCTCCCTCCAGTATTGTGATTACAAGTATGCTCTACCAGGCCCAGTAAACTGTGGGTTTTATAAGTGGTACTAAATGTGATGAGGTATACAAAAATGACTGCCTGGATATATGGCCCAGAATTATTCCTAAGCAGAGCAGGAACTACCTTTGTTATGAACAATGCTTTGATAAGAGCTCTGAGTTGAGACCCCACCATAAGTTTGGGATAGCCAAAACTTGGGCTCTAAGGAGCAAATTAGGAGAGAAGGAAGGAGAGAGAGATAAAGGTGAGGGAGGGTAGCACACATCCCTTTGTATTATCTGGATTGCAGTAAGCTGTGTTCACAAGATGCAATCCTCAGGAGCATTCCAAAACCTCTACACAGGCTACTCTCAGGATTACATGAGAGCGCAATTTTATTATTTATTTATTTAGGGCCAATACTAGGGCTTGAACTCAGGGCCTGGGTGACATCTTGAGCTTTGTTGTTCAAGCCTGATTCTCTACTACTTGAGCCACAGTTCCACTTCTGGTTTTTTGCTAGTTCATTGGAGATAAGCATCTCACGGATTTGTCTTCCTCTGGTTGACTTCAAATCACAATCCTCAGATCTCAGCCTCCTGAGTAGCTAGGATTATAGGCATGAGCCTCCAACACCTGGCTTTATTTTATTTTTACATGAAATCCAAGAGCTGATTGTATCACCTTCAAGTGATTGTACACCTTCAGTGTAAACTTAGGACAGAGGCAATATGCTTGCTTGGCTGGAATCAGGGATTATGGGAATAAGTGTGAGTCCCCTGAGATTTAGCAGATGTCTCTGGAAGAAAATGGTGTATGCCCGTGTGGTGATACAAGTCATATGGTAGCTAAGGACCCCATTCACATTGGAATCTGTGTGAATGGTTTTCCTGGAGGCATATAAAATACAAGATGAGCAACTGAATTCATCAGCTCTGGCCCCTGACATATTAAAGGAAATTTCACTTTGATCTGAAGGGACAGGCACAAACCCCCACCCACCCCCACCCACTTCTTCCTCTAACTAACATTTAGGGTCTGTTTTGTTTAGGTACTATGTTTAAGTTGGTAAGATCCCAGGATTCTGTGATTCTATGGTTCTCTGATTCCAGGAATCAAGGTGCATAATAAGATTTGATAATTCTAAGTTAACAGCCATATGGCCACTGCTTTTTACTACATTTTAGGCAGTGTGCCAGGCACTTCAGACACCATTATTCTCTCCATGCTGCAAATATGGAAACAGGTTACCAAAAAGTCAGTCATGATCCCAGGATCAGAGTGACAGGACAGAAGCTGATTGGCTGACAGTAGCATCTCACCTCTTCCCTGTAATGCTCTCATTTCAATACGCATTGCCCTCCCGACTAGGTTCTCACAACCAGAAGCGGAGGGAAGAGCTGAGACTTCATATTGTGTTGAATCATATGAGTCGTGCTGTGCTGTGTTGTATTAGGCAGTACTTTATGTGTTGTGTTGAATGTGTTTATCGCCATAAAACTATGAACATTTTTTTTGGTGTTGGTCCTAGGACTTGAACTCAGAGCCTGGGCACTGTCCCTGAGCTTCTTTTTTTTTGTTGTTGTTGTTGTTGTTCATTTTGGTTGGTCGTGGGCCCGAACTCTGGGCCTGGGCACCGTCCCTCAGCTCTTCAGCTCAAGGCCAGCGCTCTACCACTTGAGCCAAAGGACCACTTCCACCCTGAGCTTCTTATATTCAAGGCTAGCACTCTACCACTTGAGCCACAGCCCGTTATAGTTTTTTTTTTGGGGGGGGGGGATTGGTCATGGGGCTTGAACTCTGGGGTTGGGTGCTGTCCCTGTGCTCTTCAGCTCAAGGCGAGCACTCTACTGCTTGAGCCACAGCACCAATTCTGGTTTTCTAGTGGTTTATTGGAGATAAGAGTCTCATGGACTTTCCTGCCCAGGCTGGCTTTGAACCTTGATCCTCAGATCTCAGCCTCCTGAGTACCTAGGATTACAGGCATGAGCCTCCGGTGCCCAGCCCCAGTTATAGTTTTTGTGGTGCTTAATTGTAGATAAAACTCTCACAGGGCTGGGAAGGTGGCTCAGTGGTAGAGCGCTTGCCTTGCATGCATAAGGCCCTGGGTTCGATTCCTCAGCACCACATAAGCAGAAAAACAAAAAAAAACCAGAAGTGGCGCTTTGGCTCAAGTGGTAGAGCGCTAGCCTTGAGGTGAAGAGCTGAGGGACAGCGCCCAGGCCCAGAGTTCAGGCTCACGACCGGACCCCCCCAAAAAACAGACAAACAAAACTCTCACAGACTTTCCTGCCCAAGCTGGCTTCAAACCATGATCCTCAGATCTCAGCTTCCTGAGTAGCTAGGATTACAGGTGTGAGCCACTAGCACCTGGACACTGTGAACTCTTCTAGCACAAAGACTGACTGAACCTGATTCAACTCTATAAATCTAGCTCTCCATTCAAGTACTGATGTATCACCATCCTTAAAGAAATGCTGGTTTTATGGATTGGCCAAATGAGTTGTAGGAAATGAGCTAGACTATCCGTGCATAGATTGCCATCCTGAGATTGTGTCCTTTTGAGGATTGGCAAGGTGGGCATATTCCTGAAGGTAGATATCCCAGCATGTGGAACCAAGCCAGAGTTCATTCTTGCCAGGAGCTCAGAAACCAGGAGCAGAAAAGTGGCTGGAGCAGACTGGAAACAGGATCACAATGAAGAGCCTGAGGAGAACCTCCCATGAGAGAGGACAAGGCACAGCAAGAAAATAGCCCTAGATGTCCCTGGGTGTCTGATTCATGTTTACAAGGAGCCATAAAAGGGAGGTAGTCATGGACTTACAGGCATTAGTCAGCCACCCTCAGTCCTCTACCTTGTAGCCTTTTTACCTTTCAGGTCCAGCGGCTCATCTGAAATCCTGCATGTCTGTGGGAGCTGTCCCTCAGGTTGGCCTTTATCCTGCTTCCTATATGTGGGCAAGAGTCCTGTTATGTTCCTTCTAGAACCTTACACCTAGATCCAGCTGCAATTGTCTTTGAGCTTGTTTTAAACCAAAGCCCACTAGTTCCTGCCTGCCTCAGATTCCCTTTGGAGGCTGGGTAGCCATCAAGCTACCCAGTGGAGCCATCCCACAGCCCAGCTGCCACCTCCGCCACAGCTCCCCCATTGAGAAGTGGTCCTGTTAGCTAGCTGCTCTGCCCAACCTTTCCTTCTCAACTTTCCCTTACCAACTTCCTCACGATTATTCTAAAACACAAATCTTGGGCTGGAAGCATAAATCAAGTAGTAGAGTGCCAGTTATGAGCTAGAAAGCTGAGCCAAAGCTCTGAGTTCAAGTAATCGATAGATAATATAGAATAATTAATTAATTAATTAATGGGTGGATGAATGAATAAATAAGCAAGTAAATAGATGAATAGATAATAAAACAAAATGCAAATCTTAGTGTGCTCTCTCTTATAGCAATAGCCACTTGCATTCTAGTGCCTCAAGCAGAAAGTTCTAGTCCCTTTCTCCAGTACACAGGCCCTTCATGAACTGCCCTATTAACCTCTTCAGCCTCCCTTCCCTCTGCACCCTCGTCCTTCACCTGTGCTTCATTCACTGCAAACCACCAGCTCATCAGGCCTTTGCCCTTGCTATTTTCTCTGTGGCATGCTTTCTTTAATTTCCTACTCATTCTTCCAGTCACCTTTCCAGAACATCCTGATGCAGTGTTGGAGTTATTTGGCTGTGTTAGTTTCCCAGCTAACTATGAGCTCTATGGAAGGATTTATTTTGCCTTCAGCCTTATTCCATGGCTGGCTTAGAGTCCCTACCTGTCTGAAGAAAGGAAGAGATGAATGAAAGATAATGAGTGGGTGAAAGAGATCATGGCATCTGGTGATGATGTGGGTGGGGTTGGAGTGGGCAAAGGAACATCATGAAAGGAAACAATTTTTCCAGGCTGCAGGGACTGATGGCTGTAATCCTCCCCTACTAGGGAGGCTGTGAACTGAGGATTAGGGTCCAAAGCCAGCCTGGGTAGGGAAGTTGATGAAATTCTTATCATTAACCATCAAAAAGCCAAGAGTGGACCTGTGGCTGTGGTAGAGTACTAGCCTTGAGCAAAAATGGTCAGGAACATGCCCAGGTCCTGACTTTAAGCACGCGCACGCGTGCGCGCACACACACACACACACACACACACACACACAGAGAGAGAGAAAAAGAAAAGAAAAGAAGAAGAAAACAACAGAACAGGCATGAAGACATGGGGCCAGCTCCAAGAGGGAAGCAAGGAAGCTGCTCCGGTGTCCAACCCCAGCTCTCTGCGGGGTCCATCCTGTACCTGAGCTCTGTGCTCTGCAATCCCCGGAATCCTTGTCATTTCCTCGTGTTTGTTGTTTCTGCTTCCCCTGTGAGGAAATGATGCTTGACCCTGCCTTTGGGAAGAGTCATCAGGCCTTATCCAAGACCGACATCTTCTCGGGGGGCTAGGGGATGGACTGTGGACTGCCAACTCCCCCTTAGGCATCAGGACCTTCAGGGCCTAGCAGCTAGGCAGGTAAGGCCCTGGGCTATAGCAAGAGATGGGGTCTTTTGGGGGTGAAGGAACAGGAAGCTCTAGAAGTTGGACCAGAGGCCCTCATGCTGCTGCTTGAGCCCCCTGGGTGGGTTTCCTGTCCCAGCCCTCTTGTACTTAGCCACATTCCTGATGACAAAGCACTTCAGGCTCAGGGAATCTGAGGGAGCCAGGACTGACTGAAAGCTTTGGGGGATGGGAAGGAACTGTGACTTTCCTCACCAGTGTTTCTCTGTGGCCAGGAGGGAGCTGAACACATGGTGGAGGAGCTCAGAAGCAGATCAAAGGAAGGAAGGAAGGAAGGAAGGAAGGAAGGAAGGAAGGAAGGAAGGAAGGAAGGAAGGAAGGAAGGAAGGAAGGAAGGAAGGAAGGAAGGAAGGGGGAGGGAGGGAGGGAGGGAGGGAGGGAGGGAGGGAGGCAGGCTGTTCTTTATTGGAAACAGAGGGCTACAGAAAAGAAATGTCTTAAAGGCCTGGTTTGGTGATGAATGTGGCCATTGAAGTATGAGACTTCCCAGAGAAGAAGGATTAGTACCCCACTCTTCAGTTGTTGAGCTATCTGTCATGCCTTGGAGGCCTGAGCCAAGCACCTCAATGAGGCCCATTCCTTCTTAGACACCCCATTCTCCATGGCAGGGTTTCTGTCTCTGGTGGGCAGCAGATTTTCCTCGGAAGCTTTAAACAATGAAGATTCCTGAGTCTCACTTGAGAACTACTGGATCAAAATATTGCTGGGTTGGGAGCTGGGAAGGTGGCTCAGTGGTAGAGTGTTGCCTTGCATGCATGAGGTCCTGGGTTCGATTCCTAAACACCACATAAGCAGAAAAAGCCAGAAGTGGCGCTGTGGCTCAAGTAGTAGAGCACTATCCTTAAGCTGAAGAGCTGAGGGACAGCGTCTAGGCCCAGAGTTCAGGCCCCACGATCGACAAAAAGTTAAATATATATATATATATATATTGCTGGGTTGAATTTGAGACATGCCCCTAGTGATTCTGCCTTATTGATAGGTAGTAGGTAGAAACACCCACTTTATCCTCAACAAGACATCCCCAGCTCTTTGACGTCTGGTCCCAGTACCTCTGTGTAGCCTTGCACCTGGCCCCTCCCCTCAAATACACAACAGCAGGAAATTTCTCTGAGTTCCTCAGATTTTTTTTCTTACCAATTTATCATATGAATGATTCTTCTTTCTCTTCTCTTCCAGAAGCATCAATAGACCCTTCAAGGCCCAACTAAAGTTTGCTTCCTCTGGAAAGCCTGCCTGCATGCCTGCATTCCTTCCTTCCTTCCTTCCTTCCTTCCATCCTTCCTTCCTTCCTTCCGTCCTTCCTTCCTTCCTTCCTTCCTTCCTTCCTTCCTTCCTTCCTTCCTCCTTCCCTCCCTTCCTACCTTTTCTTTCCTTTCTACCTTTCCTTTCTTTCTTTCTTGGTTCCAGTCTGGGGCTTAAATTCACAACCTGTGTGCTGTCCCTGAGCTTTTGTGCTCAAGGCTAGCTCTCTACTATTTGCAACACAGCTCTACTTCCAGCTTTTTAGTGGTTAATTGGTGATAAGAATCTCACAAACTTTCCTGTCTATGCTGGCTTTGAGTTGCGATCTTCAAGTCTCAGCCTCCTTAGTAGCTAGCATTGCAGGCATGAGCCACTGGCTCCTGACACCTTTTTCCATTCAATTAGGTAGAGGTCTCTTGTCTGTAAGTCTCCCGGCACTTCTCATCACCCTATACCACATCTGTCACTGCCTCATAATTATTTAATTAATACTGTGCCAGACAGTTTGTATAAGCTGCTATGTATAAGCCTCTTTAGTCTTTTGAGATAGACAGTGGTGATGGTAATGATGATGACAACAATGATGGCAAGTGGTGGTGAGGGGGAGAATGGTAGTGAAAAGCCTGCTCGAAGGCTTCGCCACCTGCCACTAGACCACTTCATCTTCATTATTCCCCTGCAAGGTCACTGCAGTTATTATCTTACAGATGACTCTGAAGCCTAGAGAGGCAAATTCACTTGCCCTAGGTTACACTGACAAGTGGTAAGCTAACTCGGGCAATGCTTCTCATCGTACTCACCAGGCTTAGACCCTTTTACAAATGAAGACCTCCAGGCTCAGGGGAATCATTAGTTCAAATCCATCATTCTCTTAAGTAGCAGTCCAATTTTCATCTAAGAATCTCTGACTCCCAAGGCTGCATACTCCCACATGGCCCGGTTCAACCTTCTGCTATGTAGTCCCTGGCCAAGCCTCTATTCCTGACCTGTCCAGGTTCTCTTCCCTTTTTCTCTTCCCACAAGCCCCCAGAGACTTACCTCCTCCTCTTCCTGGCCCAGCTTCCCCTCTGACCTCATTCCCTATCCATCCTGCTCCACCTTGATTCTGAGGAAGCCACACCAGCCAGGCCTTGTCTGAGGTCACAGCCTCCCTGGCAGGCATGGATCCAGCTGCATTTGTGAGCTTCTCCATCCAGCATCCCAGACTGAGCAGGCTGAGCCCCCCTCAGCTTCAGCTTCTCCAGTATCCCGGGCTGTGCTAGAGGAGGCCCTGGGAGGATGATAGGACATAACTGTAAATGCCATTGGAGCCTCCTGAGCATCTCACTCTTGGGCTATGGTTAGGAAGCTGGGGTACCAAGTCGGACAGGTTACCCTAGTAGGGTTACCATGCTCCTCCATGCTCCAGGAGCTGCTTCTAAGGAAGAGAATCAGAATAGTATGTTGTGCATGTTACTATGGGGACCCAGTGCTGGAAGGGGCTATATACAGACTAGGCTGTCCACAAGAGAATGGTGGCCAGGGGTCAGTGAATGGCCCTGCCTCCCTCTGGAGAGCCACATCTGTGCAATCAGGCAGCTTTTCAGAGACTCCTTTGGAAACTCAATGCTCCAAGCTGGGTCCCCATCACCTACCATGGGGATGGCCAGTTTTCAAATTTCCATTGAATCATAGATACTCCTTAACTCAGAGAAAGTACAGAAGCCCTTTACCTCCATACTCTCTCATTCCTTCCAAAGCCTGCCAAAGCGAACTGAGCCTGAACTTATCTCCAGCACATAACTTCTTTGCAAGGTGATCTCAGGGAAGTCATCTCCCTTGTCTGGGCCTTACTTTGCCTCCTCTGTAAAGGGGGCAGAGTATACCCAACCTTTGAGGGTGAGGATCACTATTATCAAGCACAGAGAAAGTATAGAATAGTCCTTAAAGCTCTCCATGGTCCTCATGTTCAAGATGAAGAGTCTGAGGTTCAGAAAAGTTCCAGTACTGTCCCACAGACAGCAAGAAGCAGGCTAATTTGGAGTCCGGAAGCCCTACTGACACACAAGAAGATGGAAGGCATCCCCCAGTTCATGAGGGTTTTTGTTTGCTTGTTTAATGGTACTAGGGATCAAAAACAGGGACTTAGATACTAAGCTACGCCGCCCACCCCCCACTGAATTCATGAGTATTCTGGCCATGTGGACAAGGACCATTTCAGAGTCTTGCTTTCTATGCTTCTTGTTTTGCTCTCATGGGTCCTGGATAGCCAATCCTGGACACAGCCTCACGTCTTCCACAGTGTGCCAGAGGGAGCAGGTGAGAGCAAGAGGAATATAGCAGACATGGCCTTGTGCCCATTAGGGAGCCCAAAGACACAGGACAGGAAAGCAGTAGGTTGTCCCCAAAGACTGCACAATAAAGTCAGTGACCTTCTGCCCCTGCCAGTGATGGTACCAGTGTTGCAGTCTGAATCCATGAATGTCATACTGCCTTGGCCTCACTGCTGTATTGGGGATGCCTTCAAGTAAAAGATAGATAACATTATTTTTATACATCTGGCTCTGAAAAACTTTGATTCTTTTCTCCCTCAAAGACAATATGACATCATTCGATAACATTATTTTATACATCTGGCTCTGAAAAACTTTGATTCTTTTCTCCCTCAAAGACAATATGACATCATTCCTCAGGGATCCAACCAGTAAAGATTAAAAAGGCAACCACAGTCAGTACTGACAAGAATTGCAAAGGACAGGTCCCTTTACAGCTGGCAAAAACACAAGATGTGTAATTACTTTGGAGGGCAGTTTGGTAAAGCCTTTTGGCCCAGTAAACCTTCTCATACAAGGATGTATACCAAGTTCTTGGTACACAGTTTTCATTCATAAGATTGTTTGTAATTATTCCAAGATGAAAACCACTTGAAGTAGTCATCAGTAAAGGATTGGCACAGTCAATGACAGGCTATCTTTTAGCCATTACAAATTGTGTTGGATTTAACCAAATGAATAGCAGGAAGCAAGAACATGTGTTGTTAGGGGAGTGGAGGTCAAGGGGAAGGAGGCAGACAAATGGAGAGAAAAGGACAGAAGAATGCAGTCATAATATGTACTGTACCTATGGGGAAAAAAAAAAGAACCAGGTAAATTGAAGGAAAGGGTGTGGTTGGGAGAGATGAGAAAGAATGAAAGGCATGACACTGATCAAGATGCAGTGTACTCATAAACTGACATGTTGAATTGAAACCCATTTGTACAACAATTTGAAGGGAATAAAAACAACTTTTTAAAAATGTGAGCCAGGTGCCAATGGCTCACACCTGTAATCCTAGCTACTCAGGAGGCTAAGATCTGACGATTGCAGTTCAAAGCCAGCTAGGGCAGAAAAGTTTCTTAAGATTCTTATCTCCAATTAAACACTCAAAAACTGGAAGTGGAGCTGTGGCTCAAAGTGGTTGAGCCGTAGCCTTGATCAAAAAGGTCAGTGTCTAGACCCTGAATTCAAGCCGATGACCAAGAAAAAAAATTGTGCTGGGCTTATGCCTGTATCCTAAATACTCAGGAGGCTGAGAAGTAAGGATCACGATTCAAAGCCAGCCCATACAGAAAAGTACAAGAGTCTCTTATGTCCAATTAACCAGCAAAAAGTCAGAAATGGAGATGTGGCTCATGTAGTATCACACCAGCCTTGAGTGAAAAAGCCAAGCAAGAAAGAAGTTGAGGCCATGAATTTAAGTCCCAGTATTGGTGTGCAAGTGCACACACACACACACACACACACACACACACACACACACACACACACACCGTGTTGGGAAATATACTTACTTACAAAGAAATATTATAGGTTGGGGCTGGGAAGGTGGCTCAGTGGTAGAATGCTTGCCTTGCATACATGAGGCCCTGGGTTCGATTCCTCAGCACCACATATGTAGAAAAAGCCAGAAGTAGCACTTGGCTCAAGTGGTAGAGTGCCAGCCCTGAGCTGAAGAGCTGAAGGACAGAACCCAGGCCCAGAGTTCAGGCACCATGACCGACCAAAAAAATAAAAGTAAATTATAGGTCATTGTCAAAGCAATTCATGTTTGGAATGATTTATATTGATGCATCCAGGCTTGATAAACCTCTCTCACTGAGGGCCTACCCTCTCAGGACAATCTCTCCTGAAAGCCAGCCGCCATGCTGTACGGAAGCCCATGCTATCCTTCAGGAGAGAGAGAGGAAGACGTAACAGCGTGTGGAGACACTGGACCAGCCATGAGTCTGTTGAGTCCAGCTGCATGAGTGGAGTGATGCCAGATGACATTATCTAGTCAATCCAAAGTCCTGAGAAATAATAAATCCTTGATATTTAAACCTATTAAGTTTGAGGTGATTATTGTAGAACAGTGAATAGAAATCCACTAAAACACACTTGTTTCTATGTGCTAGTTTCCAGGATGCATATAGTTTACTGGTCAATCATTCCAATACCATTATGTACTAGCTGCTCAGTAAATATTTATTAAATAAGTCAATAAGTAGCTTAACTCACATGATTTCCCTGCGAGGAAAGAATTTTTCCTCAGCTAACACACATTCATGACAGAAAAATGAAAATATCACAAAATAAGAAAATAATAATCATTCTTTTTTCTATTCTTTTGGTTATTACGGGGCTTGAACTCAGGGCCTGGGCACTGTCTCTGAGTTTTTTTGTTCCAAGTTAGCGCTTACCACTTTGAGCCACAGCTCCACTTCTGGTGGAGATATGAGTCTCATGGACTTTCCTGCTAGGGCTAGCTTTGAACCGTGATTCTCAGATTTCAACTTCCTGAGTAGTTAAGATTACAGGTGTGAGCCACCAGCGCCCAGCAAAATAACCATTCTTAATTTCATTACCCATAGATACATCTACAGAAATCCAAATACATATTTACTTTTGAAAAAGATGACATACAGTTTTGTCAGCTACTTTTTCCACTCAAGAATACGCTGGTGTTCTAAGCTGGGTGATGGTGGCTCATACCTATAATCCTAGCTTAATCAGGAGGCTGCAATCTGAGGAATTTCACTCCAAGCTAGCACAGGCAGGAAAACGTGTAAGATTTCTATCTCCAATCAACCAGCAAAAAAAAGCCGAGAGTGGAGCTATGGCTAACTGACGGGAGTATCAGCTTTGAACACAAAAAGCTAAGGAATAGTACTCAGGCCCTAGTCCAAGCCCCAGTACCTGTATGTGTGTGCACACGCGTGCGCACACACACACACACAAAGAAAAAAACAAACAAATAAAAATATCCTTTCTGTGCCAAAGAATGTACATCTGTATTCATCATTTTTTACTGAATATGTGTGTCCTGTGACAGCATCATGAGTATCTCCCCCTCTGTCCATCCCCTCACACAGGGACACTGCCAGCCTTGTTGGTGGCGAGCCTGGGAGGTTTCCTGTGGCAACTCCTTCATTACAAAGCTGAAGAGTTCCTGGAGCAATGACTTGCTTGAGATCACCCAGCAGACTTGTAAGAGAGCTCAGAAGGGAGCAAACCTTCTTTCTCTGAGTTCCCCAGCTCCCAGCGTTTTCCCTTTCTTAGATGTTAACCTAGTGTACTTGTTTCAAGCCTCGTGTGGAAAGGAACAGATCCACGGCTCTCAACATTTCTCCTCTTATAAAGCGTGAGTCAGCTTCAGCGTAACGAGTGAGTCAGAGCCAGCCAGCTCCCCCTGATGAATGCGCATGTGACTACCAGGTGGCATCCAGGTGGGGGCTGGGCGGGGACACCATCATAGGACATTGGCAAGGTGATAGCTTCCGGATTATGGGATGAGCTTTCTTTCTGATCTGAATTTGCTGTATGGTGAATTCTAAAAGTGAAGAGGTCCAGGTTTCAGAAATTCATCTCTCACTGTATCTCAAGCAAGGGGTTTAATTTTTCTGTGCCTCAGTTTCCTCTACCTTCCATACAAGGTAGAGGGGAGACCCAAGGGAGGATGTGTGGGAAGGTGTTTCATACAGGTAGAAAGTTACATCAGCAGAAAGAGTGCTCCTATTCACCTCTCTAGGGGATTATGGTTCTGAGAACACACCAGCCAAGCTGGGCATTTGCTTTTCCATAATTCCTTAGATATCTCTGGTTCTCCAATCCCTCCAGGCTGTGCAGTTTGTTCTGAGGGCCCCAGCGTCAGTCCTCATCCTTAATCTTTCTTTTCTTTGTTATGGATTTTAAGTTGTGTAATAATCATTTTGTTCTATAATAAAATACATGTATCACTCATATAACATATATAAAAGAAAAGATAGTCAACATGACATATATATAAAACAAAAGGTACATTTTGTTTTATAAATAATACATAATAATTTATCATTTCTATTTCCAAAACTTGATGGTTAGTAGTTAGATTTTCTTTTCTTTTTGGTGCTGGTCCTGAGGTGAGAATTCAGGATCTGGGTACTGGCTCTGAGTTTTTTTGCTCAAAGCAAGCACTCTTTTTTTTTTTTTTTTGTCCGTTGTGGAGCTTGAACTCTGGGCTTGGGCGCTGTCCCTCAGCTCTTCAGCTCAAGGTGAGCGCTATACCACTTGAGCCACAGTGCCACTTCCGGTTTTCTAGTGGTTTATTGGAGATAAGAGTCTCACGGACTTTCCTGCCCAGGCTGGCTTTGAACTGTGATCCTCAAATCTCAGCCTCCTGAGTAGCTAGGATTACAGGCGTGAGCCACTGGCGCTGGCATTTGAATCACAGCTCTATTTTTGGCTTTTTGCTGGTTAATTGGAAATAGCTGTCTCATAGGTATTTACCTACAATTCCTGGGGATAAGTTCCTGCCTATGCTGGCTTTGAACCATGATCTTCATATCTCAGCCTTCTGAGTTACTTGGATTACAAGGTCTGAGCCACTGGCACTCAGCTTATTTCTTGTCTCTCTCTCTCTCTCTCTCTCTCTATATATATATATATATATAAATATATATACACACTTAAATGTGGTGTAATACTCTTCTCTATTTCTGTACATCACAACAAGATTTTGCTGCTTACGATCTTTCTGCAGAGGCAAGAGGAAGCAAAGGCTGTGATTTTCATCCCCTCTTATTTATGTGTTTGTATGTGTATGTGTAATACATATCAGTATGTATTGATACACACATCAACATATAATGCAATACATATCACCAAAGAGAACACATTGCTTAAAAAAAAATACAAAAATTTGCCAGGCACCAGTGGCTCATGCCTATAATCCTAGCTACTCAGGAGGCTGAGATCTGAGGATTAAAGTTCAAAGCCAGCCCAGGCAGGAAACTCCACGAGACTCTTATCTCCAATAAACCACTAGAAAACCAGAAGTGGTGCTGTGGCTCAAGTTGCCTTGAGCTGTAGAGTGCAGGGACAGCACCCAAGACCAGAGTTCAAGCCCCACAACCAACCAAAAAACAATTTTTTTGGCATAATTTCCAAACTTAAATAGTGAAAATAAAAACTACAAAAGGAGCTGCATTCCCTGCATACTCACCCAAGAGTAAGCAACATGCTTTCTTCACAACAGTACCTTAAGATTTTGCTATTTTGGGTCTAATGTGATATGACAAGACCAGAGAAATTGGACGTAATTTACATTTTTGAATGTGCTTGTTGTTGCACATGATACATTTAGGGTATGTTTCTTGTCTTTTGAGACAAGGTCTCTTGTTCTGTAACTCACACTGACTTTGAATATAGGATCCTTCTGCCTCAGCCTTTAGAGTTCACATTCAGTTTTTATGGAGGGCCTGCTGTGCAGTAGACTCAGGGTGACAGCACTGAATCCTTTCTAGATCCAGATTATTGTGGGTACATTTTACAGGGAGAAAACTGAGGCCCAAAGGAATAAGTAACTCAACAAAGATGGCAGAGACACCAGATAGAGCAGAGCCACATGCTAGATGGCAGAGCCTTTTTCCTTCCTGGGGGCTTGTGGAAAAGTTCTTGGGCCTGCAGCAGGTCCCAGACCCTTAAAGAAAAACAACACATGGAAATGGAAGTGTTTCCCACCTGGAGTAAATCGTGCTTGGAGGATATAAAAGCCTGGAAATAGTCACAGTTATTGCTTTTTCAAGTATTTACCATATGGTAGTCATCCAACAGTCAGTTTCTCATTCCACATTTGCAATCAGTATTTGAGGTGAACACTGGTATTATTTCCATGTAAAATTAAGGAAACTAAAGCAGGTTAGCTCACATGCACACAGCTAGCAGATCTGTCTCTAAATCTGTCTTATACCCACCACATGCCTCGGTTACCTCCTCCTTTCATTTTTTAGTTCACTCACTTCTTAAACATTTGTAACATATTTCCTAGGCCAGATAACCTGCCCAGGGAAAGCAGGAATGCCAGAACCTCCATGCAGAAGAGTTCTTTATCTAAGGAAAAGATAAGGCTAGATAATTATAATCTAAGTGATAACAGGCAGGCTATTGTAAACTGCTTGGTGGCCTGTGTTGAGTCAGGGGCCTGAACAGGCACCACTGGTCAGTCAGTCTTTATTTTTTAAATTGAGATGTTAAAATTTGCTTGTACTGGGACATGGGGCAAATTCCTTCCCTGACCTTTCCTCTTCTCCTTTAGAAAAATGGGAAGAAAAACACCTATTTCATGGGGTTCTTGAGGGGACTAGAATAACTGAAACATTATATTCACTCATTCATTTACTCATTCAACAAATATGAACCAAAACTCAGCCTGTGCCAGCTACTGATTTGGGTGCTTGCAACACCAGAAGACAGAATCTCAGAAAGATTTTAAAGTATAAATAAACAAATAAATAGGAACATAATATGCATATAGCAAACTGCAAAAAAAATTGTAAGTGTGCACAGCCTAATATTGTCACAACTGTGTAGACTCTAGCACCCTGATGAAGAAGTTTATCATTAGGGTCAGGAACAGGGTGTGTGGAGACAGACACTCCCTTCCAGTAAAATTTAAGAAGCTAGAGGGAGTGTCCTAAACCTGGTGGTCCAGATAAATAATAATCTAATGTAATATTTTTGAAAAATCAAAATTAATATAAAGAAATCTATAATGAGGAAGTATCAAATATTTAAGAGCTGAATGCTAGTGGTTCATGCCTGTAATCCTAGCTTAGATCTGAGGATCATGGTTTGAAGCCAGACTGGTCAGGAAAGCCTGTTAGCCTTTGTTAGGTTTTTAAAAAGAGATAGCCGAGTAAGAACAGCACCACGCACGTGGTATTCAGGTAAGGGGTAGGCTTATTTATCGTTCTGGCTGGCACCAGGCCATCTTGGTCCTCCACACGGTGAGGAAAGGCCTGGGAAAGAGAGCTGGGAGAGCTGGGAGAGAGAGAGAGCTGGGAAAAAAAGATAAAGAGGTGCTGATGGCTCATTAGAAGCCAGTCCAGGCAGGAAAGTCCATGAGATTCTATCTCCAATTAACCAGGCAAAAGCCCAAAAGAGAAGTGTGGCTCAAGTGGTAGAATGCTAACGTTGAGCAAAAAAGCAAAGCATGAGGTGCTGAGTTCAAGATGTAATACTGACGTACGCATGCATGCATGCACGCACATGCACCCTAAATTAAAACAGGTTTAGTTACTATGCAGTGCTGAGTCACATTAAAGTTTAGGGCAAAGGAAAACTGAGAAACCTAAGCAACTCCATTTCACTTAAGACCCCCTTCTCAGTTCTGCAACTTAACCCTTGACCCACTTCAGTCCCAATGCTAAGAATTAGGACAGCAAGCCTTGCACAAACAATTCTTGTTGGTTTTTAAGACAGTATGTCAAAGTATCTGAAATTCCAGAACTGCCCCTCCTGGGGTTGGGTGACCATTATCTAAACTAGACACCCTGCAGGTTAGCATGTGTCCTATAGAGACTTCCCTGTGGTGCAAGCCAACCAGTAAGCAACAACTTGTTTCTGATCGTTTCCTGCTTTGTAGTGTGCCAATCATACTATAGAGTTGTTTTATGATTTTTCCCGCGGTTTGTAGTCATTTGTTACAACAAGTTATGATATATGCAAAGCCCCTGCCTTCCCTAAAAAATGTATAAAAAGTGCTGTAACCCTGGGCTCGGGGCCTCTCAGCATCATGGGCTGCTGCGGGGGGGGGGGGGGGGGGGGGCGGGGGGGGGGGCAGGGGAGACCAAGCTCCAGTTTGCAATAAAGACTCCTTTGCTTTTACATTGGTGACTGTCTCTGGTGGTCTTTTGGGTAAGGATTTCCGAATTTGGCTTTACATTTGGTGCATGGGCCAGGAATCCCCCCCAAGCCCACTGAGACGCCTTAACCAAGGAGTCATGAGAAACCTGGCTGGTAAGTCTGAGGCATTGCCATTCTGTCTTTGTCTGAATCTGAAAACCTAGGCGTCTGTATGGTTGGCAAAGGGTCTTGGTGGACGCACTATAAGGCCGCCGACAGGGGTCTGTGGGAGATGTCCCCATTCCCCCATCTGAGTGGATTGTTGTCTGCTGGAGATTTTCTCTGGCACCTGTTTTACTTTCCACACCTGAGTGGCCACATCTGAGTGGACTGTTGTCTGTGGGAGATTTTCTCTGGCACCTGCTTGACTTTCCACACTGTGCAGCGCTTTTTTCCTCCTATCATTCGTGTTTGTTGTAATTATGTTTCTCTCCTTATCCTGGGACTATTGAAATCTAATCTTGGTTTTCCACAGGAAGCTGACCAGACCTGTCACCTCTCGGAAAATCCGTGTTTTTGTTTATAAGTTGCTTATTCCTGTTTGTTTGCTAGATTAGTGCTGGACATTTTAGTTGGCCTGACTGCAAGTGCATGTAAAGAAGGGCTGGGGAGACTTGGTGAAATTCTTCTAAAACCCTGCTGGTTCTGCTCTTGTAACTTGCTTAACTTTGTCAATTATGAAACTGTCACTGACCACCTGCAAGTGGCCCCAGAAAGATCTTAGCCTCAGGCCTTGGCCCAGGGGGTCTGAGCATTGGGGAGAACCTGCCAGTCTGAGGGGACGGCCGCTAGGGACTTCTTTCCCTTGCCCCAAGATGACTGGGAATTCTCCTCCGCCTTGGAAGGCCCCTGGGTCAAGATTTGCAGAAATCTAAAGGAAAAATCCTCTGGAATGAGTAGAGGGGTTTGAATCCCCTGGTAAGTCGATTTGAGATGTTGCCCCATTCACTGAGACCTGATTTTGTCTTTGTGGCCGCTTGTCTGTCTTGTTTACTTCCGTGTGTTTTCTGTTCTGTGTTTCCTGGGGTAGGGAAGGTCTGAGTGAGAGTGGCAGGCTCACTCAGCAGACTCTGGATTCAACTTGCTGAGTGAAAACAGCACAGAGTTCTGGTAGAGATAAACTGGGGGCCCATTAGTCCCCAACTCAGCCTTTGGTTGTTGTCTAGTTCTAGTTTAGAACTGGTACCAGTTTTAAATGTGGATCCTTGGTTTTTGTGTTTATTTGTGTTTTTGTTATTTATTTGAACATCTCTGGGGGAATAAAAGTTCCAGCCTCCGGCTAGGCTCGATCACAGACCTGCTATGCCCACCCTCCCTGTGAGGCATGGAAGGTTGCTGGACTAGTTTGGTCCCCTTCAAGCCTCAGGCTGCATTTTCTCCTTGTGGAGGCTGCCAGTGGTGAGGGTGTAGAAGGCTGTGTGCCTGGTTTGGACTTTTCAACTGGTCCTGACAATGTAACAATTTGAAAAGTGCTCTTGTCTAAAATTGGATTAAAAAAAAAAAATCAGGCCAGGTTAGTTTCAGGTGACCTCCTCCCCCAGCCCTCCTCCAACAGAAGGAATTCAAAAGACCCATTGGTGAATTGCCTTGCTAAACAAGCAAGGGAAAATGAAGCTCAACAAAGGTACTTAGTTTAAAAGAAATACTGTCTTAAATTTTTGTTTAAAAGCTTTAGGAAATGTATGTACAACTGATTTTGATTTTTGCACGCTTTAAGATCTGTACGAGTGTTTTGTATGTGTTTGTGACCATGTTCGAGATAAGAATTGTCAGCATGCTGTAACAATGGGGTGAGTTTAAGTGTCAAATTTAAAAGGTTCTGAGGTTTGGACATGACCAAAAATTTTTAAAGAATTTTCACATTGTTTTAAAAGGCATTTTAAGGATTCTTTAACTTAAAAATTAGAAAATCTGGTATTTTAAAATCTAGTATTTTAAAATGCATAAGGCTGTTTATACTGTAATCAGGTTATCTGGCTTAACAAAAATGCATTGGCTGTTTGGGATTTAGTTCCCTTGGCTAAAATTTGGGGATAAATATTAGAAATTTAAGTGTAAAGGTTAGTTTAACACTGTCAAAGATGTTACCTGTTCTGTCTAAAACTGTGTATTTCACTCAAGAACCATGAGAAAAGAAAGGGAAAAAAAACTTAGAAGCCAGCCAACAGAAGGACTATCTTGAGGGGTGAGGGGTGAGCAGGCAGAAGTGCAGTTCAGCTGGCCATGCATGGTGGGACAGGCCCTGGGGGCGTCCACAGATGGTGGGACAGGCCCTGGGAGGAGTCCACGCATGGTGAAAGAGGGCAAGCTGGCACAAACGCAGTTCATCTAACCCTAAAGAGTCAGATTGGGTGCGTGCCCATTCCATAGGAGGGGCCGAGTGGCCCATCGTTGTTCTGTCCCTTTTCCCTGCAGATATACATTGGAAACATGATGGTTAAAATGAGTGATGTGATGATCCAAGTAGTATTGCTAAAACTGCCCCTTGGATGTGTTAAAATTAAAATTAAAAAGGCCTTAAAAAGAGGGTTAAAAAGTTTATTTGTATAATGTGACTTGCTTTCAATGCTGTTCTACAAGTAGGATATGTTTTTAAAAGTAATAAAGGTGTTAAGCCTAGCTTTTTGGTACAGTGATGGTGATTGTAATTCTTGCATTAAGAAAAAATTGTCATTTGCATTTAAAAGTTTTAATGTATATCTGTTTTAAAACAAGCAGCCAAGAGACAATGAGTGACACTTGTCCTCAAGATTTCAAGGGATCTTTTCAAAACACAAATAAAAACTAAAGTATAAAGTATTAAAAGAGATTAATAAGAGGCTTTAAAAAATTAGGAATGGCTTTTTGGATATAAAGTTTAAAAGTAAAATTGTTCTTAACATTTGCCTCAAAGTGCACAAAGAAAAAATTAGGATTACAAAAATAATTGCTATTCCAGTTTGCTCTTATAGGTTTTTTAACAGTTTCCAGCAAGCCCAGAGCACAGCACAGAGGATTCTTACAAGTTTGTCAGATGTAACTTTGGCTCTTAATAAGTTTCAGGTAAGAGCATGCTTAAAAGCTACTTCTATCTTGACCATTTTGTTGCTTTTAATTGGAGTAAAGTGGGCTTTTATAAGACTCATTGATCTGCAAACTGGTTCAAAGTCAGCCCGGGCAGAAAAAGGTCCCTGTGAGATTGTCACCTCTAATCAGCCAGCAGAGTGCTGAAAGAGCAAGCAGAATTACTTTGGGACTCAAAGTGGCAGAGTGCTAGCCTTGAGCTGTAGGCTAAGGGACAGCACTCAGGCCCTGAGTTCAAGTCCAGTGATCAGCTAAGGGAAATGCCAATGAGGCATTTATCCAGTGTAGAGAAGACAATCCTGGGACAAGAGCAATGGAGGCACATCAGAGGCAGTAAGCCACTGCTTGGATGGCAGAAATGTCAGATCCTAGAGTCATTTGTGCTGGCCTTTCATTGGTTAGAGCCAGGAAGTCATGGGAAGATAGTTTGTAAGCATGCCTAATGTCCATGACTATCTACCTTGTAAGGGACAGGGACTTGCCATCCTCTGTCATAGTGGTAAAAAGCTAAAGTTATAAAATGTAGGGGATAGTTTAAATCCCAACCCCTATATGTGCCAAAAATTCTAATTGGCAGTAACTTTTGAGCTGACACCAGCTACATGAAATTCATCTGCTCAGAAAAAAGTTTGTAAGCCTGAGAGTGTGTTTCTACTGATATCTGCCTGAAGGCCTACGTAGGTAACTTAGGCATTGTTAGAATCATTAGAGATCACTTTCCTAAGCCATCTAGAAAGATGCTTTTGCAAACCAGAGTGCTAAACAAGCTATACTGCTGTAGCTGGAGAAAAGGTTTATACATTTGTCAAAAGTTAAAATATTGTTCTTAATGAATTTAACCCTGGTAACCTCTCTTTGTAAAATAGGCTGGGGTTATAGGTTCCTGGCTAGGTAGGATCAACACCCCAAGCCAGCTTGAAGAAGTTACAAGATGAATCTTTGCCCATCTTCCCCTTTTAAGAACAAGGGATCAGAGTCACTTAAAAAAAAAAAAGTGGCAAAATAGAAGGAAAAGGCATGGAAAATAGTAGTACAGGCCTGAGCCTTCTGTACCTGCCTGAAAAATCCTAGCCTTATTAAAAGAACTATCTAGTTTAAAAAGTTGTCATCTTGGTAAATTGTCCTGGGCTATTGTCTAAATAGTCTTAAAAACTAGTGGGATCACAGACTGCCAAGCCTATGTATTACTTGTATCCTTAACCAGTCTGTGTAGGAATTTGCAGCCCAGCATGAGGTGTGACAGTCCCTTGGAGCCACTGAGAGAAGACCCTACTGCTGCTGCTGCAGCTGCACACCCTAATGGGTAAAGCTCAACGACAGCCAGACAGTCACCTGGAGGAAATCTACATCATCACTTTCACCATGGTAAAAGTAGACTAAACTGCCAGATTCCATCACCTGAGACTGCTTCCCAGTTGAAAGCTGCTAAAACTAAGATCTTGTGGGACATTCTTTTGGTGATATCCAGAAACCCTCTCTCCTCCCACAGTGGATATTGGGGGCAAGGATATCACTGGCCAGCCTTAGGCACTTCAGGGTCACAGCCTAGTTTGGCTCTGGTTTGGTAATAATCTGCTTCCTCCCCAGTGCGGGTTAAAGATAAAGGAGAGATTTTTTTAATCAATGGAGGTAGTAAATGAGACCCAGCCCTACTCTTAGCCTTAAAATCTAGCAAGCTTCTACATCCCAGTGGTGTCTTAAGGCTGTTCTGAGATAACTTGGTTCCACAAGCCAAAGGAAAATTGGGCAGTTTTGAACTCTAGCCACAAAGAAGCTCAAGGAATTGTAAAGAAGAGGAGGGTAGTAAAGAAAACCTTGGGAAAGGAATTGGGGAAAAATTGGTATCCTCTGGATAAAAAAGGATTGTCTTAAATGTTTAAATGTTTAAATTGTCTTAAATGACAAACCTCAGAAAGTTTAAGTATGTAGCAAATGGTATGAGTATGTCTTAAAATTGGAGCTTACAAGTACAGCTGGTATAAAATTAAGTTAGCTGTGATATATGGAGTCAGGACTGGTAGAAAAGAATGTAAGGGCCTTTGGTACTGTTTATTTTGTTACTAACAATCGGACCTTGTACACTCAACAGACCAGTGTCCCTTGTAAAAGAAAAAGATCAGCGCAATCCATCTATTAGTTCTGAGATCCCAATACCAAACTGTAAATATAAAAGACTATGCCAATTAGGGGACCATGATTGGTCCCTGATGTTCTAGAAGAGGAGGGAATGAGGAACCTAAGCAACTCCATTTCACTTAAGACCCCCATCTCAGTTCTGCAACTTAACTCTTGACCCACTTCAGTCCCAATGCTAGGAATTAGGACAGCAAGCCTTGCACAAACTATTCTCGGAACCACAGATGGTGGTGTTTTTAAGACAGTATGTCAAGGTATCTGAAATTCCAGAACTGCCCCTCCTGGGGTTGGGTGACCATTATCTAAACCAGACACCCTGCAGTTTAGCACCTATCCTCCTGAGACTCCCCTGTGGTGCAAGCCAACCAGTTTAAAGTACATCAGCCCCCTTGATCTTAGCAACAACTTGTTTCTGGTCCTTTCCCGCTTTGTTGTGCGCCAATCATACTACAGAGTTGTTTTATGATTTTCCCGTGGTTTGTAGTCATTTGTTACAAGAAGTTATGATGTATGCAAAGCCCTGCCTTCCCTAAAAAATGTATAAAAAGTGCTGTAACCCCGGGCTCGGGGCCTCTCAGCATCAAGGGCTGCTGCCATGTACGCGGGGGGGGGGGGGGGGGGGGGGGGGGGGGGGGAACCAAGCTCGAGCTTGCAATAAAGACTCCTTTGCTTTTACATTGGTGATGGTCTCTGGTGGTCTTTTGGGTAAGGATTTCCGAATCCGGCTTTACAAAACAAAAAGCAGAACTGTTGATCTAGTCTCCAGCTGCCTTGCCCTGACTACTAATAAACAACCTTCATAGCAGAGGTCTTCCCCTGGTGGTGGACATGCTTCTCCAGACTTTATTTTTTTAGCCAGTCCTGGGGCTTGAACTCAAGGCCCAGGCACTATCCCTGAACTTCTTTTGCTCAAGGCTAGCACTCTACCACTTAAGCCACAGTGCCATTTCTGGCTTTTTCTGTTTATGTGGTACTAAAGAATTGAACTCAGGGCTTCATGCATGCTAGGCAAGCACTCTACCACTAAGCCACATACCTAGCCCCTTCTCTAGACTTCTTAGACCCACACGTGCTTTGCCTGTTTTAATACTTTAGATGTATGCAATCACATTCGTTTGTATGTGGCTTCACCATAATGTCCAAGAGATTTGGTCGTGTTGTTGCACATCATGGAAAGAGGGTTAGAGGAGGAGAATAGAAGAGAGTGAAAAAAATAGTAACAGTGTCCAACAAGAAAAGTACTCTGTTACCCCTGTGTACATCACCTTTATAATAATTTTTCAAAAAGGAGAGAGGTGCTCAGGTGCCCATTTGGACAGAGCAAGGTGGCAGCAGGTGGGAGGGTACATGGCAATGGCAGCAACTGTGGCCTGCAGTAACGAGAGGCTATGGGGATGGAGAGAAAGGTGAGGAGCCCAATAGCATTGTTCTATGTGTTGTGGGGTGGTCCTGGGGCTTGAACTCAGAGCCTGGGTGCTGTCTGGTAGCTTTTTTCATTCAAGGCTTGAGCCAGGGCTGGGAAGGTGGCTCAGTGGTAGAGTGCTTGCCTTGCATGCATGAGGCCCTGGGTTCGATTCCTCAGCACCACATAAGCAAAAAAAGAAAAAAAAGCCAGAAGTGGCGCTGTGGCTCAAGTGGTAGAGCACTAGCCTTGAGCTGAAGAGCTGAGAGACAGCGCCCAGACCCAGAGTTCAGGCCCCACAACTAGGCCCCCCCCCCAAAAAAAAGGCTTGAGCCATAGCTCCACTTCTAGAATTTTGGTGTTTATTCGAAAAGTCTCACAGACTGTCCCACCCAGGTTAAATTTGAATCATGGTCCTCAAATATCAGCCTCCTGAGGAACTAGGATTACAGATATGAGCCACTGGTGCCTGGCATTTTAGCAGGGCAGAATCTACAGTATTGGCTGGCTCTTTTCAGGGGTATGAGAGGGAGAGACAGAGAGACAGAGACAGAGAGAGACACAGAGAGAGAGAGAGAGAGAGAGAGGAAAGTCAGAAAGATGCCAGTTCTCTGGCTAGGGTAGTTTGGAGGAGGCATCTTTAGGGTGGAATCTACCAGGGGTGAGGGAGGGAACATGATGAATTTAGATTGAAGCACAGCCAGGGGAGGTAGCTGTGGGACCTACAGAGCACTGACCCCCGCAGTATCTCCCAGCACTCAGCAGGCAGGGGGTGTGGCATCTCTAAGAGCACGCACCGAGGGCCAAGGGCGGGCACCAAGCAAGCATGCAAATCAGAATGAAAATATCAAACACATAAAACTGTCCTGTCTGGTTCAGCAGGGCCCTCCTGGAGTCCAAAACCAGGTGTACCAGCAGTCCAGGAGGATTTGAGTTGCAAAACATCCTGAGGATTAGGGGCTCTCCTATCCCTGTCTCTGTCAGTCAGCTCAGCCAATGGTTCTTTCCCCCTCTTACACCCCCCCCCCCCCCCCCAGTCAGCTGCAGCTTACTCAGCAAAGCCTTTTCTCCAGCCTGCCAGGGACACTTGCCTTTAAAGGCAAAAGAACCTTTTCCGGGCTCCACTTACTCACTCCAGACTCCCGGGCTACATAGGACCCGCCCGGCATAGCACCGCCCCATCCCTCAGGCCCAGGGCCCATTTTCATGCTCTCAGACACGCACTAAGCAGGAGCCCGCATCAGGCATCAGCCAGTGCACCTGGCACCTCCCAGCCAGTCCCCAGGAGATTTTTTCTTTTTCCCCTGACTGTCTGGGGCTCAAGTAGCTTGACAGCAACTCAGACATTCTGAGTTCCTTCCATGGCTAAAGTCAGCCTCCAGGAAACAAAGCTGCCAGTGTGGGCCTTGGAGAGGGGATGCATTAGGCAGCTTCAAGATGAATGCTGGGCTCCACCATGTCTTCACACTCCCTTTAGAGTCTCAGGTAGGGAAAGCTTTGGGGAAACGGGGATTTCTTCTGCTCCCGTTTCTGCTCAACAACTCTCCGTGGCTCCCCATTACCTACTGAGTAAACTCCTGACTCCTGTACCTGGCATTTGGAAGCCTTCACGATCCTACCTCTTCAGCCCCTTCTCCCTCTCCCTCTTCTCTTCAACCTCCCTGGAGCCAACCACACCCCCTGGAGCCACTTAATGGACACTGGCTTAAGCTGCTAATTTTTGTTTCCTTTCTAGACTTCTGTAGTCCCTCTTTTGCCTCAGGCCAGCTCAGATACTTCTCTTCAGCCCCCCCACCCCATTCCCCTCCCCTTTAAATTCTGTTTCCAAGGACTCAGATACCAAAATAACAAACCAGTCCCCTGGAGAATCTAACCTCTGATCCAGTATCCAATAGCTTCTGATGACCTGGCCTTTAAGCAATAGCCTCCAGGGATCATAAAACACAGAGAGAAGATGCCAAAAAGTGGAATTTCAAGCAGGCAATGAGGGGTCTGTGTCTGGGCAGGTATGGTCAGGTGGGGCAAAGGTAAAGCTGCTTTGCTGGCTAACTCTGCTTTGTCCTCAAGTGCCGCCCTGGCCACGGGATGGGGATTTGCCTGAACTCCTGATATCGAGAATTAGTAGCGTTATTGGGATAAACCTTTATCCCCAGGCTGACCTAGGAGGGGACTGTAATGTCCATTTTATAGATCTGAGTCTTGAGGCTCAGAGGAGAGCAGAGTTGTATTCAGGGACATCTGGCAGACCCTGTGGTAGGAGGTTCCAAAGGAAACAGCAGTTGAGAAGAAAAACCACGAGTACTCAGGATGCATAATGTCCAACACAGGGTGGGTTCACTTTCAGTAACACTGCTCAATTTCTACCAAAAACATTCAGCCTTTCAATAGATAGAAAAACACAACTGCCAAGACCATAGAACTGATTAAGGCTTCATACCAACTAAGCTGCTGGATGCACATAGGAAGGTAAATATTTTGTTTTTTGACATTTCTTTTGATGTTTATTTGACCATGCTTGGTTAAAGCTATGTACAATAAATCCGTGAAAAAGCCAGCCAGGTGCCAGTGGCACATACCTGTAACCCTAGCTACTCAGGAAGCTGACAATCAATCGAGGTTCAAAACCAGCCCATGCAGGAAACTCCGGGAGACCCTTATCTGCAATAAACCATCAAGAAGCCAGAAGTGGAGGCGTAGCTCAAGTGGTAGAGTACCAGCCTTGAGTGAAAAAGCTAAGGGACAAGCCTTGGCCCTGAGTTCAAGCCTCCAAATGGGCACCAAAAAAAGCAATAATTAAATCTACAAATAAAGTAGTCTTACTATACATTTCAAGACAGAGACTTCACAAGTCTAAATCTGGGGTCCCATCCTTGATCTCAGGATGCAATCCAGAATTATTCTCTAACTTTCTGCTACCTTTGTACCTCCTCTTCTCATGGACAAAAAAATAGCCTTCCCTTTCAACTACTTAGTGAACTCCTATTCAGCCTTCCAAACCATTTTCACATGGCCTCCCACTTTCTGAAGCTCTCCCCCCCCTTCCCCTTCAGTACAAATCCTGTTTCTCTACAAAGACTTATCCTGTGCACTTGACCTGGGGACAGGGATGCCCATCCTCTCTCTTGCTGTGCCTTTAGGCTAACCATAGAGTTTTATGCCCTCGTGTCTGAGAAAGCGGTCAGTACAAAGCTGTGTGACCCATGGGCTGAGTGGGGCATACCCACACCTGGGAAGCTGCAGCCTACTGACTGCACGTGTGAGAACTTGGGGAGGCCAGGGAGAGACACTAAGCAGGGAGGTAGCCAAACCTGAAAGAGCGATGAAAGACTAAAATGTCTGAGCTATCCAGACAGATGGTGGTGGGAGGGACCCCAGAGTGAAGCTGAGCAGCCACTCACTCCTCTGGTCACCCTTCCCTTGCTCTACTCATTCACCTTCTGTCCAGGCTGCCAATATTGCTCTCATTCTGGGGGGGACAGTCAGAGGACAGTGGTGAACTCAGGATCATCAAGGGATAAAGGGAGCTAAAGATCCACTTGATGGAGTCAGTAGCGCTTCTGGAGGAACACCTACTCCTGGGCTGATTTTGGCATGGGGAGGTAGGCCCACCTAGTTGTGCTGTGAGCCCGAGATCTGCTGTGAGAGGTGAGGTCGAACCTGTGAACTGGGCCCTAAGGAAGGACCTTGATGCCTAGGCTCGGGCTTCACTCCTGCCACAACACCAGATACACAGTTGAGCAGGAAACTAATATAGTCAAGAATGGAAAACCAGAGGAGACAACGGAGAAGGGAAATTTGGATGAGGGAGTAATGGAAGGTGCAGTTAGGAAGATGTGATGCTCTGACAGCCTGGTGAGGATTCTCAACTTTCCAGGCTTAGCACTGACAGACTGCAGACACTGCAGCCCTGGGCAGGGCTGTGCTCAAAAGGGCCTGCTCTCTTCCAAGATAAACCAGAGTTTCTGATTGAAACCGGCCCCACCATGATCCCTGCCACAGGAAAGGGACCCTCAGCTTTAATCTAGGATTCTGCCCAGATGTTGAGACTGTGGTCTTTCCCTTCATGACATCTCACTGCTCTAGAAGAGGAAATTAGGTTAAATCAGGTGACCACAACACAACTCCATTCCCAGGAACTGTGGACTTACCTTGTGTCAGCACATGCTAAAAACTTCATGAATTCACCTGCAAGTTGTAATTTTTTTTAGCACTTAGGCTGTGTTGTAAATTTCATGTCACTCAGAAAAAACACATGGACCTGGCTGGGGCTGGTTTACAGGTAAGGTGGCTCAAGGCCAGGCCTTCCTGTCCTTAACCATTCAGCCTCTCATGTCCTCACACTTGGGTGTCACCGTGGGCTGATTACCTGGACGGTCAGAAGTACAGGAAGACCTCGAGGAGGAGGTGATTTTACAGCAGGACATAGGGAGACAGAGGTTTATTTTTATTTTTGGCAGAGGGCCCAGCTAGGGCAAAAGCAGGGAGGCGCTTCACCGGGGAACAGGAATGTGGAGGGTAGGAAGAGGGAAGGGAGAACTCCATCACAGAGCGGGACCTCCCGCAGTCGCTCTAAAATACTACTTAATGCCGCTTCCCACGTAAGAGACAGCTGTAAATACTTGGTAAATGTTGACTCACTTAATCTCCCTAACAACCCTAGAAGGTCGTACTACGACGATCTCCAGTTTAACAGACGTTACTCCGTGGCACCGTGAGGAATCTAGAGTCTTCAAGCGCTACCCTACGCGGCTTCCAGTTTGCTTTCCGGCCAAAGCACCAGCTCCTGCGTTTTGCTAGGAGGCCACGGAGGCTCAGAGAGGTGTGCACACTTGCCCAGGGTCACACAGCGAGCGCCCCCACGGGTCCCGGAGTACTGCAAGTAGACAGCCAGCCAGCGCAAAAGAGGCCGTCAGAAATCCTCCACCCCTCGCCCCCTCACCCCCACCCCTCGGCCCCCCCTTCCCTCAGAGCCACGCCCCGGACGTGTGGGGACCCAGGCCCCGCCCCAAGGCTCTGCCCACAGGCCAGCCAATAGCCGGGGTCCTATAAACGCTCGCTTTGCGAGCTCCGTGCGATTGGCAAGAGGTAGCGCCCGAGTGGGGTAGGTCGGGGGCTGCGAGTGCCGGAGCGAGCCCACCAGAGAGCGGGAGGCCCAGCGACGGCGGGAGTCGGAGTCGGAGTCTCGGGAGCCGAGCGGAACCGGAGCCGGAGCGCACCGCTCGAAGCCGCCCGCGCACTCGGCGCTGCCAGAGCCACCGGCGCCGCGCGGCCATGGAGCCCAGCAGCAAGGTGAGTGGCGCGCCGCGGGCCGCCCGCCGGAACAAAGCGGGGGCCGGGGCCACCTCCCCGCCCGCGCCGGGGGCCGGGGCCGGCGGCGCGCCTCTCCGAGCCCCGCTCCCAGCCGCCCCGGGAGCGCGCTGGCCGGGGGCTCGGCGTCCGCGAGCCCGAGGGCGCCGCGTGCGTACTTGGCGCCAGCACCGAGTCCCCGGCTTCCTTCCGGAGGCGCCGCGCCATCCACGCGGCCCGGCGGGAGCCGGGGACACTGGGCCCCAGCGCGGCACGTCGCGCACGACCTCGGCTGCGGCAGCGCTGCGCCGGCTCCTCCCGGCGCGGGGGAGGGGGGCCCGAGCGCGGCGCCCATTGGCTGAGCGAGCCGAGCCCCCGGCCCGGCCCCGGCCCCGGCGCGGAGGAGGCGGGACCCGCCCGCGCGTCCCGCGGGTGTCCGGGCGGCCGCTCCCCTCGCCGGGACCCCCGCGGCGCGTCCCCGGCCCCGCGCGGTGCTCGCGCCGGCCTCCCGAGATGCCCAGGCGGAGGGAACTTCCTGCGAGCCGGCCGAGGGGGCGAGGGTGCCGGGCACGCTCCCCTGACTCCTCTTTCCGAGTAACCCGGGGAGACGGGCTGCGAGGAGGCACGTGGGCCGGGCACCGGGGGCTGCCGGCGCGAATTCGGGGCTGGGAAGGGGTCCCCGGGCTGGAGTTGAGCTCCCGGAGCGCCCAGCAGCGGGCCAGGAGCGAGGGACTTCGTCCTCTTTCGATGGGGCCCGGATCTGATCTCTCCTCTCTCTCCTCTCTTCTTTCTGATCTCTCCTCTCTCCTCTCTTAACTCTCTCTCCTCTCCTCCCACCCCCCTCTTCGTCTGTGAATCGGCTGTTCCAGCAAGGGATATTTGTGACTCTGCCCCCAGAGCGGTTGCTTTTCAACAAGTATTTTTGAGCCTCCTCTGCTATGCAGGGCATTGTTTTTACCCCCGTGGGTCCTTGCCTAGAACATTTTCCAGGGTATTTCTTAATTTAAAAATATTCCAAGTAGTTAAGAACCTCTTTGGATTTTTCAGTCTCCTGGGCTGGGAAGACGACACAAGGATGTGCCCTCCTGCACGCGCGGCGCGCGCACACCCCCCCCCCCCCCACACACCACCCCCCCCACCCCCCTTTTTTAACCCGGGATTCCAGCAGGTCCAGCACTGAAGTCTGAATTGCCCTACCTGTGAGCTGTTGGTGACTCCAGGTTGTCAGAGGAAAAAGTCTCCTCCATACCCGTTGAACTCTGATGACTTGGGGTCCTTTCTGCCTCTTGGTTCTCGGGCTTGAGGCACCTCTGGAGGAAACTCCTCAAGTGCCTTCATGGCTAAGCCAAAGTAGTGGTGTGTAACAGTGAAAATACAAGAAAAGTAATCAGCACAGTGACAAGGCTGAGACTTCAAAAAAAGCCCAACTAAATGCTTACTTGTGTTGTCTTCTGACCTCTGGCGGGCCACACTTTCTCCAAGGAACTTGTTTTCGTTTCTTTAAGGAGAAAGAACTGTGCACGTGGTATATATACCAGACCTGCGTAGTTAAGAGTGAGTGGATAAATGAATATTTTGACTGCAGACAGAAGAGAGGAGAAAATTACCTGTCACTTAACAGTTTACCCAACTTGTGGCTAAAATGTCTCTCAGTTATCATTGACCACATAGCCCTGATGTGCTTCATCACCCCCAGGGGCGCTCAGAGAAGGGAAGTAACTTTCTTGAAGTCTACAGTTACTAATGGGCAGAGCTGGATTTGAACCCAAGGAGAAAGGGCTTTCATCCTGCGTTCACTGTCCCTTTTCACCGCCATGTCTTGAATTTTGAGCTGAGGGGAGAAAGTTTGCCTAACTTCGAGACACCTGTGCCATCGGGTGGGAGTGCTACAGCAGGTGGGTGATTTTCGCAGTGGTTTTTGAAACTTTGCACTGCTTCTCCAGTAAATTGTGTTGGAGTGCTTCCTTCCCGGAGCTGAACTGTATTTCTAAATTCATATGTATGGACTCTTACCTATGAGAGTATGTGCCTGTATCAAATGGAAATCTTAAAATATAAGGTAGCAGTTATGGTCATATTTTCACCCCTAAAAGTTCTCTATTGTGTACACATTCTGGAATAAAGCCCCCTGCCTAGGAAATTGCTGGAGAGCTTGTCTCATTTGGTCTGGTGATTCTGCCATGTTTCCTTTCATCTCCTTGGAACGGAACTGACTCTGCAGCCTTCCTAGTGTGCTCCCAGCAGTAATGAGCTTAATGGAGTAGAAGGTATAGAGGGAACAGGTGGAATGTCCTGGCCAGCCAGGCTTTTGTCCATCATTTCTCCTGGGCAGCAAGGAAGAGTGAGCCCTGCCTCGGGCTGTCTCACTCACCTCACCATTTTGTGCTGAATTTTATGTAGTCCAGGATACCCTCTACTTTAACAATTAGTTTCTGTCATCCAGGAAAAGGAGAACGTGGAAAACTTCAAGGTTTCTCAGCACCTGCTGGTACAAAGAGCATAGGTGTTGGTAATCCTGCAGTGTGGTTTTAAATCCCAATTTAGCTTAGTTGCTTCATCTGCTGACCAATATTGTTTCTATCATTAGAATGTAAGAATTCAGGGGGTAAAAGTGTGGGTGTCTTTCCTCACAGATGCTCCTTGCTTCTTGAACTCTCGTGATACATTGAGTTCACATGGGCCTCGGCCTCTTTTCAGAAGTCTGGCAGTGTGGGGTGGGTTTTTTTTTGGGGGGGGAGAGGAGAGGGAAGGCTCTAAACTATTAGTACTATAATCAGATAAATCATGAAAGCTCCCACTGGTCAGTTCTTCCCAGCAGGGTTTTGTCAGGAAGCTGGTATGCAATGAGAGTCAGACTCAAAAATGAGATCAGCTAGTATGGCTGCCTACCTGGCTTTCGGCTTCTTTGTTCCCAGCTACCTGCCTAGTAAGTCTACTCTAAGAGAGTTTAAAAAGGTCTTTTCACAGAACTAGGGTTGTAGCTCGGTGGTACGACAGTTAACCTAGTATGTGAGGCCCTGGGTCCCATCGCTAGCATTACAAAAATAAAGAGGAAAAGTGAAAACATTTCATGTTCATCATCTTCCTGTGCTCCTCATAGCTTCAAGGTTCAGTGAAAAAAAAAAAATGACCTTGCCAAGGTCACATACTGAACCTCTCACACTAAAACTACCTTTCACAGGATGATATTGAAAGGATAAAGGAGACTAGCATGAAGACCTTCCAGCCATTTGACAGATGGGGAATCTGAGGCCAGTGAAAGGGAAAGACAACTCAGATCTGCCAGAGAAGAGTTGAGGTGTTCTACCGTGTTAAAAGAGAAAGGCTTCTCCGTTCCCAGAGTTCTGTGACATTGTCCACCCTCCTCAGACGATAGAAATTCATAAGCCCAGGATTTCCCAAGCCTTTTCTGGCTACAGTAGAAGTATGAAGGCTGTGTTAGATACAACATTTCTGTTAATGGAAACAAGTAGAGCTGTGTCCTAGCTTTTCTGGTGTCCTCAGTTTCCTTCTGTGTGGATGTGGTGAGACTGGACTTGTGCTGGTGGCTATTTTAAGTGGTAAACCTTTGCACGGCTAGGCTGGCTATACAAACAACGTAAACAGCCTCAAGATGATCCTTGTCCTATTCTGAGCCATCCAGGGATTCCACCCTAATTGCCCCAGAGCTAAATCCCCTGATAATCAGCTTGTGGCTTCAGCAGGGAGCTCAGCTCAGTCCAGTCCTGATGATCACAGGGTGTCAGGGACCAGAACTCCAGCTCCAAGGGCCCCCTCCCCTCCATGACTGGCAGAAATGACAAGGCCTGGGACAAAAACAGGAAACTGCAGCAGTTGGGGTCTGCAACCTCACCCCTCACCTCACTTTTGAACATAGAAATTACAAAGCCACTCAGTCTGGTAACCAGTGTCCCCAAGATGGTGGAGGCCAGGAAGGCTCCTGGCTAGACTCCTGGGCTCAGAGGCTGTGTCCAGGCTGGCAGACCCAACCCTGGCTACCAAAACAGACCTCCAATTGTTACCACCCTCCAGGGGAGGGATTGAGTGAGAGGGGTGGAGTGAAGCCTGAGGCTCTGTCATCCAGCCACCAGGCCTGGCAGTAGTGGATGCATAAACATTGGGGTTTTGTGGTAAGGGAGCCGGGGCTCCCAAGATTTCAAACTTGGGAAAGGGAAAATGTAGGAGGGTTCATTCCCTAAACCATTTTGCTGGCTTTGGCCTCTCCAGAGCCTTTATACCTTGAAAGAGGAGAGAGCTCTTGCTGAACCTCAGATGATAGAGGCTTTGGCTACAGAGGCCTCTGCTAGATAGCACGTCTGCCCAAATTACATCTCCCCTAGCCTGGAATTTGGGAGTGTGAAGGAAACGGAAGGGATACATCAGAAACAGCTCTGCATTTATTTGACCTTAGGCCAGCCACAAGTCTGTGGGAGTGGTGTCCCCCACCCTGGTAAGGATAATGCTCCCCTCTGGGTCAGGTGCACGAAGGCTTGCTAGGAGCACAGGATCTGTGCAGCAGTCTTGGGGAGGGGTGCTGGGGAGTCAAAGTAATTTTCAAGGCAGTGATTGGCTTAAGGCCCTCTGCTGGTGGAAGGGTGGGACTTAATTGGAATGGGGGCAGCTAGAGGAAAGAAAGAGCTTCCTTAGCACCCCCACAGCATCCACCTTCCCTGAGCACTTCCTTACTCTGTCTTTGTTGAGTACCTCCTGCTCTGTCTGGCCTGAGCATCTCCTCCTGCACTTGGCCTGTGTCTTCCTCAGCTCCCCATTAACATGGGCATGTGCTGGCTTGGGGTGGCTCTTACAGTATGCCAAGGCTACCCCCCAGGGTCCTGGCCCCAGATGTATGTCTGTACTTCTCTGAGCTCACCCCATCACTCACTATGGCATGGCTATGAATGATGTGTGGTGGCCGTGTTATTCACATGAAGTAGCCATGAAGTTAGGTAATGTCCATCTATAGCCTGGTGGTGGCAATCCTCAGCATGAGCTGAGCTCCCTGAATGGTGGCTCCGGTCTCTGTAGGTGTTTCCTGCACACGGCTGGGTGCTGGCCTGAGCACAGGCCCGAGCCCGGGCGGCCTGGCAGCCAGCCGTCTTCATCAGTGTTGTGGGTGGCATCAGCATGTAGACGACACTCCCCAGTGACCCTGGATGCTGTTTGGGGGCATGGTCACAATCCTCTGAGCCTACTCCACACAAAAAGGTTGTAAAGACCATGCCCCTTCCCCACTCCAGAACTATAAGACAGACACACACACACACACACACACCTCAGCACTCCTGTTTCCCCTGCCATCTCATGCCACATACAGCTGGACGCACCTCTCACCATCCATCTCCTGACCAGTGAGGTTACCCCTACAGTGCTATCTATCATTCGACATTCATTAAAGACTTGACATGTCTATGAAGCAGCCTTTACCTCCCAGTGGGATAAAACCTTAGGTAGAATACTCGATTGTGGATCACCATTTACTCCAACATTTCTGGAGCCAGTGTATGGGCCTTTCAAGCCCTGGCATTGGAGCTGTGTCCAATAACACTCAGATGTGACTGGAAAAGAAACTGGATAAAAATTTTAAACCCAAAACACTAAAAAACAAAACAAAACCTTTCAAGAAATGGAGCCATTTAAAGAAACATAAAAGTAAGAGAGTAAATGCTTTCTTCCAGTTGTCAAAGCTCAGTGCTCACCTGTAGAGATTTTTTTTGTGTGTATGTGTAGAAATATGCCCATAAATGAAGTATTTGTGTAACTGGTTCATACTTTCTACAGGGTCTCTGCAGCTTATTCTGTTCACCAACCTTAGTCTTTCAGGTACTTGAGCCAGTTTCCACACACAAAGCGATTTGCTTTTCTTTACAGGAAAAAGTACGTTCTATATGTATTGTACCTCAATCTTTTTCCTTTTAACAATTCACCCTTGGACTCAAGTCCATAAAGATGTGTTGCATTCTTTTGAGCAGCTACATAATACTTAGGCATGTCCCACCATGATTAGTAAACCACACCCCTACACTTACTTTCTTCAGACCTCTTTCTACTGATAGATTAACATGTATTTCTTTTCTCTGTCTGGCCCTCAAAAGTATCAAGTTGCACAGGCAGGGATTTGGTTTAGTTTATTGCAAAACCCCATTGACTAGGATTGTGGGAGGAACATGCACTTGGGCATAATCTTACTTAGTAATATCATAGGAAAGCTTCAGTTTTGGAGAACAGGAAAATTCTTAGGATAAAGGACTTTCATAAGGTCATATAATAGGGGAGGAGCAGTGATCTTTGCCTATGTCTGGTGTTGTCACAATTACTTTATTTGAGCTGAGCTGGGGCCCATTTTACCACTGAATAAATACCTCCTTAGATGTCCACAGCCCAGTTCATGCACACAGTCCAAGGAGGAAATCGTTTGTATTTAACATCTCATCCTAGGATGAATACCTTTTTCAGTTATTTAGGGAGAGTAATGTGGTTATGCCTGATAGGCTTCAAAAATCATGCACAGTTTGTGAATTAGGTTTGCATCTATAGTAGTTCAGGAATTAGGAGTGTAAAAAAGAAATTGACAAATTTTCTATTAAGGGCTAGAGAATATTGTTGGCTTTGTGGTCCCAGGTTCTGCTTCAACCAATAAGCCGGACTGTTTTTTTTTTTTTTTTTGGTCGGTTGTGGGGCTTGAACTCTGGGCCTGGGTGCTGTCCCTCAGCTCTTCAGCTCAAGGTGAGCACTCTACCACTTGAGCTACAGCGCCACTTCCGGTTTTCTGGTGGTTTATTAGAGATAGGAGTCTCACGGTCTCTCCTGCCTGGGCTGGCTTTGAACCGCGATCCTCAGATCTCAGCCTTCTGAGTAGCTAGGATTACAGGCGTGAGCCACCAGTGCCCAGCCCAAACTGTTTTTTATATGTTAGGTAAATAAAAGAGTATAGCTATGTTCCAACAAAACTAGTTATGGTCCCTGAAATTTGAGTTGAAATTGTTTTCATGGATCACAAAATCTGGTCCATGCCTCCCCTCTTCTCCCCTTCCCCCACCAGTCACCTAGAAATGGAAAGCCCATTCTTAGCTGTATTTGACCCCTAGACTAGGTTGGGGGGGGGGGGTGTAGTTTGGCCAACCTTGGCTTAGAGCAAAATTCAGCAAAGTGTCCAAAAGGTTCCAGAGCTGGAGCCTAGGCTGTCTGCCCCAGTGCAGAATGGACAAGGCCCAGAGAGTTGCTGGAATGGAATTTGACCTACATAGAAAACAGGTAGAAACCTTGTTTCCTTCAGAGACCAGTACTCAGAAATGGGGGGGATGGGGACGGACCTGACCAGGAAGGATATAGAACCTGGCATCAGTGGCACCTCTATTCCTGATTTGAAGCTGAACAGAGCCTTAGGAGGCTGTGGGTATGAGAAACCTCCTGATTTCTCCCTTGAAGTGGGAGCAATCTCTCCCCAGAGCATGGTGGCTAAATCAGGATGTGTGTGAAGCAGTCCCTGGCAGCGCGCCTACCACCTTGCTGGTAGTGCTGATAAGGGCCCAGCTCCCTCCTCTCTTCCCCCTTTCAAGATTGACTAGCAACTTCTGCCTTCAGGGCCATCGCCCAGTGCCTAGGCTCAGTCATGCAAGAATTCTTGAAGGAAATGGCTTCAAGTAGAATCAGTTCTTAATCTGAAGGCCAGGCTTTCTGGGCTAGGTAAGAGGCTAAAACACCAGGCTAGAGATCCAAAGAACTCAAATGCCAGCGCTGCCTTTTATTTGCTGAATAAACTGTCTAACAAATGAGGGTTGCAAAGCAATCTGCAATATGGGAGGGGGAAGTGCTTTTCTCTCTCTCTCTCTCTCTTAAATCATTAGAGCTTTGTTTAAATTAAATCAAATTAAAGGCAAGTGGGGGAGCTGTCATGGCTCCTGCAAAGCCTCTTGACCCAAGCTCCAGCACACCCTTGACAACCATGCAGGAAGCAGTGGGAACAGGACAAGGAGGAAACAATAGATGGCTGGCTGGATACAGCCAGCTCAGTCCCTCCCACAGGAAACACCCTGCCTCCCAGTGGCAGTACCACCGCTCTCCCTCAGTCAGTATTGACTGAGAACCTGCTGCAGGCCAAACCCTGGTGGAGAGAGAGTGCTGTCAGAGGAAGAACACACAGACAGGGGTCAAAAGGCCACAGCTAGGCCATCTATATTCCCAAGTGTGTGGATGAGAGGTTTCAAAGGTAACACCTCACCAATGGCTCCTGGAGAGAGGGAGAGCTCTCAGTGCACCCTCTGAATTAGGATAAATTAGAAAAGAGATGGTAAGATGGGGACAAGATAACCCCCTGTATACCAGAGGCTGAGCCTAGCCCTTGGTGCTCTGAGGATTGGGAGAACTGGCCTGACTCAAAGTGTCTTCACTGCAGCCCTGTGGGCTTGGGATCGGTTTGGGGGTGGAGGGGGTATGGAGGCAGAAGGTGTGCACATAGCCTGTTCCCACCTCTTAGAGCTCTGAAGTGCCAGTGCTCATCATAGTTTAATTGGCTCAGAATGAGCTCTGTTCCAGCATGTAATGAATGCACACACACACATGCTCACACGCTCACACACATACACATGCATGCATGCACACATACACCGTGCACAGAACATGTTTTGCTCTTAATTAAATTGATAAATGGTGAGGTTTTTGTTTTACAATTGCCCTCTGCTTTTCCCTGTCTGGGGGCACTCTGGCTGCAGAGACGCTCAATCAAGGTTCCATAGTTAAGAGTTCCCCCTTGGGAGTGGCAGATGGCAGTTAAGTTGGAGACTTCAGAGGTAGCAAGCACTTGGGCCTGAAAAACCATAGAATGTTCTAGAGGGTAGCTTCATTCTCAGAGGGTGATGACAGGGCTGTTGGAGAAACAGACTCTGCTCCTCCATCCTTTAAAAAGGCTTCCACAAGAAATCCACAAGCTATGAGGCTGGTGTCTAGCTTGCTACTTAAATAAATGCATGTTAAGTGAATGAATTTTACTTCTGATTTCAGATTCAGCCACAGGCTGGTTGTGACAGAAAGATAACCATGGCCCAATTGAGTATACCTTCGCATCATAACCTGCTTGAACATACACTGTTGAACTCTGCCAGGCTCCATGATATGTACCAATATATAACTGGACAATAACCTTTCTTTGGTAGGGGGACAGTTCTGGGCTTGAACTCTGGGCCTAGGCATTGTCCCTAAGCTCTTGTGCTCTACCACTCGAGCCACACCTCCACTTCCAGCTTTTTTGGACATGAGGATCTCATGGACTTTCCTGCTCTGGTTGGCTTTGAACCTTGATCCTCAGATCTCAGCTTCAAGGGTAGCTAGGGAGGCACTTAATCCCCATTTCTTAGGTAAGGGAACAGAGGACCACAGGCAGGACTACCTGGATCCCAACTCTAAGGTTAAAGGAAGTAGTTTGATGCATTTAAACCTTGGTGTCCTGATTCCAAGTCCAGCAGGTTATGATCGCCAATGAGAGGGGGAGTCAGGGGCCTGTGGCGAGTCTCAGTGCAAGAGTTGATCCAAGGGCTGGGATGGGCCCTGCTTCTTTCCTATAGCTTACAAGCCTTGATGAGTTTTGTGGAACACCAGTTTCTTAAGTCTGTTTCAGTCCCTCGTTCTCCACCCTTCCCCTCCTCCCCCCCCACACACTGCACATACTGTTCTGTCTACCTGGAATGTAGTCTTGCCTCTAGTTTCCCACTTGGCAGACTCTGTTTGTCCTTCACACCCCAATTCCAATGTCACCTCCTGGGAACTCATCTTTGATTGTCCCCAGGCAAAAATAGAAGTTTCCCTCCAGGGTTCCCTCAGTTCCCTGTACCACCCCTGCCACAGCCTGGACCAAATTGGCCTACATTATCTTTTGCCTCCTCACCAGGACCCTCTGACCCCATGCTTCCTGACAGGTATAGGGTTACTCCTTCCTGAGTCTCAACAGAGACCACATGGGGTATGCGTGTGTGTGTGTGTTGGGGGGGAGCATGGGTCATTAAGTCTACTGAATTCTACTACAGTAGCCTGCCCCGGTAGGTGTGGATATAACTCAGGATTTATGAGGCAGGTTTTCTAAAGTGACGTTTGACCTTGACCTGCCAATGACCAAGTCTTGCAGAGTTTGTCCTTAGCTCCCAACAGCCCCCACTCCCAGTCTAGCTGCTGCTCAGTGGATCCTCAGCTTCTGGCATCTGAGAAGTCAGACTTAAATAAAGCAGGGCCTGTAGTAGAGTGCTTGTCTCACACAAGTTTCCGCATAAATTTTTCAAGGTCTATGAATTGTCTCATCAATTTTCTCTTAATATTTTCTTATAAATTGCTTTGACGTAAACAGTATGAAATTACAGGGCTTGTGAAAAATTATTTGGGGTAGGTGATATATTTACATGGATCAAAAATTTAAAAACGTGCTAGAGTACAAAGTGAAATCTTTTACCTTGCCACCCATCTCTCCAAGCTACATTACTACCTTTCCTATTCTCGTGTGTGTGTGTGTGTGTGTGTGTGTGTGTGTGTGTGTGTGTGTGTGTGTGTGTGTGTGTGTGTGTGTGTGTGTGTGTGTGTGTGTGTGTGTGTGTGTGTGTGTGTGTGTGTGTGTGTGTACCAGTACTGAGGCTTGAACTCAGAGCCTAGGCACCAAAGCTTTTTCACTTGAGGCTGGCATTCTACTACATAAGCCACAGCTCTACTTCTGGCTTTTTGGTGCCTAATTGGAGATAAGAGTTTCACAGACTTTTCTGTCCTGGCTGTCTTTGAATTGTACCTCTCAAATCTTACACTTAGACCCCTGAGTAGCTAGGGTTATAAGTGTGAGCCCAGCTCTTCTGCATTCTTTTAAGTAGGCATGCTTATTCCCCATTCCTTCCAATTTTGATGTGTTTTGTTTTTATGCAGAAGGTTGCAGATCATACTGCTCTGGAGCTTGCTCTTAACTCTGTCACTTGGAGACTGTACCAAATCAATACATAAAGAAATGAACCATATTCAGAGTCTTTAATGACTATTTCCTACAAAGGGAGCAGGAAATTATTTTCTGTTTCTCCCTACTTTAACTCTATTATATGAAAATAAATTCTTGCTAAAACTTAAATAAAAAAGAACCTACTGTATTCCATTATGTACCTGTGCCTATCACATTCAGTCATTGACTGCATTGCTAGTTATATTTCTCTTCTAATATGTACTTTACTAGAAGGATGCTTACTTTGCATACATAAACATCACACCAGAATATCCCTGATATATATAATGCATGCGACTCACCAGACAGCCCAGCACATGAAGGTTTTAGCTGCTACCATTGAGTCTTTCTGCTAATGGTTAACACCTTACTAGAGGCTCTTCTTCAATCCCAGTGGTCACTTGAAGTCTGGACTTGTTCAGAGGCTTGTCACAAGTTCACCGTATTTTCAATACAGAGCCCTGAAAAAGAGTTGAGAGAAGGAAGACTTTGGGTAGATAGAGCCTTTTTGAGGATCTAGCACTAATGGACACTTTGTGGCAGATGGAAAACCCAGATGTGTAGGGTAAGTGTCCAGAGATTAGCCAGAAAAGGAGAGACAAGACAGGTCAGTGGAAGGAAGGCCTTGTTGCTCTGACATAGAACAGGCTTTCAGTTGTGCACTGGGAGTAGCCAAAGTCTCCCTTCCTCTTTCTCAGCCTGGAATATGAGAACCATGACTTTGGTAATCCTTGTTCTTAAGATCTACTTAGAACAAGTCTGATTTTTGGCCCGCCAAGCACTATCTGCACCAGTCTCTAGCATTGTATGTGCCAGTCTTGAAGTTAGCACTTTGGCAATCTTGGCTCCCTTCTCCCACAACCAGTTCAGGACCTGTCTTGTTGAAAAAGAGTACTCACCTTTGTCTAGCCAGCAGACACCTCTCTGGCCTTTTGCCTGTGTGTAAGCAAGGCCCTTTCACCTGCTCTAACCTTCCTCTAGCCCTTTGCCCTAAGAAACACTTTGCCTGACAACTGTTAATTCACCTGTGTCCTGTACTGTTTTAGCTGGTATGTCAGCTGTGTAAAAGTAACCCTGGAAGCTCTTGGTTTGAGTGGCATTGCTATGAGGGGCCTAAAATGTGGGATCTAGAGCCTTGAGTTCCCAACCCGTGTTTGCTGTGGAGCCCTGAGTGATACAAACTGATTTTTCCTTCTCAGAGCCCAGGACAGGGTGGACCACGTCTCCAATGCTAACTAATGTGACTTGCCATTTCATAGACAAATGTAGAAGATGGGGAGGCAGTGGGAAAGGTGATCCATCCTGCTAGCATTCTGAGGAAATGGGCAAATGGGCTAGAATCAGAGGGCAGCACCTTTGAGCCCAGATTCACAGCTCTTCCTCCCATCTGTGCTGCTACTTTTATATAATATGCTTCTCCCTGTGCATGGAGGGCTGGTTTTTGGATCTCCAAGAGGATCTAGACTCCAAGTATGATTCCCACTAGAGAAATGAGACCCCAAAGAATCAAACCTGCCTGTAGAGAGAAGACTGATTCTTTTCTTCTGTCCCTGTAAAGTGGTGGAAGTCAGCAGGGCAGGTTTGGGCACCTGGAGTCAGGAAGTGGCTGAGTTTCCTGGAAGAAGGGCAGTGTGTTACCAGGAGTCAGGCAAGATATGTATGTGCACATGGGAGCCTGCCAGCCTAGGCTCTGCTGCAGTAACCTGAGCCTAGACATGTCTGTAACCATGTGGTTTCTTTCTCTGCAGAAAGTGACTGGCCGCCTCATGCTGGCCGTGGGAGGGGCGGTGCTTGGATCCCTGCAGTTTGGCTACAATACTGGAGTCATCAATGCACCCCAGAAGGTAAGTGCTGTATACCATCCCAGCCTACAGATACCAACTTGCTCTGCATACCATACACTCCCCCACCCCCATCCACAACACACATACTCATGGCACCTGGATATCCAACTTGCCATCTGCCTCCCCAGGCAGGGCCCATGGAATACTGGGTTCTCTACAGATCATGTGGACCAATTTCCCGTCCAGCGCAGCCATTCATCATGACCAAAGCAGCACTCAGTACAGTGAGGCTGCATTAATCTGGTAACATGGGCCTCCCAAGGGCTTTTATAGAGCTTAGCTTCCTTGAGATTCACTGTTGTGAGCAAGGTAGGCTGGCAACCATCAACCCTGCAGGTGGAGAAAATGGCCAGAAGAGAAACCTGGTCAGCGTTACCACCACAGAAGCGCGTGCACACACACACAACACACACACACACACACACACACACACACACACACACACACACACACAGAGTTACCACCACAGAGCACACACACAGAGGAGAAACCTGGTCAGCGTTACCACCACAGAGCGCGCACACACACACACACACACACACACACACACACACACACACACACACACACACAGTGTTACCACCACAGAGCACACACACAGAGGAGAAACCTGGTCAGTGTTACCACCACAGAGCACGCGCGCACACACATACACACACACACACTGGCCAGAGGAGAAACCTGGTCAGTGTTACCACCACAGAGCACACACACACACACACAGAGCATATTCCCTTATAAGGCATCCAGTTCCAGGCTGAACTACCTCTAGAGGCCCTGTGCCAATCAAAGCCAAAAATGGCATCTCACACTAGGGAACCAAAGGGAGTGGAATCACTGGGATGTCAGGCCTGGAAGAGACCCTAGTGGTCACCTCCAGCCTGGCCTCTTGCTTAGGGAAAAGACAAGGAAAAGGAGGTCAGCAGGGAAAGGAGGTTGTAGCAGTCTCTCCTGTACCAGTCATTGGCATGTGTTTATGAGGTTGGGTGGTGACTTTCTTTTATAAATAGGAAAACAGAGGCCCAGGTCACATAGCTAGTGAGTAGTGGAAGCTCTTGTTTCTATGGCCTCAGGCTGTCTTCCTAACAAACTGCCTTGCCATTAAGAAAAATTTTATATATTCTTAGGGAAGGCACATGAGAGTAGCAGACCATGTCTGCTGTCCATATGGGTGAGACCAGACAGTGTGCCTAGCTTTCAGGGATGAGGGGTCTGTTATGGAAGAACTGGACAACATGTAGAGTCAGAACGGCTTCTTCCAAGTAGGTGGAGGATGGTTGTGGGGACCACACCCACTGCTATAGAGCAGGTCATCAGGAAGGCTTGCCCTGCTGAGTCATACTGAGCTACAGCAGATCTCATGGGACTTTTCCAGGCTTGTCTGACATAGTGGCTATGGACCTAAGCTTGGAACAGGCCCAAGCCCTGCTTTTACTAAATGCACTGTGTTTGTCAAGATATGTGCTCCCTTCTGGAATATTTTTTTATTGTTGATGGTCATGGGGCTTGAACTCAGGGCCTGGGAGCTGTCCCTGAGCTCTTTTGCTCAAGGCTAGTGCTCTACTATGCCGAACTACAACACCATTTCCTGTTTTCTAGTGGTTAATTGGAGATAAGAGTCTCATGGACATTGCTGCCCAGGCTGATTTCAAACCATGATCCTCAGATCTCCACCTCTTGAATAGCTAAGATTATAGGCATGAGTCACTCATGCCTAGCTCCTTCTAGAATCTGGATGGAAAGTCTGCAAGATGAAGAAACTGAGTTCTGCATACTCAAGTCCCCTGGAAACCCCCAAATTCATATCTAATTGGTCTCGGATGCTGTTCAAATCTCGAGGCTTTAGAACTGATTCTGATGTACAGCCTAGGTCAAGAACTACTAGATTAATTAGTGTCTTGTTGGTGGCATCATGAGTTAGTAACAGAACTAACACTCTTAAGACAGGATAGAGGAGGTATTTCCTGTTCCTGGAACAGGGCAGGATAAGCAGGAGATTTGCAGAGGAGGGAAATAAAATGCCCAGAGGAAAGAAACACATATTGAGTAAGGATGAACACTTTTATATGTCAGTAAGTGGGACCAGAGGAGAGAGGGAGAGTCTTGAGGCCATGGCAAGCCAAAGTTAGACTACTATAGACCTTGTGAGTAGGTTCAATCTGCAGAATGGCCAACCACCAGCATGCTGTGGCCCAGTCAGAATGGGCATGTAAGGGCAGACTTCATAGTTGGGGGAGGAGTCTGTGGAGGACAGGCAGGAGCAGATTTGCATCTTAGGAAACCAGTTGAGGCTCCTTGTGTGTGATATGATGGATCTGGAGCAGGGGCACTAGTAAGAAGACCACTGTTGCACTCATGGCCTGGGAAGGAGGAGTGGAAGGATTTGCTCACTAGTTCACCATGCAGACAAGAGAGAACAGTTCAAAATCAGCTTCTAGTTTTCTGGTTGTAGAGGTGTGGGAAGTGAGGAGGAAGCTGGCAGGAGAGGAGTTGGTAGGTGTTACAGGATGGCAGGATTTGAGATGTGGTGCAGCAGCACTGGGCATGAGCAGACGCACTTACACATCTGGGTCTGCTTCTTAGACACACATAGGCTGGGCACAGATTGGCATTTGTATCCAAATGGGTATGGAAGATCACCCAGGGAGACTGCAGGGCCAGCCCCCAAGAACATTGCCAAAGGATACCATAGAAGAGGAGCTGATACCTAACTCCCAGAGACAGAATCTCATAAAACAAAGGCAGGATGTGAAGTCTTGAAGGGCAAGGGTATTTGTCTGGATTATTCACTGATAGGTCCTTGGTACCTAGAACAACACCCATAGTAATGGGCCTGATGAATGCAAGTGAAAGAATGCTGTCAGATGTCCAGAGCTTGAAGTGGACTGTTGCTGAATGAGGAAGAGTCCCTAGATGCCAATGCTTAGGCCAAGCAGCACATGGAGAAGTCTCTCTGGAGTGGGATAAAGAATGAGGAGGATATATAGAGTTGAAGTGGCCCTTCTCTAGAGACTTCGTGGAGAGGAGAAAAGAGTCCATAGTGTCTTGCTTGCTTGCTTTCCTTGTCTTATTTGTTCTTTCTTCCCTCCTTCCCTTTTCCTTCCTTTCTTTCTTTTAGTGCATGTCTGGGTGCCAGTGGCTCACACCTGCAATCCTAGCTACTCAGGAGGCTAAGATCTGAGGATTACAGTTCAAAGTCAACCTGGGCAGAAAAAACAGAACTGGAGAGGGTGGTAGAGAGCCAGGCTTGAATGAGAAAACTAAGCGACAGCACCCAGGCCCTGAGTTCAAGCCCTAGTACAGGGACACACACACACATTTTATTGCAGATTTCTTTGTAAATATGTTGTAAAAAAAATCAGCAGGAGGAAAATGGAGAAGATTCAGAAGTGAGAACAGGAGTCCTGCAGACTCCAGGGTGTTGAAGCAGGAACAAAGAGGGGCATTTGGCCAGCAGGGTTATGACCCTTCTGAAGATGAGAACAAATCTAGAAGGAAGTTCTCCAGTCAAACCTTAGAGCTTCCTAAGGTCAGAAGAGCTGAGCAGGGTGTCACAGGGAGAGAGGTGATTTGCACAGAGGACCCAACTGAGGCTGTAAGCTGGGTTTATGGGAACATATGAGGACATCTATCCAAAGGTCACTTCAGAAACAGCCTTGGGAACACACTGAAATCTAGTGGTGTTTCCGGACCAAGCATAAAGGGTCTGTTTGTAATTTACAGACACCTATATCATACAGGCAGGCCAGAGTTTTTCCAATCAGGAGCAGATTATAAGTGTGGACATGTAAAAGTAGGAAATGAACATACAGCTCGAGCCTATAGAACAAGACAGGGACCACCATTCCTAGGTAGGAACTAAGTTGTTCTACAAAGGCACAATGATTTGATTCTGCCAACACTGTCATTCAACAAGAGCCACTCTATGTGAGGTACTGTCCTCAACAGCAGAGGGACATAGCAGAGAACATACAGGACATATCCCATCCCTCAGAGCTGCCCTCCTGCATGATCTGAACCGTACCTGCCCTCCAAGGACTCCCTTTAGAGGAGTAGATGAGGGAGTCCCTAAGTATCTGGAGGACTAGTTCCAGAACCCCCGCATACCAAAATAATCATAAAGTACTTGTACGTAACTTACACACATCCTCCCATGTACTTTGAATCATGAATCACTTCTATATTACTTGTAATACTAATACTATGTAAATCTCGTGTCACTAGTTTGTCTATTGTTTAGGGAGTGACAAGGGAAAAGGTTCAGTACAGGTGCAGTTGTTTTTCAAATATTTATGATGCCCTACAGACACTGTAGGGCAACTGTATAATTCATGGAGGCTTTTAAAGCTGAGAGCAAATAGGAGGAAATGAGTGATGCTGGGGTGGGGGTGAGGGAGAGACAGGAAGGTCTTTGTGAAGATTTGGCTGCACAGTTAGACCTTGCAAGGGGGAGAGTTCCACAGGGAGGAAGGCCAGGTATCCAGGCAAAAGGGACAGCATGGGCAAAGATGCAGTAGTGTGAAGTGTTATACTGCTATGGAGTTGGCTGGCATTCTGTACTGGGCACCCCAATTTCCCAGCTCTGCTCCAAAGGGCTTCTCCTAGGAAGCAGCTTTGGGCTGGCTATGGCTCTCTGGAAAGAAACTTTGCCTACCTATGGTGAAGAGGCTGGTTCTTTTGCTCATTACCAGAAGCTTGTTCTCTGCCATAAAACAGGACTGCCTGAAGGGCTTCCTCTTGGAAGTGGTTAATTAATAATGATATTATCTTAAATGTTTACACAGAACCTACCCTTAAATTACCTCTTCTCAGCAGCCCTAAAAAGCGGGCAGGCTGAAACTATCTTCCCAAGTAGAGAGAAGGGCATTCTGGCCCCTCTTCTGGGGTACCTCCATACTGCCTCTCTCCCAGTGGGACAGTCTCCACCAGAAATAACTACAGGTGGTTGGGAAATGAAGTCCTCACCAAGGGGCAGTGACCAGCATGTCTCAGAATAAGGCAACCGGCACAGCCCTCCTTGTTTGACAAGAGAGGACCCCAGTCCGTAGAGGTGAGGCTTGCCAGACATGAACTGGCAAGAAATGAACTGGACAGAGCTAAAGGCAAGACCTGCCTTCCAACCCAAGCTCTCAGCTGAGCTGGTCTCCAGGCAGACAGCCTCTCCTTGAACTCTGCCAGGATCTAAAGAGTCCTGGCTTCTCTCTTTCCCATTGCCACAGACTCTTATCTTCATACCAGACATGGATCTAAAAGCTTTCAAAATGGTAATTCAATTGTCCCTCATAATAACTCCATTAGGAGGTACCATAAACCATGTTTTATAAGAAACTAGGGTATAGAGGTGTTAAGCAGCTAAACCAATGACACAGGTAGTAAAGTGGCAGAGCTGGGACCTGAATGTAGGGAGTCAGGCTTATCTGGCCTTTGACCTCTAAAGAAGCTGGGCACCTAAGCAGCCATTCACATACCTAAACTGTCACCCAGCTGCATCCTTTATGCTCTGAGTTCAGAGCTGACTCAGGCTCAGTCATTTACCAGTGTCTCAACATTTCCTGCAGTTTCATAATCCTGTTCCACCATCACATCCTGTCACAGTCCCATCACTTATTAAGCCCCGTGGTTAAGATTCATGGCTTGTTCTTCAACTAACGATAATCCTTTCTCCAGCCCTGATCTGGGCACCAATGACACAGATGACTCAAGCCCTCTGTGTTCAAGTTCAGTCTAGAGCAAGTGCATGGAACCTCAGCTGTCTGTAGACAGTGAGGATGCCTGGACCAGGGAAGGTCGTTGGCCCCATATAGCAAGGTTTCTCTACTTTTGCACTGTTCTTTGTTATTGTTGTTGTTTGTTTTAACTGTAGAATTCTTTGGTACTGAATTGTATACTCTGTAGGGTGTGGAAAAGCAACCTCAGCCTCTACCCACTAGATGCCAATGTAACAGCAAAAAAAAAAAAAAAAAAATGTGTCTGGCCAGGCACCCCTGACTCATGCCTGTAATCCTAGCTACTCCGGAGGCTGAGATCTGAGGATCACAGTTCAAAGCCAACCTGAGCAGGAAAGTCCATGAGACTCTTACCTCCAATAAACCACTCAGAAAACTGGAAGTGGCACTGTGGCTCAAGCAGTAGAGCACTAGCCTTGAGTTAAAGAGCTGAGAGACAGCACCCAGGCCCAGAGTTCAAGCCCCAAAAAAAGTCTGCCTATGAGCAGTTGTCCTCTTGGGAGAGGCAGTGTGAGTAGCCCCCATGTGAGAAGGAAGCACTGTGATAGAAAGGAGGGCTTTCTAGAGGAGGACCTGCATTCACTGCAGGGTGACTATGTGTAAGGAAAAAAGTTCAAGCAAAAAGCATGGAGGCTTCGGGTGTCCAGGTCCTGTGGGAGTGTCACTGTGTCTGCCAGAGGAAGAGCACATGAGTCACAGCGTGGGGGAGGAGACACTTCATCCTAAGGGCTGGGAAGGGCTCTGCACAAGGCTGCCACTGTGAGATGAAAACTCCTGCCTCTGCACAGGAGACCCTGGAGGCTATGGACCAGGGAGGAGGCTGCTGCGGCCAGAGCAGAGGCTTGGCTTTGGCATGGGCCATGTCAGGGTTCCTCTAGGGAAACAGCCTGGGTGGTCTGGTCCTCTGTTGTGGGTTAGGGTCCAGCTTCTAGCTCCATCCTGGGCCTCTTACCCCATGTCCCAGAGAAAGGCCCCAGAGGACACAGTAGGTGGGACTATCTGTCCAACCCTACCTGGAACATCTGTTTCTGAACCCCCAGCTGACCCTGGGGGTATGGCTGATTGCCATGGAGACATAAACTCTGGGCTGAACCAGGGGAAGGAAGACACAGGACCAGCTCCAACTGGAAGGGAGGAGATGCTGGGAATGGGGGTCAAGGCCAGGCTGAGGGAATGAGCTAGACAAGCTGGACCTTTCTTCCTAACTGAGGAAGGAAAGGGAAACTAACTGTTGAACCTTTGCATCCCTATAGAACATCAAGGAAAATGGAAGGAGGGCAGACAAAGTACTGCCTTGGTTATCTGGCCCAGGGAATCTTGTTAAGGATTACATAGAAGAACTGAGCCTCCTGGGTAGAGGGTCCAGGGAAAGATGGTAGGATCAATCAGGTTATTAGACAAGCCACTTGGCAATAGTACAGAATAGGTCAAAGGTCAGCTGGGTAGCCAAATCCAGCAAGTATTTGTGTGTGTTCAGTATGGTTTCACAATTTAAAAGGGTTTTAGGAAAAATAAGTGACAGAAGCTGTATGTAGCTAGCCTCACATCCTCCCTAATAGGTCTTAACTAACCTTTTATTGGAAATGTTGCCTGCCTCTGTACTGGATCACTGACTTTCATGCTTCCCACAGATAAGGCACTCACCACCTGTAAGATGGACAGTGTCATCCTAGAAACCTAGAAAGTTGGCCTCTACTCTCTGTGACTACAGACCTGTTGGGGTCCCCAGAGAAGACCCTGGTTCTTTCAGGTTCTTCCTTACACAATAGTCCTCAGTGTACTGATTTTTCTCCTGGCTATATAAAAGTGGAAATTCTTTCTTGTTCCCCAGAAGGCAATGGCTTCTCTCTCTGATAATAGTAACAGCTCATTCTATGAGCCCAGTGGCGGGTTATGCCTCTTCTCCATCTATAGATACTGCTCAGAAATGGAGAGGAAGTGAGGACTTCCTCCATGGGTGGTCAAACACGTGGTCCTCACCACAGTCCCTGGGCCTGGTAAAGGGTGGCACAGGGATTCTCAAGATGCCCTTAGCCATAATGTAGACTTCCTGTTCTTATAGGAGGGCTTTTGAGTGACAAATAGCCACCCACAAGCCAGCTCCACCTGGGGACCTCCTTGCACAGAGCACCTCCCACCCCCATGTTATCAAGGGAGTATCTTCCCTCTTACTCTGTGAGGGTCTTAACTTGTATGAGATCTCTGGTAGCCTGTCAGTTGTTAGCAGGCCAACAATGTGACAAGTTCCTCCTTGAGCAGACCAGGGCCCTCCCTTTCCCCAACAAGTACTACTCACCCGAGGCCCTTTCTTATCTCTAATAAACAAGTCTGAGCATCAGAGTGCTGGTTAAGTATACAGGAGCTAGCCCTGGGTGAGATTTGGTTCCCCTGACTTAATCCCAAGACAGAGGAACCCACATACCTGAGGATGGGTCCCTGAGAGTTTTTGTTATTGTTTCTTTCTTTGGTCAGTCATGGGGCTTGGACTCTGGGCCTGGGCGCTATCCCTCAGCTCTTCAGCTCAAGGCTGGCACTCTACCACTTGAGCCACAGCACCACTTCCTCTGAGTTCTTATCAGCTGTTTTTACATCTCAAGGAGAGTTAAGACCTGAGCTGTCAAAACAGAAACCTCAGCCACAGCCTTACCAACAAGCCCCATTGGCACCATTTCAAAGGGGTAGAGTCTCTGAACCTCAGAAAATAGGGGAAACCCTGAGGCCTGTGGAACACACAAGGCAAAAGTGAACGAACATGGTGGCTGACACACACTTGTAATCCTAGCACTCCAGGAGGTTAAGGCAGGAGGATATTAAGTTCAAGGCCAGCCTGGGTTACAACATAGCCAGACCAAAACAAAAACAAAGCTGGGTGCTGGTGGCCCACCCACCTATAATCTCAGGAGGCTGAGAACCAGGATAGCAGTTTTGAGTCAACCAAGGCAGAAAGTTCTTAAGATTCGATCTCCAAAGTAACCAGCAAAAAGCAGGGCTGGAGGAGTAGCTCAAGTAGTAGAGTGCCAACCAAACAAGCTCAAGCCTCTGAATTTAAACTCTAGTCTCAACGAAAAATTAAAGCAAAGCCATCAGGAGCAATCATCCCACAGACAAGTATCTCTCCTTGTCCCCAAAGAGAATCCTAAGGATGCCATCACCCTAGAACCAGGCTTGTAAGTCTGGTTATTGATGGTGGATCAGGGAAGTTTGGGCCTTCAGAGGATTGGGAGACACTTATCTATGCAGCTCCCTTATCCAGAACAGCTTGTTCTGTGGAGCCTGATAAATATGGCATTTTGCTTCCCAGCAGCCCTTCTGTGGAGTTAGTTTTGTCCCTTGAATAACGTAAGTACTTTATTTTGTTTGTCAAAATCATGTCTGGTCTCTGCCTTCGGCAAAACCAAGTACATCTAGAAGAGCCTAAGATCCTTTGTTCATCAACTCACCCTTTCACAAGTGTGTCAGCACTGGTTCTAGACCCTGTCTAGTTCCTGGTACTCATGGAACCTTGGGGCTGGATAACAGAGGCAGGAATAATAGCATCCAAAGCAGGGAGGGTGAGGATACAGAGCAAAGGTTCAGCCCATGCACTGAGGGTAGATAGAAGAAAACAGCAGGTAGGGGAGACAGGATTAATCCACAATCCACAGGAGCTTAAACTTCCTATCATGGCACAAAGGCTTGGTTCGTCTTTGTCAATAGTGTGTACTGCCTTGTGGGGCTGGTATCAGTATAATGGGGTGACTTTAGTGTACCCCAAACTGTAGAAGCACTGTAAGGGCATTTCTTAAATTTCCCATAAGCAATCACTGAAGTGGGTCCTGTCATGTGCCACATGTTGACATTCCATCAGTTTATGGTAGATTAACAAATACACAGTTCTGGTCCCTTAATATAATTTAATGGAGCTGGGGTATAGAACATTGGGCTAGCATATGTCAGGGTCCCCTGGGTTCCATCTCCAGCACCACAAACAAAACAACTACCTATGACCTAGCAACAACATAACCTCATGGCACAATCTATATTCATGTCTGATGATGCTGGTATAACCAAACCTACTGTGTTACCAGTTATATAAAACTTTTACTCATAGCCAGGCACCCGTGGCTCATGCCTGTAATCCTAGCTACTCAGGAGGCTGAGATCTGAGGATCGAGGTTCAAAGCCAGCCTAAGCAGGAAAGTCCGTGAAACTCTTTATCTCTGATAAACCACCAGAAAACCAGAAGTGGCGCTGTAGCTCAAGTGGTAGAGTGCTCACCTTGAGCTGAAGAGCTGAGGGACAGCATTCAGGCCCAGAGTTCAAGCCCCACAACCAACAAAAAAAAAAAAAGTTTTACTCATATAAGCGTACAATATCCAGTACTCTTGGTTTTTTTTGGGTCCAGTTGTGGGGCCTGAACTCTGGGCATGGGCATTGTCCCTCAGCTTTTCAGCTCAAGGCTACCACTCTACCACTTGAGCCACAGCGCTACTTCCGGCTTTTTTTCTTTTTGCTTATGTGGTGCTGGGGAATCGAACCCAGGGCCTCAGGCATGCAAGGCAAGCCCTCTGCCACTGAGCCACCTTCCCAGCCCCTCTAGTACTCTTAAGTATGATAATAATAATGATTGTTTGGGCTGGGAAGGTGGCTCAGTGGTAAAGCGCTTGCCTTGCATGCCTGAGGCCCTGGGTTCGATTCCTCAGCACCACATAAGCAAAAGGTAAAAAGCTGGAAGTGGCGCTGTGGCTCAAGTGGAAGAGCGCTAGCCTTGAGCTGAAAAGCTGAGGAACAGCGCCCAGGCCCGGAGTTCAGGCCCCACAACCGGACCCAAAAAAAAAAATAGTAATAATAACAATGATTGTTTGTAATAGTGACTGACTGACCGTTTGTAGATGTACTATAGTGTTTGTTTGTTTTTTTAATCATATTCAGGGCCTGGGTGCTGTACCTGAGCTGGCACCCTACCACTTGAGCCATACCTCTACTTCTGGCTTTTGGTGGTTAATTGGAGATAAGTCTCACAGATTTTCCTGCCTAGGCTGTCTTCCACCCACAATCCTCAGATTTCAGACTCCTGAGTAGATTACAGGCATGAGCGTCCTCAGTGCATGGTTACCATTATTTTAGACTTCATTCCTTCTATTATAAAACAAGTCTGCTGTGCTCCACCAGCAGCAGCCCTACACTTCTTGTGTTTACCATGTCTCTTGATTGCATCAACAGGCATAAACTGTGTAGGTTTGTATTTAAAGTGCACTCTGATGTTTGCACAATGGAATCAGCTAATAACCCCCAGGATGTATCCCCATTGTTAAGTGATGCATGCCTGTTAATAATATCTGCATTTTAGAGATGAGGGAGTTGAAACACAGAGATGAAATAACTCACCTATGGTAACACTGGAAATAAGGAACAAAGCTGGGATCTAAATTTGACCGTATTCAGATTCAGAACCCAGGTTTCTGATCACTGCTCTATCTAGCTTCCTTTAATAGAATGCTTAAGGATGCCCATCTCCAGGCAGTCTTACTTAACCCCCTAGATCCTGGCCTGAGGTGTCTCTAGATTTGGAACAAGTCATGTGCATGGCAGCAGGGCAAGAATAAAAATGCTTAGAGGCCCAAGGACCCAGCATAATCACTGAGCATTTTAGGGACTTCCTTTGATTTCCCCTTTGGCAAATGTGGCTCCCCATTAGATTTTCTCCTGCAAGGCCCTTTTGGCTTGGGAGAAGATGGGAGGGGAAGGGGAAGGATGATAAGAAAGATGTGTGCTGCCTGGTGTGCATGAGCTTGCAATGTGCAGTGGGGATACCCAGATGGGTTGTGAACTATAAGGGTGGAGGGCACAACAAGAACTCAGGCTAGTGAGCACATCCATGTGTTTGTGTGAGATGGGATGTGTGCACAGAAAGCTGTTTCTCTGCCTGTGGGGCCGGGACTGGCTCCATGTGTGCTGGGTGGGTCTAGCTAGTCCTGTGGCTCGGGGTGTGTGTCGGTGATACCAGAGAGTGTGGTGAGTATGCAGAGAACCAGTGCTGCCTGTCCTGACCACATCCTAGGCAACGAGCCAAGCTCTCCCTGGGCTGGGGGCAGGGCAAGTGGGCGGGTCGAGACCAGGATAGGTTATTTTCAGTTCCTGGAACTGCTTCCTTGTCCAGAGCCTGTCCCCAAGCCTCCCAGCTGGACACCTGGAGAGGGGAGGTAGCCATAGGTCCTTCAGCATCATATCCAGCCATAAGAAATTGTGTGAGTTGATTGTACCAGGCTCTTAAGTGCAAAGTGAGAGTATGCATTTCCCACAGAATGGCAGGCTGTCTGTCCAGCTGTGCTTCCTCCCACAAGGGGCAGAGGACAGAGAGGGCCCAGAGGCAGGAGCTGGGGCCTCAGGGCACCACTATCAGAAAAGGGACAAGTGGAGAGAAACATTTTCTCCCAGTACCTCTTACTGTGTACTGTGCTACTAAACTTGTTCCATTGTCATTTGTTACCTCCTCTGCAGAAAGTTGTGTTTTTAAATGTGAAATACCTAGGGGAAGAATGAGAGCTGGCTCACGTCCAACTCTTATTTCTTACCTAAGGAAACTGAGGCCACAAAAAGGAGGAAAGCCAGTCAGGTGTGGTAGTGGACAAGTGTAATCCCAGCACTCAGCGGGCTGAGGCAAAGACGGATCTCAAGTTCAAGGCCAGGGATGTGAGGGTGATCTGGCTGCGACATCTGTCACCCCATTGATCACCAGGGTTGATTCGGCTGATCTGGCTGGCTAGGCAGGTGTCTCCCTCCTCCCTCACTGCTCCATGTGTGTCCCTCCCAAAGCTGTGCACTTGGTCGAAGGGAGGACCCGTCTTTGGTCAATATACAAGTAGCTGCGCTCCCCTACTAGAACCGACAAACAAGCTCTCAAGTTCAAGGCCAGGCTGAGCTACATAGTGAGATCCAACAAAAAAGGGAAGATGGGAAAAGGTTTCTGCACAGCTGTGCATCTTATGCTAAAATGATCTTCTGAGGCAGAAGCATGTGGGCCTTGGTCTTGCAGACTCACACAGGCTGTTTCTCTCCTTCAGGTGATCGAAGAGTTCTACAACCTGACGTGGGTCCATCGCTACGGGGAGCCCATCTTGCCGGCCACACTCACCACACTCTGGTCCCTTTCTGTGGCCATCTTCTCTGTTGGAGGCATGATCGGCTCTTTCTCTGTGGGCCTCTTCGTTAACCGTTTTGGCCGGTAAGCCAGAGCATGCTGGCTGTGCCCTAGGGGCATCTGTATCCTCCTGTCCCAAAGGTTCTGGATGGGGGTGGAAAGTGGGGGCCATTTCCCTGCTTGTTGCAGGATATTTACTATGACCCAACCCTTAGAGAATCAGGGGATCCAGGGACCCATCTGACCTGTGACTCACCCCTAGGCGGAACTCCATGCTCATGATGAACCTGCTAGCCTTCCTGTCTGCTGTGCTCATGGGCTTCTCGAAACTGGGCAAGTCCTTTGAGATGCTGATCTTGGGCCGTTTCATCATTGGTGTATACTGTGGCCTGACCACAGGCTTCGTGCCCATGTATGTCGGGGAGGTGTCACCTACAGCTCTTCGTGGGGCCCTGGGAACCCTGCATCAGCTGGGCATCGTCGTTGGCATCCTCATTGCCCAGGTAAGTTTAGATCTACCTGCCTGGCATGGTCCTTACTCTGTCTCAGTGGCCTTCATCTGTAGTTCAGCAGAGCTCTTAATCAGTCATCTGAAGCCCCTTCAAGACAAGGGAATGGCAGACAGGTCCAAGAGAACATACAGGCCATCCCAGCCAAAGAGCAAGATCCCCTAGTCCTTTTCATTCCCTTTCATCTCACTCTGGGTCTCTAGCAACAAACAGCTCCACTGTTGCATCAAAATGCCAGTCTCTCTTCCTGCTTCCAGGTTTTCACATATACTATACCTCTCTCCAGCAGTTTCCTCCATCCCTATCTCTAAAATCCTCCTAAGAATAACAGCCCCCCCTACTCTGTGCTGGACACATCTGTAGCCTTGTCATTTGTTCTTGGAGTAATGTAGGAGGTCCTATTTCCCCCATGTTACAGATAAGGAAACGATGGTTCAAAGAGACCAAGCCTCATGTTAGTAGAAGAGCCTTTATGACCGGTGCTCTTTCCCTATGGGAAAGGTGGGATGGCCTGGGAGGAGGGGCCGGGGCAGGGGCGCTCACAGCCCCTGGTTCCCCCAGGTGTTCGGCCTGGACTCCATCATGGGTAACGAGGATCTGTGGCCCCTGCTGCTGAGTGTCATCTTCATCCCAGCCCTGCTGCAGTGCATCCTGCTGCCCTTCTGCCCCGAGAGTCCCCGCTTCCTGCTCATCAATCGCAACGAGGAGAACCGGGCCAAGAGTGGTACGGGCCAGGCCCTGCCCTCCTCCCTGTACCCTGAGCCCTGGCCTTCTTCCCACTCTGAGCCAACCCACGTTCTCTTTGGTCTCACCAGTGCTGAAGAAGCTGCGAGGGACAGCTGATGTGACCCGTGACCTGCAGGAGATGAAGGAGGAGAGCCGACAAATGATGCGGGAGAAGAAGGTCACCATCCTGGAGCTGTTCCGCTCGCCCGCCTACCGCCAGCCCATCCTCATCGCTGTGGTGCTGCAGCTGTCCCAGCAGCTGTCAGGCATCAACGCTGTGAGTGCCCCCACCCACCCCTTCCTGTGGCCCTAGCCAGGCTCAGGCTCAAGTGTCCACTGTGATCAGGTCCCAAACAAGCCTCAGCCAAAGGAGAGGTTTCCCCTTTGAATCCAAGTGCATAAGGTGAATGGTACAGTGTCCATCTGTCTACCTGAGAAACATGTGTCCTCTTCTTCCCTCACCCTGTGTCCCACCCACACTGGTACAGAGGCAGGAAAAGGCCACCGTACCTAGCCAAGTCTCAACAATGTCTCTGTGTGGCAGGTGTTCTATTACTCCACGAGCATTTTCGAGAAGGCGGGAGTACAGCAGCCTGTATATGCCACCATCGGCTCGGGCATCGTGAACACGGCCTTCACTGTCGTATCGGTGAGTCTCTGCTTTTCCGGCAGCAGCCAGCGTCCAGCTTGAGGCCTCGAGGCCCTCATGACAGAACGACAGCATTGGCAGGGAGCCAGGCTTGTGTCACATGCTCCCTAAGTGTTCTTTCATTCTCAACAACTCGGGAGATTGATTTCTCACACTGCACAGCTAATACAGATGTGAAATGGTAAATGCTGTCTTAGGCCGCAGCTAGGATGCTCAGCTGTCTGGTCTCCAAGGCCACCCCCAGCTCTCAACTCCTGTACTGCTGTTGGGCTCTGGAGTCAGCTCTGGCCCCTCAGTTGTCTGAGCCTAAGGGAGGAGGCAATGCTGTTTCCAAGCCATTAAAGCTAGCCTCTGAGTAGATGGGTTCTGTGAGGAGCTAGGCAGAATGCCTCTGACACTGACATGACACTCTCCCTGCCCACAGCTCTTTGTGGTGGAGAGAGCTGGCCGTCGGACCCTGCACCTCATAGGCCTGGCTGGCATGGCAGGCTGTGCTGTGCTCATGACCATTGCGCTGGCATTGCTGGTAAGTACAACTCTGTAGAGTAGGAGACTGGGTGGAGGTCTGGAAAGTCTACTTCAGCTTGGATCCCCAAAATCCTTTGTCAGCCCCAGCCTGTGGGCAAGGCTGTCCCTGATTCTGCCATCCTGGGCTGGCACTAGACCTGGGCTCTTGAGGTTGTCTCTTCTATCCTCTCACATCCTATCTTGAACTTGTGATGGTTTCCTGACATAGTATCGCAAACTCAGACCCTAAAGGATCTCATCTCTCCAGGGAACAGCCTGGCCAATATCAACCTTTCAGAGCATTTAGCTGTATCTTCCTTTTTATAATAACCAAATAAAATATTACCCTCCCCCGCCACAGAAGTCAACATGCTACTCTTAAATGCTGTTCTCAGATGTGGAGGTACAGTTGAGCTACTGTAGGTATAACTTTGAAATGCTCAGACCCCAGGATACTTTGAATTGCATGTACATAAATTATCTTAGTGGTAGGACCCAAGTCTGAACATAAAATACATTTGTTTCATGTGTATCTTCCATATGTACATATTTGGACTGTAGCCTGTTACATGAGGAATGAAATTTTCCACTTGTGGATTCATGTCACCAGCACTCAAGGCTACAGTTTTGGAGTATTTATTCATTTAGGAGCATTTTAAATTAGATTAGGGGTGTTCATCCTGTATTTGCCTTTCAGGGAGGAGGAAATCTCTTGAGTTTCCTGTCACATAAAGGCCAAAGCCCAGTACTAACTGTGCTTGGGTCTGCTGGCCCCAAGCCTGTGACTGACCATCATGAATTATGCCATGCTCTCACACATAGAAGCACACATCTATCTGCTTATCTATCTACCTACCCACCTATCTATTTGGAAAGTCTTCTGGCTGCCTAGACAGTGGGCATGCGGCAAGTGATGAGTAGATCTGAGATTGAAAGTAAAGTCCTTGACTTTCCACAATGTCCTCAAGAATGCTTATACATAGAATCATGTTTGTTTGTCAGACTGAGCTGGACACCTTACAAGCCTACTAACATAAAAATACACACCATTCTTCCCCAAATGTTCTTGTATAACCTCTTGCCGGAGGCAGACTGCTCTGCAGCCACAAGTAGGAAACCTCAGGGGGGTTCTTAGCACTTCATGCATGCTGTTCTCAAAGAGGAGGGCTCAGGCTTGCAACTACCCTAAAGAACATCATTCCTATGAAGAAACTGATACATAGCACAGTGTACCTATAGTGTACAGCCAATGCAGGACCCGCCCCAGGCCTACTGCCTCCTTGTCCAAAGTGTAGAGGGGCCCTTGCAGCGTCTCTTTCCTCTCATGCTACCACACTTCAGCCTAACCCTCCCCTCATCTTCCTCTACAGGAGCAGCTGCCCTGGATGTCCTATCTAAGCATCGTGGCCATCTTTGGCTTTGTGGCCTTCTTTGAAGTGGGCCCGGGCCCCATCCCGTGGTTCATTGTGGCTGAGCTTTTCAGTCAGGGTCCCCGCCCAGCTGCTTTTGCGGTCGCTGGCTTCTCCAACTGGACCTCAAATTTCATTGTGGGCATGTGCTTCCAATATGTGGAGGTGAGAATCCCCATTGTCTCTATCCTCACTGTCTCTCACCTGCATACAGGACTCCATTGTGCTGTGCAATGTGTTCTCAGCATTCTCACTAGGAGTCATGCTGAGAAGAAAACTGAGGCTCAGAAAGAAGCCAGATTACCTGGCTCAAAACACTGACCTCAACTCTAGGTTCTTCCCTTAGCTTTGTATGACATTCCTGGAATCTGCCTGACATAGGCCAGGTGTAAACCAGTTTCACTTAATCATCACAGCATCCTGAGTGGCTCTTGGATATTCTGCTTCATAACAAATGCCCATATATAAAGTGACTTATCCAAAGTGCTTTAGCTAAGATATATGTGTAGGGTCATGATTCCAATCATGTCTGTTTTGTTTTGTTTATAGCAACTGTGTGGTCCCTACGTCTTTATCATCTTCACTGTGCTCCTGATTCTGTTCTTCATCTTCACCTACTTCAAAGTTCCTGAGACTAAAGGCCGCACCTTTGATGAGATTGCTTCTGGCTTCCGGCAGGGGGGAGCCAGCCAAAGTGACAAGACACCTGAGGAGCTGTTCCACCCTCTGGGGGCTGATTCCCAAGTGTGAGGTGCCCCATATCACCTGCCCGGCCTATTCCCAGCGGCCCCAAGGATATTTCTGGAGCACAGGCAGCTGGATGAGACTTCCAAACTTACAGATGTCAACTGAGCCGGGCTTGGGGCTTATTTCATCAGCCAGCAATGATATCCAGAAAATATTCAGGACTTTAATGGCTCCAGGATTTTAACTAAAGCAAGACTGTTGCTCAGATCTATTCAGAGAAGCAACAGGTTTTATAATTTTTTTATTACTGATTTTGTTATTATTTTTTTATCAGCCAATCTCCTGTTCCCACAACCCAGGCTTCACCCTGAATAGCCCAGTGCCTCAGGGTGGGGACCAAGCCCTATCCAGACACAATGCCTTCTTCGCCAAGATAATCTGTAGGGCTGGACCAATGACCAAGGACACACTAATAGAACTATGAACTACAAAGCTTCTACCCTTGGAGGTGGAACAGTCACCTCTTTCTGCAGGCCTGGATTTCCTTGCCCTAGGAGTCAGGCTCCATTTTAGGATTTGCCCATTCCTATCTCTTCCTACCCCACCACTCAAATTAATCTTTCCTCGCCTAAGACCAGTTGGAAGCACTGGAGTGCAGGGAGGAGAGGGGAAGGGCTAGACTGGGCTACCAGGTTCTAGTCTCCTGTGCACTGAGGGCCAGAGGATCACCATGAGAGAAGGGCCGTAGGAGGCTGACAACTCACTGCTGAAGAAGACATGGACACTCCTGCCCTGCTATGTATAGATGGAAGATATTTATATATATTTTTGGTTGTCAATATTAAATACAGACACTAAGTTATAGTCTTATCTGGACAAACCAACTTGTAAATACACCAACACACTCCTGTAACTTACTTAAACAGATATAAATGGCTGGTTTTTAGAAATATGGTTTTGAAATGATTGTGGATTAAGGTAGGAAGGTTTGGATGGAAGAAATGAGGGGAAAACAAGTTATAACCAATGTAATGGCTTTAGAGATTTTGGTTCAGGATCCTGTTCTTTCAAGCACCTCTGGTTTATACCTACTCCTTTAGAACTCATGACATCTTATTACCTGGAGAAAAACCCAAAGTCTTCAACTTGGCATCCAAGGCCAACAGCATATAGAGTTGGTGTTGAAAAAACTAGCCCAGAGCTGGTGGCTTGCGCTGGTTACTCCCAGCTACTCAAGAGGCTGAGATCTGAAGATCAATCTTGAAGTCGAGGTGGGGTGGTTTCTGTAAGACTTTTATCGCCAATTAACCGGCAAAAAGCAGGAAGTGGAGCTGTGGCTCAATTTCTAGTACTGGCATTAATAAAATAAAAAACCCAGTAAGTTGCCAAAGGATCGTGCCAGGCTAGAGCACTGTCTGGAATACATAGTAAGTTGATCTTCACTTGACAGGCTCAAAGAGGCTATGTGCCTGAAGTCCCACAACAAACACTAAATCCTCTGCTTTTGACAATTAAGACTGCACAATTCCTTTCCCGGGGTCCTGCTTCCCCCAAACAAAATGAACCACGTTCTTTGGGCCCAGTGAACATCCCTCCATCCCTTACCCGATGAGAGGTATCCCCAAGAGCTACCCCAGGACATCAGAGCAGCACCTCCAGAAAGACAAAGCTAGGGCTTTTGTTTTTGGAACTGCCTCCAAAGACTTGAACTTCTTCCAAGAATGGTAGCATGTCACTACCTTTCCATCCTTTACACAAATGGTGAATTTCTCCACCCAACTGAATGCCATCCAACCAGACATTTCCTTTCTCTGGCTTTTTGGCATACATAAAGCAGACACTCAAAAATAACAGTTAAAGCACCAGGGCTATGTCTCTAGAGGTTGAACAGACAAAACCTGGGGGGAATTTGCCTTCATAACTGCGCACAGGCAAAATTCCACTGGCCTACGGAGGATGGCTCAGTAAATCTGCGTACCTGTATCACGGGTACGAGGGCGTGCAGGAACCAGCCCTCCCCGCCTCACCGAGGAGGGGTGAGGTTGAGGAGTGCCTTCGGAGACGGCCCGGGCGGTTAGCTAGCTGACGGAGGCGGGCCTGAGGACGGGTGCGCTCAGGACTGCCCCAGGGTGCTTTTAACCGCCCTTGCCAGGAAGGTAAAGGGGTGACGCGGATGTGTGGCAAGGCAGATGGCGCCAGCGGGCGCCTAAGGCCCGAAAGCCAGAAAACCCGTGCGCCCCCTGGGACCCACAGGGCCAAACTCGGGTCTGGAGAGGCCCGAGGATCCGCCACGCACGGCCCGCGCGCCGCCATTCCCCGCAGCGGGGTGACGCACGGGCGCCGGGAAGCCCGGCCCGGCCCCGCCCTGGCCGCGGCCCACAAGGCTCCGGAAGGAACCGCTTCCGGTGCCCGGCGCCCTTTCTATACGCACCGCAGTGCGCCCCATCGTAGCTCTGGGGTCAGGTTCGACGGCCCGCAGACAGACTACCGTCCATCCTTCCCCTGGCCCTTCCTCGGAGCTCGGCCGAAACACGGGGACGGAGACATTGCCCAGCCGACCGTTACTCATTGAGAGGCGGGGCTACATCTGGTCCCCACCAATCGGAGCCGCAGTGAGTCAGTGAGAGGCGGGCTCGCTGGCGTTGGCCTCTGGAGACGATCCAATCCAATCGTCTGTCTTCCGGGAGGCGCAGTTTACTCCGGAAGTGAGGGACGTGACTGCTTTAGCGCTGGTTGATGGAGTTAACTCAGGTCGTTCGTTGTTCGCACTTCTTGAGACTTCTACAGCTCCTGACAGAAAGGAGAGCTTCTCCCACCAGTGCTTATCTCCCGGGAAGCTGTTGAATTCTATGGCAGCCTGTTCGTTCTCCATGAAAGCGGTCTCCACAAGCGCAGGATAAAGTGGCATTCCACTCGAATCTGGGCAAGACCGTTGGCTGAACTAGAATTAGACTCAAAGTACTTCTGAGTTCCTCCAGTGCAGTTTTAGGCAGAAAACACAATTCAGGGCCAATATATTCATCGTCTTTTTACATTAACCCTACATTTTTAGTGATTCCTTTCGCTCATCCTATGAGTCTGCTTTTGAGTTCCTTCCGAGTCTTACTGTTAATCCAATTGCAGATTCTGGGGGTGGTGCAGACCACTTAATCTCTCTCAAAATTACTGCAACAGCCTTCTTATGCTATCCTGCTTGTGGTCTTTCCCTGGGTGCTTTCTACGCGGAAGTCTTAGTGATCTTTATAAAATGTAAAGTTACTCATCTCTCCTATTTATAAACCTTCCCTGGATCCCTATTTCCCTTAGGATAATGTCCATTTTTTTCTAGCCTTACAATACAAGGTCATTCATGATTAGTCTCTTAACACTATACCTACTCCATTGCATCCATATCCTTCAGCCATTGGGCCACTTGGTCCTCTGACCTCCACATTCTCCTACCCCTAGGGAAACTACTCCTAATTGGGGCCTGCTTCATCAATTTGTTGGCGCACTGCTGCCAACTTGTGGCCGTTAGGTGAACATTTAGATCTGGTATGTTTTATTGTCAACCTCCCAGAGATTCAGAGAACAGATTGCTTTGGAGGAGACCCTTGACTGGGACTTCTACAACAAATAAATTTGGTAACTCTGATCCTAGTATTTCAAATGATTTTACTAAAGCAATATTCTGACCACAGTTACTCTACAGCTTATAATGCTCCACCCTGTTCCATGATAAACCTACATCTGTAACTACATTCTGATCATCACAGACTGCCTGTCACAATGTTTCTTCAATATCCTAAGGTCCAGCTAACTTGAATGCTCAGTATTCACTAGGCACCTCCTTCCTGTCTTACCTGTCCAAGGCTTTATATCCTTGTGTGCCTTTGGTCTTCCCATAATGATCTGTTCTCAAGAGACCAAGTTAACTATGAAGTTATGAAGCAATTGTTCATTCTTGTAATAACAGTCATTTAACTGAGCACATACTCTTGGCCAAGAATCCTCCTATGCTATGCTGTGTTCTAGAAATGATGAAACAGATGGTTTCAGATTCCTGCTGTTATTTTGAATAACTTCAGACAAGTCACTTCACCGTTCTGATCTTCAGTTACTTCATCTGTTGTGATATTAAAATGTTAGCTGGAGTTGTACCATCTTTCCCATTACACATTTTAGAAAGCTAATATTCACTAGGAAAGACTATATAAATTACCAGGCGTCTCTTTCACTCTTAAGGTCCTGTCTGACTCTGACTTTCATCTTATGTTTAGTTTCTGGCCATTGCTGGCCTTATCTACAGTTTCAGAGCTATTCTTTCACTTCATTCATTTACTGAGCACCTCTCCAGGTTTCAAGGATGTAGCAGTAAGAAAAACATGATTTATAGTCATGGAAATTACATTCTATTGACTACAATAAGCAATTAAAAGCTATAAAGTTCCAGGCACCAGTGGCTCATGCCTATAATCCTACCTACTCAGGAGGCTGAGATCTGAGGATCACAGTTTGAAGCCAGCTGAGGCAGAAGTCCAGGAGACTCTAATGTCCAATTAACCACAAAAAGCCAGAAGTGGAGCTGTGGCTCAAGTGGTAGAGCAGTACCCTAAGGCAAAAGAGCTCAGGGACAGCACCCAGGCCCCAAATTCTAGCCTTAGCACCAGTACAAAGTATCAGAAAGTGATTTGTGTTATTAAAAAGAAACAACCTAAGGGTAGAGGGAATGATAGATTATGATGGCCATCATAGAGTTGAAGAGCTATTTACTTACTTTTGAGATAAGGTTTTACTATACAACTCAAGGTGGTCTCAAGATCCTCCTGCCTCAGCCTCCTGAGTGCTGTAATTATAGGTGTGTCCCACCATGCTCAGCAGAAGTCAGTTTTAAATGAGATTATTTGAATACCACTATGAGGAAATGACATTTAAACAAAGACCTGTTCAAATGACCTATGACAAGACCAGTTCAAGTGTCCTATGGCAAAAATCATGTTTAGTGTATTAGAGGAACAAGGAGGAAGCTGGGCTATTGAACCTGGGTAGAATGTGGATAGTTCAGAAAAGTGGCTTGAGGCTATGTAGAATGTATGCTATGTATATGGAGAACTTCATAGATCACATAGGAACTTTAGAAAGCAACTAGAGAATATTGACCAGAGGAGTGACACAATGTAATTTACATTGGGGGGGGGAGCGAACTCTGTGCATGGGCACTCTTCAGCTCAAGGCTAGCACTCTACCACTTGAGCCACAGTGCCACTTCTGTCCTTTTCTGTTTATGTGGTGCTGAGGAATTGAACCCAGGGCCTCATGCATGCAAGGCAAGCACTCTACCACTGAGCTACCTTCCCAGCCCCTGTAACTTACATTTTTAAAGACTCATCTGACTGTTGTAAACGGGTATGAATCCAGTCGCAAGACAGTTATTGTTCAAGTTAGAGGTGATAGTAGCTACAAGAAGATATAATCAGAGTGGGGATGAGTTTACTGATGAGATTGGCTGTGAGGTTTGAGAAAAACAAAAAATAAAAGACAGACAGATTGACTGGAGGAGTGAAAATTAGTAATAACTGAGAATGGAAACATTCAGGAAGATGGCATCAGTTGTTGGCTTGGGGTGTGTTGAGATAGATGTCTACTAGACATTCAAGTAAAGACATTGGATAAAGGCAGTTGGATAATAGTCTGACGTTCATGTACAGTCTTATGTATAGTTTGAGGAAGAAGGAAGCCTGCTGCTGGTGCTCACACTCATAATTCTAGGTATTAAGGAGGCTTAGGTCTGGAGGATCACTGTTCAAAGCTAATCCAGGCAGAAAACTCCATAAGATTCCAAGTCCAAAAAAGTCAACAAAATGCTGAGTTAGAGGCCATGGCTCAATGGGTGGAGTATCAACCAAGCAAACAAGTCAAGAAGTGTGCTCATGGTCTGAGTCCAGACCTCAGCATTGAAAGAAAAGGAAGGAAGGAAGGAAGGAAGAAAGAAAGGAAGGAAGGAAAGTTTGAAGAAGGGATTTAACACAACAATATACCCTAACATTGATATTGATACATACGTCTTTTGCCTTTAGGGCTCTAGGCCTAGCTTGGACTGCCTAAAACAGCAGCAGGCAAAGCATGAACTCCAACCAGTTTACCTTACTCCTCACCTAGTTACGTTTGAAATAACAGCTGGTTAGGTAAGGACCTCACCTATTTGAATCTTGGAGCTCTCTTTGGTATAATTTCTAGCAATGAGCAAGAGAACCACATTTCTCCTTAATAAAGTTTCTATTCCGGGGGCTGGGAAAGTGGCTCAGTGGTAGAGCACTTGCCTTGCATGCCTGAGGCCCTGAGTTTGATTCCTCAGCACCACATAAGCAAAGAGAAAAAAGCCGGAAGTGGCACTGTGGCTCAAGTGGTAGAGCGCTAGCCTTGAACTGAAGAGCTGAGGGACAGCACCCAGGCTCAGAGTTCAAGTCCCACAGCCGGACCCAAAAAAAAAAGTTTCTATTCCCTTGTAATTTATTTTCTTCTTGTAATGTCCATGATTCTGGTATTATGATAAAGAATGACTTAGGAAGTGTTTTGTCTCCTATTTCTTGGAAAAGACTGCAGCAGTTTGGCATGATTTATCCTTTAAATGTCTGGGAGAATTCACTGTGAACCCATCTATGGTACTGTGTCTGTCTGGGGAGTTTATTAAAATTGTTATTTTCCTTAACTGATCTATTTAGATAATCTATTTCTTTTTGTGTGAAGAGTTTTAACAAGCCAAGCTTGACTTCAAGATTCTATATTTGGCTTTTAAAAAATACTGTTCCAAAGCTGGGCACTGGTGGCTCACATCTGTAATCCTAACTACTCAGAAGGCTGAGATCTGAGGATTTTTGTTTACAGCCAACCCAGAAAGACAAATCTGACTCTTCTCTCCAATTAACCAACAAAAATCCAGAAGTACAGATAATGCTCCAGTGGCAGAACACCAGCCTTGAGCAAATAAGCTAAAGGAAATCATGAGCCCTTGAATTCAAGCCATAGTATCAAAATACTAAAAAGAAAGAAAGAAAGAAAGAAAGAAAGAAAGAAAGAAAGAAAGAAAGAAAGAAAGAAAGAAAGAAAGAAAGAAAGAAAGAAAGAATGAAAGAAAGAAAGAAAGAAAGAAAGAAAAGAAAGAGAAAGAGAGAAAGAGAAAAAGAAAAAGGAAAAGGAAAAAAGAAAAAGAAAAAGAAAAAAGGAAAAGGAAAAAAGAAAAGAAGAACATTTTCTGAGCCAGGCACCAATGACTTACTTACACCTACAATCCTAGCTACTTGGGAGTCTGAGATTATTATGATTGCACTTTGACACCAGACTGGACAAAAAGTGCACAAGATTCCTTCTCAATGAAGAGTTGGTAGGGTAGTCCATACCTGTTATATCCTAGCTACTGGAAAGTCTAACATAGGTGAATCATGTCCCGGAACATTGCCAGGGCAGGAAGTGAGACTACCTCAAAAATTACCAGCAGACAACAGAAATGGAAACATGGCTCAGTTGTTAGGAGTACCTACCTACTAAGCACGAGGTGAGAATGAAAGTTTGAATTGAAATTGCCAATTAAAAAAAAAAAAGGATTCTGGAAACAGAGTCTTACTGGGTAGCCCAGTTTGCCTCAGCTTCCCAAGTACTGTGATTATAGGTATGTCTTCACTTTGGCTTGTCTTTGATTTTCTTTTTTCTTTCCTTTCCTTTTCTCTCTCTCTCTTTCTTTCTTTCTTCTAACTGTCCCCGAACCTCTTTGTGCTCAAGGCTAGCACACTACCACTTGAGCCTCAGCTCCACTTTCGGCTTTTTCTTAGTACTTTATTAGAGATGAGTCTTATGGACTTTCCTGCCCAGGCTGGCTTTTTAGTGCAATCCTCATATTTCAGCCTCCTGAGTAGCTAGGATTACAGGTGTGAGCCACTGGCGCTCATCTTGATTTTCTCTGATTTTTGAGACATGGTCTCACTACACTTTGCAGCCTAGCCTTAAAACTCACAGCCTCCTCCTGCCTCCACCTACAAAGTGTTTGGATTACAGCCATGTACCACTATTCCTTGTTGGTTTTGTTTTTACTTTTGGGAGTTTGGTTCTATGTCTGAAATACATATAATCATAGTAGAGGTACCTTGAACTTTTTGACTTTGGATGCTCATTTCTTTTCTTATATTGGGGATTTTCTTTTACCATTATTTCTTTAGGTTAACTTTTTTCTCTCTTCTTCTAGAACTTATAAGATGCATATATTATTTCACTTAATAGCAAGTTTCTTAGGCTTTCTTCATTTTTCATCTTTTTTTTCTCCCTCTGACTTAATAATTTCAAATGACCTGTCTCAAGTGTGTTGATCCTCCCTCTCTTTATCATATCTGGTGTGAACCTCTAGCAAATTCCTCATTCAGTTATTGGGTTCTTTCAGCACCAGAATGGTTCTTTTTTTAAATAACATTCTCATTGTGTCATATATCACTTCCTGATCTCAATTAATTATCTATCTGGATTTTCTTGTAGCCCACTGAACTACTTGAAAATCATTATTTTGTATCTTGTCTCTATTTTGTTTAAGGTTCATTTCCTGGAATTTATTTGGAGCTTACATTGGGTCATGTTTATCTCTTTCCTCGTGGGCTTGTTATATTTGCTAGGAGTTGTGCATTTAAAAAATCAGCCAGCCAGGAACTGATGGTTCACATCTGTAAGCTAGCTATTTAAGATGTTTAGTATTATAGTTAGAAGTCCGCCTTGGCAAAGAGTCTCGGGAGACTTATCTCCAGATAATCACCCAAAAGCTTGAAGTAGAGGTATGGTCAAGTGGCAGTATGCCAGCCTTGAGTAAAAAAGCTAAGAGTATTACTCGGGTCCTGAGTTCAAAACCCAGCAATAGTGTGTCAGTGTATCCCTCACCCCCATCACACACACACAATTCAGCAATATCTTTCTGTTTTGTGGACTGTCTTTATACAAGGGATATCTTCAATGGTCACACTTTTAATCCCAGCACTCAAGTAGCAGAGGCAGGAAAATTGGCATTTTGAAGCCAATTTGAATAAACTGAGTTCAAGGCTGGCCAAAGCAACATTGTAAGACTATGTTTCAAAAACAAACAAAACAACCAATCAGCCTGGCTAACAATTTTGGGTATTTCTTAAACCTTTTTTGTTGGGATTTGTACATATAGTGTCCAAATTCAAGAGGTACTAATTTCTTTTCACAAGATTTTAATTTCTGGCTTAGTCTTGTGTCTGTTAAAAGCACTCCATGGTTTCTGGGCACTGGAGCCAACTTCTCATGTCTGTTATTTTCAGACGTACCCAAGAATTCAAAGTATGCCAGTGTCATCACAACTTAGAACAAGAGACAGACAAGACATGCCATTCCCTGGGGCAACTTCCTGAAAAGCCAGGTGGCTGCATTGTTTCCTTCTCAAGGGAAGAGCCTTAAAGTGAACATTTATACTGATACCACCAAGTTGTGCTGGCTGGTGGATAGGGCTATGGTAGGTGAAATGAAATGACGTTGATTTTGTTTTTGTTTGAGATAGGGTTTCATGGTATAACAGGCTTTAAACTTGTAGTCCTCCTATGTATCCTGTGTGCTAAGATTACAGGTGTATCTACCATGCCTGGCCTATAAAATGAATTTTCTTACCTAGTTCAATGTAGCTGCTACTGACTTTGAGTTTGCCTGAGATACTGTGACTTAACTAGTTCCTAGAGTTCTCATAAAATATTTTGGGGCTACATATGATTAAGTTGGTGTCTCTGGAGGTGCTGGTAAGGGCCCTTTGGCATCTTATCATAGTAGATGGCATCATGGTGGAAACACATGCACAAGGGAAAATGTCATGATGAGACCAAAGGCTAGAGAGAAACCAGGGAGGGGACAGGCTTGCTCTTCTGTAAAAGTCTCATAAAGAAATAGCCAGGAACCCCTGGGACCCAGCCAGTCTGGGAAACAAAGGACCATGGAGAGGAGTAAAAGAAGATGATGTCACATCAGCCACTTTCTGCCTGCCCTTTCAAAATTAGCCAGAGCCAGGAGGTCAATAGAAGTAAGAAGCCTGCCCATCTAATGCCCATACCTGTCTACCTTCTAACTGGACAGGAACTTACATACTTGCCTTTGTTACTTGCTGCTCTCCCCTACCTAGTCGCCAGATGTCAGAAGTAATTTTCCACCAACTCCAGGACAGCCTGGAATGCAGGAGATGAGAACTAGCTCATCTAGCCACATCATCAATTTTTAATTTTCTGCCCCGAACCCTTCCTAAGCTTTTTGGGATTTAAAAACCTCAAAGTCACTTGTGTATGGGCACAGAATGGAAAAACTGAGAGAGAGCAAGGGAAGAGGTAACACTGTCAAAAAAGAAATGTACTCTTGAGGGGGGGCGGGGGGAGGCAGGGAAGGTATGGGAAGGGGAAACAAAGGAGGAGGTTACAATGCTTGATAAGAAATGTACTCATTATCTTGCCCATGTAATTGTAACCCCTCTGTACAGTATTTTCACAATAAAAAAAAATTTTTAAAAAAAGAAATGTACTCTTGACAGATTTCAGTGGCTTATGCCTATAATCTTAGCTACTCAGGAGGCTGAGATCTAAGGATTGCAGTTTGAAGCCAGCCAGGGCAGGAAAGGCCATGAGACTCTATCTCCAATTAACCATCAGAAAGCCAGAAGCGGCGCTGTGATTCAAAGTGGTAGAGAGCTAGCCTTGAGCACAACTCAGGGACAGCACCCAGGCTGAGTGCAAGCCCCACAATCAACAACAATAAGAAAAAAAGTACTTTTTAACTAACATATAACTGTAAACCCTTCTGTAGGGCTTGAAGTCTGGGCCTGGGCACTGTCCCTCAGCAATTCAGCTCAAGGCTAGCACTCTACCACTTGAGCCACAGTGCCACTTGCAGTTTTCAGATGGCTATTTGGAGATAAGAGTCTCATGGTCTTTCCTGCTCAGGCTGGCTTTAAACCACAGTCCTCAAATCTCAGCCTCCTGAGTAGCTAAGATTACAGGCATAAGCCACCCGCAGCCAGCCTGTACATCACCTTTATAATAACAATTTAAATAAAGAATAAAAGCAATGAACAAAACAAAACAACAACAACAAACCCACCTCAAAGTCACTGGGGTAGAAGGTCCAGCAATTGCAAGGAATTTAGATTACTGGGTCAACAATTCACAACCATGACAGAATTACCATCTGGGCGGGGAAGGGCACGTCAAAATGACCAGGTCAACAATTACTGGCTGTGATAGAGTTTCTTTCTCAGGAAAGCTGAGGTTGACACCTTAAACAAGTTGAAGCTATTGGGATGATAATTTATTAACACAATAAGGTCATTATCAGTCAGAAATTTAATACTGGGGAGCAGAAGCTGAGCTTTGCAGGCTTCCAAGACGATTCACCTGAGCCGTGTGTGTGTGTGTGTGTGTGCGCGCGCGCGAGCGCACGTGTGTGTGTTCAGTGAGCCCTTTTTGTAGTTACCATGACAACATAATAGTCCATCTCATCCTCCTGGATTCCAATTACACCCTTCTGTAATTCATCTGATCAAAGTTTTCAACCTCTTCTAGGTTGTAAAAAAAGTATATTTCTGGGGCTGGGAAGGTGGCTCAGTGGTAGAGCGCTTGCCTTGCATGCCTGAGGCCCTGGGTTTGATTCCTCAGCACCACATAAGCAAAAAGAAAAAAGCCGGAAGTGGCGCTGTGGCTCAAGTGGTAGAGCGCTAGCCTTGAGCTGAACAGCTGAGGGACAGCGCCCAGGCCCAGAGTTTAGGCCCCACGACTGGACCACCCCCCCCCCCCAAAAAAAAGAATCTTATGGAAAAAAAGTATATTTCTTTAGAATTTGAGTGGATTCTCCAGTCTCCTAAGATACTTTATGTAGTTCTTAAAAACTTTTCCATCTGTTTTCTAAGATTCAGACATAATCTATCAAACTACATGCTTAAATACATTTCCTTGCTTATCAGTTATAGTCAATAAACTGATAGTCTTATTATATAACCCAAGTTGACTCCAACTTCTAAACATAAAGATTATAGTTGTGCCCCACCAGACCTACTTTGGATCTATCTTTTAAAAGTGGTGTTTATATACATTTCTCCTTTCTACATAACTTTCATCCTTTCCCTCTTTCCTTGAGTTTAGTAGCCACTATGTGGTGCACAACTGGGACTACAGACCTGACTGGAAAGGAACATCCTTGCTCTAATCTTCATCATAGACTTATTTCCCTTTAAATTATTAAGAAGTTTAAAGGACACTTTTCTGAAGTTTTTGCGAAGTATTAATTTTCACCAAAATTTTGTTTGGAGAGAGAGAGAAAGAGAGCGAGGGAGGGAGGGACCAAGTATAAGTTTCAAAGGCATACTTCCAGTGACCTACTTTCTCCAGTTAGGCTCAACCTCCTAAAGTTTCTAGAACCTTCCAAAATAACACCATCAGCTAGGAATAAAGTATTCAACACATGAGCTGGTGGGGATATGTCATATTCAAACTATAACACTGTGGTTAAAAATACATAATTCTTTCCTCTTAATTTTTAAGGATATAATCACACAATTGATAACTAGAAGCACAGTGTTATACAGCAAACTATCTTTTTTTTTTTTTTGGCCAGTCCTGGGGCCTGAACTCAAGGCCAGGGCACTGTCCCTGAGCTTCTTTTGCTCAAGGCTAACACTCTATCATTTGAGCCACAGTGCCACTTCTGGCTTTTTCTGTTTATGTGGTAGTAAGGAATTGAACCCAGGACTTCATGCATTCTAGTCAAGCACTCTACCACTAAGCCATATTCCTAGCCCAGCAAGCAGATCTTCAGAATATCCTCTATGACTGAAATTTGTACCCAAAGAACAACTTCCCATTTACCCCCTGCCCAACAACCCTTCCCCCTGGCAATCACCATTCTACAAGGGCTAATTCTATGGGCTTGACTATGTCACAGAAGTGAAATAACTTAGTATCCATAATTTCCTAAAGTTTCATCATGATGTAGCATAAGGCAGGATTTTCTTCTATTTAAAGGCTGAAAAATCTTCAATTTCTTTATCCACTTATCTACAGATGGAAATTTAGATACTCAGACTGTTAAGATTACTATTACAAAGTAGCAGAAATTGGGAGGCTTTTAAACAAATTTCAATTGGAAGGCTTTTAAACAGCTAATTTCTTTTTCTTTCTTCCTTTCTGTCTTTTCTTTCCTTCCCTCCTTCTTTCCTTCCTTCCTTCCTTCATGAGCCAGGCCTGGGCACTGTCCTTGAGCTTTTTTGCACAAGGCTCACACTCTACCACTTAAGCCACAGTTCCACTTTGGGATTTGGGTGTTTAACTGGAGATAAAGAGACTCATGGACTTTCCTACTTGGACTGACTTCAAACCATGATCCTAAGATCTCAGCATCCTAAGTAGGTAGGATTACAGGTATGAGCCATCAGCACCTGGCCAAAAAAAAAATTTTTTTTTTTTTGGGTCCGGTCGTGGGGCCTGAACTCTGGGCCTGGGCGCTGTCCCTCAGCTCTTCAGCTCAAGGCAAGCGCTCTACCACTTGAGCCACAGTGCCACTTCTGGCTTTTTTCTTTTTGCTTATGTGGTGCTGAGGAATCAAACCCAGGGCCTCATGCATGCAAGACAAGTACTCTACCACTGAGCCACCTTCCCAGCCCCAAAAATTTATTCCTTAAATTACTAGAGGCTGGAAGTCTGGACTCAGAGTGCTAGTATAGTCAGGTTCTGGCAAGGGCTGTCTTTGAGTAGTACCCTACCTTGGCAGAGTGAACACAAGAGAACTCTTAGCAGTCCCTTGTATGAAGACAGTCATACCACAAGGACTCTACATTCACAAGCTGACTCTCTCCAAGACTCCATCTCCTAATAGCAACATATGGGGGGGAGGGGGTTAAGATTTCAACATTCAGTCGATGGCAATGAGTAGGTAAAGATTCTTTGAGATGCTGTTTTCACTTATTTGGATATATACCTAGAAGTGGGAATACCACTTCTTGTAAGTTCTTCTTGTAAGTTTTTTGAGGAATCACCTGATGTTTGTATCCACAGAAGCTTCAACATTTTACAATCCTATCCACAATATACATATACACAATATACATATTCATAGGCACTTGTCACTTTGTATATTTCTTATCTTGGCCATCCAATGGGTGAAAGGAAATATCTCATTGGGGTCTTGATGATGATTAATGATGCTGGACATTTTTCATAAGGTTGTTGGTTACCTGAGTATCTTGTGTGGAAACAGGACATTTAATATGTCCTTTGCCTATTTTCTTTCTTTTTTATTTTTTGTTTGGTTGAGGTAACATTTATTCTTTGTTTGAGTGTTGTTTTGTTATCATGAAAAGGTATTATTTTGCCAAATTCTTTTGTTTTGTTTTGTTTTTTGGGTCCGGTCGTGGGGCCTGAATTCTGGGCCTGGGCGCTGTCCCTTAGCTCTTCAGCTCAAGGCTAGCGCTCTACCACTTGAGCCACAGCGCCACTTCCAGCTTTTTTCTTTTTGCTTATGTGGTGCTGAGGAATGGAACCCAGGGCCTCAGGCATGCAAGGCAAGCGCTCTACCACTGAGCCACCTTCCCAGCCCCGTCAAATACTTTGTGTACATCAGTTGCAATTCAAGAGTACTGTGGTTTGAACCCAGGGCCTTTTGCATTTGAATATCCAGTTTTCTAATCATCATCTCATCATCTGTTGATGGGAAATTATTCTTTTCTCATGAAAGACTTGATATCCTCTGCAAAGATAGAATATAGCCAGGTGCTCGTGGCTCACACCTATAATCCTTGCTACTCAGCAGGCTGAGATCTAAAATTGTGGTTTAAAGCTAACCCAGGCAGACAAATCTGAGTCTCTTACCTCCAAATAACCAGCAAAAAAAAAAAAAAAAAATCCAGAAATACCATGAGTAAAGCCAAGTGAGAGTATAAGGCCTGAGTTCAAGTTCCAGTACCAGAAAAAATAATAATAATAAAGCAAGAGGATACATCATTTGGGAGATTCTGCAAACTTTAGGGGGTGGAGCCTAGTTAGAGGAAGTAGGTAATAGAAGCATGCCAGAAAACCAGAAGTGGTGCTGTGGCTCAAGTGGTAGAGCACTAGCCTTGAGCATAAAAGCTAAGGGACAGGGCTGGGAAGTTGGCTCAGTGGTAGAGTGCTTGCCTCCCATGCATGAGGCCCTGGGTTCAATTCCTCAGCACCACATAAGCAGGAAAAAAAGCCAGAGATGGCACTGTGGCTCAAGTAGGGCACTAGCCTTGAGCTGAAAAGCTAAGGGACAGCGCCCAAGCCCAGAGTTCAGGCCCCACGACTGACCAAAAAAAAAAAAGTTCAAGCCTTTTGAACATACAAGGAAGGAAGAGGAAGGAAAGGAGAGAGGGAGAGGGAGAAGGGAGGGAAAAGAAATGAAACTCCAAGATAAACAATATATAAGTTCCCAACCTAACTAGGCTGCTTTATAGCATCCAATCTTTCCCCCACCCCACCCTTTCGTGGACTGAAATTTGAACTCAGGGCCTTACTCTTGGTAGGCAAGTGTTCTATTACTTGAGCCATGCATTCAGCTCTCCAGCCCAACTGTAGATGTTGCTCTGCTGAACCTGAGTGCTTCAGAACAGCATTGGCAAAGTATGTGGGTTTTACTGAATAGAATTTAATTCAGGCCAGGTGCTGGTGGCTCCTGCCTAGCTACTCAGGAGGCTGAGATCTGAGGATCCTGGTTGGAAGCCAGCCCAGGCAGGAAAGTCCATGAGACTCTTATTGCCAGTAAGCTACACAGAAAAGTCTGGATGGAAGTGGTACTGTAGCTCAAGTGGTAAAGTGCAAGTCTTGAGCCAAAGAAGCTCAGAGAAAGCAGCCAGGTCCTGAGTTCAAGCCCCAAAACCAACACACACACACACACACACACACACACACACACACACACACACACACACACACACACACACACACACACTTTAAAAAAAACATCCAAAACTTTTCAAGCCCCAAAACCAACACACACACACACACACACACACACACACACACACACACACACACACACACACACACACACCACACACACACTTTAAAAAAAAAACATCCAAAACTTTTCTTTGGCTAGGCACTAGTCACTCACGCCTATAATCCTAGCTTCTCAGGAGGCTGACATCTGAGATTCTTGATTCAAAGCTAGTATGGGCAGGACAATCTGTGAAACTCTTATCTCCAATTATCCACCAGAAAACCAGAAGTGAAACTGTGGTTCAAGTGGTACAGCACTAGCCTTGAGTAAAAAAGCTTAGGGATGCGCCCAGGCCCTAAGTTCAAACCCCAGTACTGGCACACACACACAAAAACAAAAACAAAAACAGGAAAAGAAAGAAAGAAAAAAAAGACTTGGTGTTCCATCCTTATACCCTTAACCTCTGGCCATTTTTCTGCTTCTATAATTTTTTGAATGTATAATAACTGAATGACTTATGTCACATAAGTTATAACTACATCATATAGGTTTTTTTGTAATTTGCATTGTTTCCTGGATGTCTTCTCATGCCTCAAAAGTATGTTTTCCTTAAAAACATTGGATAATATTCCATTTTTTAGATGCATGTTTTTTCTTAAAAACATTGGTTAATATTCTATTTTTTAGATGCACACCAATTTATCCATTTACATACTGAAGGACATCTTGGTTAGCTCAAGCTTGGGTGATAATGAATAAGGCTGTCCCAAGCAAGTTTCTGTGCAAACATTAGTATTCAGCTTTAGGTAAACACCATGGAGAAAGGTTTCTGGGTTTTATGCTAAAAGTTTTAGCATTCATGCTTAGTTTTGTATGAAACTGTCAGGCTTCCAAAGTGGCTGTATCATTTCGCACTCCCACCATCCATGAATAGAGTTCCTTTGTTCTATATCTTTGTCAGCATTTGGTGTTGTCAGTTGTTTGGATTTTAGCCATTTTAGCCAGATTATGTGCTGGCATTACATTCTTGTTTTAAGTTGCTAATGGCAGGATATGGAGTACCTTCTTTTTGTGTTTACTTGCCATCTATCTTTGTGCTGAGGAATCTACTCTCCCTCCCCGCCCCTCCCCCCCCCCCCCCCAAGGACTTACTATAAAGTTCCAGCTGGCTTAAGTATCTCAGTATTTCAGGGTAGCCTTGCACTAGGACAGGAATTACAGGCATATGCCACATCACCTGGCTTGTTGTCTATTTTTAAATCATGTTGCTCATTTTCTTATTTATGAGTCTTCTTATAAAAAAATTCTTCGCATTTCAGATAAAGTCCTTTGCAAATACTTTCTCCTAATATGTGGGTGGTCTTCTCATTCTTTTGATGCTATTTTTCACAAAGTTTTTAAGGTTAATGAAGTCCAGCTTGTCAATTGCTTCTTTGATGGATTATGTCTTTGATATTGTATCTAAAAAGTCATCATCAGACTCAGTCACTTAACGATTCTCCTGTGTAATCTGTGTAATCCTGTGTTATGGATCTGTGTTTTACCTTTAGGTTTCTGTTTTAGGTTTAAGTTAATTTTTGTAAAAAGTTGGCTGGGTTTGTTTTTGTTTCTTTGTTGGCCATGTAAAAGTCAATTGTTTTAATATCAATTGTTGAAGATTACCTTTGCAAATTGGGAAGAACTGAAATCTTGATAATAATGGCCTTCCTGTCCTGGAATATCTATTTATCTAATTCCTTTTTATTTGTTATTTGTGGCTTTTTCATGTAGCTCTTGTACATATATTATTATATTTATAACAAGAATTTCCATTTGGAGAAATCCTTTGTTGATCATGGGGCTTAAACTCTGGGCCTGGGTCAGCTCAAGGCGAGCACTCTACCACTTGAACCACAGCGCCACTTCCAGTTTTCTGGTAGTTAATTGGAAATAAGAGTTTCATGGACTTTCCTGTCTAGGCTGGTTTTGAACCATGATCCTCAGATCTTAGCCTCCTGAATAGCTAGGATTATAGGTATGAGCCACGGGCACCCAGCTGTGTTTTTTATTTTAAATTTCACTCATTCATTGGAATTCAGATTAACTTTGTATATTAACCTTGTATCCTGCCACCTTGCTATAAGTGATTGTTAATTCCTGGAAAGTTTTGTTGGTGATGGTGATGGCATGCTTTCTGTTTTTTGACACTTCTCTTAGATTTTCTAATGGCAATCATGTCATCTAAAAACGAAGACAAAATCATTTCTTCTTCCTTCCTAGTAAATAAATCTCTTATTTCATTTTCTACATTAGCTAAGACTTCCACTATGCTTTTGAAAAGAGGTGGTAAAAGGGGAAATCCTTGCATAGTTCCATAGTTCCTGATCTCAAGAAGAAAAATTCTAGGGCAAGGCACCAGCAGCTCACCCTTGTAATCCTAGCTACTCAGGAGGCTGAGATCTGAGAATCATGGTTCAAAGTCAGCCCAGACAAGAATGTCCATAAGACTCTTATCTCTAATAAACTACCAGAAATGTCAGAAGTGGAGCTGTGGCTCAAGAGCGCTAGCTTTCAGCAAAAGCTCAGGGACAGTACCTAGCCCCTGAGTCAAGCCCCAGGATAGGCACCCCCAAGCCTCCCCAAAAGAGGGGGGAAATTCTAGTTTTTCACCACTAAATACAAGTAACTGAGCTGGACCTAGTGTTACATGCCTATAATCCCAGTACTTAGAGGTTGAGACATGAGAATTCTAAGTCTGAGGCCATCTTGGGCTATATAGCAAGTTCCAGGTGAGCTTGAGTTACCTAATGCAATCTGTCTAAAAAAAAACTGAAAAAAAATCCAGGCACTGGTGGCTCACACCTGTAATCCTAGCTGCTCAGGAGGTTGAGATCCTAAGAATCTTCAGATTCTCAGAGGCTGAAATCGGACAAATCTTTGAGACTCTTTATTTCAATTAAACCGGCTAACACTGGACTGGAAGCATGGTTCAGGTGGTTGAGTGCCAATTGTGAGCAAAAAAAAAAAAAAAATGCCAAGTGAAAAATCTAAGTGAGAATTCCAGGATTGGAGTACAAGCCCCGTACAGTATAGTACACATATACAAAAGGTGTAAGTAACTGGAGTTAGGTGTTTCCCTTCCACCACATCAGTTAGGCTCTGACAGAACCTCAGCAAAGCCCCAGCAAGTTAGGCTTTGGTTAGTTTCTCCTAAGGGCAGACATTGCTAAGCAAAACAGAGTGCTCTGATGCTTCAAACTGGTTCCTTTTCTTTCCCCCAACTAAAAATGCAAAGGAATTTCCTCCCCTGATATTTACTGTGAGAACCTGGCTGAGTTCCCAGGTTAAACTCACAGATATGGGCCAGATGACAAAGTCCTCCTAAAGTTTTTATTTACTTATTTATTTGTTTGTTTTGTTTATGTTGCCAGTCCTGAGGCTTGAACTCAGGGCCTGGGCACTGTCCCTGAGCTTGTTTGCTTAAGGCTAACATTCTAGCACTTTAGCCACAGCGCCACTTCCAGCAAGCACTCTACCACGGAGCCACATCCCCAACCCTTCCCCTAAAGGTTTTAACTGTCAGATTTGTCCCTACCTACTTTCCAAAAATTAATCTATTATAGTTTAGGATTTCCTTCCCTGGCACTGGCTTCCACAGGGGTTTTGGGTTCTAGTTTTGTTATAATTTTTATCCAGTCGTGGGTCTCTCCATGTGATAAGCAATTATTAACCCATTTACACTTAAAATCATTACTGATAGGGAAGTACTTATTATTGTTTCTCTCAGTAATTTTGTCCATTTTCTTTTCTTCCCACCTTCCTGTTTCATTGATTTTGTTGTATACCGAAACATGTAGGTGCTTTTCTCCTTTCTTCTGTGCATGCATCTTCTATAGGAATTTTCTTTGTGGTTAGCATAAGGTAAAGTTATAATAATCAATATTTAAGCTGACAACAATTTCAATCATTTAGAAAATCTCTACTCCTTTACCCTCTCACCCACTCCATGTCATTACATTGTTTTGTTCTATTGTTAGGATGCTATTACATCTTTTTGTTTTGTATGCCATTGCTTTTTGTTATTGTTCTTTTTTTGGATAGCTGGGATTACAGGTATAAGCCATTGTTGCCCAGCCTCTTTAGTATTTTTTGTAAGTCAGATCTAGTGGAGGTAAACTCCCTCAATTTTCATCAAGGTGTGTGTGTGTCTGCTGGTACTGAGGCTTGAACTGAGGGCCTTGAAGTCTTACTTGGTTTTAAAGGGCGTTCTATCAGGGCTGGGAAGGCAGCTTAATGGTGGAGTGCTTGCCTAGCATGATAGAAGTCCTGGGTTGAATTCCTCAGTACCACATAAACAGAAAAAGCCAGAAGTGGTGCTGTGGCTCAAATGGTAGAGTGTTAGCCTTAAGCAAAAGAAGCTCAAGGACAATACCCAGGCCCTGAGTTCAAGCCCCAGAACTGACCAAAAAAAAAGAAAAAAGGCATTCTACCACTTGAGCCATACCTTCGCTTTCAGATTTCTCCTTTATTTTTGAAGGACAGCCATGACAGAGGTAGTATTCCTGTTTGGCTGATTTTTTTCATTTCAGCATTTTGAATATATTATCACACTTTCTTGTGATCTGTACAGTTTCTGAGAAAATCTCTCATAATCTTATGGAAGCTCCCTTATATGTTAGTTTTGCTTTTATTCTTTTTTAGATTCTTGGTCTTTGTTGACATTTTGATTGTAATGTTTCTTAGTGTATTCCACTTTGGTTCATCTTAGAGTTCTCTAGGATTCTCAGATTTGGATACTCATTTCCATCCTCAGGTTTGAGAGGTTTGGAGGCCTTATTTCTTCAAGTATATCTCTGTTCTTTTCTATTTCTTTTCTCCTTATAAAAGTTCCATAATGCATATACCAACCAGTCCACTTGATGTTGTCCCATAGGTCCCTTGAGTTCTTTGCTTTTCTTCATTCTCTTTTTCCTTTTGTCTATTTAAGCCTCTTAAGCTTGCTGGTGCATTTGCTTGTTAAGTCAGCTGTTGAAACTCTCCAGTGAACTTTTCAATTTAATTAATATAATTTCAGAATTTTTGTTACTTTTTATAGTTTCTATTTTATTTGTACATTTTCTTTCCTTCCTTTCTCTCTCTCTCTCTCTCTCATTTTCTTTCTTTTTCCTTTCTTTCTTTCTTGCCATCTTTGTTTTTGTAGTTTTAAAATTTTTATTTATATATTTTTTGTCAGTTGTGGGGCCTGAATGCTGGGCCTGGGTGCTGTCCTTCAGCTCTTCAGCTTAAGACTAGCGCTCTACCACTTGAGCCACAGCACCAGTTCTGGCTTTTTCTGCTTATGTGGTACTGAGGAATCAAACCCAGGGCCTCATGCATGCAAGGCAAGCACTCTACCACTGAGCTACCTTCCCAGCCCTGTATTTTGACACAGGATCTCACTAATTTTGCCCAAATGGACCTCAAATTCATCATGCTCCTGCCTCCAGAATATCTAGAATTAAAGGAATGTGCCCCCTCACCCAGTCAATATTCTGATTTTAACAAACTGGCTTAATACTGGGGAAGATCTTCAATAATAAGCTCAACTAGGCTCTTAAGGAGGGAGTTGTCTCTAAGTCCTTTTGGAGGAACATGACTTTTTGGGGTTTATGCCTGTAATTTCCCAATTAGAGATTTCTCCCCCCTACCAGCCACACCTCACATCCCCCCAAAACCACAAAACCCTTTTTTTCTGAAGTTCACAATCTCTTGCTCCCTCTGGTGTCTGTCTTTAGTACTGCATATTTTCTGGTACTATCCTAGCAAGCCTCCTATTCTGTGTTCAGAGCACCCTGGACATTAGAAATATGCTGACTCTGTACCAACATCTCCAAACAAACAAAACATATATCATGCTAGTTGTGGTGGTGGTATGTGTTTTTGCTTTTTTTTTTCCTTTTTAGGGGTGCAGAAAAGGAGGGAGGAAAGGTGAACAAATGCAATCATTCTATTCAGTATACACTATGTGGAAAATAAACTACGCAAATTGTGAGCAGGATGGGAGGGGGAAATGGGGTGAAAGTGAAGGAAGTGGGGTGACACTGTCCAAAAAAAAGAAATGTACTCGTTATCTGACTTCTGAAATGGCAAGCCCTCTACACAACTCCTTAATAACAAAAGTGTATTTAAAACAACCAACCGGGCTGGGAAGTTAGCTTGGTGGTAGAGTGCTTGCCTTGCATGCAAGAGGCCCTGGGATTGATTCTTCAGTACCACATAAGCAGAAAAGGCTGTAAATGGTACTGTGGCTCAAATGGTAGAGTGCTAGCCTTGAGCCGAAGAGCTCAGGGACAGTGCCCAGGCCCAGAATTCAGGCCCCATGACTGACAAAACAAACAAAAAAACCCCAACCAACCAAAAAGAACAAATTCCAGTCTCTTAGGCAACTTTCCATAAAGGAGGAATACTGGGCATTTGCTCTACATTTCTGCCTCCCTCCTGAGGAGGAGCCACAGTTAGGAGCTCTCACTCATGCTGAGTGTGCTTGCCTCTGTCGAGTGTTACAGGCCCTGGGTGATACAGAAAGTAACTCCAACCCTTGCCCTGGCCCAGGCAGAATCACTAGTCCAGGTTTATTAGCAGAATCTAGGTTAGCAAGAGAGGAACCAGTTCCTTGGGCAATGCTCTAAAAGGCCAGAACACTGAATATGGATGTCACTCACTGTTTGTTTGTTTTTTCCCTCAAGGGAAAATCTGTGACCTAAACTGAGCTATGCTGGTTTAAGGAAATAGCAAATTACATGAAGTAAAATGACTCATCTTATCCATTTTCATGTGATTCTTGGCTTGTGTTCTCCTGGGGTAATGAAACCTAACTCTGAAAGAATTTGAGAGTTCTCATAAAAGTAGTTTGGTCTGTATATTGTTCAGTCAATCTTTGAAGAAGAATGTGAACTGGGCTTCCAATCCCACTTTTTTTTTTTTGGTCGGTCATGGGGCTTGAACTTAGGGCATGGATACTGTTGCTAAGCTTTTTCACTAAAGGCTAGTGTTCTACCACTTTGAGCCACAGTGCCACTTCCAGTTTCCTAATGGTTAATTGAAGGTAGTCTCACAGACTTTGCTGCCAGGGTTGGATTTGAATCTTGATCCTCAGATGTCAGCCTCCTGTATAGCTAGGATTACAGGTGTGAACTACTAGCACCTAGTTCAATTCCACCATCTTGCTTTCTTCTATTTTTGATTAATGGTGGGCTTGAATTCGGAGGCTAGGTGCTGTCCCTGAGCTTTTTTGTGCAAAGCTAGTACTCTACCAATTTGAGCCATAGCACCACTGCTTGTTTTCTAGTAGTTCACTGGAGATAAGATTCTCACAGATTTTCTTGCCAAGGCTGGCTTTGAACTGCAATCCTCAGATCTCAGCCTCCTGAGTAGCTAGAATTACAGACATGAGCCACCAGTGCCCACCCTCCTTAATCTCTTTCTTATAATGGTATATTTTATTTAACATTGTCAACTGTAAAACATGTGCCAACTTTGGACATGTAAGAAAAAGTGATCTTTGATGATGGCAAAATGCCATCTACAGAAAGATGCACCATAGTCTTGTGGCAATCCAGGAGGCCACAAGACTGTAAGGGCAAAGATGGGATGAAAGAGGAGGGAAAGCTGCATGTTATGATACGTCCATTAACCCCAAGATCCTTAGTCTCTGGAAGAGATTCTAAATGTACAAAAGGCTTGGTTCAACAATTTCTTGAGGGCTGGGAAGGTGGCTCAGTGGTAGAGCGCTTGCCTTCCATGCCTGAGGCCCTGGGTTCAATTCCTCAGCACCACATAAGAAAAAAGAAAAAAGCTGGAAGTGGTGCTGTGGCTCAAGTGGTAGAGCGCTAGCCTTGAATTGAAGAGCTGAGGGACAGCACCCAGGCCCAGAGTTCAGGCCCCACAACCGGACCCAAAAAACAAAATAAAACAAAACAAAAACAAAAAACAAACCAATTTCTTGAGGAAGCTAATGAGAGCATTGAGTTCTTTGACCAAGATAATGGGTTCAAAATAGGCAAAGCTTCTATATACCTCACAGGAACCTCTTGCAAGGCAATCATGAGGCCATAAATTCCAGTAATTTGTAGCAATTATATGGAGGGTTTAGACTGCCATTCTGTGGGTTGGCAATCCCTCCGAGGTAATTACACAGAGCTCTGTGAGGGTCCATAGAGTCCAAGCCGGGCACCTGGCTTACACATACAACATTTCCCCTTTCATTCGTCCTCCACACTAGACTGCATTTTACTAAAAGACAAATGTAATCCTGTCATTCTCCAACTTCAAAATTCTATTGTCTACAATTGTCCAGAAGTTCTTACTTGGTGTCTAACCCCTTTTATGAGATCTGGCCAGTGCACCTTAGAAACTTCCTCTTATCCTCACATAAAACACTTGGTTACTACATCCAACATTCCATTGCTCCTCAAACGCTTAAGTCTTCTCTTCCATCTGAAATAAGCTTCCATACTTTATCTACTAAGTGCCTACTACTTCCTCAAAACCAAATCCAATCATCTTCTCAGCCTCACCTCTAGAGGTCCATTCCCCACCTGTTACCCCAGGACTTTGTCAGAGGAGTTTCTCTTCCTGAATTCCCTGCAGGTAGGACTATGTCTTACTTCTGGGCCTCACTGGCCAGTCCAGGCCAGAGTAAGGCTCTCTCCCAGGCTACTATAGTACCTGGAGTACAACAGTAAGGACATCTATTACTCTAAATTGTAATTCTGGGTTTATGTGTCTATTTCTAAACTAGAGAACTCAGGGACCAAACTGTCTTCATTGTCAGTATTCAACAGTACTAAGAAAGGAGAAAGAATTGTGCTGACAAAGTGGCTTAGTGGTAGAGTGCTTGCCTAGCATGCATGAAGCCCTGGGATCAATTCCAGTACCACATAAATGGAAAAGGCTGAAAGTGGTGCTGTGGCTCAAGTGGTAGAGTGCTAGCCTTGAGCAAAAGAAGCTCAGGGACAGTGTCTAGGCCCTGAGTTCAAGCTCCAGGACTGGCCCAAAAGAAAAAGAAAAAAAGAAGAAAAGAGTGGAAGAGAAGATGAGGGAGAAGGTTCAAGTGCTAGAGCACTCACCAAGTGTAAGGCACTTTAGTTCAAACTCCATCTTGGCTCCCACTTCCTGCCTAAACTCCTAAATGGCTCCTTTAGGTGGCAACAAGGTGGATGCAGTGAAAACAGCTGGAAGCCACGGAGGCCCAAGCTGAAACTGGTTCCACAACACACTGCTGGGACTTCACCTTCCACGCGGCCTTTCCTCAGCTTATACCCTCAGGGGCTGCTCTGATAACAGACAGCAGTTTATGATTGAAAAAGAGATGTTCAATCGATGCCACTTCCTTCCCTTTCCCTCCTCTTCTCAAAAGCTCCGAAAACTGGGCCTGCCTTCCTTTGCTTTGCAGAGCAACCACCTGTCTCTGTTGGAATTCAACTTCCTTCCAGAATGGCTGCACTGGAACCAGCTCCCAACCGCTCCAAGTAAGTACACAGTCCTTTTCATGGAAGGGTTTTTGTTTTGTTTTGTTTTTTACTGGTAATCATTCTGGGGAAACAAAGCAGGTTGGGGTGGGAAAAACAGGTAACAGAAAAAGGGGGAGTGTGAAGTCCCTGGATCATGGCTCCCTGAGGGCTTCCCTTTTATTCCTAAGGCAGGGCCCCACATCTCTCCTCAGACCAAGGAGGCCCCTTCCCTTAGGAGGGCCACTCCTCCCAGGCTAGAGCTCTAGAAGCACTCTTGGGTCAGGACACCATGGGAAAGCAGGCCACTACAGGGTGTCCTGAGCAGCTCACAGGCAATGTGGAGGCCCTTCAGACAGCGACAAGATCGCACAGGCACTTTCTCAAAGGCCAGAGAACTGCTGCTCCACGTTCTGAGCTATCTTCTCTTCCACACCCAAGGAAGGCAAGTCAAGAGCGTGTCCTCTAACTTTTTCCTGGGAGGAGGCAAGGATTTTAACTCATCCTCAGGACTTTCTGGAGATCGTGGCTTCCGAGACAACAGGAAATCGTTCTCCTAAGCCGGATGAAGGGTGCGCAGTCAAGGTGGCCGCAGCTGATTCTAAAGGCCTTTTTCCTGGCCGAAGGTCAGGACTTCGTGTCCTTCCGCATCTCTACATGGTGCTCCATTCAGCTGGAATCCCTGCCCGTCTGCTCACCCATGTGCGTTTTCTGGTGGCGGATGAGGTTTGAGCTTCGGGAAAAGTGTTTCCCGCACAGGGTGCAGCGGTAGGGTTTCTCCCCTCTGTGGGTCCGCTGGTGCGCCCCGAAGTTGGAGATATCACTGAACGTCCTCCCGCACTCGGTGCATTCGTAAGGCCTCTCGCCCGTGTGCGTGCGGTGGTGCACCCCGAAGCTGGAGCTGTTGCTGAAGCTCTTCCCGCACTCGCAGCAGATGTAGGGCGCCGGCTCCAGGTGGGTCCGGTGGTGCACCGCCAGCGTGGCACTCTGGCTGAAGCTCTTGCCGCAGATGTCGCAGCGGTAAGGCCGCTTGCCCAGGTGATCTTGCTGGTGCGTGGTGAGGTCCGAGCGCCGCCGAAAGCTCTCCTGGCATTCGGGACATTTGTAGTGCTTCTCCTCCAGGTGGATCCGCTCGTGGCGGATGCGGTTGGAGCTTCGGGAGAAGCTCTTGCCACATTCAGAGCACTTGTATGGCTTCTCACCAGTGTGGATCCGCTGGTGTGTTCTCAGGTTCGAGGTATTGTTGAAGGTTTTGCCACACTGGGCACAGACAAAGGGTTTCTCATCTTCTCCAGGCCTTGGATGTGCAGTGGGGTCCTTAGGTCCCCTAGCTGGGGCAGTGACTTTCTGCCATGGCTTTTTTGGATGTGTTCCTTGTGCCCCCTTCAATAGGCTCTCCTGCCCATGTTCCTCCCCAGGTGGGATTCGAGAACCCTCTGAGCCATCCACTCTCCAAGGCTTACCTTCTTCCCCTTCCTCAGGCAGGTGTGGTTCTGGACTCTGCTCCTTCTCACTGCCCATTTCTGAACCCTGGGAATGAACACAAATGTTCAACACCATTACAATGCTTGGGTCAGGCTAGACCTTCTGACAGAAGGCTCCCCAGGGAACCATCCATTAGGAATAACCTCACTTAGCTACAATACTTAGAAAGCATTTACTTACTTAGTTTCAAGTGACAAACTTCATATGTATTTTGATCTACCCAAGAAGATGCCAACTTTGCCCATCAGTAACCAATGGTATCTACTCAATTTCCAAGTGAACTGGTGCTAGGAAGGTGGCTCAGTGGTAGAGTGCTTGCCTTGCATGTATGAAGACCTGGGTTCGATTCCTCAGCACCACATAAGTAGAAAAAGCCGGAAGTGGGGCTGAGGCTCAAGTGGTAGAGCGCTGGTCTACAGCTGAAGAGCCGCCCAGGCCCAGAGTTCAGGCCCCACAACCAACAAGAAAGAGAGAAAGAAAGAAAGAAAGAAAAGAAGGAAGAAAGAAAGAAACCAAGTGAACATAGGACTCTATCATTCTTGAGGCTCTCCTAGTTGTTTACAAGGCCCAACTCTCAATAGTCTTTTACTGCTCTGCCACCCCAACCCTCTTCAGACCTTTTCATAATCTAGGGTTGTACCTGGACCTCCAGGACCTCCTGCAGGTTCTCATTGGCCAGTGCCCACTTCCACCACTCCCAAACATTACACAGACACACGTGCAGTCACAAGTGACATTCTCACATGACACAGCCATAGTCACATTTGAAACATTCAACCACACACACATACAGTTACACACATAGCCAGGATAAAAGAAGAGACCCTGTATACATTTACAGTGGTGGTATAGATGATCTTTTTGACTACAAATTATCTAATCTCTCTGAGCCGCATTACAGGACTCTGATTTAGAAAAAGTGCCTATAATATATGCAACAGAGTGTGTAACACATACTAGTCATTCACCAAATAATGCTACTATTACAACTGCTGGAAACAAGCCATAGTATGGTGGTGTATGCCAGCTACTCAGGAGGTAGAGAGAGAAGAGGATCAACTGAGAGTTCAAGTCTAGCCTAGGCAAAAAGGTAGTGAGACTCTATCTCAAAAACAAAAGAATTAGGGCTGGGTGTTGGTGGCTCATGACTATAATCCTAACTACTCAGGAAGCTAGGATCTGAGGATTGCAGGCCGAGGCCAGCCTGGGCAGGAAAGTCAGTGAAACTTTTATCTCCAATTAACCACCAGAAAACCGAAAGCGGAGCTGTGGCTCAAGACTAGCGCTAGCCTTGAGCACAAAGGAGCTCAGAGTTCAAACCCCAGGACCAGCAAAAGAATTAGGGATGTGGGTTTAATCCTCAGTAACACACACACACACACACACACACACACACACACACACACACACACAATTGAAAACATGTCCTAGCTCTATAAAGAATCTAAGAATCAAAAAGATTCTTTAGGGGCTGGGAAGGTGGCTCAGTGGTAGAGTGCTTGCCTCGCATGCATGAGGCCCTGGGTTTGATTCCTCACCACCATATAAACAGAAAAAGCCAGAAATGGCACTATGGCTCAAGTGGTAGAGCACTAGCCTTGAGCTGAAGAGCTGCGGGACAGTGCCCAGGCCCAAAGTTCAGGCCCCACAACTAACAACAACAACAACAACAACAAAAAAAAACTTGGAAGATTCGGGGGCAGTGCTGAGGAGTTTGGATGATGATAAAACATGAATGATCAAGAATCTGATGAAACCAATGGAGGTGGAGGAACATTCATGGACATGGCAGATGATGAAAGTGAGGGTTTTCCAGAACTTGACATCAACTCCAAAATGACCAGAAAGAGGGCAGATGATATCGACTTTGTTGCACTGTTTGAAGCAGAACAAGAAATAAGAAGGAAAGAAACTTCAGTGACTCCAACCTGCTTGTATCTATGAATTCCCAGTTAGATAATCTCGGTACAAATGCTATGGTTAATGAAGCTAATGCAAGTCTTTGATGCAAGTTCAGATGGGAAGCTGAACGTGATGACTGGCTTCACAACAGAGATGTGAAAAGACTCATTGAGAAAAACAAAAAAATTCAAAAAGAAGCTAAAAACCATTAAAAAATTTAAAAAGCATAGGAAATGAGATCTTCAGAGTAAATTTTATATTAAGATCCTTAAAAAAAGACTTAAAGATCCTTTAAATGAAAGGTTTTGAATTTTTTTAATGAGCACGAAGCTGTGTATAACCTCCTAAAATTTGAAATGCAGGTTAAAATCTCAACCTGTATGGAATTTTTCAGTAAAGGGTCAGAAATGTTTAGTAACTATTTAGGACCGTAGGATCCATGTAATAATTATTCATCTGTTGTCATTGTATCATGAAAGCAGCATTACAACATATTAAGGAATAAGTGTGGCTGTGTCCGAGTAAAATAATAGCGTGTGGCAAACACCTGTAATCCCAGCACACAGGGAACTGAAGCAGAGAAGCTCAAGTTCCAGGCTAGCCAGGGTTACATAACATGAGACACTGTCTCAAAAAAGGCCAAAATAAACTGGGCACCAGTGGCTCAAACTTGTAATCCTTGATACTTAGGAAGCTGTATATAGAGGATCCCAGTTCTTAGCCAGCTGGGCAGAAAAGCTGAAGAGGTTCCATCTCCAACAAAATGTCAGACTAAAGGCATGGCTCAAAAGGTAAGGTTACCAGTACCAGCTGTGAGCAAGCAAACCCAGAGAGGAAAAAGCTGAGTTCAAGTGCCAGTCCTGGCACAAAAACGTTTTTAACGTCAATGAACTGTCATTTATCAATCCCTATTCATATTTCTTGAGGAATTTGGATAAGCGGTATAAAAACATAATAGGTGTGCTTTATTTTCAAGATTCTAGTAAACATCACAAAGTACTTATTCTTTGATACTTAAAGTCACTTTTTCTTGATTTTTCTTTTAAAAATTATACACCCTCTCCAGTTTTCCTTTTCTTTAGCACATGTCACTGTCTGGCATCATGTCTGAGTGTATTATAAACATTAAATGTAAGTTCCCTATTAAATGTAAGTTCCGTGAGAATAGAGAACTTTGTTTACTTTTATTCACTAATGTAGCCCTCATTACTAAAGTAGTTGGAGGCATCTATAGTAGACTTTTAATAAATAATTTATGAGTCAACAAAATTGAGGAAGGCCAGACTGGTCTTCAGAACCCATGTCCTGCTTATGTGGGTCTATCCTAAGCCACTATTTCCCAGCAATCTGATTGCTATCCACTTTGTCCATTACGTGCTTGCTCTTTATGGGGCTGTGCAATTATCTATTTCCACTAGTCATTTGTAAGCAACTTGAGGAAAGGGTTTTGGTTATCACGTAATCTTCTGCAGTACAAGGGTGGGTGCTCAAATGCCCATCCTCTAGTAGTATTTATACGCAGAGCTACATGGTTTCCACTCACTTCTAAAACTGCCATGCTGAGAACCTGTAATTTACCACGGTTGGGCTCTACCCAGGGTAGAATGCTGAGTCAGCAGGCAAGTACAATGATTTAGGATTATGATCATAACCCCCATACAGTTTATGATAGAGTATAGTGAAGTAGATATAAACTCCAGAAACCATTATATAGGGCAGGTTAAGTTCTAGGGGACAGGAACAGTGCCTAGGCTCCTCCTTACCTCCTCCTCCACCTCCTCTTCCTCTTTCTCCTCCCCCCACAGCACCTGGCACATTATACAGGAGCCAATAAGTTAATGTTTTGTTAAGTTCTTACAAACTGCTACACTCAGGATGAAGTGCTATATATAATCATTTCATTTCTATAACTATGCATTTTTCTATCCTTATTTTAAGAATGAAGAAACTGAAGCTCAGAGAAATTAAGTAACTTGCCCAAGGGGCAAAACGGGTATTGATGTCCTTGATGGCAAAGCCAGAGTTTTTAACCATTAAGCTAGTACTGGAAAGAGAAAAAGAGGGAAGGAAGGACAGAAAGAAAAACAGATGCACAGCAGTTAAGTGCCATAGGCATAGCTCTCCCAAGCAATCAGGTGGTAGGACTTCCAGGATGGGTGAGTGAGCAAGACCCAGCCTCGAAGGGAAGAATCGTCAATTACCTATTGGAAAGATAGCTTAAAATAGTCATGCCCCTATCACATTTTAGAGATTGGGGGTGGGGGGGAAGAAGAGGGCCGCGGAGAAAGCCTGACCTATGGCCTATTGGGGCTAGTCTCCCTAGGGCTCAACCAGCACTAAGGGCATGAGTAGAAGGGATCTTGCCTCTAAGAAAAGCGTGCCAAGAAGATGGAGCTGACCACAGAGATCTTGAAGGCCAAGGGCCTAGGAAAGAAGAAACGAAGTTGGAATGTGGTCTACAGAGTTCAAGTTCCTGGTCTGGGGCCAAGCAAAGGGGAAGCGGGTTAGGGGGTGGGGATAAACTTGCAAAGACCAGGGGGGCAAAGTGCTTACGACAGGGAATTGTACGCGGGGGGGGGGGGGGGGCAGATAACGGGTCCGGAAGAAAGGGACAAAGACTGCAATCGGAGGACTCCGAAGACCGATGTCCAAGAGGCTGGAGAGTGTGACGAGGGCGGGACAAGCTAAACAGGAGTCCAAGGGTGCCGCGTTCTGGAAGGCAGGAGTTTGGCTCAGAGACGCCGGTGGGCTTGGGACTGGAGAGTGGAAGGGGACGAGGGGCTGATCCCAAAGGCAAGATCGGTGGCAGGAGCTTGAAGTTTTCAAAGGCCATGAGGAAAAGGGCGGGGTCGGGTCCGGTGTGGCGCCAGCACCCGGACCCAGCGGGCCGGGGGACCCGGACAGAGGTCAGGGACCCCAGGACCCCTCTGCTACCCAGTGGGTCGGCGGAAGAAGGCAGCAGCCACCAACTCCTAGGTGAGAAGAAAGGGGCCGTGCTCTGAGTGCCCCGCGAAGTCATGTCTGCCTCCCCCCACGACCTCGGCCCAAGCCGGGACCCACCTCGCTCCCGCCGTTCCGCCAGAGACAGCGCCGCCTCGGTGGGCGGGGGACAGGAGCCGGAGACGGAACCTAGAAAGGACCCGCCCCCCGGCTTCAGGATTGGGTCTTTGGAGTTATCCTTTCTTTCTATTGGCTTTAGTGTATGCCACTACGCGAGACGCCCAGGAGGAACCGCCAATAAGCTTTAGCCTTGGGCATAGCGTGCTGGGAATTGTAGTCCTGAGGAAGATTACAGCCTCATAAAACAGTTGCAAAGTTTAGAACCGAGTTTGGAACCCTTGCTTTGTTCCTAAGATTGTCGGGTCTCGGATCTGATTTACTTTGAGTTGGCTGTTGACGGCCCTCCTGTAGACATGCAGTAAAGTTAGAGTCTGGCATGTCAAGGCTTACAATTTAAAATCAGTGTGGACTTTGGAAAGAACTCAAAGGTAAATGTCTCCTGTCCAAAGGACAATTATTCTGGCCCTTCCCGCACACTCAGTTAAAGGTAACAGCCACTCGTCCATCCAGATCAAGATAGTAAAGTCTCTAGTGCTGGATTTATTTTTCAGATTTTATTTCATTATTATCACCACAGTATAACTAACTGACCTAGTGGGCTAGCCTCCGGTTTTATTTTAGAAGATAATGAGGGCTAATTAAGTGTGAAGTTACCTACAGGCTTCTTATATCTGATACAAAGAACAGCGCAAAGAATAAAAAGCCTTGCCTTGAGAGCTGCAAAGACAAAGTTTATAATGCTAGCTCTACTGCCTGGCCATTTGGAGGAGCATTTTCTTCCTCTATAAAATAGATAAAATCCTTGGCAGAAGAGTTATAAGGATTAATTGAGTTCTGCCTCCACAAAAGTCAGGTTTTTGTTGTGATTTGTTTATAGTAAATTTAATGGGTAAAGCCATTGTGAGCAATGTTAGTTTTAACGTTGAGATATTCAAGAAAATATGTCTGAAACTGAATATGTAGGACTGAAATATAAATGCATAATGTATAATACTAGTTTATGAATTCATAAAAATTAAATACTAGTGGGAAAATTTAAGAATATAGCCAAGGGGCTGGGAAGGTGGCTCAGTGGTAGAGCGCTTGCCTTGCATGCATGAGGCCCTGTGGTCGATTCCTCAGCACCACATAAGCAAAAAGAAAAAAACCGGAAGTGGTGCTGTGGCTCAAGTGGTAGAGCGCTAGCCTTGAGCCGAAGAGCTGAGGGACAGTGCCCAGGCCCAGAGTTCAGGCCCCATGACCAGACCTCCCCCCCCCCAAAAAAAAAATAAAGCCAAGTTTATTATGAACTGTGGGCAAGGCTTGCTTGAGAGGACTGAAAGCTGTTTAGGAACCAATCTCATAATGTATTCTTCTCTTAACCTAAAGCCTTTTGCTACAATTTCTCAATCATGCCAAACAATGAATACCAGAATTTTATTTAATAACTGTACAAAGGCAAACCAAGAAGTCTATTAAGGCACAGTAGTGGTTAATTTATGTATTACCTTGACTAGGTCAAGGTACCCAGTTATTTAGTCAAACATTATACTGAGTATTTGGATTGAGATTAAGATTTAAATCCATAGACTGAGTAAAACAGATAATGTGCTCCTTAAAGAGAACAGGGCCCATCTAATCATTCCAAGAATTGAATACAACAAAAAAGCTGACCCACCCCTTATATAAAATAGAAATCTGGACTAGATGTCAGCTTCCCCTACCCCAGACTTGAATTAAGTTTTAGGCCTGCCAACTTCCATAATCATGTGAGCCACTTTTTCATACTAAATCAATCAATTACTCTCTTCATTCACACACACGTGTATATATATATATGTATATATACATATATACATGTGTGTACATATATATACACATATATATGTGTATATATATATATATATATTACTATTTGATTTGCTCTGTTTCTCTGGATAGCCATGATTAGTTATATAGGCACTAATGGAAAGAACTTCTGACAGACAGAAAGATCTGGTTTCTGTTGGTTTGAACTGTGTACCAATCTGCAAACTGATAACCAGCATCTCCACAGCTAGGCCTGACCACATATAGGGTGTGACAAAGTGCCTAGCCTTCTTTCTACAATCCATACCCCCAAATCAGATGGGTTACTTTGTCTTCATAACTTCTTATCTTTCAAATAAGAAGTTTACCAACTTCTAGCAAGTTAGTACTCTGATCTAAGAGGTTGCTTGCTGCACAAATAGTCAAATCTTTCAATATAACTGTCTTGGGGCAGGGTAGGGGAAGCATCTACATGGGTGGTTAAAGCTGCCACTTTTTCTCACTGGACCTCTGTGCATCTCAGGAAACTCTTTAAAAGGACCAGAGCAAAAGGCAAGACTGTGCAAGGCCAAAGCTGTGCCTCCCAGGTCCCTAGCTGGACTACTAAAGCTGCTCAAGATTAAGGTAGATGCTTATCATCAGTAGGTGAGATAGCTTTTGAAAACATACACATTCTGTATGTCTTTGTTTCAAATTTGTTTTTTAAAAAACTGTATTCTCTGGCTGTCTCTCAACTATGTCATAAATAGCATTCAAGAACCTGAAAAGGATGGTGTGTTTTTAGCTCTCTGCTCCCATTCCTGAAGAAAGAAGGAAGAATTTGTGTGTGAACCAAAAAGAGAGTTAAGAAGACGGAGAGAGGTTGGGGGGGGGGGGGGGAGAACTATCCTTGATAGAATCAGAAGTTCAGAAGTCAGGGTCTGAAAACCCACTGAGCAGGCTGAGGCAGTGGAAAGTTCTTGGAAACATTCCCTTCAAGTAGAAAACCCTTTTGAAGTCTGTGCTGAATCACAGTCAATATCATCTAAACCTAAACTATGTGTTCAATTTAGTTGTTGCTTTTCAGAAATCTTCTTTTCAGGGCAATAGAAACACCAAGTCAATAGAAGAATGGTGGGTTCCAAACTGAGAGCCCTGGGAGAAAAGTAGTACTGATTGAAACCAGGAAAGGGTATGGATTTGGATCAAGGAAAAGACATTTCAGAATCAGATGTTGACCCAGGGGTCTGAAATCCAGAGTCCTGACCTGGACAATCATGCAAGCAAGTCATGAGGCACATATCTAAAAAGATGGAGCCTTGAGCCCCTGAAGGGCTGGGCCAAGATCAGAGTGCCAGGATACAATGGTATCCTTGAGAGGGAAAAGCTCAGGGCCCTGAGTGGGTAGTAAGGAAGGGTTCACCTTCACATCTCCATTAGCATAGCCTTTTCCTTCTGACTTGGGGACAATAGATTCCTCTGATTTCTGTAACTCCGAGCAAATAATTAAAGGTGCTGTGTTTTTCCCTCCATCATGAAGACAAGGCTCAAAGAAAGGGCGAAGGGAGCCAGAGAAACTGTGGGTGAACGTAAAAATGTGGGATTTGTCAGTCACATTATAGAAGGAGATTATTCCTGCTTCATAGTCCAGGAAAATCCCCACACACTTTGGGGGCTCTTTCAGGCGGAAGGAGGTCTGTGGGGAAGTCAGAGCTTCATAGTGAAGCTCACGACTCTGTCGCAAAAGCCAGTGTCCATTGGCAGGTGAGGCAGTGACTTTCCCCTTCCGGCTCACAGACTCACTACATACACCAAGAATCCATTTGGTTTTCTCTCCTACATACACCTCCCAGTAGTGACAGCCATCTGTGAAGCACTCAGAGCCCAGGACACTGACAACAAAGTCAAATCTGTGGGGGTTGTCAGGCACGGGCCGCTTTTTATCACCAAGCCTCACACATCTTCGGTCCTCAGACAGGATGAGTTTGGGATGTGCTGTCTCTGGATCCAAGGTCACTGCCACTGCAGAATAACAGAAGTGAGGTTTGAAAGGATAAGCCTTAAGGGATCTTTGGAGGAAAAATGGTCTTGAGGTATGCAATTACTATCATTGACACATTTAGTTCATGGCCCTTCCCACCTCCATGTGTCCTGGAACCAAAGAATAGATCTCCTGCTAGGCTACTAAATTAAAGGGGAAAATGTTCTTTTATCTACCTATGAAGCTGCCTTAACTAATCCTTAGAAAATATTGTTACTGTCTTTTATTTTTTGTTATTTGAGGGTTGTTGTGGGTTTTTTTTTGTTTTGTTTTGGCTTTTTCTACTCAAGGCTGGTGCTCTACCTGCAGCTACCTCACAGACTTTCCTTCCCTGGCTAGCTTCAAATTGTGATCCTCAGATCTCAGCCTCCTGAATAGGTAGGATTACAGGCCACAGCACCACCGTCTAGCACTCTCTATCTTCTTGTCTCAACTTCTCTAGAACTGACATTGTAGGTGTGTGTCACCTCACCCAGCCTGAATTTTTAAATTTTTATCAAGTTGGTTAACTGCTTAACACTTTAAAAAGTATTTATGATTTATTAGTTATTTGTCTTCTTTGTGACTTGTTTGCCTCTATACTATTTAGACTAAACAGAAAAGGGACAGAACCCAGGCCCTGAGTTCAAGGTTCAGTGCTGGTGTGAATGCATACATACACACACACACACACACACACACACACACACACACACATACACGAAAATGGAGAGTTCAAGGCCAGCTTGGGCTACCTAGCAAGGCCTTGTTTCAAAAATAAATAAATAAGGGCTGGGAAAGTGGCTCCGTGGTGGAGTGCTTGCCTTGCATGCATGAGGCCCTGGGTTCGATTCCTCAGCACCACATAAGCAGAAAAAGCAAAAGTGGTACTGTGGCTCACGTGGTAGAGTGCTAGCCTTGCGCTGAAGAGCTGAGGAACAGTACCCAGGCCCAGAGTTCAGGCTCCATGACTGACAAAAACAAGCAACTAAAAATAAATAAATAGATAAAATTTAAAATAGAAGAGTATAGTGTGCACTTTGAAAATGGAGCAAAGTTAAAGCGTGGAATTTAAAGAAGCAGGGGATTTAAATTATGGATGGATTTGGTTGATGTAACTTACCAAAATGCAACCGGGCTCTTCTCCAGCCTAAAAGACATAAAAGGGGGTTTTCAAGACAAGGGAGAAATCAAGAACTCGAGAAGGCAGAAGACAAATGTGAGGAGAGAGCATCTCACCTGAGTTAGCCGCAGCTCTTTTCAACTCTGTGGAGGAAGAGACAGGGAGGTGAGCTACCACGAGAAATACTGGGCAGCAGGAGATAATTTGGTATGAAAGTGGTAAAAACATGTGAAACTTACTTAGTTCACTCCGGAGTTTCTCTAAAAACAAAAATAGTTGGATGTATGAGAGTGAGGGTCAGTTACCCATCCTCAATACTACTGTCCACTGCAGCCCACATTCCTACAGCAGACCTTCAGTAGCTATACCTAGCTCCCAGCTGAGGGCCACAGGTCCCCAGAGATATAGCCAAGGGTCAAAAGATTCCTATGTGAGAAGGGAGGGGAGGGAGGGGGAGGGAAAGTGGGAGAAAACGAGGGAGGGGATAACACTGTTCAACAAGAAACGTACTCATTACCTTACTTATGTAACTATAACCCCTCTGAACATCACCTTTACAGTAAAATAAAATAAAAACTTTAAAAAGAAAATTCCTATGTGAGCCAAGCCTTACCTACAGGTAAAATAATACACCTTTACCTATAGGTAATGGCAGTGTCGATGTATATATAAATTCTATAGGAAAAGACTAAGATACAAGTTCACTTAAAACTATTACTGCTGTCGTGTGTATTTTCTGCATGTAAAATAGATGTGTCATGTGTCTTCAGACTTTACAAAAATAGTAATGTAGAGGTTCTCACAGATGGAATGATAGAAAAGCATCATTCCAGCCCATTCAGTTTAGTGGGGACCCATTGTCTTAGATCTCACCTAAGAGAATGCTGTGCTTGGATGATGAAAGGGACATTGGATTGTTTCACTAATGAGATACATCTATTCCCATTTAGAGTCTAGAAAACAGCCATACAGGAAAAGGAAGAAGAAAACAATTGAGAAAAGAGGCCTCTGTGTGTGTGTGTGTGTGTGTGTGTGTGTGTGTGTGTGTGTGTGTGTGTTGGTATTGGGGCTTGAACTCAGGGTCTTACACTCTTGCTTGGCTTTTTCCACACAAGGATGGCACTCTACCACTTGAATCACACCTCTACTCTCAGCTTTTTGCTGGTTAGAGTCTTATAGACTTTTCTGCCTGGGCTAGCTTCAAACTGATTCTCAGACCTCCTAAGTAGCTAGGTTTGACAGGCATGAGCCACCAGAACCAAACTTGAAAAAAAGCCTTCTAGAGCCAAGAAATCCCCAAACCCCATAGCTTAAATTACCCTTGCTCCCTCCCTTTTACCCTGGGAGGTGACACTAAAACACTTATCCCAAACAGAGATGCCAGCAGAAAGAAACTTGTGCCAAAGATAAGGAGCAGAACTTACTGAGGGCTTTATGGAGTCTTCCTAAAAAAACAAAACAAAACAGAGAGGAGAGATCAGATCTTGCCTTTATCCCTGAGGCCCTAGGTACCACTCCCCCGTCCCATAACTGAGAGGATGGAGATGTTTCCTTCAGTGCCTAACCCAATCCTATGTCACAGAGTTTAGTCTCAGGAAACCAATGGTGCCAGTTCCACTCGCCCAGTGATCCAGGCTGCCCCAGCCTTGGGTTCTTCCTGTGCCTTCTTTGTGGTCTGTCTGGTTTCATTTCTGCTATTTGTTTACATGTGCTGATAACTGTAGCATAGAAGCGTATATGCCTCGCTGTCCTTTCTTTATTATATCTAAGGTGTAAAACTAGCTGCTAAAAGTGTCATATTGACTTGGTGACATTGTAATAAAAGTCATAATTTTTCCAAGTCTGGATATCACAGAAAATTTGGAAACATATGTATATGCGTCATATCCTTTGAAGGAAGTACTTGTAGCTTCTCTGCAGGGAGCTGCCTAGCATTGATCCGGCCAACGAATCGAAGTTACACACCTGAGTCCACTATCAGGCCCTGGGCTAAGGCTGGCTGTGGATTAGGCTTTGGCTATGGAGCAATGAGTCTGACTATGTCGCAGTTCTCCCAGGACCTTATGGTTTGTGATTGCCTTTTGCAATACTAACAGCTGAGTCCTGTTCTTAAACAAGTAGATACTGAATGTGAGGTACATAGAACGATTGTTCTGCTTTATAGAGAGGCAGCCTGATGATCAGAGGGACATGACACTTGCTCAAGGTTATCCAGCTAGTGAGTGACCCAGAGGTAAGATTCAAACCCAAGCCTACCCAGCTCTTGAGTCAGAGACCCTCATCATTACTCCACATTTTGCTCTTGGGCAAAATGCCTAGAGTGTCTGCATTGCTCATCTCATATTTTCATTAGCTTGGAAAAAAATATAATAGGAAGGAGGTGAAATCCTAATGTCTTTGAACTGGGACTCATCGAGCCAGTGACTTGTCTTTCCTATCTAGACTTCAAAAGGAAGTCTGACTTTTATTTTCAGTGGTCCCTGGTACATATCAAATTGAAAAATGGCAGTAAGGAAAATGAGCTTCAGGCCCTGTGTTAGATCTTTCCAAAATATTTTCTCTAGGTAGGTGCAGTGGATCATTCCTATAATTCAAGCTACTGGGGCAGCAGAGATTGGGAGGATTGAGGTTCAAGGCAAGCCAGGGCAAAAAGTTCATGAGACCCCTCAATCTCAAATAAAAAAGCAGGGCAGTATGGTATATAACTTTCATTTAAACTAACTGGAAGGAATAAATAGGAAGATCATGGATCCAGGCAACCCTGGAGAGAAACACTATTTTAAAAAATAAGGAAAAAAGGCCATGGGTGCATGGCTCAAGTGGTAGAACAGCAGCCTGCCAAATGGAAGGCCCTGAATTCAACAGCAGTAATGCAACATATATATGTATATGTATGTGTATGTGTGTAACATACACTAAAAAATCAGGTAAAATAACTTCCCCATTTTACAGATGAAAAAACCAAAGTTCAGGGTATATAGTGACTAACTCAAGGCCAGTAAGTGGCAGGCAGATGATCAGCAAGCTGAGTCAAGTGGTGCTGACTCCAGAGACTGTAGCCTTTCCATACACAACACCATCTCTCTTTGTTGTTGTATGAATTCTTGAAGTCTCACGCATTCTATATGACCATATGGTCATACTTTTAAATAATATGTAGACTTCTTGTCTATGTGATTGGTGGAAAGGCTAATGAAGGGAGCATGTGATGGTCCAGAGCTATGCTTTTTTTTTTAATGTTCTGTTAACTGGGGCTTGAACTTAGGGCTTCCCACTCTTGCTTACCTTTTTTTTCTCAAGGCTGTTACTCTACCACTTGAGCCACAGTTCCAATTGGAGTTAATTGGAGATAAGAGTCTCTCAGATTTATCTCCACAAGGTAGCTTCAAATCATGACCCTCAGATCTCAGCCTTCTGAGTAGCTAGGATTCCCATGCATGAATCGCCAGTGCTCAGCCAGAACTAAGGATTTTGATCCTTACCCTCTCCCACCAACTCCCTATCCCCTTTATATTAGAAATTGCATTCCAGTAATATTAGGAGAGCTTCAGTACTTATTTAAGTGAAGAAAGAATACACTACTTGTTCTGTACTTCTCACTCTTTACCTTTTTCTTTTGCATGGTCTTCAAGAAGATTTTCTAGAGATTAAAGAAAGGAGGGGGAAGACAATAAGACTGTTTGTTGTTACCTTGAGGGTCCCTGATTCTTACTGATTGTACCTGCTCTTGAACTTGTCCATCTTCACCTGCACATTCCTGATCTAGTCCTTTATCTTCTCTCATTGTGATGATAAAAAATGATAACTCAAAATGTCTCCCGTATTTGCCTTACTCCCTCTGGTATATTCTCAGCACTGCTGTGAGAGGAAGGTTATGAAAGCACCCTTCCCATTGACTTATTACCACTCATCACTACTACTGTTAGGAAAAGGGCCAGAATTCTTAGTGTGATCTCCAGGGCCCTTGTGACCTAGTGTGGACATCTCCTCCTCACTTGTGCATCTTTTCTGAGTATTGCTCTCCCTGGCCATGCTTCTGTCAAGTTGTTCTTTCCGCTGTGCATGGTTTCCCATCCTCCTCTCCCCTCACTCATGATTTCCAGTTCTTTAAGGTGACCATCACCTCCTCAGCCCTCAGCTCAGTTGGTTCCTCTTGCTCTTGAAGAACTGAGCACTTTCTTTTATGGCACTTAAAAACATTTATTTGTTTAATTATTTGGTTGTATAATCCCTGGCTAGACTGAAAGCTTCAGAAGACCAAAGACTATGTCTGGTTTCACTCACCATTGGATCCCCATTGAGTAGAGAATTATCAATTACTTAGTGAGTGAACAAAAGTTTCTCTATGTTTGAACTACCCAACATCCCATAAGAATAAGCAATGAGCTCACAGACAAAAGCCACTGAATCTACCAGAAGACAAGGTATGATGAGTAAGCTAGTGAAAGCTGGAAGCAATGGATTTAGACACCATCATCAACACCAAGGGCGGTAGATGATACAGTTTCCTAGCTGAGAATTTAAATTTGTGGGTACTGGGGACACAGAAACCAACAAAAGAAAAATGTCTCCCTCACCTCAGTCCAAAACACTTACCTACTTCCATCGCCTGTTCATAGAGAAGCTTCTCTAGAAGGGAACAGAGATGGGCATCATCAGCTCTGCTCTTTCTTTTTTTTTGGGGGGGGGGGTCTGGTCGTGGGGCCTGAACTCTGGGCCTGGGCACTGTCCCTCAGCTCTTCAGCTCAAGGCTAGCGCTCTACCACTTGAGCCACAGCGCCACTTCCGGCTTTTTTCTTTTTGCTTATGTGGTGCTGGGAATCGAACCCAGGGCCTCAGGCATGTAAGGCAAGCGCTCTACCACTGAGCCACCTTCCCAGCCCCCAGCTCTGCTCTTTCTAATAGGCATCGTTCTCCACAGATAACCCAAGCTGCTTGACAAACTCATTGTGGCTATAACTGTGTGACTACTTGAAAAATTAAAAGAGGGCTGGGGCTATGGCCTAGTGACAGAGTACTTGGCAGCATGCATGAGACCTTGGGTTTGATGGAAGCGGGGAAGGAAGAAAGGGAGGAGGAGGGAGGGAGGGAGGAAGGGAGGGAGGGAAGGGAGGGAGGGAAGGAAGGAAGGAAGGAAGGAAGCGAGGGAGAGGGGGAAGGAAGGAGGGAGGGAGGGAAGGAGGGAGGGAAGGAGGGAGGGAGGGAAGGAAGGAAGGAAGGGAGGGAGGGAGGAAAGGAGGGAGGAAAGGAGGGAGAGAGGGAAGAATAGAAGGAAGGAGGGAAGGAAGGAAGGAAGGAAGGAAAGAAGGAAGGAAGGAGGAAAGGAGGGAGGAAAGAAGAGAGGGAG